>NC_092335.1:53637500-54357500 GCF_046630445.1 Rutidosis leptorrhynchoides | reverse complement strand
GTTGCATTCGAGTCGTTGAGTTCAATAAGATTATTATTAAGTCATTGATAGTTGATATAATATGAAATGGTATGCATGTCTGTTAATTTTTGATGTAATGAAAGTTTGTCTTTTAAAAACGAATGCAATGTTTGTAAAATGTATCATTTAGAGGTCAAATACATCGCAATGTAATCATATGTTATTGTATTTGTCCTTATGGATTAGGACGGGTTGTATCAGGTTGTGTGGTGAAAACAGATGTTGTAGCTGATGAAACTTTCAGGGAAAGCCAAACAGAAAATTGCACCATATATAAAGAGCACGCATATATAACAAAGTTATAATAAGATTGTTTCGAACGAAAAGTCGAAGTTGACTTGATGGAGCTGTGACAAAATTTGCTACTTTGAAAGGAATCACAAAGTTATTTTGGGTAATAATAACACTAAAAGAATTAACACAGATACTTGTTAAACGTTTAGTCAGGTTCCGAGTGTTTTCAGGTGTACAATTATATGACCAAACTTTTCTCCCGTAGATGAAGTGTGGTTGGTTCATTCTCTCGATTGAGGTGTTTTTCAAGAATCATGAAATGTTTGAACACAGATTGGAATCGTCAAGATACAAATGAGGTTTAAGATGAGATCAAGTGGCAAACTTGAAGAATTGTTTAGTTTCATATGTTATAATCTATATTTTAATTCATTTTAATTGTCCAATGTTGGTAGTCCTCAGTTGATAGTCCACAGTTAGCAATTCAATAATTCATATATAGTTTAATATACAATATTCGAATTAATTAATAAATATCGTGACCCGTGTACATGTCTCACACAACTCAAAGTATATATATTATTTGAGAATCAACCTCAACCCTGTATAGAGAACTCAATCATTACTGCATATAGAGTGTCTATGGTGATTCCAAATAATATATATAGATGCGTCTATATGATATGTCAAAACCTTGTATACGTGTCCCGATATTTAATGTGCGTAAAATAAATAACAGAAATTAAATGACGATAAATTAAATGCGTAAAGTAAATAACAGAAATTAAATGACGATAAATAAAATTGCGATAAATAAACTGCGATAAATAAAATGTAATCAGTTAGCTAGGAACAGTTAGCTAGGAACAGTTAGCGTGGATTCTTAACAAAATTTCAATTAATTAATTTGTTTGTTTCTAACAACTTTTATTTTGTCCAAAAATTTTCTTCATTATGCCACTTGTTGGATTATGATAAGTCAAAATCCAAATATGAAATTGAATAAAAATAGTTATTCTGCGGTGAACGAATTAATATCTATGTAGATGTAAGTAGGATAGTAAATGGATGTTGAATCAGATTCGAAGAATGTACAGTATAACCTATTAAAGTGAAATCTAAATATTCCTCGGCTATTACCTACCCGTTAAAATATTTTCACCATTAACAGTTTGTACGAAAGAATTTTTAATTACAATCTTTATGAAAATATACTTACATATATATTTTCTTCGGATGTAACCATAGATTCAATGAGTTAATATAATATTAATCTCATTCGATTTACCGTTATAACTAGAATACATAATCTCTAAAACATTAGAGATTATATAATCGCCATGAAGAACGAAGATAATTGATGTAGAACGATGCGTAGAACGATGATTGTATTCGAGGTACTGAATGAGATGTTGAGGCATGGATTGTTGATGGTACTGGTGATGTTACTGATGGTACTGTTGGTGCCGGTGATGTTGTTGAAGCTGGTACATTTTGCACCATATTTTCCAAGGCTATAATTCGGGTGCGAAGCTCGTTGACATATTACTCCGGGATGATTGTCGGTCGGAACGAGCGGATGAATAAGGTTTAGAATTTTTAGATAGAATATAATCTTGGCGAGATATTCGAGAAATGAGAGAGAAAATAGTATTACAAACAAGTTCGTCGGTAAGTGTTTCAGGTTCATCGCCAAGAGGTAAATTAGGTTGGTGAAAGGATCGCCTTCTTCGCGTCTCCAGTGATTAAGTCGACTACGAACCCATCAGATGAATTGGGGATGGCTGATTGGTTGATTCATTCTGTTGACACTGCTTTTCGCAGCTTACGTGAAACTCCATATCGGAATAGCTGTCGGAATCCGAGGAATTCGAACTGGTTGAGGGATTCATCTTGTACGATCAGATGAAGGATTTTCGATAAGAAATCGATTATAGGATATAGATTAGTACCCTGCAATACATAATTTACATATGCATATATAATACTAAAATCCCATAAATTACGGAGGAATCTACGGAAGCTGTCAGGCAAAGGTAACAATAACAGATACGCTAAGATATGAATTTATCTATACACTGTCTACGCAATAAAGGCAGTAAGACATGTCTAGACTAAGAATGATAAGCAGGTAATTTTCTAAGGATGATAAGCAGATGATTTCAGACTAAAAATGATAAGCAAAACTTTTGTCATGCAGACACGGTCGAAGTCCAGACTTACTAATGCATTTAAACAACTATCAGTTAGACACACTAATGCAAGACCTGGTTCGCTAAGACCACCGCTCTGATACCAACTGTGAATACCCGTCCTAATCCATCCGGACGAAGTCCATATCGATTATAAACGATTCACAACAGTTGATTACATCGCGAGGTACTTGACCTACTATATGATACATTTTACAAACATTGCATTCATTTTTGAAAAGACAATCTTTCTTTACATCAAAAATTGACTGGCATGCATACCATTTTATAGTATATCTAACTATAATTGACTTAATAATAATCTTGATGAACGCAACGACTCGAATGCAACGTCTTTTGAAATATGTCATGAATGACTCCAAGTAATATCTTTAAAATGCTCAAATGCACAGCGGAAGATTTCTTTCGTACCTGAGAATAAACATGCTTTAAAGTATCAACCAAAAGGTTGGTGAGTTCATTAGTTTAACATAAACAATTCATTTCCATCATTTTAATATACCACAAGATTTCATTTTCAGTTCTCACAAATATACGTCCCATGCATAGAGACAAAAATATCATTCCTATGGATTGAACACCTGGTAACCGACATTCACAATATGCATATAAGAATATCCCCATCATTCCGGGATCCTCCTTCAGACATGATATAAATTTCGAAGTACTAAAGCATCCGGTACTTTGGATGGGGCTTGTTGGGACCGATAGATCTATCTTTAGAGTTCGCGTCAATTAGGGTGTCTGTTCCCTAATTCTTAGATTACCAGACTTAATAAAAAGGGGCATATTCAGTTTAATAATTCAACCATAGAATGTAGTTTCGATTACTTGTGTCTATTTCGTAAAACAATTATAAAAGCAGCGCATGTATTCTCAGTCCCAAAATATATATATTGCAAAAGCATTTAAAAAGGGAGTAAATGAAACTCACGCATATAAATATTGCAAAAACAGTTATTTAAACATTTGCATGTATTCTCAGCCCAAAAATATATATAAAAAGGGAATAATGAAACTCACCATACTGTATTTTGTAGTAAAAATACATATGACGACATTTAACAAGTGTAGGGTTGGCCTCGGATTCACGAACCTATATCATTTATATATATATATATATATATATATATATATATATATATATATATATATATATATATATATATATATATATATATATATATTAAAAGATATAATGACAATCATATAATCCCATCTATTAATTATATGGTATTCGTATATTTAATGTTATAGTTTATGTATACTTTGTATTAAACCCTAATATATTCATATCTTAAGTTGCATGTTATATATATATTTATTTATTTTATATATACATAATAGAATATAAAATTATAGGTAATGTTAATATAATTTTAGTATAAGTATATTTTTATATACAAAATATTTATTTGTTATAATGATACAATAATAATAATAAAAATGAAATTTTTAAATAAAAAGGTAGTTTTACTAATAATATTAGTTATAGTACTAATATATATCTTAATAAAAATGATAATTTTTAAATGATACTTTCGATATTACTAATAATTTTAATTATAATTTAAAAATAAAGGTTCTTTTAATAATAATAATAATAATAATAATAATAATAATAATAATAATAATAATAACAATAATAATAATAATAATAATAATAGTAATAATAATAATAATAATAATAATAATAATAATAATAATAATAATAATAATAATAATAATAATAATAATAATAATAGATAAAACTACCTTATAATCTTTCCTAAAAAGAAATAGCAGAGTCCGGGCTCGAACCCAAAACCTCTCGCTCACCCATAACACCATAAACCATTTCACTGTATGTTCTCTTTCTGATTTGATCTAGGACTCGAATTTAATTAACCCATTTTTTTGTTTTAGTCTGCCCTTAGCCCATCATAATATTCGGCCCATTGGCGCAACACTTATACTGCCCAACAAATGATCATAATCAGCCGGTGCTAAAGCATTGTTACGGCCCAATGTTGAATTGGTCCAATAGACTCAAACAATTCACCACAGCCCAGCCTTTTTATTTTTTTTAAAAAAATATAAGAATTTTGCCTAGGTCGAGTTTCGAACCTAGGACCTCTCGTTTGTCCCCAATGCTCCAAACCATCCCTCTGTTCTGTCATATCTATTTTGTTTCGTATTAAAGTTTATATATCTCATGTGTTCTTCCTTCTTCCTCTTCAACATCATCCTTATATGTATATCGTACACTATCTCCATAATCATCGTATTTGTTTTATTAACGCCATCATCATCGACATCACGACATCCTTATATCATAATCTTAATACTAGGATCATAATCATCGATCTTATTTTATCCTTATCATCACTCCATCCCGTAATTATCATCATCGACATCCATCGTCATACACATCATCTCTACTCATCGTAAACACCACCAACCGTTATCTTCATCACTTGTTACTTTCAACTAGAGGAAGAGCAACTGGTTCTTCGTTCAGTGTAAACGTGGCCCAACAAAAAGTGACTTGTGATGGCCCAACAAGAATTAGAAGTCACGGCCCAAATATATACATGTTCAATTGGCCGAAAATTTTGCATAGCTCGATAAATACATAAAATAAAATGTATAACAACCTCCACCCTTATTAAATTGAAAGTGGGGTTTTCACTTCTTTTGAATGTCGGCCATTTAACATTTTAATATTATTTCATCAATTTACTCAATTCACTTTATTTGGAAATGAGACAGGAACTATCGAACAAAATATAAAGTTGATGATGTTAGTAATTGCTGTGAGATGGTTTATGATTGAAGTAGTAAGAAACATAAAGAGTAGCGAATATACACAGTAATAATTACGTGATGTTTGAGTTTTATTGTCCAAGAGAGAGAGAAAGGAAAAGGAGAGAGACTAGGGCGGTGATTGTGGTGGTGGTGGAAAGATTTCGATGGTTTGAGGTGTTGAAGATGGTAATGTGTCCATGTTGATGGTTGGTGCTCGTAAATATTCATGGGTGAGTTTAGAGCTTGGAAACCGAAAACAGAAATATATGAGGTGGTGAAGTGGCGTTTGATAAAAAAAATATATTAGTAGTTGCAGTACGATGACGATGATGATTGATTATGGTTGTGATGGTTTGGATGGTCCTTGGTGTTGGGTGGTAGTAGCAGCCTCAAAATGAACAAATCGATGGTGTAGTGATGGTGTTTGATGATGATGTTTAAGAGAGAGGAAGAGAGATAGTGAGAGAGAAAAGAGATGGTGAAAGGTGTTTAAGGTGATCGTGTAGGTGTGGTGGTTTAATGGGTGAGATGTTCGATTATCTTGTAGAAGCAAAATAGCCATAGTATCGAAGATCAATAAGTTTGTAATGGTTTAAGAGAAGATATGGGTTGTATGTTAGAATATGGCCGATGATTTGTGGTGGTTCTTCATCGTTATAGATGGTGGTGGGTTTATGATTTTGTAAGGTGATAGTAAAGTGATAATAGAAGGTTTAGGTGTGATGTTTTTATCTCTTACTAGCATGTATATAATTAGATATATATTCCATGTTAGTTAATTTGTGAGAGCAAAAAGACACATACAGTAATCTCAATCAGTGTATAATCGATTCATGGATTCATTGGATACAGCAATAAATATAAATATTAATAATAATAACATAATAATAATTCTGAATCGCATCATACACAGTAATAATCAATTAGGCACGGTGTCTATATTCAATCACCAATTATAAAGTTAGGAAAAAGAGAATAAGGAAACGTGGATATACAGTCGCCAACCGTGCATTCTTATTTTCTTTCTACCGACAGTTTTACCCGGATTGTTATATCGTAGTCCGTTGCTAAACAATTAACCTATAAAAGTGTTTCTAAAAATTCCAAATCTTTAGATTAAGTATATTTAATTATTTCAATCATTAACTGTTTGAAACCTGATCAAAAAGGTTCGATAATTATTTATTTCCTGTTCCAATTTATATGTACGGAGTAATAGTATTTAATCTTAAAAAGGTAAAAATATTTTCATGAAGCCTAAAATCTTCGTAATCGATTTACAGTTCAACTTTCATTTTAAAACTTCATACATATGTACTATATCATTATGAACACTAAAGAAATGCCAACCGAGTGTTACAGACGTTTACAGAATAGGTCCAAAATCACATTTATTCAATATGCTCTTTATATATATAAGAACAGTTTTAAATAATAAATTTTTACTAACTAAATACATTTATTAATTATATATTTTAAACAATTTAATTTAATATAACAAGATATATATACACAAGTAATATTTATATGTACCTACACATTTTTATATATATACATATTTACAAACACTGGTTCGTGAATCATCGGGATTTGTCAAAGGTCAAATGAATTCATGTAAACAGTTTCAAAATTTTATAACTCAAAATCACATACTTTGCTTATCCTGTCGAAATCATATAAGATTTAAGTACAAATTTGGTCGGAAATTCCCGGGTCGTCACAGTACCTACCCGTTTAAGAAATTTCGTCCCGAAATTTGAGTGACGCGGTCAGGGCTAACAATAAAAATGTTTTCATGACGTATTTGAGCTAATGAATAGAGTTTTATTACTGTTGAGTAATATGGAATAGATAATTCGATTATTCGAAGAGTACGAATGAAGCTATCATTAAATGGTGAAATGAGAAAGACAAGTTTCATCATAACTTTTGACTAGTCATGGTTGAATTCTGGAAATCACGGGATTTAAAGAAAATCTTCAAAATCTAAGAGATTTGATTCTTCGGCGAATAAGGAGATTAAGATCTCTATAATTAAATACAATGATCTGCTTCGATTACTATGTCTGATATTTTCATTATAAATTAAACTCCTCCGTTCCATTATTCTCACCATTCCTATACTTTCTTTCTTAGTTCATACATCCAAAAGATTGTGAAAATGCTTAATCCCGTTCTAATCCTTGTTATTTTTTCTAACTATCATTTCTGTCATCCTTCTTTTCAATCTTCCACCAGAAAAATATGTTTACTTTTAATATAACCTTGGGGTGACACTATTCTTAATTATGTCGTGTCTTTATATTGCTATTCCTATTAATATCCACGGTTTGTAACTTCCGTGTTGTTATTGGGCTTTATATGTTCTCTTATGTTTTGGAGCTCTTTGCCTATTTATTATCCTCCCGACCTTTAGTAAAGCGAGTAACGGTCCAGAATTCGTAAGTATGGAATTTTGGATAAACATCATGTTCTAAATAAGAAATAATGTATTAGCATGATTTGATTTGTCAAATTACCATGATCACTGAGAATAGAACTATCAAGAATATATTTTCTTGATATGTTCAGAAGTTAATCAAAATGAAAGAGTTATGTAACATGACACATGATGACGTTATAATCTGTGAATCATCATGTTCCATTTAGAAACTCAGCATGACTTACTGTAATATAATCACGTTGATCAAGTGTCATTATATTATACTAACTCATGTATCAGTTCCCAACATTACTTCAATAACATTCATATTTTAAGCTCGAAAGTTTACAGAATATAGAAACTAACAGTTTCTATATGATGTAACACTGATAGCACGAAGAAATTATTGATTTCAGATAAGAATATCTTCAGATATATTGATGATTTTTAAAATAAACGTACGATGATATCTTAGAATTTTTTTTGAATCAAGTTGTGATGAATAAATTCATTTATAATTCAAACTTGAATTTTAAAGAAATTTAGAAACTAAAGTAGTTTCCTTTATGATGTATCATAGATAGTAGGAAGAGATAAATAATTTTGAACAAGAATATTTATGAAAATATCCTCAGAAATATCGAAGATATTTATGATGATATTTTAAAATTTCTAAGTTCGATGGTTGATGGGGAAAGATTTTCCGCAAGATTTTAACATGACTTCGGAGCAAGATATTCTCTAAAGATTTTAACGGATCCAGAATTTTCTGGATTCTTTGAATATAGGGTATGGTCCTTGTATTTGTCTTTGGTCTCCTTCATGGTTAGCTCAATCCGTTTTTTTTAGTTCCAACTTTTCTGAGCTTTTCCAACATACTATTCTTTATCATTAAACTTCCGATGATTAAGGTCGTTTACGGTTGTCTACAGTTTCTGCTGCTTCATTAAGCTTTTTCAACATTCAGAGTATTAATTCGCAGACTGGGTACTTTTCAGAATTTCAGAATGAAAGATCATAGTTCTAAGAGATAAATGTTATATGTATACATATAACTGTTGATGTAGAAACGTTGCGAGATTTAAAATACTGATTTGCTGATTCCCGGTAAGGCAATTCTTGTTACAAAATGAGGATAAGTATATGATAGGGTATTTATGAATAAATATAGTGATTTATCAGAGAGATTTAAGCCAAGAAGCAATGAGGTTGCTGGTACGGCTGTTGGTAATATGGTGAAATATAAAAGGATCCCCGGTAACAATAAAGAGCACGCATATATAACAAAGTTATAATAAGATTGTTTCGAACGAAAAGTCGAAGTTGACTTGATGGAGCTGTGACAAAATTTGCTACTTTGAAAGGAATCACCAAGTTATTTTGGGTAATAATAACACTAAAAGAATTAACACAGATACTTGTTAAACGTTTAGTCAGGTTCCGAGTGTTTTCAGGTGTACAATTATATGACCAATCTTTTCTCCCGTAGATGAAGTGTGGTTGGTTCATTCTCTCGATTGAGGTGTTTTTCAAGAATCATGAAATGTTTGAACACAGATTGGAATCGTCAAGATACAAATGAGGTTTAAGATGAGATCAAGTGGCAAACTTGAAGAATTGTTTAGTTTCATATGTTATAATCTATATTTTAATTCATTTTAATTGTCCAATGTTGGTAGTCCTCAGTTGATAGTCCACAGTTAGCAATTCAATAATTCATATATAGTTTAATATACAATATTCGAATTAATTAATAAATATCGTGACCCGTGTACATGTCTCAGACTCGATCACAACTCAAAGTATATATATTATTTGAGAATCAACCTCAACCCTGTATAGAGAACTCAATCATTACTGCATATAGAGTGTCTATGGTGATTCCAAATAATATATATAGATGCGTCGATATGATATGTCAAAACCTTGTATACGTGTCCCGATATTTAATGTGCGTAAAATAAATAACAGAAATTAAATGACGATAAATTAAATGCGTAAAGTAAATAACAGAAATTGAATGAAGATAAATAAAATTGCGATAATTAAATTGTGATAAATAAACTGCGATAAATAAAATGTAATCAGTTAGCTAGGAACAGTTAGCTAGGAACAGTTAGCGTGGATTCTTAACAAAATTTCAATTAATTAATTCGTTTGTTTCTAACAACTTTTATTTTGTCCAAAAATTTTCTTCATTATGCCACTTGTTGGATTATGATAAGTCAAAATCCAAATATGAAATTGAATAAAAATAGTTATTCTGCGGTGAACGGATTCGTATCTATGTAGATGTAAGTAGGATAGTAAATGGATGTTGAATCAGATTCGAAGAATGTACAGTATAACCTATTAAAGTGAAATCTAAATATTCCTCGGGTATTACCTACCCGTTAAAATATTTTCACCATTAACAGTTTGTACGAAAGAATTTTTAATTACAATCTTTATGAAAATATACTTACATATATATTTTCTTCGGATGTAATCATAGATTCAATGAGTTAATATAATATTAATCTCATTCGATTTACCGTTATAACTAGAATACATAATCTCTAAAACATTAGAGATTATATAATCGCCATGAAGAACGAAGATAATTGATGTAGAACGATGCGTAGAACGATGATTGTATTCGAGGTACTGAATGAGATGTTGAGGCATGGATTGTTGATGGTACTTGTGATGTTACTGATGGTACTGTTGGTGCCGGTGATGTTGTTGAAGCTGGTACATTTTGCACCATATTTTCCAAGGCTATAACTCGGGTGCGAAGCTCGTTGACTTATTACTCCGGGATGATTGTCGGTCGGAACGAGTGGATGAATAAGGTTTAGAATTTTTAGATAGAATATAATCTTGGCGAGATATTCGGGAAATGAGAGAGAAAATAGTATTACAAACAAGTTCGTCGGTAAGTGTTTCAGGTTCATCGCCAAGAGGTAAATTCGGTTGGTGAAAGGATCGCCTTCTTCGCGTCTCCATTGATTAAGTCGACTACGAACCCATCAGATGAATTGGGGATGGCTGATTGGTTGATTCATTCTGGTGACACTGCTTTTCGCAGCTTACGTGAAACTCCATATCGGAATAGCTGTCGGAATCTGAGGAATTCGAACTGGTTGAGGGATTCATCTTGTACGATCAGATGAAGGATTTTCGATAAGAAATCGATTATAGGATATAGATTAGTACCCTGCAATACATAATTTACATATGCATATATAATACTAAAATCCCATAAATTACGGAGGAATCTACGGAAGCTGTCAGGCAAAGGTAACAATAACAGATACGCTAAGATATGAATTTATCTATACACTGTCTACGCAATAAAGGCAGTAAGACATGTCTAGACTAAGAATGATAAGCAGGTAATTTTCTAAGGATGATAAGCAGATGATTTCAGACTAGAAATGATAAGCAAAACTTTTGTCATGCAGATACGGTCGAAGTCCAGACTTACTAATGCATTTAAACAACTATCAGTTAGACACACTAATGCAAGACCTGGTTCGCTAAGGCCACCGCTCTGATACCAACTGTGAAGACCCGTCCTAATCCATCCGGACGAAGTCCATATCGATTATAAACGATTCACAACAGTTGATTACATCGCGAGGTACTTGACCTCTATATGATACATTTTACAAACATTGCTTTCATTTTTGAAAAGACAATCTTTCTTTACATCGAAAATTGACTGGCATGCATACCATTTCATAATATATCAAACTATAATTGACTTAATAATAATCTTGATGAACGCAACGACTCGAATGCAACGTCTTTTGAAATATGTCATGAATGACTCCAAGTAATATCTTTAAAATGCTCAAATGCACAGCGGAAGATTTCTTTCGTACATGAGAATAAACATGCTTTAAAGTGTCAACCAAAAGGTTGGTGAGTTCATTAGTTTAACATAAACAATTCATTTCCATCATTTTAATAGACCACAAGATTTCATTTTCAGTTCTCACAAATATACGTCCCATGCATAGAGACAAAAATATCATTCCTATGGATTGAACACCTGGTAACCGACATTCACAATATGCATATAAGAATATCCCCATCATTCCGGGATCCTCCTTCGGACATGATATAAATTTTGAAGTACTAAAGCATCCGGTACTTTGGATGGGGCTTGTTGGGCCCGATAGATCTATCTTTAGAGTTCGCGTCAATTAGGGTGTCTGTTCCCTAATTCTTAGATTACCAGACTTAATAAAAAGGGGCATATTCAGTTTAATAATTCAACCATAGAATGTAGTTTCGATTACTTGTGTCTATTTCGTAAAACAATTATAAAAGCAGCGCATGTATTCTCAGTCCCAAAATATATATATTGCAAAAGCATTTAAAAAGGGAGCAAATGAAACTCACGCATATAAATATTGCAAAAACAGTTATTTAAACATTTGCATGTATTCTCAGCCCAAAAATATATATAAAAAGGGAATAATGAAACTCACCATACTGTATTTTGTAGTAAAAATACATATGACGACATTTAACAAGTGTAGGGTTGGCCTCGGATTCACGAACCTATATCATTTATATATATATATATATATATATATATATATATATATATATATATATATATATATATATATATATATATATATATATTAAAAGATATAATGACAATCATATAATCCCATCTATTAATTATATGGTATTCGTATATTTAATGTTATAGTTTATGTATACTTTGCATTAAACCCTAATATATTCATATCTTAAGTTGCATGTTATATATATATATATTTATTTTGTATATACATAATAGAATATAAAATTATAGGTAATGTTAATATAATTTTAGTATAAGTATATTTTTATATACAAAATATGTATTTGTTATAATGATACAATAATAATAATAAAAATGAAATTTTTAAATAAAAAGGTAGTTTTACAAATAATATTAGTTATAGTACTAATATATATCTTAATAAAAATGATAATTTTTAAATGATACTTTCGATATTACTAATAATTTTAATTATAATTTAAAAATAAAGGTTGTTTTAATAATAATACTAATAATAATAATAATAATAATAATAATAATAATAACAATAATAATAATAATAATAATAATAATAATAATAATAATAATAATAATAATAGTAATAGTAATAATAATAATAATAGATAAAACTACCTTATAAGCTTTCCTAAAAAGAAATAGCAGAGTCCGGGCTCGAACCCAAAACCTCTCGCTCACCCATAACACCATAAACCATTTCACTGTATGTTCTCTTTCTGATTTGATCTAGGACTCGAATTTAATTAACCCATTTTTTTGTTTTAGTCTGCCCTTAGCCCATCATAATATTCGGCCCATTGGCACAACACTTATACTGCCCAACAAATGATCATAATCGGCCGGTGCTAAAGCATTGTTACGGCCCAATGTTGAATTGGTGCAATAGACTCAAACAATTCACCACAGCCCAGCCTTTTTATTTTTTTAAAAAAAATATAAGAATTTCGCCTAGGTCGAGTTTCGAACCTAGGACCTCTCGTTTGTCCCCAACGCTCCAAACCATCCCTCTGTCCTGTCATATCTGTTTTGTTTCGTATTAAAGTTTATATATCCCATGTGTTCTTCCTTCTTCCTCTTCAACATCATCCTTATATGTATATCGTACACTATCACCATAATCATCGTATTTGTTTTATTAACGCCATCATCATCGACATCACGACATCCTTATATCATAATCTTAATACTAGGATCATAATCATCGATCTTATTTTATCCTTATCATCACTCCATCCCTTAATTATCATCATCGACATCCATCGTCATACACATCATCTCTACTCATCGTAAACACCACCAACCGTTATCTTCATCACTTGTTACGTTCAACTGGAGGAAGAGCAACTGGATCTTCGTTCGGTGTAAACGTGGCCCAACAAAAAGTGACTTGTGATGGCCCAACAAGAATTAGAAGTCACGGCCTAAATATATACATGTTCAATTGGCCGAAAATTTTGCATAGCTCGATAAATACATAAAATAAAATGTATAACAACCTCCACCCTTATTAAATTGAAAGTGGGGTTTTCACTTCTTTTGAATGTCGGCCATTTAACATTTTAATATTATTTCATCAATTTACTCAATTCACTTTATTTGGAAATGAGACAGGTACTATCGAACAGAATATAAAGTTGATGATGTTAGTGATTGCTGTGAGATGGTTTATGATCGAAGTAGTAAGAAACATAAATAGTAGCGAATATACACAGTAATAATTACGTGATGTTTGAGTTTCATTGTCCAAGAGAGAGAGAGAAAGGAAAAGGAGAGAGACTAGGGCGGTGATTGTGGTGGTGGTGGAAAGATTTCGATGGTTTGAGGTGTTGAAGATGGTAATGTGTCCATGTTGATGGTTGGTGCTCGTAAATATTCATGGGTGAGTTTAGAGCTTGGAAACCGAAAACAGAAATATATGAGGTGGTGAAGTGGCGTTTGATAAAAAAAATATATTAGTAGTTGCAGTACGATGACGATGATGATTGATTATGGTTGTGATGGTTTGGATGGTCCTTGGTGTAGGGTGGTAGTAGCAGCCTCAAAATGAACAAATCGATGGTGTAGTGATGGTGTTTGATGATGATGTTTAAGAGAGAGGAAGAGAGATAGTGAGAGAGAAAAGAGATGGTGAAAGGTGTTTAAGGTGATCGTGTAGGTGTGGTGGTTTAATGGGTGAGATGTTCGATTATCTTGTAGAAGCAAAACAGCCATAGTATCGAAGATCAATAAGTTTGTAATGGTTTAAGAGAAGTGATGGGTTGTATGTTAGAATATGGCCGATGATTTGTGAAAGGACCCGTTCATATATATTATAAACGATTCACAATAGTTGAGTACATCACGAGGTATTTGACCTCTATATGATACATTTTACAAACATTGCATTCGTTTTTAAAAGACAAACTTTCTTTACAACGAAAGTTGACGGCATGCACACCATTTGATAATACATCCAACTATAATTGACATAATAATAATCTTGATGAACACAATGACTCGAATGCAACGTCTTTCAAAATATGCCATGAATGACTCCAAGTAATATCCTTAAAATGAGCTAATGCACAGCGGAAGATTTCTTTAATACCTGAGAATAAACATGCTTTAAAGTGTCAACCAAAAGGTTGGTGAGTTCATAGGTTTATCATAACAATCATTTCAATATATTAATAGACCACAAGATTTTCGTTTATAAATATATGTACACTCGCAAGTGTATAAAAGTATTCTATAAGTTGTAGGCACCCGGTAACAAGCTTTAACGTTCATGTTTTACCCTCTGAAGTACACCAGATCAGGTGTGTTTAAAATAACCTCGAAGTACTAAAGCATCCCATAGTCAGGATGGGGTTTGTCAGACCCAATAGATCTATCTTTAGGATTCGCGCCTACCGTACATAGACAAGTAGTTTAATGTTACCAAGCTAAGGGTATATTTCTGGTTTAAACTCACATAGAATTAGTTTTAGTACTTGTGCCTATTTCGTAAAACATTTATAAATCAGCGCATGTATTCTCAGCCCAAAAATATATATAAAAAGGGAGCAAATGAAACTCACCATACTGTATTTCGTAGTAAAAATACATATAACGTCATTTAACAAGTGCAAGGTTGGCCTCGGATTCACGAACCTATATTAATTATATATATTTATATGTTGGTCAATATTTGTCTAACAATTTTTGGTCAAGTCATAGTGTACCACAATCCTAATGCTCGAGACTAATATGCAAAAGTCAACAAAAGTCAACTTGACCCAAAATGACTTCTAAAATTTATACGTGTTTATTATATAACTTAACTATAGTCGTTTTATATATTTAAATATATTTATTAGCTTTTATAATAATAAAAGTCATTTATTAATAAAAATTTATATTAGCGTTTATATATAATAAAATATACTTTTATATATCTTAAGTAGTAAAATTTATAAAGTCCACTTAATATCTTAAAACTATAGTGGTAAGTATTATTAATGTAATTATATTACGCATGGTGAAAAATATCTTTGTATCCCCTATTTATTTGATAAAATAATATTGATCATAATAATAATAAGTAAAAGTTGCATTATTTTGTAATAATAATTATTATTATTCTATAAAAAAATAACAATATTTATATTTACTAAAAATGTTATTATGATAAAATGATAATACTAACATAATAGTAATAATGATATTTTATAATAACAATGATATTTCTATTAAAATAATATCGACGATAGTAATAATAATCATTTTAACAATAATACTAAAATTCAGTTGACTATAACTTCAAATCCATTCATCGAAACCATTCGATATCTAAATGAAAAGTTCTTAATTTTTCGCTAGCTTTCCAATGACATGCATATCATATACCCTATCTCAGTAGCATATGTATCTAATTCAGGATTCAACAAACCTATCTAAGGACAATATCGAATGTACAAGCATGCATAATCCTATATACTCGAGCACTAGTCAGGGATACACTATTGATAAATAAAAGTTAAGTTATGAGTGCTTACGTATCAATATTGAGATTCAATATTGCAGAAAAGTACGTAGACGCAACGGAGATGATAAACAGTAGATTGACCTCACGAGCATACCCATGAACCATACCCATCACCTCCATAGCTATAACCCATAATTTCCTTAGCTTCGACTAATTCAAAAAACTATTTTGAAATCACTCGGACATCACTCCGTCGTAATATTTTATGTATACTAATAATATCTTGAAATAATATAGAGCAAATATATATATATATGTAAATCGATTGAGAGAGTTTAGAGAAATATATTTTCAAGTTTCTATGAAATAATGAAACCTATTGAATTCTATTTATAATAGATTTTTGAATTATTAAAGTGAATTATTAAAGTATGAATTATTAAAGTGAATTATTAAAGTATGAATTATTAAAGTGAATTATTAAAGTATGAATTATTAAAGTGAATTATTAAAGTATGAATTATTAAAGTGAATTATTAAAGTATGAATTATTAAAGTGAATTATTAAAGTATGAATTATTAAAGTGAATTATTAAAGTATGAATTATTAAAGTTAAAGTAAAGTAAAAGTAAAGTAAAGGTAAAGTTAAAGTATAGTAAAAGTATAAAAACTATGTATGTATAATACGCGTATAAATATATATAATATTAATTTAAATCGTTATATATATTTAATGAAATAAAATATAAATATCGTTATATTTATTATACTGGTTAAGTAATGAGTTGTCAAAAGTGATTCTAGATATTTATAAAAGTTATATACGTTTTAATAATAAAGTTCCTTTTAAACTGAAAACGTTTTTGTACGTTTGAAAATAGATTAATAGAATATTATGGAAACCAATTCTCCACTAGCTTTTGTCTAACTTTCGTAAATGACACTTTTTATTTTTATTTATAAATAGCTTTACAAATTATTCCGAATATCGTTAAGAGGAATAGATTTCTCAAATCATAGTGGACCTCTCAACAGAGACTTGTAATCATAATTCAATGTTTCTGATAATTCAATCATTTAATATATTTTTTTTTAATTTCGTCGATAATCATATTGAAACAAATACGTTCATATAAAGCATTATACTTTTAAATACTTTGTTGACATTTTCAATTTATAACATATACACATATACATACATATTCATATATGTTCATTTAATGGTTCGTGAATCATTGGAATTTGGTCGAGGTTTAAATGAATGTATAAACATAGTTTAAAACCCTTGAGATTTAACTTAACAAGCATTGCTTATCGTGTCAGAATAATATAAAGATAAAGTTTAAATTTAGTCGGAAATTTCCGGGTCGTCACAATCTGTGGTGGTTCTTCATCGTTATAGATGGTGGTGGGTTTATGATTTTGTAAGGTGATAGTAAAGTGATAATAGAAGGTTTAGGTGTGATGTTTTTATCTCCTACTAGCATGTATATAATTAGATATATATTCCATGTGAGTTAATTTGTGAGAGCAAAAAGACACATACAGTAATCTCAATCAGTGTATAATCGATTCATGGATTCATTGGATACAGCAATAAATATAAATATTAATAATAATAACATAATAATAATTTTGAATCGCATCATACACAGTAATAATCAATTAGGCACAGTGTCTATATTCAATCACCAATTATAAAGTTAGGAAAAAGAGAATAAGGAAACGTGGATATACAGTCGCCAACCGTGCATTCTTATTTTCTTTCTACCGACAGTTTTACCCGGATTGTTATATCGTAGTCCGTTGCTAAACAATTAAACTATAAAAGTGTTTCTGAAAATTTCAAATCTTTAGATTAAGTATATTTAATTATTTCACTCATTAACTGTTTGAAACCTGATCAAAAAGGTTCGATAATTATTTATTTCCTGTTCCAATTTATATGTACGGAGTACTAGTATTTAATCTTAAAATGGTAAAAATATTTTCATGAAGCCTAAAATCTTCGTAATCGATTTACAGTTCAACTTTCATTTTAAAACTTCATACATATGTACTATATCATTATGAACACTAAAGAAATGCCAACCGAGTGTTACAGACGTTTACAGAATAGGTCCAAAATCACATTTATTCAATATGCTCTTTATATATATAAGAACAGTTTTAAATAATAAATTTTTACTAAGTAAATACATTTATTAATTATATATTTTAAACAATTTAATTTAATATAACAAGATATATATACACAAGTAATATTTATATGTGACTACACATTTTTATATATATACATATTTACAAACACTGGTTCGTGAATCATCGGGATTTGTCAAAGGTCAAATGAATTCATGTAAACAGTTTCAAAATTTTATAACTCAAAATCACAGACTTTGCTTATCCTGTCGAAATCACATAAGATTTAAGTATAAATTTGGTCGAAAATCCCCGGGTCGTCACACAATGTGGGTGCATGGTTATCTAATTCTATCAAAAAGGTGGAGATTTGTTGGTGTTATATTTGATAGAAAAATGATATGGTTACTTGTCCCACATTGGTGGATAGAAGAAAATGGGAGTAACATCTTTCAATATAAAATGAAGTTGTCCCACATAGGTGGTGGAAGAAGTTGGAGGTGAAGTGCTTAGTTATAAAAGGAGTTCATGGGATTCATTCCAACTTGCACCAATCAATACACTTTAAGTATTTGATTATTTCTTTGTTTCTTATCCTTGTTTGAGAGTTGTATTAATTAAATACTTTGGAGTTGGCTTAAGAGAGTCGTCTGTGTCATTGCAATAATTTGTGATATAGTGTATTTCTCTCTTTGGAGGCTTGTGGTTTTTCTCTTGTTTTGGAGTTTTCACGTTAAATTCTTGTGTTGTGAATTATTCTTATTTTTTTATTGTCTTTTATTGAGAGTGTGTTGGGAACTAGTGAGACCATTTATCCTAATAGTTACCATATAATTATATAAAATAATTGTTAGAATAAAATATAAAATGAAAATGATACTAATAAAATAGTTTCTATTCAATTTATTATGTTTAGTTAATTCGTTGTAACGTTGGATCCATATGTTGACTTTTCATGGAAAACTCACGTATTAGTTAATGGGTTTAGTAGCTTATATTACTGTAATATATTCAATACGATTATTTTTATATCAAAGAATTAAATTACTGCATGGACGTATTATATTATATACGATCACTTTTAATTATTATAAATATAAATCTCAATGCAGTCTAGTTTAATTAAATTATTATGTATTGGGAACCCATGATAAGAATTTAAGGGAGTCTTGATTTTTTTTTTTTTTTTTTTTTTTTTTTAAACAGCGATTGGGATCATCGAATGGGGACTAAACCACCTGTTGCGATCATCTTCCGTTTTGACTATGCCGATGCAGCGATGATAACCCCGCCCCCATCGCTGCCCGGGAAGAAACCTTGAAACCGATCAAATGGCACGACCAAGTAAACCCCCTCCCCTTTACCCACAAACATTATGGGAAATGTGGCATGGATGAATACTTCATGGCAGAGATGAAATTGTGTTTTTAATATGTAGCTAACGGGAGTCGAACTCCTGACCTCCCATAAAGGAGGCAGACCACCAACCGCTGTACCACATTTGAAGAGTACTATAATACTACGTAATTGTTAATCTAAAAAAAGCTACTTGTATTAATCTTAAAAATATATGAGGCCTTATGGTCACTGTTATAAAAAAACTCTGATTAATCACGATTAATCACTGATTACTACTTTTTTAAGAGTTGTCTGTTTTGATTTTTCTAAATCCATTTAATTAATCGGTCAACGTCGGTTAATGAGTGAAAAACGAATCTGTTGGTCAAAGTCGGTCAAAGTCAAAATTGTTCAACTTTTTAACATATTTTTAACTAGAATTTTATAGTTTTTGAATAAAAAGAACGATATTAAAAAATTATATTAAAGTTTATGTTTATGTATATGGTTTTATGCTATATTTACAAATATAATTTTAAAATTTAATATTTAAATGTATAAGAAGTACAATCTTATTATTCCCCGATTAATTTCCGAATTTCCTATGACCTTTCCAAAGTCCCGCTCAATTACTTCCCAAATTGCGAGTTTTGCAACTTTGCTTATAGTTAAGTGGTGTGTTATGCAATTTTTTAAGTATATTGTAAAATTTTAAAGAAAAATAAACTAGTAGTGTCACGAAATATCATGATACTTAGTAAAATCTTCAATGAAATTAGGCATCAAGTATATACTAGGTATATACTATAAGAGCAGTGGGAGTGGAGGCATGTCACCTCCACGTCGGGCTCCTAGTCGCAAGTCGCCCCACTCCCCTGTTGCTTCAGTTTGGTCCGTCGCCCCTTTGTCAGTCTCCCATGCGACGCACAATTACCCCCCTTTTTTTATTTTTGCTTTTTTTTTTCTTTCTAAATGGATAAATTTTTAAATATAATAAAATATTATTTTAACACACTAACTGACATAGGTCACAATTCCCCACTTTTTCTGACTCAGCAAGTCACGCCTGACATGCCAAGTGACCTCAGTCACCACTCCCAGTGCTCTAATAGATCACTTAGCACTAGGAAAATGTTTCAGTGATGTAAACAGGATGTACAAGTACACTAATCATACATGAAGCTTTTTTGATGGTTAAAGTCATTGAACAAGTTGATACAACAAGGTCTGAAATTCCTTTATATGTTTATATCAATTTTTATTTTTGCAAAGCAAACATTTTATAAAACTGAAAACTGTACAATACAATGAATGAAACACGAGAACAACGGAGGGAGTATGTTTATGCACAAAATAAAAAAAGAGGGTCCAACTTACAACCTCGGATGTTTTAATAAAAATTCAATTAAACTAACACAAGTATCATGTAAAGAAAGAAACTGAAAGATTAGCAATCACTATCCTTCAACCGCTTTGATGATGCACATAAATTGAATAATAAAAGTAATTAATAATTAATAATTGTATCATGTATTGCCTTATTCTTTACCTTTGTGCAAAGCAAACCGTCTCACACTTTCTTTTCCTCAACGTGGAGTAATCCCTAAGTGACAATGTTCTTAAACTAAAGTAGTTATCTTCAGTTGTTTAATTATATGTTATATATATATATATATATATATATATATATATATATATATATATATATATATATATATAAAATTAATATATGTTAGATAATGAGAAGTGTAGTATTATTTCTTAATGAGTAGCAGTATATAATACAAGGATATATATAGGGCTAAACCCTAACATAATAAATGGGCTAGGCCCAAATGCTAAATACATGGACTAATAATATTAAATGGCTAACATCCCTCCGCAGTTGGAGCGGGAGTACGGCGAACGCTCAAACTGTATCTGAACTCGTCAAATAGAGCAAATGGAAGGCCTTTGGTGAAGATGTCTGCAAACTGATATCTGGATGGAACATGTAGAACCCGCACCTGTCCCTGAGCAACTAAATCTCTGACAAAATGAATGTCTATCTCAATGTGTTTGGTCCGTTGATGTTGGACCGGATTAGATGCAAGGTAGACGGAGTTAACATTATCACAGTAAACTAGTGTAGCAGAGGTGAGAGGGCAGTGAAGCTCACGAAGAAGATTACGTATCGAACATGTCTCAGCAACGGCATTGGCAACCCCTCGATATTCTGCCTCAGCACTGGAGCGAGAAGGAGTAGGTTGACGCTTCGAAGACCAAGAGAGTAGATTGTTGCCAAGGAAGACACAATACCCAGAAGTGGAGCGTCTGGTGGTAGGGCAACCGGCCCAGTCAGCGTCAGAGTAAGCAACCAAAGTGGTAGGGGACGATGCATACAACTGTAATCCCATGTCAAGAGTCCCCTGAACATAACGAACAATCCGCTTGAGAGCATGTAAGTGCTGCTCCCGCGGGTCGTGCATGAAAAGACAAATCTGCTGAACTGCATAAGAGATGTTTGGATGAGTGAAGGTGAGATACTGTAATGCACCTGCGAAGCTACGATATAAAGTTGGATCCTTCACAAAGGGACCGTGGGCACTGAGCTTGGCGTCTGGCTCAACAGGGGTCCTGCACGGTTGACAAGAAGTCATACCGGCTCGCTCAAGAATCTCTATGGCATACTGCTTTTGAGACAAGAACATGCCAGTGGCAGTACGCGATGCTGAAATACCAAGAAAATAGTTCAATGATCCTAAGTCAGTCATGGCAAATTCCTTATGTAAAGACTGAATAATCCGATGAAGCAGGCTAGTGGAGGATGATGTTAGCACAATGTCATCAACATACAAGAGGAGGTAAGTAATGTCGGATCCCTGTCGATAAATAAATAAAGAAGTGTCACATCGGCTATGGTGGAATCCAAGGTGCTGAGCATATCCTGTAAAGCGCTGAAACCATGCGTGCGGGGCCTGTTTGAGGCCATATAAAGATTTATGCAGTAAGCAGACATGGTCGGGATATCTAGGATCCAAAATCCGGGAGGCTGATGCATGTAAACCGTCTCAGACAAATGACCATGAAGAAATGAATTCTTGACATCTAGCTGATGAACAGGCCAGTGCCGAGAAATCACTAAGCTGCGAACTGTATGTATAGTTGCCGGTTTGACAACCGGACTAAATGTCTCATCACAATCAACACCAATCTGCTGGATGCGACCATTAGCAACGAGTCATGCCTTATACCTGCTTAAGTTACCATCTGCATTAAACTTATACTTAAATAATCACATGGAATGAACTATGTTCGTGCCCGATGGGCGAGACACAAGTTTCCAAGTACTATTGTTAATTAAAGCATTATATTCGTCAGTCATAGTTTTTTTTCAGTTGGGGTCATGGAGTGCGTCAGGGTAAGAACGGGGAACATGAGATATAACCGATGTGTGGAGGTTAAGTCGTTGGACAAATTTTGTAGTACCAAGACGAGTACGGGTAATCATAGGGTGAGTAGACTGGGAGGTAATAGAGGTGGTAGCCTCAGTGGGTGGAGTCTGTGTCTCCAGAATAGAGTTAGTAGTGGGTTGCGTATTATCAGTAGCCTCATTTAGAGGAGGCTGTGTCTCCGGAAGAGAGGTATTAGTGGGTTGCGTATTATCAGTAGCCTCATTTGGAGGAGGTTGTGTCTCCGGAGCAGGAGAGGAGTCGAAGAGATGGAAGGAGCGAGAGAAGAGATTAGGAGGAGGATCAAGAAAGTCGTAAGAGGGAGGTTGAGTTGGTGTCATAGAGCCAAAAGGGAAAGATGTCTCGTCAAAAGTGACATGACGAGACAAAATGATTGTATTTGTAGTTAAGTCAAGGCATCGGTAGCCCCGATGGTTTGATGGATAACCGAGAAAAATGCAGGGAGTGGATCTAGGTGCGAGTTTATTTATGGTGTTAAGGTGCGGATAGCAAAGGCATCCGAAGACGCGGAGATTGGTGTACGTGGGTTTTTGTTGGTAGAGACGGGTATGTGGTATTTCATGATTAATGGCGGAAGAGGGGAGAATATTAAGAAGATGGGCGGCCATGTGGAGAGCTTCCACCTAATATATTGGTGAAAGATGAGCTTGAAAGAGAAGAGTGCGGATGAGATTCTTAATGGTGCGAAGCATGCGTTCGGACTTTCCGTTTTGTTGAGATGTATGAGGACAAGAGAATCAGAATTGAATGTCGTAGGTTTGTAAGAGTTTATGGAAGGCGGTGTTATTGAATTCACCGCTGTTGTCACATTGAAATGCTTTTATGAAAGGACTCGTTCATATACATTATAAACGATTCACAATAGTTGATTACATCGCGAGGTATTTGACCTCTATATGATACATTTTACAAACATTGCATTCATTTTTAAAAGACAAACTTTCTTTACAACGAAAGTTGACGGCATGCACACCATTTCATAATACATCCAACTATAATTGACATAATAATAATCTTGATGAACTCAATGACTCGAATGCAACGTCTTTCAAAATATGCCATGAATGACTCCAAATAATATCCTTAAATTGAGCTAATGCACAGCGGAAGATTTCTTTAATACCTGAGAATAAACATGCTTTAAAGTGTCAACCAAAAGGTTGGTGAGTTCATAGGTTTATCATAACAATCATTTCAATATATTAATAGACCACAAGATTTCCGTTTATAAATATATGTACACTCGCAAGTGTATAAAAGTATTCTATAAGCTGTAGGCACCCGGTAACAAGCCTTAACATTCATATTTTACCCTCTGAAGTACACCAGCAGGTGTGTTTAAAATAACCTCGAAGTACTAAAGCATCCCATAGTCAGGATGGGGTTTGTCAGGCCCAATAGATCTATCTTTAGGATTCGCGCCTACCGTACATAGACAAGTAGTTTAATGTTATCAAGCTAAGGGTATATTTCTGGTTTAAACCCACATAGAATTAGTTTTAGTACTTGTGCCTATTTCGTAAAACATTTATAAAACAGCGCATGTATTCTCAGCCCAAAAATATATATTGCAAAAGCAATTAAAAAGGGAGCAAATGAAACTCACAATACTGTATTTTGTAGTAAAAATACATATGACGTCATTGAACTAGTGCAATGTTGGCCTTGGATTCACGAACGTATCAATATTGAGATTCAATATTGCAGGAAAAGTACGTAGACGCAACGGAGATGATAAACACTAGTTTGACTCACGAGCAATACTCTCGATCAATACCCATAACCTCCATAGCTATAACCCATAATTTCCTTAGCTTTATCCCGTTTGAAAACTTATTTTGAAATCGTCTGAGTATAACTCCGTCGTAGTATTTTATGTATACTAATAATATCTTGAAATAATACAAAGAAAATATATATATGTAATTCGATTGAGAGAGTTTAGAGAAATATATTTTCAAGTTTCTATGAAATAATGAAACCTATTCAATTCTATTTATAATAGATTTTTGAATTATTAAAGTATGAATTATTAAAGTGAATTATTAAAGTGAATTATTAAAGTATGAATTATTAAAGTGAATTATTAAAGTATGAATTATTAAAGTGAATTATTAAAGTATGAATTATTAAAGTGAATTATTAAAGTTAAAGTAAAGTAAAAGTAAAGTAAAGGTAAAGTTAAAGTATAGTAAAAGTATAAAACTATATACGTATAATACGCGTATAAATATATATAATATTAATTTAAATCGTTATATATATTTAATAAAATAAAATATAAATATCGTTATCTTTATCATACTGGTTAAGTAATGAGTTGTCAAAAGTGGTTCTAGATATTTATAAAAGATATATACATTTTAATAATAAAGTTCTTTTTAAACTGAAAACGTTTTTTGTACTTTTGAAACTAAATCAAATAAATATGATAATTTTGTTTTCCAAAACTAAATATAGTTAAGAATCATTTTGTTAAAAGGTTAAAATAATGGAAATCGTTATATCATAAAACATTTTAGAAAAGTAGAATTATATATATTCATAATAGGTTTCAAGTTTTTAAATTACAGTCTGTTGGTGAAGCATGGGATAAAGTCCAAAGGTTTAATAAACGTATGAAATCATCTTAATGAAAAATGTCGAGTTACTTAACTTGTCGATATCCAACATCTAAGTTATTTACACTCCATGTTCTTACTTATAGATCACTTTACCATTTTCCGAATATTGTCAAAAAGAATAGATTTCTTAAATCACAATGGACCTCATAACATTGGCCCGTAATCATATCATAATGTATCTGATAATTCAATCATTTGATATTATCTCTTAATTCTGTCGATAAATATATCGAAACAAATACGTTCATGTAAAGTATCATATATATAATACTTTGTTAATGTTTTCAGTTAACATTATATATTATATATACATATCTATATACACATAATTGTTCGTGAATCGTCGAACACGGTCAAAGGGTAATTGATTACATGAATGTAGTTCCAAACTTTGTGAGATTCAACATTACAAATTCTGCTTATCGTGTCGGAAACATATAAAGGTTAAGTTTAAATTTGGTCAGAAATTTCCGGGTCGTCACAGTACCTACCCGTTAGAGAAATTTCGTCCCGAAATTTGATCGAGGTCGTCATGGCTAACCATAAAAATGTTTTCATGACGGATATGTGTTGATAGATAGGATTTTATTACCATAGAGTAATATGGATAAAATGATCCAATTACTCGAAGCGTATGAGTGAAGCTATCACAAAATAGTGGAATGAGGAAAATAAGTTTCGTCATAATTTTTGACGTAGTCATGGTTGAATTCCGGAATTCAAGGGATTCAAAAAAAAAAATCTTGGAAATCTATAAGATCTGTTTCTTCGAGATTTAAGGAAATTAGGATCTCTTTAATTAAATGCGATGATCTGTCCCGATTACTACGTCTGATATTTCCCTTATATATTTACCTTTTCCATTCCATTAGTTTTTAGCACCTCTATACTCAATTCCAATTTCAAAAGATTGCGAAAATGCTTAATCCATTTCTAATCCTTGTCCTTATCCTTACTATAGCAACAATCATTCTCCTTTTCCAACTTCCACCGGAGGAATCTGTTTTCTTCTACTTCCCCCTTGGGGTTATAGTGTTTTTAATTCTCCCGTGTCTTTATGTTGCGATAAACATTGATATACACGGTTTGTAATTTATGTGTTGTTATTGGACTTTATATTCTCCCTTACATTTCGGAGTTTCATACTTTTGTTGTCTCTTCTCGGCTTTAAGTCAAGCGAATAATGGTCCAGAATTAGTAGGTATGAAGTTTTGGATGAACATAGTTAATGTTCTAAGAAGGAAATCGTAATGGTACGATCTTGATTTGGCAAATTACCAGAATATCCGGAAAGATAGAACTATCAAGAAGATATGTTCTTAATATGTTTGGAGATTTGGTAGAATGTAAGAGTCGTGTAAATGGCACATGATGACGGTATGTTATGTGAATCATCACATTCCATTAGAAACTCAGCATGACTTACTGTAATATAATCACGGTGATCAAGTGTCATTATATTATACTAGTTCATGCTTCAGTTCCCAACACTACTTCAAAAATATTCCTATTTTAAATTCGAAAGTTTCAGAATTTAGAAACTAAAATAGTTTCTTTTATGATGTAATACAGACATCACGAAGAGGTAAATGATTTCAGATAAGAATAATTATGGAAATATCTTCAGAAATATGGAGGATACTTATAATGAAAGATACGATGATATCTTAAAATTTCTAATATCAGAGGATGATGAAGAATATTGTCCGTAAGGGTTTAGAGTCAGGAGCAAGGTATTCGATAATGACTTCAGCAGACACGGAATCATTTGGATTCTTTAAAGGTAGATTTCGTCCTTGTGATTTATCCACAGCCTTCTTCATGGTTTGCTCAATCCGTATTTTTCAGTACCAAATCTTCTCTTTTTCTGAGCTTTGCCAACACACTACTCTTTATCATCAAACTTTTTACTGTTAAGGTCGTTTATAGTTTTTGCTACTTCATCAGTATTTCGAGAACTAGTTCGCAGTTTAGGGTATTTTTCAGAAACTTCACATTCAAAGTATACAAGTCCAGAAGATAGACACATATAATTGTTGGCGTAGACATGCTGCGAGATTTCAAAATACTGATTGCTAATTTCTGATGATTCGTATGGCAATTCTCGTTACAAGATGCAGATGAGTAAATGATGGGATTTTGATAAATATAAAGATTTTTCGAAAAGTCAAAGATCAATGAAGTTGTTAATAAGTTTACTGCTAATGTGGCGAGATATGAAAGGTTCCCCGGTAATAATGATGAAGGGGTAATCATTATAATAAGGCTTATTCGAATGAACAATTGAAGTTGGTTTGCTGGAGCTGTGACAAAATCGTCTATTTTTAGAAGGGATTGAAAAGTTATTTTAGCTAGTAAATGTCAAAAGGTCTGACATGGATACATGTTAAATTATGACTTTGGTTTCAAGAGTTTTTCAGCTACGTAACTGTGGATAACATGTGGTTGGATCATCATCTCGATTGTTCATTATTTGAAGTGTCTTCAGGTATTTCGAAGGGCTTGAACACAGATTATAATCGTTAATATACATACGATGTTCTAACACAGTTTTGAAGTTAAAGTATAGCTTTGAAAGATGTAAGAATCTAAGAGTGATGATATCGGTTATAACTTGAATTGAATTTGGCGATTTCAAAATCAGAATATGTAATTAGATTTTTGAATGGGTATGGTTGTTTTGATTTCTATAAAAGAATGTATATTGTTGTGAAAGTAGGGAGTATAATGGATGATTTGCTGAATCAGATTCGAAGAATATAACATATTAATTGTGAATTTATATATCTCTCGGGTATTACCTACCCGTTAAAAAAAATGTCACAATTAATATTTTGTACAAAAGAATTTTATTACAGTCTTTATGAAAATATGTGTATATTTCTTCAGATGTAATATAGATTTAATGAGTTAATATTAAATTAAACTCACTTGATTTATGGTTAAGGCTAGGATAGATAATTTCTAAACTTTAGAAATTACATAATCGTCGTAGAATGTTTTCCCAATGAAGTTATGAATCAATACTTCATCGTTGTGGTATTCCTTAGTATCTACAGGGCGTATGACGTCGATGCTCATGGGACAGATTGTGAAGTTGAGGTTTGCGATGCGGTTGTTGTTGGTGGTGGTAATGGTACTGTTGATGTTGTTGACGGTGGTACTGGTTATGTTGCTGGTGCTGCTGCTGGTGTTTGTAACCTTTGCACCATATTCTCCAAAGCCACTACCCGAGCGCGAAGCTCGTTGACTTCTTCTATTACACTGGGGTGATTGTCGGTTCGGACGAGCGGATAAATAAGATCTAGAATTTGGTGTAGTATATAATCATGACGAGATACTCTGGAAATGAGAGAGAAAATGGTGTTTCGGACAGGTTCGCCGGTAAGTGCTTCAGGTTCATTGCCAAGAGGGCAATGTGGTGGATGGAAAGGATCACCTTTTTCTTGTCTCCAATGATTAAGGAGGCTACGAACCCATCCCCAATTCATCCAGAATAGATGATGGCTGATTGGTTGATCTATTCCAGTCACACTGCTTTCGGAGCTTGAGTGGGATTCCATTTCGGAATCCGAGGAACTTGAACTGATGACGAATTTCATTTCGTACGATTTGATAAAGGACTTTTCGATACGAAATGATTTTCCGGCTATCGGGTGGTATTCTAACTACATAGAATATCTATATATATAGATCAAAAGATTTCATAGATTACGGAGGAATTTACGGAATATGTCAGGCAAAGTTTACGGTAATAGATACGATAAGATATGATTTAGAAGATACGCTAAGATATGAATTTTGTCTATACACTATTCATGCAATCAATGCAGCAAGACGTGTCTAGACTAAGAATGATAAGCAGGTAATTTCCTAAGGATGGTAAGTAGATGATTTTCGACTAAAAATGATAAACAAAACTTTTGACATGCAGACACGGTCGAAGTCCAGACTCACTAATGCATCTTAACAACTATCAGTTAGACACACTAATGCAAGATCTGGTTCGCTAAGACCACCGCTCTGATACCAACTGAAAGGACTCGTTCATATACATTATAAACGATTCACAATAGTTGATTACATCGCGAGGTATTTGACCTCTATATGATACATTTTACAAACATTGCATTCATTTTTAAAAGACAAACTTTCTTTACAACGAAAGTTGACGGCATGCACACCATTTCATAATACATCCAACTATAATTGACATAATAATAATCTTGATGAACTCAATGACTCGAATGCAACGTCTTTCAAAATATGCCATGAATGACTCCAAGTAATATCCTTAAATTGAGCTAATGCACAGCGGAAGATTTCTTTAATACCTGAGAATAAACATGCTTTAAAGTGTCAACCAAAAGGTTGGTGAGTTCATAGGTTTATCATAACAATCATTTCAATATATTAATAGACCACAAGATTTCCGTTTATAAATATATGTACACTCGCAAGTGTATAAAAGTATTCTATAAGCTGTAGGCACCCGGTAACAAGCCTTAACATTCATATTTTACCCTCTGAAGTACACCAGCAGGTGTGTTTAAAATAACCTCGAAGTACTAAAGCATCCCATAGTCAGGATGGGGTTTGTCAGGCCCAATAGATCTATCTTTAGGATTCGCGCCTACCGTACATAGACAAGTAGTTTAATGTTACCAAGCTAAGGGTATATTTCTGGTTTAAACCCACATAGAATTAGTTTTAGTACTTGTGCATATTTCGTAAAACATATATAAAACAGCGCATGTATTCTCAGCCCAAAAATATATATTGCAAAAGCAATTAAAAAGGGAGCAAATGAAACTCACAATACTGTATTTTGTAGTAAAAATACATATGACGTCATTGAACTAGTGCAATGTTGGCCTTGGATTCACGAACGTATCAATATTGAGATTCAATATTGCAGGAAAAGTACGTAGACGCAACGGAGATGATAAACACTAGTTTGACTCACGAGCAATACTCTCGATCAATACCCATAACCTCCATAGCTATAACCCATAATTTCCTTAGCTTTATCCCGTTTGAAAACTTATTTTGAAATCGTCTGAGTATAACTCCGTTAGTATTTTATGTATACTAATAATATCTTGAAATAATACAAAGAAAATATATATATGTAATTCGATTGAGAGAGTTTAGAGAAATATATTTTCAAGTTTCTATGAAATAATGAAACCTATTCAATTCTATTTATAATAGATTTTTGAATTATTAAAGTATGAATTATTAAAGTGAATTATTAAAGTGAATTATTAAAGTATGAATTATTAAAGTGAATTATTAAAGTGAATTATTAAAGTATGAATTATTAAAGTGAATTATTAAAGTATGAATTATTAAAGTGAATTATTAAAGTTAAAGTAAAGTAAAAGTAAAGTAAAGGTAAAGTTAAAGTATAGTAAAAGTATAAAACTATATACGTATAATACGCGTATAAATATATATAATATTAATTTAAATCGTTATATATATTTAATAAAATAAAATATAAATATCGTTATCTTTATCATACTGGTTAAGTAATGAGTTGTCAAAAGTGGTTCTAGATATTTATAAAAGATATATACATTTTAATAATAAAGTTCTTTTTAAACTGAAAACGTTTTTTGTACTTTTGAAACTAAATCAAATAAATATGATAATTTTGTTTTCCAAAACTAAATATAGTTAAGAATCATTTTGTTAAAAGGTTAAAATAATGGAAATCGTTATATCATAAAACATTTTAGAAAAGTAGAATTATATATATTCATAATAGGTTTCAAGTTTTTAAATTACAGTCTGTTGGTGAAGCATGGGATAAAGTCCAAAGGTTTAATAAACGTATGAAATCATCTTAATGAAAAATGTCGAGTTACTTAACTTGTCAATATCCAACATCTAAGTTATTTACACTCCATGTTCTTACTTATAGATCACTTTACCATTTTCCGAATATTGTCAAAAAGAATAGATTTCTTAAATCACAATGGACCTCATAACATTGGCCTGTAATCATATCATAATGTATCTGATAATTCAATAATTTGATATTATCTCTTAATTCTGTCGATAAATATATCGAAACAAATACGTTCATGTAAAGTATCATATATATAATACTTTGTTAATGTTTTCAGTTAACATTATATATTATATATACATATCTATATACACATAATTGTTCGTGAATCGTCGAACACGGTCAAAGGGTAATTGATTACATGAATGTAGTTCCAAACTTTGTGAGATTCAACATTACAAATTCTGCTTATCGTGTCGGAAACATATAAAGGTTAAGTTTAAATTTGGTCAGAAATTTCCGGGTCGTCACATTTTATCTCTTGCTTAAACTGAGTTTGAACAAAGGTGCGGAATTGGACAAATTTAGTTAGTGCTTCAGATTTATTTCGCAATTGGAAAACCCATACATAATGCGTATAATGATCAAGAAAAATAATATAATATTTTAAATCACTAATGCCAGAAACGGGAGAAGTCCATAAATCAGAATGAATAATATCAAAAGGCGCAGAAACATTAGTGCTAGAAACGGAAAAGGGAAGACGAACATGTTTGCCAAGTTGACACGCATGACACAAAACGGGGGCCATAGTCGTTTTATTACAAGTAATATCTTTATTGGAAACAAGTTTGCAAAAAACAGCATGTCCTGGATGACCAAGACGCTGATGCCAGATAACTGGACTAATAGTGAGAGGATGCTGAGGAGATGGTGAAGTGACAGGGTAGAGATCCCCGGTGCTGTCACATCGAAGAAGAAGAAGACGGCGCGTTAGATAATCCTTCATAGAAAATCAAAAAGGATCAAATTCAACAGAGACAATATTCTCTCTGGTAAATTGACGAACAGAAATAAGATTTTTTTACAATATTTGGGGTAACGAGAACATTATTTAAGTGTAAGGGTCTGTGAACATTAGGCAACAAGCAATGGCCGATGTTGGTAACAGGAATAGTGTTCCCGTTACCTACAGCGACTGAAGGATATTTGCAATTATTAAAAATAGTACTAAGATTATTAATGCAAGAGGTAAGATGAGTGGACGCACCTGTAACATTCCGTCTTTTTCCGTTTACTTCCCGTTATACTATTTTAAAGTCCGTTATATAATTATAACATCTTCCGTTAAAATGCGTTTTAAAATATTTCGTTTAGGTAATTCACGCACCCGCTTTTAAACTTGAGGGACTAAACTTGTCAAGAGATCAAAGATTTGACTAGGTCAACTAGTCAAACCTTTCTCCTCCACTAACTCATTCATATCCTCTTTCTTTTTTTGATACTTCCAAATCCTCTCAACATTCAATCAAAGATTCATCATCTATTCAAGATTTAGCAAGCATCAATTCAAACAAATTATATATTTGGAATCCTTGCATCTTCCTCTTTAAATCCATACCAACTTTGTTGCATTTGGGTAACTTTCTAAAATCACTAGATTTTGTGTTCTTGATGTTTTCAACTTATAAAAGTGTTAATTAGTGTCTATGGCTCAAGTCTAACATGAATATGTGATTTATATGCTCGATCTTGTTATTTTAAGTAACTAGCATGAACTTGAAATTTGGTGTGTTTGATCTTGTGATTTGTTTGCCTAAATGTTGTTAGATGTTAAAAGTGCATGTATTAAATGTGTTACTAGCATCACTAGCTTCAATTTTATGTGTAGGTTGACTTAGAAAGACTCCATAAACATAATTGCTAAATTTGTGATTTTGAGTTAGGATTTGATAGAAGTAAAATGGGTTTTTGATGCATTGAATGCTTTGCAATGTTAATTGTAAGTGTTTAGTAGTATTGTATGCGTAATTACCTACGAAATGGCGTATTATATGTGTGTATTAAGTTCCCGAATCATCTTATGCATAAACCTTAATAATGAACCTTTAATGATCAATCGACGAGAATTCGATTATTGTAAATGATGTTTTTGTTTGATGAAAAGTATTTAGTTGTATTCCTTGTTAAATTACCTTTCCAACGATATAAGATACATGTTTTGAATGTTTACGGTTCATTAGTTATGGTTGTTTGAAGTTGGATTCGTGCATTTAAGTGTTAAAACTGCCCAGAATTGCTGAACAGATACATGGAGCGGCGCTCCATACCCTTGAGCGGCGCTCCAAACCTTGCTGTCCAAAAGTGCACTTTTCCGTTTAATTCTAACTATGCTACGCACCTCCGATTAACATGAAACTTGTTCTAACATGCTCATATATGATTATTAGACTTTGAAAAATAGTTCGGGACCAGACCCGAACGTGTTGACTTTTTCGTTGACTTTGACTTGACCAAAGTTGACTTTTGCCCAAACTTAACCAAATACTTATGCAATCATTCTAACATGCTTTTATCTTTGTATCTTGCATGAAACTTGACAAGTTGACTCACATGCTATATTTATCGAGTCGTAACGAGCCATAGGACTAATTGAGCACTTTGACCAATCGTGTTTACCGTTATTGATACAACCTACTTGTTTAGGTCAAGACTAGCAATTGTCCTTGCACACGTTTACTTGTGAAGTACTTTATTACTCGTGCACTCAAGGTGAGATCATAGTCACATCTTTACTCTTTTAAACTTACATTTGGGATGAGAAAACATAAACGTTTCATTTTACAAAGTGAACACAAGTATAAAAACAAACATTCTACATACGAGTTAGAACAAAATCCTCAATTCGATTATCATTACTTACACTTTCCGGGTGTAAGCGAGAACTTATGTTGTATGGCCATATGGGTTTGACAAACCCTCATTCGGACGGTTCGCTACCGTTACTTCGGATGAAATATATTTTCGAGAAACAGTGTATGTTCTAACACTATTGTGATGGGGTTCTATGGAAGGAAAGTTAAGCCTTGATAATTGGGTGCTCATGATAACAATTTTTGTAATGGTTTACTATTATTTCAATGATATAAATCTTGTGGTTCATTTGTATTTACTTACTTACTTAAACCTATGATTTCACCAACGTTTTCGTTGACAGATTTCTATGTTTTTCTCAGGTCCTTGAACGTTTTGTAATACATGTTTCCGCTCATTATTTTGATACTTGCATTGGATGTCGAGTATATATGCATACATGGAGTGTCTTTTGGCTACTTTTAAATTGTGTCGCATAGGTTTCAATTGTACTTATAACGTTGTAACGTAACTTGTGGTTGAACTAATCTTGTAAACTTTGAAACAATCTTTACATTTGAAATGAATGCGACATATTTTTGGTCAAACGTTGTTTTAAAGACTTATGACCACGTAATGGGACATAAGTAGACGGCGCCGTCAATGACGATTTTGTCGGGTTGCTACAGATGGTATCAGAGCGTTGGTTGTCGGGATTTAGAGTTCATTGGTGTCAACCCTGAGTCATAGGGTACATTAGTGAGTCTAGACTACAACCGGCATATAGACTTGAAGTAGGAATTACTTGACTACTTGTGCATTTATACTCGAACTCTTCTATTCATATCTAACTTTTATTCCATCTTAATCTCACGTTGTTTAATTTGATTGACACGCCACCTTGACTTAGTGAAATAATGTCGAATGCACATATGAATTAGGGTAATATAATTTCCGGGATTATATTACGGTGACTCATATGAATGTTCCGACATTATGACATAAATAATTTAAGGCGAGCCAAGGAAAATTTTCTCTTTATCCTCATTCCATATCACGGTTAGTATTATTGAGAATACTAATCAACGATATTCTTGTGTTTTGAAGGAACAATGCCTCCTCGCCGTGTACTACGCCACGAAACACCCGAACAAGCTCTACAACGAATGATAGCCACTGCCGTGGATGCGGCCATGGCCGGTCACTCATCCAACAACAATAACAATAAAAACAACAACCACAACCACAACAACAACAACAACAACAATGGAGCCGGTAATTCAAACGAGGGATGCTCCTATAAAGCTTTCATGGGATGCAAACCTCACACCTTCGATGGAACCGGGGGACCGGTTGTGCTCACCTGATGGTTTGAGCAAACAGAAGCCGTCTTTAGCATAAGCGGTTGTCGGGACCAAGACGAGGTCAAATACTCCACTCACACTTTCGCCGGTGTCGCTCTCACTTGGTGGAACACCTATGTGCAATCGGTGGGTACCGATGAAGCCTACACCCTCTCTTGGGCCGATTTAAGGGAAAAGATGATCATCGAATATTTCCCTCGTGAAGAAACCTGAAGGCTCGAACAAGAGCTAAGAACTTTAAAAGCGGTCGGAAACGATCTCAAGGCCTATAATTAACGATTTTCCGAACTAGCCTTGATGTGCCCAAACCTTGTGAACCCCGAGTCTTTAAGGGTTGAACTTTACATGGATGTTCTTCCAAAGAGCATCAAACACGGAGTATTGTCATCCAAACCCACTAATCATCAAGAAGCTTTGAATATGGCCCACAAATTGATAGAAACGGTGGACGAAATCGTAGTACCGGCACCTAAAGCCGAGGATAAGTCGGGTAACAACAAAAGAAAATGGGAAGCCACCCAATCAAGCAACAACAACTTTGCCAAGAAGCCTTTCACCTCCGACGGCAAGAAGGGATATGTCGGAAACCTACCTCTTTGCAACAAATGCAACAAGCATCACTTTGGTGAATGTGGCAAGCTAATTTTCCATCGGTGCCAAGGAATTGGTCATAAGGCCAACGATTGTAAAAGTGCTGCCCCCGTTACTCGAAAGGGGCCCAATGCACCAAAGACGGTCACTTGTTACGAATGTGGTCAAACGGGTCATTATAGAAATGCATGCCCAAGGAAGAAAGATAACCCCAATACGCGCGGCCGAGCTTTCAACATTAACACCGAGGAAGCCCGAGATGACAATGAACTAGTCACGGGTACATTTCTTCTCAACAATACTTATGTCTCTTGCTTATTCGATTCGGGTGCCGATAAGAGTTTTGTATCCAAGACTTTGACTCATTCTTTTAGCACTCCACCACTCCCACTAGATACTACTTATACCATTGAAGTGGCAAACGGGAAACTATTAAGTGCCGACAAATTTTATCGGGGGTGTACGTTAAACTTAATGGGTAAAGAGTTTGAAATTGACTTGATACCTATAGAACCAGGGAGCTTTGATGTAATCATTGGTATGGATTGGCTAGCCAAAACGAAATCCCACATTCTTTGCGATCTTAAAGCGATTCAAATTCCTATCGAGAATGGTGAACCCTTGATTGTCTATGGCGATAAGAGTTGCACCGGACTCAACCTTGTCTCGTGCCTTAAAGTTGAAAAATACATTCGTAAAGGTTGTTTCGCGATTCTAGCCCATGTTAACAAATTTGAGATTGACGAGAAGCATATCGGTGATGTGCCAATTGTTAGTGACTTTTTCGCTGTATTTCCCGACGAATTTCCGGGTCTTCCGCCTCATCGACCGGTTGAATTTCAAATCGATCTTAGTCCGGGAGCCGCACCCGTAGCACGTACACCGTATAGACTTGCTCCATCTGAAATGCAAGAATTGAAAAGTCAAATCCAAGAACTACTTGACCGTGGTTTTATCCAACCTAGCCATTCACCATGGGGCGCTCCGATTTTATTCGTTAAGAAGAAAGATGGATCCCTACGAATGTGTATCGACTATCGTGAACTAAACAAATTGACGGTTAAGAACCGATATCCTCTTCCGCGTATTGACGACCTCTTTGATCAACTACAAGGATCTCGTGTATATTCGAAAATCGATCTCCGCTGGGTTATCATCAATTATGGGTTAAGGGGGAAGATGTCTCCAAAACCACTTTTCGGACTCGTTATGGTAGTTATGAATTTCTTGTAATGCCATTTGGTCTCACTAACGCACCGGCGGTGTTCATGGATCTTATGAACCGCGTGTACAAACCATACCTCGACAAATTCATTATCGTGTTCATCGATGATATTTTGGTCTATTCTAAAAGCGAAGAAGAGCACGAACAACATCTCCGACTTGTGCTTGAACCCTTGAGACAAGAACGACTCTATGCCAAATTCTCCAAGTGTGAATTTTAGTTGAAGGAAGTTCAATTTCTTGGTCATGTTGTAAGTGATCAAGGTATTAAAGTCGATCCCGCAAAAATCGAAGCCATTAGTAAATGGGAGACTCCTACTACTCCTACTCACATTCGTCAATTCTTGGGTCTCGCCGGGTACTATCGTAGATTCATCGAAAACTTCTCTTTGGTTGCACGTCCTCTAACCGCGTTAACTCACAAGGGAAAGAAATTCATTTGGGCGACCGAGCAAGAATCCGCGTTTCAAATCTTGAAGACAAAGCTAACCACCGCTCCTATCTGGTCACTTCCCGAAGGTAATGATGATTTTGTTGTATATTGTGATGCCTCGAAATATGGTTTTGGGTGTGTATTGATGCAACGAAAGAAAGTCATTGCTTATGCCTCTCGACAACTAAAAATTCATGAACAAAACTACACGACACATGATCTCGAACTCGGAGCCGTTGTCTTTGCACTTAAAAGGTTGAGACACTATCTTTATGGAACCAAGAGTACTATCTTCACCAATCACAAAAGTCTCCAACACATCTTTGACCAAAAGCAACTAAACATGAGACAACGCCGGTAGATTGAAACTTTAAACGATTATGATTGTGAGCTTCGTTACCATCCCGGGAAGGCAAACGTAGTAGCCGATGCCTTAAGTCGAAAGGAAAGAGCGGTGCCTCTTCGTGTCCGAGCTTTAAACATCACCATTCACACCAACCTCAATAGTCAAATTCGTATAGCCTAAGACGAGGCTCTCGAGGATGAAAACATCTCTCTCGAACACTTGAACGTCCTCACCTCTCGATTCGAAGTTAAGTAGACCGGACTTTGATATTTCGCCGAAAGAATTTGGGTGCCTAGTTATGGGGACTTGCGAAGCCTTATTCTAGACGAAGCCCATAAGTCAAGGTATTCGATTCACCCCGGTGCCAATAAGATGTACCACGACCTTAAGGAACAATATTGGTGGCCGAACATTAAAAGGGACGTCGCTACTTATGTTGGAAAATCCCTAACTTGCTCCAAGATCAAAGCCGAACATCAAAGACCGTCCGGATTACTTCAACAACCCGAAATCCCGTAATGGAAGTGGGAAAGGATAACGCTGGATTTTATCACCAAGCTACCAAATACGGTGGGCGGTTATGATACTATTTGGGTTATTGTTGACCGTCTCACCAAATCCGCGCACTTCCTAGCCATGAAGGAAACCGACAACATGGAAAAACTTGCACAACTTTACATTTAAGAGATCGTAGCCCGTCACGATGTGCCTTTATCGATTATTTTCGACCGAGATGGCTGTTTTGTTTCTAGATTTTAGCGTACTTTACAAGAAGCGTTGGGAACGCGTTTAGACATGAGCACGGCATATCATCCACAAACCGACAGACAAAGCGAACGCATAATTCAAACCTTGGAAGATATGCTAGGAGCTTGTGTTATCGATTTCGAAAAATCTTGGGACAAGCACTTGCCTCTCGCCGAATTCTCTTACAACAATAGTTACCACGCGAGTATCAACGCCGCACCTTTCGAAGCTTTGTATAGCTGAAAATGTCGTTCTCCTCTTTGTTGGGCCGAAGTAGGCGACACACAAATCACCGGACCAGAACTCATTCATGAAACAACCGAGAAGATCGTTTAAATCCGAGAGAGGCTCAGGACGGCCCGTAGTCGTCAAAAGAGCTATACCGACAAAAGGCGCAACGACCTCGAATTCCAAGTCGGTGATCGCGTAATGTTAAAATTCGCACCTTGGAAAGGTGTAATCAGTTTCGAGAAACGCGGGAAGCTAAATCCGCGGTATATTGGTCCTTTCAAAATCTTGGAGCGTGTTGGAACCGTTGCTTATCGTTTAGATCTTCCGCCTCAACTGAGCTCCGTTCATCGTACTTTCCATGTATCAAATTTGAAGAAGTGTTTAGCCGAACCCGAACTCGTCATCCCTCTCGAGGAGCTTACTATTGATGACAAACTTCATTTTGTGGAGGAACCGGTTGAAATTGTGGACACCTCCGTCAAGACGCTAAAACAAAGTAGAATCCCTATCGTTAAGGTCCGTTGGAATGCCAAAAGGGGACCCGGTTTTACTTGGGAAAGGAAAGATCAAATGCAAAGGAAATACCCTCATTTATTCGTAGATTTGGAAACGCAAGATCTCGAGGAAGAAACAACGACTACTACGCCTACTTAAATTTCGGGACGAAATTTCTTTTAAGGAGTAGGTAATGTAACATCCCATCTTTTTCCGTTTACTTTACGTTATACTATTTTAAAGTTCGTTATATAATTATACCATCTTCTGTTAAAATGCGTTTTAAAATATTTCGTTTAGGTAATTCACGCACCCGCTTTTAAACTTGAGGGACTAAACTTGCCAAGAGACCAAAGATTTGATTAGGTCAACTAGTCAAACCTTTCTCCTCCACTAACTCATTCATATCCTCTTTCACTTTTTGATACTTCCAAATCATCTCAACATTCAATCAAAGATTCATCATCTATTCAAGATCTAGCAAGCATCAATTCAAACAAATTACATATTTGGAATCCTTGCATCTTCCTCTTCAAATCCATACCAACTTTGTTGCATTTGGGTAACTTTCTAAAATCACTAGATTTTGTGTTCTTGATGTTTTCAACTTATAAAAGTGTTAATTAGTGTCTATGGCTCAAGTCTAACATGAATATGTGATTTATATGCTCGATCTTGTTATTTTAAGTAACTAGCATGAACTTGAAATTTGGTGTGTTTGATCTTGTGATTTGTTTGCCTAAATGTTGTTAGATGTTAAAAGTGCATGTATTAAATGTGTTACTAGCATCACTAGCTTTAATTTGATGTGTAGGTTGACTTAGAAAGACTCCATAAACATAATTGCTAAATTTGTGATTTTGAGCTAGGGTTTGATAGAAGTAAAATGGGTTTTTGATGCATTGAATGCTTTGGAATGTTAATTGTAAGTGTTTAGTAGTATTGTATGCGTAATTACCTACGAAACGGCATATTATATGTGTATATTAAGTTCCCGAATCATCTTATGCATTTTGTGAACTTGAAACCTTGATAATGAACCTTTAATGATCAATCGACGAGAATTCGATTATTGTAAATGATGTTTTTGTTTGATGAAAAGTATTTAGTTGTATTCCTTGTTAAATTACTTTTCCAACGATATAAGATACATGTTTTGAATGTTTACGGTTCATTAGTTATGGTTGTTTGAAGTTGGATTCGTGCATTTAAGTGTTAAAACTGTCGAGAATTGCTGAACAGATACATGGAGCGCGCTCCATACCCTTGAGCAGCGCTCCAAACCTTGCTGTCCAAAAGTGCACTTTTTCGTTTAATTCTAACTATGCTACGCACCTCTGATTAACATGAAACTTGTTCTAACATGCTCATATATGATTATTAGACTTAGAAAAATAGTTCGGGACCCGACCCGAACGTGTTGACTTTTTCGTTGACTTTGACTTGACCAAAGTTGACTTTTGCCCAAACTTAACCAAATACTTATGCAATCATTCTAACATGCTTTTATCTTTGTATCTTGCATTAAACTTGACAAGTTGACTCACATGCTATATTTATCGAGTCGTAACGAGCCATAGGACTAATTGAGCACTTTGACCAATCGTGTTTACCGTTATTGATACAACCTACTTGTTTAGGTTAAGACTAGCAATTGTCCTTGCACACATTTACTTGTGAAGTAATTTATTACTCGTGCACTCAAGGTGAGATCATAGTCCCATCTTTACTCTTTTAAACTTACATTTGGGATGAGAAAACATAAACGTTTCATTTTACAAAGTGAACACAAGTATGAAAACAAACATTCTACATACGAGTTAGAACAAAATCCTCAATTCGATTATCATTAGTTACACTTGCCGGGTGTAAGCGAGAACTTATGTTGTATGGCCATATGGGTTTGACAAACCCTCATTCGGACGGTTCGCTACCGTTACTTCGGATGAAATATTTTTTTCGAGAAACAGTGTATGTTCTAACACTATTGTGATGGGGTTCTATGGAAGGAAAGTTAAGTCTTGATAATTGGGTGCTCGTGATAACAATTTTTGGAATGGTTTACTATTATTTCAATGATATAAATCTTGTGGTTCATTTGTATTTACTTACTTACTTAAACCTATGATTTCACCAACGTTTTCGTTGACATATTTCTATTTTTTCTCAGGTCCTTGAATGTTTTGTAATACATGCTTCCGCTCATTATTTTGATACTTGCATTGGATGTCGAGTATATATGCATACATAGAGCGTCTTTTGACTACTTTTAAATTGTGTCCCATAGGTTTCAATTGTACTTATAACGTTGTAACGTAACTTGTGGTTGAACTAATCTTGTAAACTTTGAAACAATCTTTACATTTGAAAAGAATGCGACATATTTTTGGTCAAACTTTGTTTTAAAGACTTATGACCACGTAATGAGACCTAAGTAGACAGCGCCGTCAATGACGATTTTGTTGGGTCGCTACAGCACCAGTATCCATATGCCACCCAGCTGCCTCGTAATCCTGAAGAGTCATCGCATTAAACGCACTAGGTAGTATGGTCTCCTGAGTTTGCGAATGTGGATCAACTGTGAATGTACCAGTGGTCGGGTGAGGGGCCGTGTAATAGGCAGCAAGTCCTGTAGGTTGACTAAATAATTGCACGCCATAGTTATTGGACTGAAAGTATTGAGCCATTTGATATTGAGCTATAAGTTGGGCTTGATAATTAATAATATTCAGCAAGTGTGTACGCGTCATTGAGTTAGGGTTTTGATTATTTGTATCCTCCAGCATAATGACTTACAATGATAAGCCGTGAAAAGAAATAAATAAATATATATTTATGTATACACGAACGCAAATTGGTGATGTTTGTTTTGGTGTTGCCACGTTACACACAAAACAAGAAAGCAGTATGTTTGCTTTTAATTGTTGTGGTGATCTTTGCTTTTGTATATCAACGTAAACGCAAATTGGTTAATAGTCAAATGAAATCAACGAAATTGGAGTTTGGAGTATATGTATAAAATAAAAGGTAGGCTATAAAGAGGACGGTGGCTTTTAATTGTCGGCTATATTGAAACGGTAAATCTACAAAGTTGGAGTATATGTATAAAATACTCCGTAAAAGAATAGGCTATGAGCTGGACGATTGCAGGGATTAGATGTATTTGTAAGTTTTCTTTTTCTTTACCTGAACGGTGGAGAAGATAAAGATTATTGCCGCTAGAATTCTCTGTAGCCTACAGTGACGGAGCGATACCATGTTAGATAATGAGAAGTGTAGTATTATTTCTTAATGAGTAGCAGTACATAATACAAGGATATATATAGGGCTAAACCCTAACATAATAAATGGGCTAGGTCCAAATGCTAAATACATGGACTAATAATATTAAATGGCTAACAATATATATATATATATATATATATATATATATATATATATATATATATATATATATATATATATATATATATATATATATATATATATATATATATATTTGGGTAAGGGTTACCCCGATGAACTTGTATTAAAAATAAAAGAATAAACAATGAAGTACGGCTGCTAAGAGAGAGCCTCAAAACCAAGCAAAACTTACAAGTCAAAAAAAGAGGCAACACAAACAAACAAACCAACAACAACATCAAGTTAGTTTCCAAGCAATTCAGAGCTGTTTCACCTTGCACGAATCTTTGAACCAAACAGACATGAGCTTCAGTCTAACCGAAGCATAAATTTCCCCAAAAAGAACCTTCTTCGGGAGAACGTTCTGTTTAAACAACCTTCTGTTTCTCTCTTGCCAAATGAAATAAACAGCAGCCGCAAACAATAATTTCGACACAAGGGCAGAAGCACTATTCTTCGGTAAGATAGATATAAAATCCGCAACCATCAACCAATCTGAACTTCGCAAATCAGGAGCATAAGCTTGAACAAGCTCCCAAACACTTTTAGAGAATTTGCAATAAAAAAATAAGTGATTATGAGAATCGGGACATCCCAAGCATAGAGGGCACACTAGCGCTTGGCCTTGATAAATCTCCCACGATCTAAGTTTGTCTTGAGTCTTAAGCTTTTGTCGCATGAGTAACCAGAGAACAAAAGCATGACGAGGAATACTATTAGAGAACCAAACCGTGTCAAACCACTGAACAATCTGGCCAGCTGGTCCGATTGCTTCGTACACAGCAACTACACTGAATTCTGAGGCAGAACCATTATTACCTCTCCATCGAAGCTGATCGAGCGACTGAGTAAGAACAGGAACATCAATCGAGCCAAGTACTGGATATTTTTCCATCCAAAACGCAAGCCAAGACCAACAATTTGAACTAATTAAATCCTTCACCTTTGCATTAGGATTAGAAGTAGCACCATTAATATCTCTCCATGAAATAAAATCAATCAAAGGACTAATCTGAGACCAAATATCAAACCACGCATGAGCAGCAGCACCATCACCAATGCTATAGACTATGAATGATGTGCCCACAATTCAGTAACTTTCTCCAACTCCAACTCGCATCCGGTTTAATAGAGACTTCCCAAAAAGACTTATTGCGTAAGTGATATGCATGAATCCACTTCACCCACAAGGATTCCTTATGAGTAAGAATGCTCCAAATGTGTTTTGCCATAAGAGCTACATTCCAATATTTAAGCCGCTTGATTCCAAGACCCCCTTCTTCCTTTGGAAGGCAAATGTCATCCCATTTTACTTTCGCCTTCCCCTTCTTCATATCATCTTGGCACCAAAGGAAACCGCGTAATAATTTTTCAATATCTTTTATAATAGCTTCCGGAAGGATAAAAACCGAGGCCCAAAAGACGTGCATAGAAGAGAGGACTGATATGATCAGTTGAACTCTCCCAACAAAAGAGAGAAACTTGTTTTTCCAATCATCAATTTTCTTTTTCACTCGCTCGACGAGAACCTTACAATCTCGATACAACAAACGAGAAGAAACAAGAGGGACACCCAAGTAACGAACAGGAAGTTTTCCTTCCTCAAATGGAAGAATAGAAAGGATAGCATCCTTAAGAACATTAGAGACATTGGCGAAAAAAGCAGTGCTCTTAGGGAGACTCGTAGCCAAACCCGAACAGGACTTAAACTCGTGAAGGGCATCACGGATCACCCTCATCGAATTAGTATCCGCTGATGCAAATAGGAAAAGATCATCTGTAAAACAAAGATTAATTATATTAAGTTGCTCACATATAGGATGATATTTAAACTCCTCGTCCTGCATAGCCCTCCTCCGCAACATCAAAGACAAAGTTTCCATAACCATCGAAAATAAATATGGAGACATAGGGTCCCGTTGTCTAAGACCCCTTTTGCCCGAAAAGTAACCATGTAGGTCCCCATTGATATTTATCGAGTAGGATGCAGTGGTCACGCATTCCATAACCCAGTTGATCAATTTAGAAGTATAGCCGAAACCCATTAGGCACGCCCTCAGAAACTCCCAGTTAACCGTGTCATAAGCTTTTTGAATATCAACTTTTAAAGTACATCTCGGAACACCTCAGTTGAGATGATAATTTTTCATAATCTCCCGGTAAGTAAAATATTATCTGAGATATTTCTACCTGGAACAAAAGCGGATTGGTTGTCACTAATGATCTCCTCCAAGCTGGATTTAATCCTATTAGTGATTACTTTACTTATACACTTGTAAATGACATTACAGCAAGATATTGGACGAAATTCAGTCACTTTTGTCGGATTTTGAACCTTTGGCAATAAAGAAACAAGAGTATGGTTTATTTCTTTTAGGAGTTTTCCGCTACCAAAGAAGTCTTTAACTGCCTTAACCACATCATCATCTACAATATTCCAAGACTTTTTGAAGAAAGCCGCAGAATAACCATCGGGACCCGGGGATTTAATATCATTAATATCAAACATGGCTCTTTTGACCTCTTCGGATGAAACAAGAGCAATCATGTCTTGAGCTTTTTGCCTACTGATGCGCTTTAAAAACAAAGAGGAAGGGTCTGTAATTGGGGCGCAAGCTTCATTTTGACCCAAAAACGTTTTATAGTGACTAGTAATTAATTTAAACACCTCCCTCCCTTCAACAAATATACCATTTGTATTCTCAATAGCGTGTATGCGAGTTCTATGAGTATGACCCTTAACAACGTTATGAAAATACTTTGAGTTGCAATCACCAACTCGAAGCCACTCCACTTTAAATTTTTGTTTTAGAAAGCATTCCTCTTCATAAACTGCTTCGTTAAAACGCCTCAATGTGCTGCTTTCTATTTTATGAATTTCACATGAATCTAGATTCTTGTCCAGAAGAGCCTGCACATCATCCAACTCTTTTCTAAGGTTAGAAACATTATCATGTAGATTACCTTTGCTCCACATCAATCTCTGCATATGTTTCTTTAACATCCGCAAGCGTTTAGTAACTCGAAACATCATATGGCCCGGGATATCTACTTTCCAACCTTCAGAAACAACTTCTTTAAACTTTTCATGCTCCACGATATAATTCTGAACTTGAAAACCTTTGGCTTCTTCCTTCCCGTATGCGTCACCTTCAAGATAGCTGGGTAATGGTCTGAAATACGATAAGCCTGAAAAAGAACATAAGCATCAACAAACTAAGCTATAAACATATTATTTGCCATGACTCTATCAATTTTCTTTAACAACCCGACTTCCGCATTAGGTCTTTGGTTCCAAGTATAGCGAAACCCAGAATGATTAACATCTACCATGTTTATGTTATTAACGCAATCTTGGAATTCTCGCATAGCAATAGTAATATTTGAAGTTCCAGATGAGGAATCATCTAAACTTAGAGACGCATTAAAGTCTCCCATCATAACCCAAGGATAATCTTTTACAAAACGACTATGCATCTCCAACTCCCTCCATAAAGGCATACACTGTTGGTAACGATTAGCAGCATAAATGAAGGAAATATAAAAATTGTGGTTATCCTCTACTGATCGGACCTGGCAATGAATCGCTTGGTCAGAAACAGCAATAAACATTAGTTGAATAACGTCAATATCCCATCCTATAATAATCCGAGTGCCACCCATACAGATCCCACCATTTGAAGACCAGTTCCATCTAGGAAAAACAGAGCCACAAATCCTACTCAATTTGTCAATAGCAACATGTGATTCTAGAATAGCACAAATACTTAATTTATTACTCATAATGACCTCCTGAACCTCATTTTGTTTAGGGAGACGGTTCAGCCCCCTTATATTCCATGATGTGATGTTAATCATTTAAACTGTCAAAACCGGGAGTGCTTGCCCCCTCAGGATAATTTTTTGTTGCCATAAACTGTGCAGTCTCATCTTGCCCCGGATCTACCTCCACAGGTTCATGTATGATAATGCTAAAAATAAACATATATTTCATAGCATTATCCTTCAAGAAAGACAAGCTTTTGGTTGCAATTGTTCTATTTACAAGTGATATTCGTTTAAATAATAAAAGGTGAAGACAAAACACAGATTCGACGATTTGAAGACGCAAACGACCAAAACGCTAAAAAGTACAAAGTACAATCCAAGAGGTTCAATTTATTGATGAGAAACGTCTCAAAATTACAAGAGTACAAGCCGCAAAACGCAAAGTACAAGATATTAAATCGTACGAAAGGATGTTCGAAAATTCGGAACCGGGACATGAACCAACTATCAACGCGTGACGCAACGGAGCTAAAATTACAAGTCAACGGAGTACAAGAATATAATATAATATATATAATTATATAAAATTATATATATTATTATAAATACGAGCAGCCCACGTTTTTTTTGTGCTTTGTGACTAGTGAACGATGGCCATGCGATCGCATGGCCTGGGTGCCTTAAACCCATGCGGTCGCATGGCTTACTGTAGCATGCCAAGTCCTATAAAAAGGCCGTTTGCTCGACTGATTATACACACAATATATATCCATCTACTCTCTATCTCTCAAATATATATTTATATTTATATTTTAATTTAAATAATAAGGTTATGTTAGCGAATGTTTTATGTTTGTAAGTCGAAACTCTGTCCGTGTAACGCTACGCTATTAATACTCATTGTAAGTTATGTTCAACCTTTTTAAATTAATGTCTCGTAGCTAAGTTATTATTATGCTTATTTAAATCGAAGTAATCGTGATGTTGGACTAAATATTAAAGACGGGGTTATTGGGCTTTGTACCATAATTGGGGTTTGGACAAAAGAACGACACTTGTGGAAATTAGACTATGGGCTATTAATGGGCTTTATATTAACTAAATGATACCTCGTTAATTTAATATAAAGGTTACAATTTGACGTATCTATATATAACCATATACGCTTAATCGGGTACGGTGGGCGGGATATCTATAAATACTAGTAATTATTCATTTGACCAGACACTGGGATGGATTAATAGTCACTGGACTCATTAAAACAGGGGTGGATTACATTCAAGGGTAATTGGTGTAATTGTTAACAAATTAGTAAAACCTTGGATTACACGCAGTCGATAACCTGGTGTATTCATTAAACAAAGTATTAAGACCTTGTTACAGTTCGAATCCCCAATTAGTTGGAATATTTGACTTCAGGTATAAGGATAATTTGACGAAGACTCTCGCACTTTATAATTATGACTGATGGACTATTATGGACAAAACCATATGGACATATCGAATAATTCAGGATAAAGGACAATTAACCCATGGTAATAAATTAAAATCAACACGTCAAACATCATGATTACGTAAGTTTAAATAAGCATGATTCTCTTAATTTATATCTCATCGCATTTTTACTTATCGTCATTTTATTTATCGTACTTTAAATTATTGCACTTTTAATTATCGTACTTTTATTTTATCTCATTTTTATTTATCGTCATTTACTTTACGCTTTAAATTAAGTCATTTGTATATTTAATATTTTACATTAGGTTTTAATTGCGACTTAAGACATAAAATCGACAAACCGGTCATTAAACGATAAAAACCCCCTTTTTATAATAATAATAATAATATTACTTATATATATATTTATACAAATATAGTTTTTAAAAAAATATAGCGTTAAACTTGGCTAGCTCCCTGCGGAACGAACCAGACTTACTAAAAACTACACTACTGTACGATTAGGTACACTGCCTATAGTGTTGTAGCAAGGTTTAGGTATATCTATTCTATAAATAAATAAATAACTTGTGTAAAATTGTATCGTATTTAATAGTATTTTGTAGTAAAATTAATAACTATTTCGTATACACTTCGCATAACATCAATGTAAATAAACATCAGACGAACAGTAAACATGTGCATCTTCAACCCCATCATTCAATGCCCCAAAAGAGTTACCCACACTGATCCCTTTCTCGCCACTAGGAACATGCTTATTTACGTCCACACTAGGGTGTGTTTTGGGCCTATACATAAAATTTGGTCTCGCATTCTTAAGGGTAATACCTGTAGCAGCCTTCCTCAAGTTATTTTTAATCACAACTTGCTTAAATCCATCACTAGTAGTAGGCACAACAGTCTTTGGATCCACATGAACAATTCTAGGACATTGTGTATCTCTATGTCCAAACAATTTGCAACACGAGCATCTAGGTGGTTTCCATTCATACTCAATTCGGACCTCATCAATCGTTTTATGGGTTGTGGCAATACTAGGCGTGCCCACCTTTAAGGAATCTCTGAGTTCCATCCTCGCATCTATTTCAATCATTGATCTAGCAAAATTTGGTCGTCCCCACGACTCCATACACATAGTTGAAGTGTACGAGTCCAACATCATTGGCTTTTGAAGCAATTGCACTCAAACCAATTTCTGTAAATGCAGCTAGAGGAACATCATAGAGTTTAACCCATACTGGAACCCGCGTAAGGTCTTCTTTCGAGAGAGAAACCTCCGGAGTCCATTTATTTAATATTATCGGAATATTACGTATCATCCACAGACCTCCCTCCACCGCACCAAGCATTCCTATTTCAGTATCAAACTTGAAGAAGTAAAATCCCTTAGCATTCATCATTATTTTTTCAATACCAAACTTCTTCCAAGTATTCATCACATACTTCTGCACAACCGGGAATGGTAACCTTTGGCCTAAAAAATACCCATATAGAGTATTTTTATATCTGTTTGAAGCTTCAACCACAGATTCCATCAGAATTAACACGTCAACATGCTCGTCAGGGTTAATAGACTGATCAATAAACCTGAAATTAACCTTAGGTTTAACATTGTTACCTCCAGCAGCATGTAAATAAGATCTTGAAGGAATGGGAGCTGTAGTAGCCTGCTTTTCATTCTGATCCACCCTTTCATCCTTCTCCGACTGGTTACACCCATCCTCAGAATCCAACTCAGTAGAATGGACACTGATCTTGTCATGATCAATGTCATCCTTAGAAGCAGTATTGTGGTTAATGTGAGCATCACTCCCACGCAAAACAGAATTATTCGTATCATGCACGTTGGCCACAACATCTTTCTTATTAATCGATTCTACCACATCCTTTGAATTAACCTCTGGTGATGAGTCAGAAGAGTCGGAATCGTTATTTCCCTCCTTCTCATCAATACCAATTTTGCGATTCCTTAGAACCCTAGACGTCGACGGCTATATTTTCTTCTTCTTACCCATTGATACCCAGCCAAAGGGTGTGTTAATTGGAGATGATGAAGATGATTTCCTACTCGTTCGATTGAAGGAATGAAATTTGATGATTGATAATTGCCGAGAGATTCAAATTGAACATATAGTTAAACCCTAGAAAAAGCCCCCTTTTTCCATCTCGCCCTTTGTAAGCCCGTATATATATATATATATATATATATATATATATATATATATATATATATATATATATATATATATATATATATATATATATATAATGCAAGGAGAAACAAAAAAATGTTGAAGAAAGGGAAGCAACGTGATAGTGATAATTACGCTATTTTTTCATTTGTTTTTACTTTACGCACTATCACTCTAATATATATATATACATATATTTATATATATATATATATATATATATATATATATATATATATATATATATATATATATATATATATATGTTATAGGTTAAAACTAGAATTACATATAATTGTTATATAATGCTAACATAATTGACAAACAGATGTTCACAATCACGAATAACATGTTCAATTTTGAATTATATGAAATGTTCTCATATTTATAAACACATTTGCACATGCAAACGAGAAATTATATATTTGATTATATAGTTAAATTATATGTTTTTTCAAACTAATTTTTGTTCAATATTACTCTTCATCAATATTTATATGTGATTCAACATACTCACATGTGAAAATCCTTGTAATTTAATGTTTCTCGCAGTTATCGTCTTTTTTATTCTCGTTTGAACTTTTGACTAATATATATATATATATATATATATATATATGTGTGTGTGTGTGTGTGTGTGTGTGTGTGTGTGTGTGTGTGTGTGTGTGTGTGTGTGCGCGCGTGTGTGTATGTGTGTGTGTGTGTCAAATGTTCAAAGGAGAACTACAAAAAGGACGCAAATTGCGAGAATTTTAAATTTACATAAATTTTCAAATGTGAGCAAATTGGATCACTCATAAATATATGATATAGGAGTAATCACTCTTTTTATGATAAGTGATACTGATAATATTCATCGTAATAAAAATTTACTCATCAATATAAATGTAAAAAATGCAAATTAGTTAAAGTTAATTAAACAAATACTTTGTATGTTTACCTTATTATTTGATATATTATTTTTTGAGTTATAATACCTATAATAAATATTATATTAAAATTCATACTATATTCATCGTTGTGGATATTTACGTTTTGAAAAGTGATATATAAATGTGTGATGTTAAAATATAGTTATAAAATAAACATGTGTATAGTTAGAGTTTGTTTACTTTCTACTTAATGATTTGTTTATGTACAACTATTAATTTAATAAGTAAAATTGTTTTTTCTTTGTTAATAAAACTGAATATTGATCTGTTTCTCGGAGAAATAAAATCATACATCCATTTTTAAAGAGAGACAAATAGAAACATGACTTAATACACAAAACATATACATCTCCTTACTCTTCCTCCCAGTCCATTTTTTAGAATATTCTATAAAATATTACAACTAATTTTGTTAAATATATAGCAAATTGCAAAGTTTGTGCAATTGATTATATATTGAAATGCCCCGTTCATATCGATTATAAACGTTACATAATAATTGATTTCATTGCGAGGTATTTGACCTCTAAATGATACATTTTACAAACATTGCATTCGTTTTTTAAAGACAAACTTTCATTACATCGAAAGTTGACAGGCATGCATACCATTTCATAATATATCCAAACTATAAATGACTTTATAATAATCTTGTTGAACTCAATGACTTGAATGCAACGTCTTTCGAAATATGTCATGAATGACTCCAAGTAATATCTTTAAAATGAGCAAATGCACAACGGAAGATTTCTTTAATACCCGAGAATAAACATGCTTAAAAGTGTCAACCAAAAGGTTCGTGAGTTCATTAGTTTTTCATAATCATTCATTTCCTTCATTTTAATAGACCACAAGATTTCAATATTTAATTGTACACATAACCCGAGTATAAAATAATACACATAACCTGTTTATAAAAATCATTCATATGAATTGAACACCTGGTAAACGACATTAACTTTAATGCATAGAATATCCCCAAACAGAACCTCTCATCTATATAATATAATCTCGAAGTACTAAAGCCATCCATAACCTGAATGGGGGTTGTTAGGCCCAATAGATCTATCTTTAGGATTCGCGTCAATTAGGGGCCATTTCCCTAATTCTTAGGCTACCAAGCTTGAAGGGGTGATATTCGGTATAATAATCCAACCATAGAATGTAGTTTTATATACTTGTGTCTATTTTGTAAAACATTCATAAAAGCAGCGCATGTATTCTTAGTCCCAAAAATATATATAAAAAGGGAGTAAATGAAACTCACAATACTGTATTTCGTAGCAATTACGTATATGACGGCACTGAACAAGTGCAGGGTTGGCCTCGGATTCACGAACCTATAGTAAGTATATATATTTATATGTTGGTCAATATCTATTTAACAATTTGGGTCAAGTCGTAGTGTATCACAATCCTAATGCTAGAGAACGACATGCAAAAATCAACAAAAGTCAACTTGACCCAAAATGACTTCCAAAATCTATACATGTTTATTATATAACTTAAATATAGTCGTTTTATATATTTAAATATATTTATCAGATTTTATTAGAGTAAATAATACAAGTCATTTATTAATAAATAAAAATTTATATTAAAATTTATATATGATAAAAATATACTTTTATATATCTAAAATTTATACAGTTCACTCAATATTATAAAAATATAGTGGTGTGTATTATTAATGTAATTATATTACGTGTGGTAAAATATCTTTTTATCAAATATTTATTTGATAAAATAATATTGATAATAATAATAATAATGAGTAAAAGTTGTATTATTTTGTAATAATAATAATAATTATTATTATTATTCTACTAATAATAATAATAACAATATTTATTTACTAATGATGATATTAATTATAATAAAAGATAATTCTAATCATGATAATTTTAATAATAACGATAATTTTAATATTAACTGTAATAATAATAATATTTTATATAAAAACAATAATTCTATTCAAAATGATAATTTTTAATAATAATAATAATACTAAAATGATAATAATAATGATATTTTATAATAACAATGATATTTCTATTAAAAATGATAATTTTAATAAAAATGATAGTTTTAATATTAATGATACTTTTAATAATAATCGTAATGATAAAAATAATAAAAACGATATTTTTATCTAAATCAATATCTTACAATATTTTAATTTCATCATGATACTTATACTCATTATTTCCTAATCGGTTTGTTTAATAGCTTTTAGTTCTCTTTTATATCGCATTCATAATAATGATAATAATAGTAATCATAATAATTAGATGACACTAATATTAGTTTTAATGATAATGATACTAATAATAATAATTATAACAATACTAATGATAATACTAATAATTATTATAATGATAATAATAATAATAATAATATTATTATTAATAATATTAATAATAACTTAGTGATAATAACGATAGTATTAATAATAATAATAATAATTTTAATGATAATACTTATATTGATAACGATAATGATAATAATAATAATAATAATAATAATAATAATAATTAATAGATAATAATAATTACGATAACAATAACGACGATAGTAATAATAATAATAATATTAGAATTAATGATAATTCAGTTGACCATAACTTTTAATCCGTTCACCGAAACCATACGATATCTAAATGAAAAGTTATTACTTTTTCGCCAGCTTTCCAACGACATGCATATCATATACCTTATCCTAGTAGCATATGTATTAAATTCGTGATTTATCATGAACTATTTAACGACGAAATTAAACATACAAGCATGCATGATCATATATATACTCGAGCACTAGTCAGGGATACACTATTAATATATAAAAGATAAGATATGAATGCTCACGTATCAATATTGTGATTCAATATTGCAGGAAAGTACGTAGACGCAACGGACATGATAAACGCTAGGTTGACCTTTGACTCACGATCATAACCCTCAAGCAATACCCATAACCTCCATACTATAACCCATAATTTCCTTAGTTCTATCATGTTTGAAAAACCCGTTTTGAAATAACTCGCTCATGACCTCGTCGTAGTATTTTATGTACAACACTAATAATTATAATAATACTACTACTAATAATAATAAGATTAATAATAATAATATTAATCTTTATAATAATAATAATATTAATATATATATATATATATATATATATATATATATATATATATATATATATATATCACAGAGATTGATATCGAGAGATATATGGATCGAATGAACACAGAAAATGAATTCGGCCGAAATATATAGAGTTGGCTGCCACCAACCCCCCATGCGATCGCATGGGGTTTAGCCTACATTTCCATGCGATCGCATGGGAACAAAATTCAGAAATTCTATTGCTCCATGATCTCGGAGCTTGTGAGAGTATATACCTCGCGATCGCGGGACTCCTCTGTCCAGCACTCACTTGATAATTCCCATGTGCTGCCGACAGTTTTTATTTAATATAAAATATATATATTAATTTATATAATTAAATATATATTTTATTTTATTCACGTGCATAGTGAACCTCTAATTTTTGTTCTAATGACTTGTACGTTGTCACTTGACTAATGTCCGGGTTTTGGTTTTTCGAACGTTACTTCGTACGTTTTAATAAATTGCATTTCACATTTCGTGACTCGTACCCTTGTCAAAATATAGACTTAAATTATCCATAAACCATATCACTCTAAATATAACTTATACGTTTGAGTGTTTTGGTCATTTGCTTCTTTAAATCATCGCCTCGTTATTTATTAAAATATAATTAATAATATCAAAACGTTTTATATCTATACTAATATTATACATTATCATATTGTAAAATATATATATGTATATATTCATTTAGAAAAATATAAATTTGCACACCTTATATATAATTGAAATGTTTACTTAATAATATATTATTTAGTTTTTCAAAACTAATAGATTTTAAAATTTATTATAATTAAAATTATTTAAAAATTATTATTTCGTATTACATTTATCTAAATATATTTGCAAATACAAAGCTTTAATTAAGTTCAAATTTTATATATATAAACAAATTACCTTATAAAACATTTTAAATAATAAGGTTCTTTTTAAACTGAAACGTTTTAGTACATTTGAAACTAAATCAAATAAATATTATAATTTGTTTTTCAAAGCTAAATATATTTAGGAATCATTTTGTTAAAAAGGTTAAAATAATGGAAATCGTTATATCATAAAATGTTTTAGAAAAGTAAGATCGTATATAACTCATAACAGGTTTTCAAGTTTTTAAATTACCATTTGCTGGTGAAGCGTATGATAAAGTCCGAAGGTTAGATAATCATAAGAATTCATTTTAATGTAAAACGTCAATTTACTTAACTTGTCGATATCCATTTTCTAAGTTATCTATTAATATGAAAACTAAATTGTTATCTTAACAAAAGTCACGAGTGAAATATAGTAAAGCATGTATTGGAAATCAAACAAGAATCTCCACTAACTTTTGTCTAACTCTCGATAAGTGACACCTTATTCTCACATGTAGATCACTATCCCATTTATTCTGAATACTGTTAAAAGGAAAAGATTTCTTAAATCATAATGGGCCTCTCAACAGAGACTTATCATAATATGACAATATATCTGATAATTCAATCATTTGATATTATCTTTTAATTCCATCGATAAACATATTGAAATAGATTCGTTCATGTAAAGTATTATATATTTAATACTTTGTTAACATTTTCAAGTTATAATATATATATAACTATATATATATATATACACATAAATGTTCGTGAATCGTCGGAATTTGGTCGAGGTTAAATGAATGTATGAACATAGTTTAAAATTTTTGAGATTCAACTTAACAAACTTTGCTTATCGTGTCGGAATAATATAAAGATAAAATTTAAATTTGGTCAGAAATTTTCGGGTTGTCACATATATAAACTAATACGTAGTATGAACCATTGCAGGCTTGCATCATGTAATATCCCCGCACATTGTGTGTGGGAACTTGGGTTTAGGTCATGGATTTGAGCCTCGCTATTTTCATCCTATTAATCAATCTATCTTAAATATGAATTTCCAGATTGAACCTAGGAGGGATTTCTCCAGGATCTATTCAGGATTCAAACCCGCTCCTCATGCCCGTCGGGATGGCTTAAGGATCGGGTTCCTGCAATGTCATTCGGGTTTCCTTCCAAAAGTGTGTGTGTGCGTGACATATGATCGCGAAGGTGGTTAAGTTCCCTCTTGGTGATGTCGACAACTTGGATTTTAAAAAAATACGGAGTATGATATAGACACTATAGTATATATATATATATGTAATTAACATTATAATACGGTGACATTAAGTTGATGTGTTGTAAGACCCAAATATTTATTGTACATAGAGTATAAATGGCGTAGATAAAGTGTATGAAGCATGGCGTGAATTAAAAAGCTAAAATACTGCTCAGACCATTGTGTGCGACGCGTACCACTAGGTGAGCGCGTCGCACACCTTACCAGCGACAGTTTTCTGTCTTTTTCTATTTTGAGTTAAATGAAGGGCATTTTGGTCATTTCACTTGAGTCCGGATCTGAAGCCATATCAGCTGGTTTGGATCCAACTTTTGATCACTTTCATATCCACAATCACTCTCAACTATCTTAGAGAGAGAGAGAGAGAGAGTTCTAGAGAGAGAATTAGGGTTTTGGAGAAGAAGAAGCTTGAATTGAGCAAAAGCTCGAGTATTATAGTTGTTCATCTCGTTCCTAGCTATGTTTTGGTTGTTGTGGTAAGTTCTAACTCCGAATTTTAATGTTTGATTTGATATTCAAAGTTAGGGTTTGAACTTAAATTGTTGAGAAACCCATTTAAACTCATGAAGTGAGTTTAGTGTTGCTAGTAATCGGGTTTATTGTTGTTGTTGGTGGGTTTTGGGTTGAAATTGGGTTTAATCACTAGGTTTGGTGATTATGGAAGTGTTGGAACCCATTTTAGTGTATTTGAAAGACTAATTTTGAATTGAGTCAAAATTAGGATTTATAGGTGATTTTGAGAATGATAAGTGTTTAACATTTGTTTTTGGATTTAATTGGCCTATTATGATCATTTTCACTTGTGTTAGTGATTATTGGTTAGTTCGGGCGCGTTTTGTGCTTGAAAGTGCAATTGGTCAAAATTGCACTAAGTCTCGTTTTGAGTTGGTTTGTAAATCCACTCTAAGTGCGTTACTTGTATTGTGATATTGGAATAGGTACATTCCATCGGTGAGTTGCGGATTATTCGGTTGCATTCATCAAGGCGACATGGTGAGTGTTAATATCCTATGTGCATATGTATGTGTAGGATGGGTGCGGGTCGGGTGAAGTGGTTCTCGGTTATAGAGCTCACTTCACATATAGGTGGATTTGATGGACTTGTGTAATAGGTCCAATTGGCACAGTTGTGTGTTTTGGTTGACCACCTTTGGCAAGGAGCACACTTTGTGTGTACTTATCACATATGCTTGTGATGTGGATTATACAACCCCAATGGCGAAGGGTTGGTATTGAGTTATGATCGGAGAAGTGGATCACGTGTGGATGCGGATTTACGATGACTCGTGTAGTTCGGTCATCTTATTGAGGTAGTGATCTCGTGTGGTTGCGGATTCACTAAGGCTCGTGTAGTTCGGCCAACCTCGATGTTGTTGTGGTAATGAAGATAGTAGTTGAAAGGACCCGTCCTAATCCATCTGGATGAAATCTTCAACAGTTGGCCCCATTGCGAGGTTCTGACCTCGATATGCCATAAACGACTCCATGTAATATGAGCAAATGCACAGCGGAAGATTTCTTTCATACCTGAGAATAAACATGCTTTAAAGTGTCAACCAAAAGGTTGGTGAGTTCATAAGTTTATCATAAAACAATAAAAATTCTGTAATTTTGATAGACCACAAGATTTAAATGTTGCATGGTACAAATGGGCCCGAATCCTATACCCACCTGTAATGTACATGCTATATCTTTTAAATACCGTACATCTTTCTCGTGTACGAAACCATTTTCATAAATCATAGTAACTGTACACATATCTTGTGCACAAAATATAATACACATAACCTGTGTATAAAATCATTCTCTCAATACATAACATTCATATCAATTGGTGGCAATTATCATGTCCACATAATTCAATGGTGGCAATTATCATGTACACATATTTCAATGGTGGCAATTATCATGTTCACATAATTCAATGGTGGTAATTATCATGTCCACATAATTCAATAATAGTCCGCAAAACTTCTGTCTGCATAATAATTCATTCGAGGAATGTTTTGCTTGTGTCTATCTCGTCAAACATTTATAAAAGAATTTCATGTATTCGCAGTTCAAAATATATTTCAAAAACATTTAATAAAGCAGTTGTAAAAACAGCGCATGTATTCTCAGTCCCAAAAATGTAAAGAGTAAAAGGGAGGAAATGAACTCACGCATATAAATATTGTAAAACAGTTATTAAAACATTGCATGTATTCTCAGCCCAAAAATATAATGAGTAAAAGGGAGCAAATGAACTCACAGTATTGTATTTTGTAGTAAAAAATACATATGACGACATTGAACAAGTGTAGGGTTGGCCTTGGATTCACGAACCTATGTCAGTTGTATATATATTAATACATATAATGGTAATCGAATAATTTATATATTATTAGTAATTTAATTGTTACTTTAATCATGTGTTTCATTAATAATTTAATTAATTATATTTATTTTATGTACCTTAAATAAATAATTAATATTTATTATGAAAATTATTAATATAGTTATGTTAAATATAGTTTTATGTAACTAATAATTATATGATAAGATATAATTGATAATAAATAAAAAGTTGTTTTATTTTATAATAATAATAATAATTATAATAATAATAATAATAATAATAATAATAATAATAATAATAATAATAGTAATAATAAAATGATAATAATGATAATTCTAATAATAATAATAATAACATTAATATTTATAATAATAGTGATAATATTAAATAATAATTTTTAATGATAATATTAATAATAATATTTATAGTAATACTAATACTAATAATAATGATGGTTTTCAAAAATGGTAATTTTACTAATACTTATATTAATCATAATAATTCTAATATTTATAAATGATACTTATACTAAAATTAATGAAAATATTAATGATTCATATTATTTTTATAATAATAATAGTAATAATAATTCTAATCATAATAATAATATTAATGGTTATCATACTTATAATTATGATAGTAGTATTAATTACAATGCAAATACAAATAATAATAATACTTATAATAAAAATACTACCTTAAATGATTAAATAAGCTTCCTAAAAAGAATCGCCACAGCCGAGGTTCGAACTCGAGACCTCTCGCTTAACCAAGAATACCCTTAACCATTGCTCCATCGATTTCTTACTTTTGTAATTTACGGATCAAAAGTATATAACCAAATTATCCGTCTGCTTCTTTTTCTTCTTAAATAAAAATCCAATTCATCATCATCATCATCTACATAACATCATGGTTTACCATCATCTTCATCATTGTAATCATCATCATCATTTACTATCAACATACATCATCATCATAGATAAACGTCTCGGTCTAAAACAAAGTACACGGTGGACGAACCGAAAGTATGTGATGGCCCAACAGCAAAAAAAAATGGAATTACGGTCCAACACAACAGTCCACGAACCACTACCTAAAAATACGTCCATATTTGTTTTGGATTAATTATGCTTCGTGAAACCATCAGTTGGAAGTGGGGTTTGACCACAATCATAAGCTTTTCTTAAACAACTAAAGCACGTCCCTTTATTAACCCTAATTGATCGGCCATCATGAAAAGTAAAAAAAAAAATTCGCACGGTAAGCTTTAATACCAGTTGAAATCTGTCCCACTTCCATAATCTTGCATAATCAATTAGCTTTTCTTTTGTTTTGATATTTTGGGAGTTTTCCTTGGCCTACCTCGAAGAAAAGATATCAAACGCATGGAATTCTGTCGGCCATACATTCTCGATCGAGATGTCCCACACTAATCACGTCCAAACTTTATAAATTTTTATATAATGAAATTCCAATACACTTGATATGACCACTATAATTTCGTGACCCCTCATCATAATTATATTCGCTAACTTTTTCATCCATCATTATTATATTCATGAAAAGCAGATAATTAAATAGCAGTACTATGGATGTAGATCACGAACCGCAACGGCAGTAAACATTCGATTTGTATTAGCCGAGGTATTTTTAATGGTGTGGTTGAGGGGGTGACGTTTTATGGTTCATTGATGGTTTTGTTTGGGTTGCTAAACAGAACATTTATAGCAGCAGTCAAGTAGTATTTATTTCATCGAGTAGCAGGTTTTGATGGGGTTTGGGTTTAATCGATAGGGTAATTTGGGATGGGTACCGAGCAGTCAAAAAGGCAATAGCAGTCGAGGATAGTGGTAGGTTTTGTTTGTTGTAGATGCTCTATGATGAAATAATAATCAAAGGACCATGGTACAAGTCATAAGGTGAAGGTTTCATCAAAAAGATGTTGGTGATCGAGAAGAAAAGAAAAAAAATATGATGATGGTGGGTTGTTCATGCTTGCTAGTGGTGATAGTGAATTGTTTCCATATTTGTGTAAGTAATATAAGTATATATATATATATATATATATATTAACGTTTCTGTTTGAATTTCTATTTTCATTGAGGATTGGTTATTATGAGTAAATGAATGATTGTTAATACTTATAATCAAGTTGATTGTGTAGTGCTTATTGAGGTCGACGGGTAATAATATTCAGACAGGATTAGGTAGTAAGAAGATTTGAAGGACGATTGTGAAGTCGACATGTAACAGAACGTAGACAGGATTCTTCAAACAAGAAGAAGAAACAAGAAAAGAAATAAGTCAGATAATGAACTGTAATAAAATTCGTACATTCTTCTATTACTGATTTCTATCAAATTTTGTTTTGTTCTTGTAATTGAATCTTGACTGGTACTAATTTGAGATAGGAGAATCAAATTAATCACAGTATGATTGTAATGTGAAACTGATTTTGGTTTTCTGTTTGCATACTTCTGTATTTAATTAATCCAAATACAAAAATACTGATTCATATTGTGTATCTATATATCTCAATATATATAACTATTTTTATATATCTGTATTTATATTTCATTATTATATATAATTTGCATTACCAAATAATTAGATATAATAATAATAATAATAATAATAATAATAATAATAATAATAATAATAATAATAATAATATCCAATTAATACTAATAATAATGAGAATAATGATTAAAAGTTTTAGAAATAATAATAATAATAATTTTGGAATACAATTGATAACTTTTAGTAATAATAAGGATATAACAAATTATATGTATTAACTTTCATATATTTTATATTAAAAATAATAAAATACTAATGTTGATTTTTATATTGATAATGAAAGTAATAATAATATTAGCATAACCATTATATTTTAACTTATAACTACATTTAATATATTAATATTACATTCTATTAATTATGTAATGATATCATTCATTATATGATAACATTATTTAAATATTTGATACTTATTCATTTTATATATATATATATATATATATATATATATATATATATATATATATATATATATATATATATATATATATATATATATACATGTTCATTTACTAGTACAAGTTCGTGAATCGTCGGGAATGGTCGAAGATCAATTGAATATATGTAACAGTTCTAAATTTTGAAGACTCAACGTTACAGACTTTGCTTATCGTGTCGAAATCATATAAAGATTAAGTTTAAATTTGGTCGGAAATTGACGGGTCGTCACAGTACCTACCCTATAAAGAAATTTCGTCCCGAAATTTGAGTGAGGTGGTCATGGTTAACCATAAATATGTTTTTATGACGATTATGAACTGATAAAAAGAGTCTTATCATTATTGGTTAATATAGATAAAATGATAAAACGATTTGAGTACTCGAGTGAAGCTGTCACAACAGATCGAGATAGAGATTTAACTTTTGACGTAGCCACGGTGGATTTCCGGAATTCAAGGGATTAAAGAAAATCTTCGAAATCTAAAAGATTTGATTCTTCGGCGAATAAGGAAATTAAGATCTCTATAATTAAATACGGTGATCTGCCTCGATTACTCTGTCTGATATTTCCATTATAAATTTGACTCCTCCGTTCCATTATTCTCACCATTCCTATACTTTCCTTCTTAGTTCATACATCCAAAAGATTGAGAAAATGCTTAGTCCAGTTCTAATCCCTAATATTTTCCTAATTATCATTTCTGTCATTCTTCTTTTCAATCTTCTACCAGAAAAAATCTGTTTACATTTAATATAACCTTGGGGTGATACTTTTCTTAATTATGCCGTGTCTTTATATTGTTATTCCTATTAATATCCACGGTTTGTAACTTTCGTATTGTTATTGGGCTTTATATCTTCTCTTATATTTTGGAGCTCTTTGCCTTTTTATTATCCTCCCGACCTCTAGTAAAGCGAGTAACGGTCCAGAATTCGTAAGTATGGAATTTCGGATAAACATCATGTTCTAAAAAAATGTATTAGCATGATTTGATTTGTTAAATTACCAGAATTACTGAGAATAGAACTATCAAGAATATACTTTCTTGATATGTTCAGAAGTTAAGCATAATGAAAGAGTTATGTAACATGGCACATGATGACATTATGATCTGTGAATCATCACATTCCATTAGAAACTCAGCATGACTTACTGTAATATAATCACGTTGATCAAGTGTCATTATATTATACTAACTCATGCATCAGTTCCCAACACTACTTCAAAACATTCATATTTTAAATTTGAAGGTTCGCAAAATATAGAAACTAAAACAGTTTCCTTTTATGATATAATACGGATAGCGCAGAGAGATAATTAATATCAAACGAGAATATTTATGAAGATATCTTCAGAATTATTGAGGATGTTAATAGTGAATGATACGATAATATCTTAGAATTTTAGAATTGAGTTGTGATGAAGAAATTCATTCACAATGATTTAGAGTGGTTAAGGTATTCGCTAAAGATTTCATCAGAAACAGAATCATCTGGATTCTTTATGTACAAGTTTAGTCCTTGTGATTTGTTCAGAGACTCCTTCATAGTTTGCTCAATCAGTTTTTCAGTTTCAAACTTTTTCAGAGCTTTGCCAACATACAGTTCTTTATCATCAACTTTTGGTTGTTGAGGTCGTTTACAGTTTTTGTTGCTTCATTCAACTTTTCAAAATTCAGAGCATTAATTCGCAGACTGGGTGCTTTTCAGAATTTCAGAATGAAAGATCATAATTCTAAGAGATAAAGGTTATATGTATATATATAACTGTTGATGTAGAAACGTTGCGAGATTTGAAATACTGATTGCTGATTCTCGGTAATTGGTATGGCAATTATCGTTACAGAACGCGGATGAGTATATGATAGGGTATTAATAAATAAATATAGTGATTTATCGAAGTGACTTTCGCCAAAGAGTAGTGAAGTTGCTGGTACGTTTACTGTTAATGTGGTGGGATTTAAACAGTTCCCCGGTAAAGAAGGCGAAAAGACAACGTATATATCAAGGTTATAATAAGGTTGTTTCGAATGAAAAATCGAAGTTGACTTGCTGGAGCTATGACAAAACTGAATATTGTGAAAAAGAGTTGCAAATTTATTTTCGGTAATAATAATGCCAAAGAAGTTAGCACGGATACGTGTTAAACGTTTACTCAAGTTCTGAATGTTTTCAGGTGCATAACTATATGCATCGATCTTTTCTTCCGTAGATAAAGTGCGGTTGGTTCATCCTCTCGATTGAGGTGTTTTCAAGTATCATGAAAGGTTTGAACGCAGATCGTAATCGTTAAGATACAAATGAGGTTTAGGATGAAATCAAGTGGCAAACTTGAAGAATTGTTTAGTTTCATACGTTATAATCAATATTTTAATTTATTTTAATTTGTCCAATGTTGGCAGTCCACAGTTGATTGTCCACAGTTAACAGTCTAATAATTCATATATAGTTTAATTTATAATATTCGAATTAATTAATACATGTCGTGACCCGTATACGTCTCAGACTCGATCACAACTCAAACTATATATATTATTGTAGAATCAACCTCAACCTTGTATAACTAACTCCCGCATTACTGCATAAAGAGTGTCTATGGTTATTCCAAATAATATATATAGATGCGTCAATATGATATGTCAAAACCTTGTATACGTGTCCCGATATTTGAAGTGCGTAAAATAAATAGCAGAAATTAAATGACGATAAATAAAGTGCGTAAAGTAAATAACAGAAATTAAATGACGATAAATAAAATTGCGATAAATAAACTGCGATAAATAAAATGTAATAAGGAATTAACAGTTAGCTAGGAATAGTTAGCTAGGATTTTGTTAGCGTGGTTTCTTAACAGAATTTCTTATAGTTAATTTGTTTGTTTCTAACAAATTTTTATTTTGTCCAATGTTTTTCTTCATTATGCCACTTGTGGATTCTGATGAATCAAAATCCAAATATGAAATTGAATGAAAATGGTTATTCTGTGATGAACGGATTCGTATAGCTGTGGTTGTAAGTAAGATAGTAAATGACTGTTGAATCAGATTCGAAGAATGTATAGTGTAACTTATTAATGTGAAATTTAAATATTCCTCGGGTATTACCTACCCGTTAAAATATTTTCACCATTAACAATTTGTACGAAAAATTTTTTAATTACAATCTTTATGAAAATATACTTGTATATATATTTTCTTCAGATGCAATCATGGATTTAATGAGTTAATATGATATTAAACTCATTTGATTTACGTTAGAACAGGAATATATAATCTCTAAAACATTAGAGATTACATAATCGCCATGAAGAACGAAGATAATTGATGTAAAACGATATGTAGAATGATGATTATACTCGAGGTACAGAATGAGATATTGAGGCATGGATTATTGATGGTACTGGTGCCGTTACTGATGGTACTGTTGGTGCCGGTGATGTTGTTGAAGCTGGTAAATTTTGCACCATATTCTCCAGATTGATTACTCGAGCGCGAAGTTCGTTGATTTCTTGGATTACTCTGGGATGATTGTCGGTCGGAACGAACGGATGAATAAGGTTTAGAATTTTAGATAGAATATAATCGTGGTGAGATATTCGGGAAATGAGGGTGAAAATAGTGTTTCGGTCTGGTTCGCCGGTAAATGCTTCAGGTTCTTCACCAAGAGGTGAATTTGGTTGATGGAAAGGATTGTCTTCTTCACGTCTCCATTAATTAAGTCGACTATGAACTCATCATATGAATTGGGGATGGTTGGTTGGTTGATTCATTCTGGTGGCGCTGCTTTCGGAGCTTAGGTGAACGTCCACGTCGGAATAGCTGTCGGAATAACTATCGGAATAGCTATCGGAATTCGAGGGACTCGTACTGGTTGAAGGATTCATCCCGTACGATCAGATGAAGGATTTTCGATAAAAAATAGATTATACGATGTAGATTAGTACCCTGCAATACATAATTTACATATGCATATATAATACTGAAATCCCATAAGTTACGGAGGAATCTATAGAAGCTGTCAGGCAAAGGTAACAATAACAGATACGTTAAGATATGAATTTTATCTATACACTGTCTATGCAATAGAGGCAGTAAGACGTGTCTAGACTAAGAGTGATAAGCAAGTGATTCCCTCAGAATGATAAGCAGGCAATTTTCGACACGAAATGATAAGCAAAACTTTTGACATGCAGACACGGTCGAAGTCCAGACTCACTAATGCATCTAAGCAACTATCAGTTAGACACACTAATGCATGACTTGGTTCGCTAAGACCACCGCTCTGATACCAACTAAAAGGACCCGTCCTAATCCATCTGGACGAAATCTTCAACAGTTGGCCCAATTGCGAGGTTCTGACCTCTATATGCCATAAACGACTCCATGTAATATGAGCAAATGCACAGCGGAAGATTTCTTTCATACCTGAGAATAAACATGCTTTAAAGTGTCAACCAAAAGGTTGGTGAGTTCATAAGTTTATCATAAAACAATAAAAATTCTGTAATTTTGATAGAGCACAAGATTTAAATGTTGCATGGTACAAATGGGCCCGAATCCTATACCCACCTGTAATGTACATGCTATATCTTTTAAATACCGTACATCTTTCTCGTGTACGAAACTATTTTCATAAATCATAGTAACTGTACACATATCTTGTGCACAAAATATAATACACATAACCTGTGTATAAAATCATTCTCTCGATACATAACATTCATATCAATTGGTGGCAATTATCATGTCTACATAATTCAATGGTGGCAATTATCATGTACACATATTTCAATGGTGGCAATTATCATGTTCACATAATTCAATGGTGGCAATTATCATGTCCACATAATTCAATAATAGTCCGCAAAACTTCTGTCTGCATAATAATTCATTCGAGGAATGTTTTGCTTGTGTCTATCTCGTCAAACATTTATAAAAGCATTTCATGTATTCGCAGTTCAAAATATATTTCAAAAACATTTAATAAAGCAGTTGTAAAAACAGCGCATGTATTCTCAGTCCCAAAAATGTAAAGAGTAAAAGGGAGGAAATGAACTCACGCATATAAATATTGTAAAACAGTTATTAAAACATTGCATGTATTCTCAGCCCAAAAATATAATGAGTAAAAGGGAGCAAATGAACTCACAGTATTGTATTTTGTAGTAAAAAATACATATGACGACATTGAACAAGTGTAGGGTTGGCCTTGGATTCACGAACCTATGTCAGTTGTATATATATTAATACATATAATGGTAATCGAATAATTTATATATTATTAGTAATTTAATTGTTACTTTAATCATGTGTTTCATTAATAATTTAATTAATTATATTTATTTTATGTACCTTAAATAAATAATTAATATTTATTATGAAAATTATTAATATAGTTATGTTAAATATAGTTTTATGTAACTAATAATTATATGATAAGATATAATTGATAATAAATAAAAAGTTGTTGTATTTTATAATAATAATAATAATAATAATAATAATAATAATAATAATAATAATAACAGTAATAATAAAATGATAATAATGATAATTCTAATAATAATAATAATAACATTAATACTTATAATAATAGTGATAATATTAAATAATAATTTTTAATGATAATATTAATAATAATATTTATAGTAATACTAATACTAATAATAATGATGGTTTTCAAAAATGGTAATTTTACTAATACTTATATTAATCATAATAATTCTAATATTTATAAATGATACTTATACTAAAATTAATGAAAATATTAATGATTCATATTATTTTTATAATAATAATAGTAATAATAATTCTAATCATAATAATAATATTAATGGTTATCATACTTATAATTATGATAGTAGTATTAATTAAAATGCAAATACAAATAATAATAATACTTATAATAAAAATACTACCTTAAATGATTAAATAAGCTTCCTAAAAAGAATCGCCACAGCCGAGGTTCGAACTCGAGACCTCTCGCTTAACCAAGAATACCCTTAACCATTGCTCCATCGATTTCTTACTTTTGTAATTTACGGATCAAAAGTATATAACCAAATTATCCGTCTGCTTCTTTTTCTTCTTAAATAAAAATCCAATTCATCATCATCATCATCTTCTACATAACATCATGGTTTACCATCATCTTCATCATTGTAATCATCATCATCATTTACTATCAACATACATCATCATCATAGATAAACGTCTCGGTCTAAAACAAAGTACACGGTGGACGAACCGAAAGTATGTGATGGCCCAACAGCAAAAAAAAATGGAATTACGGTCCAACACAACAGTCCACGAACCACTACCTAAAAATACGTCCATATTTGTTTTGGATTAATTATGCTTCGTGAAACCATCAGTTGGAAGTGGGGTTTGACCACAATCATAAGCTTTTCTTAAACAACTAAAGCACGTCCCTTTATTAACCCTAATTGATCGGCCATCATGAAAAGTAAAAAAAAAATTCGCACGGTAAGCTTTAATACCAGTTGAAATCTGTCCCACTTCCATAATCTTGCATAATCAATTAGCTTTTCTTTTGTTTTGATATTTTGGGAGTTTTCCTTGGCCTACCTCGAAGAAAAGATATCAAACGCATGGAATTCTGTCGGCCATACATTCTCGATCGAGATGTCCCACACTAATCACGTCCAAACTTTATAAAGTTTTATATAATGAAATTCCAATACACTTGATATGACCACTATAATTTCGTGACCCCTCATCATAATTATATTCGCTAACTTTTTCATCCATCTTTGTTATATTCATGAAAAGCAGATAATTAAATAGCAGCACTATGGATGTAGATCACGAACCGCAACGGCAGTAAACATTCGATTTGTATTAGCCGAGGTATTTTTAATGGTGTGGATGAGGGGGTGATGTTTTATGGTTCATTGATGGTTTTGTTTGGGTTGTCAAACAGAACATTTATAGCAGCAGTCAAGTAGTATTTATTTCATCGAGTAGCAGGTTTTGATGGGGTTTGGGTTTAATCGATAGGGTAATTTGGGATGGGTACCGAGCAGTCAAAAAGGCAATAGCAGTCGAGGATAGTGGTGGGTTTTGTTTGTTGTAGATGCTCTATGATGAAATAATAATCAAAGGACCATGGTACAAGTCATAAGGTGAAGGTTTCATCAAAAAGATGTTGGTGATCGAGAAGAAAAGAAAAAAAATATGATGATGGTGGGTTGTTCATGCTTGCTAGTGGTGATAGTGAATTGATACGAGTTTCCATATTTGTGTAAGTAATATAAGTGTATATATATATATATATATATATATATATATATATATATATATATATTAACGTTTCTGTTTGAATTTCTATTTTCATTGAGGATTGGTTATTATGAGTAAATGAATGATTGTTAATACTTATAATCAAGTTGATTGTGTAGTGCTTATTGAGGTCGACGGGTAATAATATTCAGACAAGATTAGGTAGTAAGAAGATTTGAAGGACGATTGTGAAGTCGACATGTAACAGAACGTAGACAGGATTCTTCAAACAAGAAGAAGAAACAAGAAAAGAAATAAGTCAGATAATGAACTGTAATAAAATTCGTACATTCTTCTGTTACTGATTTCAATCAAATTTTGTTTTGTTCTTGTGATTGAATCTTGACTGGTACTAATTTGAGATAGGAGAATCAAATTAATCACAGTATGATTGTAATGTGAAACTGATTTTGGTTTTCTGTTTGCATACTTCTGTATTTAATTAATCTAAATACAAAAATACTGATTCATATTGTGTATCTGTATATCTCAATATATATAACTATTTTTATATATCTGTATTTATATTTCATTATTATATATAATTTGCATTAACAAATAATTAGATATAATAATAATAATAATAATTATAATAATAATAATTATAATAATAATAATAATAATAATAATAATAATAATAATAATAATAATAATAATAATAATAATAATAATAATAATATCCAATTAATACTAATAATAATGAGAATACTGATTAAAAGTATTAGAAATAATAATAATAATAATTTTGGAATACAATTGATAACTTTTAGTAATAATAAGGATATAACAAATTATATGTATTAACTTTCATATATTTTATATTAAAAATAATAAAATACTAATGTTGATTTTTATATTAATAATGAAAGTAATAATAATATTAGCATAACAATTATATTTTAATTTATAACTACATTTAATATATTAATATTACATTCTATTAATTATGTAATGATATCATTCATTATATGATAACATTATTTAAATATTTGATACTTATTCATTTTATATATATTACATTTATATATATATATATATATATATATATATATATATATATATATATATATATATATATATATATATATATATATATATATATATATATACATGTTCATTTACAAGTACAAGTTCGTGAATCGTCGGGAATGGTCGAAGATCAATTGAATATATGAAACAGTTCTAAATTTTGGAGACTCAACGTTACAGACTTTGCTTATCGTGTCGAAATCATATAAAGATTAAGTTTAAATTTGGTCGAAAATTGCCGGGTCGTCACAGTAGTCTCATGTGGATGCGGATTTACTATGGCTCGTGTAGTTCGGCCAATCTTCATTGTAGTAATTGACTTTTGGTATTGGATTAAGGGTTTAACCTTGGGCGTTGTACGCTTTGTTGTTATATATATCGTTGTATCGTTGTGATGTAGCTAACTCTCCGGGTGTAGCTTGTTGGAGTTATTCATATCATCATTGGTAAACTTACTTTGTTGATTTATTAGCTTATTATATAGCGGTTGAACGGTATGCTTAGTTTGCCTTATACGTGGATGCTCCAGTATGCGTTACTTGATTATTTGTGTGGCGTGTTCATTTTATGCATATATATTTATGTAGTATATTCTCACTCACTAAGCGTTAGCTTACCCTCTCGTTGTTTATATTTTATAAATTTGTATGGAGGCGGTGGCTCGGGTAAGCGTGGAAACTAGTGGACTCACGTAGGTTGCTTTAGAAGACGTGTTTTTGAATTGATTAGGATTGGGTAGCGTATCCCCAATCGCCATGCTCGGTCTTTATTTTGTGTTAAAAATCATGTGGTCGTAAACTTGTATTTTTACGAAAGTCATAAAATGGCTGATGTGGGCCCGGTGTCATAAAACTTGTTTTATCATAAAAACATGTTAGTTTTACTTCCTATAATATGTTGTGAAAACCTTTTCGTCTAAAAGTGTCGGGAAGTGGGAGATCTTTAATCAAAATTTGGAAAAACCAGACAGAACCTGATGGGCTCTGTGCGCGCCGCGCACAGCAAGGGTTGCGCGCCGCACACCCTTTTGTAAATAAATTTGGCGTATTCAGTTGGATAACGGGTTGGGTCGTTACAAGTGGTATCATAGCATGGTCTAACGGATTTAGGTGACTTGAGATAGGTGCCTAGACTTAGACTTTTGTGTGTGCTTATTTGTTGCGGGACTTGTAGGAATACGGGTCGAAATGGGAAATGTAGTTAGTGCCTTGGTTGTAGGTGGACTAACGTTTATATTAATATGCGGATATTATTAATATACTATTGCGTTGTGTTTTGTTATTGTTTGCGTTGCGAATATCGTCGAACAAGATAGTCGTTGTACTAACGAGTCGATACGGCGTGTGTGCGTAATAAGGACTTGCAAACCTTATTACTGGTGCAAATCGTGTCTACAAGTGATGTACGACGAGTGTTGAGTTAGATGGGGCGATGTTGCGTGTGTGGCTTTACGTTCGTGGTCTAATCGTTTTGCATTCCTTAGAATGAAGACAGAAGATGGTTACGGAACGGACGAGCCTATTCATGCGGGGAAGGATGAGTTAACGTTAAAGATTGAGGCTTCATTCGAACAATATGCCTCGGTTTTCGCCGACAAGGTTAAGCAAGAACTCCAAGAGGCAATCGAAGGATGGGTGACCGAAATGGTCCGAGACCAAGTGACTAAAGTTGTAAGGGAAGAGTTTGAGAAGAGGTTTTCCAAACCTCGAGGAGGTAGTGACAATGATGAAGTACTTGCAAGGTCAGAGTCACATGGTGCTCCTGGTAAGAGGGCACGAAGTACGCCTGAAGGCGTCGGGAATGTGAAGAAGAAGAGTAAGAAGGGTTACATGTTGTGACGACCCGAAAATTTCCGACCAAATTTAAACTTAATCTTTATATTATTTCGACACGATAAGCAAATACTATTAAATTGAATCTCAAAAACTTTTGAACTTTGTTTATGTATTTATCTTAACCTTTGACTATTCCTGACGATTCACGAACGATTGATTATATATATATATATATATATATATATATATATATATATATATATATATATATATATATATATATATATAAAATGTAAGTATATTTATAATAATTTAAAATCATATAGTATAATTTAAATATTAGAATTAACTATGTAAAATAAAGTTACAAAATAATTAGGATGTATTTTAAAATGAATCTATATATAAATAGGTATAATTTCAATGTATAAATACTATTAAATGTATATTATAACAGATATAAAACTTATAAATAATAATGATTCAATAAAAGTTACTACATAATATGTTATATGATTAATAGATATCCTATAATTAATGATATATAATACAAGTTAAAATATAGTTGTTATATTAAAATTATTACTTATATAAATATTGATATTAGTAGTAATATCAGTATTATTAATATTATTATATGTATATGAAATTTGGTATATTTAATTCATGATTATTATTTAATATTAAAGATATCATTATAAATATTGTTAATATCATTATTATTATAACTAGTTGAAAAATTAAATTTTTATTTATTATGATTAATATTAGTATTGTTATTAGATATTATTATTAATATTGTCATTAAGAACTATTATAATTATTATTATTAGAGTTATTAATTATTTTTATCATTAAAATATAACATTTCTATTATTATTGTTATTAGTATTTTTTTTATTTAATTAGTGATATATTATCATTACTATTACTCCTATTACCATTATCATTATTATTTAAGTTATTAATATTTATATACTTAATATTGGTATTAATATTATCATTAATATACGTATATATTTAGTAATACAGATTTCAAGCAAATACGGATACATATATATAATTACCAGATACTGAACGTACTTATATTCAATACTTATTCAGCTAACTATATATAACAAATAATAAATAAATACAGTTTTATAAAATACAGATATATTATGATTCAGTTATATCGCGTAAGGTTTATCTATCACAATCAATTTTACTTTTCTGCTCATAATTTGTACTACAACTGCTCTAGATTCGAAATCCAAACCAACTATCAAACAGATTCTGTTAGAGGTATCTTTCTTCCTCATTTTTTTTTATTTAATTTCTGTCCTTTTAACTCTAGTCAAATAATTACGGGTGACCGCAAAATTCCTACATAAAATGATCCACATTAGTGTTAAAGGAATCATACGACTTTTCCCATCTTCAATTATCAATTTAACAGTTTTTATTTGATTTAATTTAAAGAAAAATATGAAGAACACAGCTTGTTCCCTGTTTCACTTTCATTTTTCAATCAGAATGATTTCGTAATCAATTTCAAAAACTATAAATTCAGTCTTGTTAGGATTCTCCTACTCAAACTATCTACAAAATTGGAAGTTCCAAATCTTTCTATTGATCACGAATTTTGAAGTCAAACTTTAATGTCAAAAAGTCAAAGGTAGTGTTCATTGAGAAATTTGTAAATTTTGTTATAGTTCTGGTTAAATTGATGCTTCAGTTAGTTTCTAGAGGAGAAATTCAAACTTTTTCGTGTTATGATCGGGGACTATAACTGTCTCAAAATTTGAAATTGATTTGAGGTTTATACGAATATATTTTCCTCCTGTATCAGTTTTTTTTTTTTTACTTTTCTGTTTAAAACCATTTAATCGAACTGGTGAATGTTACTGAGTAGCCTGGGAATCCATAAACCATTGAGTAAATTTGGTTTTCTTCGAATGGGTCTCTAATTGAATCTGTGAATTTTGAAGAAGAAGAAAAACATTAAAAATCGGGTTAAATAAAATTGAATAGCGTTTTAAAGCAGAAAACAGGCATCAGCCCAGATGGTTAAGTGTTGGTTCGGGGAGCAAGAGGTCTCGGGTTCGAGCCCGGTTCGGGGTGTTTTCTTTTTAGAAAAGCGTTTGAGGTAGTTTTTAATTTTTAAAAATTATTATTATTACCATTATTATTGTTATTGTTAATATTAATTTTCTTATTGTTGTTATTAATATTATAATTAATGTTTGCTTGTATTATCATTATTTGTTAGTATTATTAATATACATAATGAAACTTAGGGTTATTATTATGATTATCATTATTAATTAGTGTTATTATTACAAGAATTATAACTATTATTATGAATATCATTACTAATATATGTATTATCATTATTAACATGTTTAGGATTATTATTATTATCATTTATTAATATTACTAATATTAACATAAGTATATCATTAAGGTTATTATCATTATTTTATCATTACAAATATTAACTTAGTATAATTAGAACCACTGTTTTGATAAACAAATGAAATACATAAATATATATATTTAACACGTATAACATAACAAAATTTATATTTTATATATATATAAAAATGAATATATAATAATAATGAAATATATAAGTTACTAATATAAAAGTTATATCACTAATAATAATACGTACATAATTGTTCGATTACAAGTATATGCATTAATATATATATACAAATGATATAGGTTCGTGAATCCGAGGCCAACCATGCATTATTCAGTTTTGTCGTATGAATATTTTTACTACAAAATATTGGATGATGAGTTCATTTGATTCCCTTTTACTCTTTACATTTTTGGGACTGAGAATACATGCGCTGTTTTTATAACTGTTTCCTAAATGCTTTTGAGATATATTTTTGAACTGAGAATACATGAACTGCTTTTATAAATGATTAACGAAATAGATACAAATATTCAAAACTACATTCTATGATAGAATTATTTGGATTCAGAGGTTCGATTTGGTAGTTAACGGAGAGATGATTTTGCATTGCGTACGCATTAGCTCCCGTTTTAACTACCATTGACGGGATGATTTTGCATTGCACGCACGCACTAGCCCCTGATGTATTGTATTGTATTATAGTCGACTTTGTAGTTGGTAACGGAGGGGTGATTTTGCATTGCGTACGCATTAGCCCCCGTTTCAGCTACCCTCGGGAGATGTTTGCATATACATTAGCTCCCGTTATACAAATTATATTGTATTAACTACCACGGTGAGATGATTTTGTCATTGCACTACGCATTAGCTACCGTTGGTGAGTTGTTTGATAGGTTCCGGTGTTCTTCATATGAATAATTTTACAGCAGGAGTAGACCTGCACAGATTGTTTTCTATTTATGAGTATCTTGTGGTCTATTATATTATTGAAAATGAATGATTATGATAAACTAATGAACTCACCAACCTTTTGGTTGACACTTGAAAGCATGTTTATTCTCAGGTATTAAAGAAATCTTCCGCTGTGCATTTTCTCATTTTAAAGATATTACTTGGAGTCATTCATGGCATATTTCAAAAGACGTTGCATTCAGGTCGTTGAGTTCAATAGAGATTATTATTAAGTAAATGATAGATTAGGTCATTTATAAGTTGGATATTATGAAATGGTATGCATGCCTGTCAACTTTTGATGTAATGAAAGGTTGTGTTTTAAAAACAAATGCAACGTTTGTAAAATGTATCATATAGAGATCAAATACCTCGCGATGTAATCATATGTTATTGTATTCGTCCTTATGGATTAGGACGGGTCGTCTCATATGCCTACATGTTATAAGCGTGGAGAACGAGGTCATTTGGCACGAGATTGTACGGGTGTACCATCAGGCACAATCAGGTGCTTTAATTGTCGAAAAGAGGGACACCGAAAGTTGGAGCGTTCCAAATCGTTTGATGATCGGGTTAAGAGGTTAGAGCGCGACTACATGATGGGAAGTGGGGCACGGAAGCCCAATGATGCTGCATCAGGTACTTCTAGTGTGATATTGTATGTTGTTCGTTTGTAATAACATGCGGTGTGGACGTAAGTCTTAATTAGACTTCATTCTCCGCTGGAGATAATCCGTAGCGAGCGGGCGGTTTACGTTTATGGTATCGGGTCGTTAAGCTCGTTCGAGTGAGACCCTTAAGATTGCGATTGTGTTGTACGTATTATTGTTATGTGTGACGTTCCTAATGGAATTACCCTATGGTGACGTTTTGATTGACGGACGAAGGGCGTAAGACTTGGTGCAACCAAGCATTCCTTAGTGTTGGGAAATGTTTCTAGCAAGCCATGGTTATGGGCTTTGGTGTTCGGATGTTAGCGCGTGTTTGCTTTCGTGTTGAAGTTGATGAACCATGAGGTTCGACGGGTGGATGGAACCCTTAAGATCTAGTGTTATGGATCTCGATGTATGTTGGTAATGGAGTATACGTGACGTGATGTTAGGTGCCTCTTTCATACCTACTAGCGGTATTCGACTCCGATGGTGTTGCGGTTACATTGTACTTAAGGTACCCTATAGAAATCCTTAGGTACATGAGTGACTAAACGGAATTTGACAAGCCATAGCAATCGGACGATTGCAAGGGTGAGGTTTTATGTTCGTGTTAGTGAACAATTTAAATGAAGTGGAGAAGGACGATCCGAAATCCTTCGTTTGCTCAAGGTTGGAGCAAGGTATCGAGATGGGTATGTTATTGAATATAAGACGGATGGATCTTGTTTTTCTTTAGCATGATGGTTGTATGAGTCTCGGTGAGACGGAGACGGACTCGACGTTGACTAAATCAACAATGAGTGAGTAGTGGATTAGCTGGATACCTTTATATCGATGATGTGGTTATGGAACGGAGTTCTAAGTGGGGAAGTTTGAACTCTAGCACGAGGATGTTCTAGTGTGTTGATATTGGACGGTGCTCGTATGGATTCGGAGCTAGCGCTGAGACCTACGTTAGTCGATTGTGGTAAAAGTACGGTTTGAAATAAATTGTACTTATGGTTTTGGATTTAAATTACCGCCAAGGTGGTAATGTGGTGAATCTCTTTGAGAGATAATGGACGTATTTGACGAGCAAGATGCGATCCCTCGGTTAAGGGATGTGCGTGTCGGATTCTCTTCTAGAGAATTATTGTTTTGTGCCTATGTGCGATATAGGTGTTTCTTGCTCGATTGTGGTGGCGTTGTGTACACGTACGTGTGATGTGTGTGCAAAGATTTTCGATGTGAGTGGAATGTTTCTAAGTATGTGTATATACTTGTTGTTTGGGATGGATGGTTAGTGTATTCCGTTAGGATTCACTATGATTGTAGCAGTGCGCGATGTTACACTACTCGTTGATTGAGGCCAAAAGAGCGTATGTGATTGGTGGGTTATGGTCATTGACTCGGTCCGCTAACTTCACTATGTGAGTAGTGTTATAACGGTATGGTATAACGTTATCGGAATGGGAGTACCATTCCTGTGTTGAGATTTGGGAGGTGAATCACGTGTGGTTGCGGATTCACGATGACGCGTGTAGTTCGGTCATCATATTGTGGAAATGAGTCTCGTGTAGTTCGGATTCACAATGACACGTGTGGATGCGGACATTATATTTAGGAAGTGAGTCTCGTATAGTTCGGATTCACAATGACAAGTGTGGATGCGGTCATTCTATTGGGATAGTGACTCTCGTGTAGTTCGGACTCACTAAGGCGCGTGTAGTTCGGCCAATCCCAATTGTTGTTGCGGTGGAGGTGGTGAGTCGCGTGTGGTGCGGATTCACTAAGGCGCGTGTAGTTTCGGCCAGCCTTCATATGGTTTGTGTTGAGAACTATTGGTTATTTTTTTATACACCAATGGTGGGGTCGTGAAGACCATGTTGTGTGATTAGTGATGTGATAGCCGTGTTTCGCTCACATGTTGTTACGGGTGTGACAATAGTTGATTTTGTACACCTTGGGATTAGCGTTTCCATAGTCATTTTGGGCACTATCGGTTTTAGCCGTTTGCTTATGATGTTACGATAGTTGCGTATTGGTCGTATTGCGCACTACAAGGGATGTTTAGTGATAAGTGTTATCCGTAAGGATTCGCTTTTGTTCGTTCTTCGTCGTTTTGGTTATTGACCGAATGTTGGGACTTGGTTGCTTTTAGCATTGTACTTGGCAAGGGTACGCTAAGGGTTGATATCTCGGTAAGAGATTGGTTGAGTTTTTTTTTTTCCGATGTGAGGGATTGAGCAAGTTTTAGTGCTCGGATTTGCGGATTTGATAAATCGCGGATGACGATTTTGTATTAAAGGTGATTCGTTGGGAAGAATTGCCTAGAGGAGTAGGAAGAACGCGTGATGGTTTCCATGTATGCTAAGCGTTGTAGTTGCTTTCGGATGATTTGTGCATCGCATGTCTCGAAATGCGTGCACGTGTGTAATTTGTAAATGGAATAATCTTCGAGTTTATGATAATTGTGGTAGAAGTCGGTTTGTAACGTGTGTTTGAGGACCATTGAGTGTGGGTCCGGTTGGTTACGTGACGAGAATCACGAGGACGTGATCGATTCAAAGTGGGGGAGAGTTGTAAGACCCAAATATTTATTGTACATAGAGTATAAATGGCGTACATAAAGTGTATGAAGCATGGCGTGAATTAAAAAGCTAAAATACTGCTAAGACTATTGTGCGCGCCGCGCATCACTAGGTGAGCGCGCCGCGCACCTTACCAGCGACAATTTTCTGTCTTTTTCTATTTTGAGTTAAATGAAGGGCATTTTGGTCATTTCACTTGAGGCCGGATCTGAAGCCATATTAGCTGGTTTGGATTCAACTTTGGATCACTTTCACATCCACAAACACTCTCAACAATCTTAGAGAGAGAGGGGGAGAGTTCTAGAGAGAGAATTAGGGTTTTGGAGAAGAAGAGGCTTGAATTGATCAAAAGCTCGAGTGTTAAAGTTGTTCACCTCGTTCCTAGCTACGTTTTGGTTGTTGTGGTAAGTTCTAACTCCGAATTTCAATGTTTGATTTGATATTCAAAGTTAGGGTTTGAACTTAAAATGTTGACAAACCCATTTAAACTCATGAAGTGAGTTTAGTGTTGCTAGTAATCGGGTTTATTGTTGTTGGTGGTGGGTTTTGGATTGGAAACCGACTTGGCCATGATTTAGGACTTGGAATTGGGTTTAATCACTAGGTTTGGTGATTATGGAAGTGTTGGAAAACCCATTTTAGTGTATTTGAAAGACTAATTTTGAATTGAGTCAAAATTAGGGTTTATGGTTGATTTTGAGAATGATAAGTGTTTAACACTTGTGTTGGGGTTTAATTGGCGTATTAGGACCATTTTCACTTGTGTTAGTGATTATTGATTAGTTTGGACTTGTGTAATAGGTCCAATTAGCACGGTTGTGTTATAGAGCTCACTTCACATATAGGTGGATTTGATGGACTTGTGTAATAGGTCCAATTGGCACGGTTGTGCGTTTTGGTTGACCACCTTTGGCGAGGTGCACACTTTGTGTGTACGTTATCACATATTCTTGTGATGTGGATTATACAACCCCAATGGCGAAGGGTTGGTATTGAGTTATGATTGGAGAAGTGGATCACGTGTGGATGCGGATTTACGATGACTCGTGTAGTTCGATCATCTTATTGAGGTAGTGATCTCGTGTTGTTGCGGATTCACTAAGGCTCATGTAGTTCGGCGAACCTCGATGTTGTTGTGGTAATGAAGATAGTAGTCTCGTGTGTATGCGGATTTACTATGGCTCGTGTAGTTCGGCCAATCTTCATTGTAGTAATTGACTTTTGGTATTGGGTTAAGGGGTTAACCTTGGGCGTTGTAAGCTTTATTGTTATATATATCGTTGTATAGTTGTGATGTAGCTAACCCTCCGGGTGTAGCTTGTTGGAGTTGTTCATATCGTCATTGGTGAACTTACTTTGTTGACTTATTAGCTTGTTATATAGCGGTTGAACGGTATGCTTAGTTTGCCTTATACATGGATGCTCCGGTATGCGTTACTTAATTATTTGTGTGGCGTGTTCATTTTATGCATATATATGTATGTAGTATATTCTCACTCACTAAGCGTTAGCTTACCCTCTCGTTATTTACATTTTTATAGATTTGCATGGAGGCGGTGGCTCGGGTAAGCGTGGGAACTAGTGGACTCGCGTAGGTTGCTTTAGAAGACGTGCTTTTGAATTGATTAGGATTGTGTAGCGTATCCCCAATCGCCATGCTCGATCTTTATTTTGTGTTAAAAATCATGTGGTCGTAAACTTGTATTTTGTACGAAAGTCGTAAAACGGCCGATGTGGGCCCGGTGTCGTAAAACTTGTTTTATCATAAAATCGTGTTAGTTTTACTTCCTATAATATGTTGTGAAAACCGTTTCGTCTAAAAGTGTCGGGAAGTGGGAGATCTTTAATCAAAATTTGATAGAACCGGACAGAACCTGATGGGCTCTGTGCGCGCCGCGCACAACAAGGGTTGTGCGCCGCGCACCCTTCTGTAAAAAAAATAAAAAATAAATTTGCTTATTCGGTTGGATAACGGGTTGGGTCGTTACATGTGTACTTTTTAAGATGTTTTTGTATAAAGATTTGCGGACTAGTAGAGCATATGTGGTATAAAGGTATGTATGCTGAATGGAAAAAACTTTTTATTTTATGTCTACAAAATAACTTAATCAAATCAGCATCACTTAGAGTTTAATACATTATTTTATCTCATGCCTTCAATAAAGCAAACATTGTGCAGTAAAAATATCCACAGGCGCAAAGATACAAGACATAATAAAATTTGTATACTTACAAACAACACCTAAAAGTATACCTTATTACTACGAAGTAGTATCAATTAAATTGTTAATAAATCACGGATGTTTTTTAAAATGAGAATAGTTGCATGATCTAACCTTGCTACCAAATAAATAAAGAACGGTAAGGGTGCTCCTATCGGTGGATTCTTCACCTGCGCCCTCGTCGCCTCCTTGCACCACCCTGCCCACGATCCCGCCCTGATGCCGCCCTGCTCTGCCGCCCTCATTTGTTTCTTTATCTGGAAAATTTGAGGACATGTATCTATGTATATTAAGTGGTACTTTTTGCTTTTTTACTTGTACATTTTATTAGTTATCTATGTATATCCTCCCACTCGCCTAGACCTCCGCCCACCTGGACGCCAATGGCAGCAAAGCATCCAGGAGTCTGCCCTCTATTTCGTTCCTTTGAATGTGTTATTCTGAAATGTTCTGGACGGAGATATATGGCAAAAAACTAGCCATTTAAGGCTGCAACGACTATATTCCATTTACTTTTATTTATTAATTTACACTATATATACATCTACATCTCTTCAATAATTTTTCAAACATAGCACTCTCATTTTATCACTTTTTCCATGTCCAAATACAATCTAATTTTACCATTTTTTTTTTTACTTTCAAATACATCAATATGAATCGCAATACCGCAAATTCGGATCCCGACCTAAATGCGGTATTGTCGATCACGAGTAATCTAAATTATAACTAAACACTCGAATTACTTGATAATTTGGATGAGTTAAGCGATGATGAAGAATTCGAACTCATATCAAAAGCACCTAGAAGATATCTACATAGAGATTGTGAAAAAACCTTAAGATCTTTATGGAATGATTATTTTTTCGTCAATTGTAAGTTTTCACCGGATTACTTCCGAAGACGTTATTGAATGATCAAGCCTTTATTTCTTTGTATATGTCAAGGTATATTGAAGTTTTCTCAAACCCCGATTCCTTCGTATTTCAGTTATTTTCATAAAAAACGTGATCATGTTTGATAACTTAATTTTAATATCGTTCATAATTAACATCCGTGATACGTCAACTAGCATATGCTGCTTTGACCGATCTTTTTGATGAATACTTGCATATGGGCGAATAAACCTCATATGATTGTTTAAACAATTTTTGCAAATTGTGTTTTTCAGTTGTACGCAACCTAATATTTGAGGAAATCAATAGCACAAAATGTGCAACGTTTGACCACTAAACATGCTGAAATACAGGGTTTTTCGGGGATCCTAGGAGGTTTGGATTTTATGCATTCGGGATGAAGAAATTGTCCGACACGTTGGAAGGGTCATTATACACGAGGTGATCATGGTATCCCAACAGTCATGCTTGAAGCGGTAGCCTCGTATGATGGATGATTTTGGCACGCTTTTTGAGAACCGTGGGATCAAATAATGATATCAACGTACTTAATCAATCCGATTTTTTAGCGAATTATTAGATGGTTGAAACTCCACCATGTACGTTTACGGTTAATGGGTGTATGTTTACCAAGGGTTATTATTTGACGGATGAAATTTACCCGAAATGGTCAACATTAGTGAAGTCGTTCAAAAATCCAATACACCCGAAACAATCAAAATTCAAAAAGTATCAAGAATCGGCAAGAAAAGATATTGGACGAGCATTTGAAATACTAAGAGGTCAATAGACCATTGTTCAACATTCGACAATACCATATTATATCCGTAAAATTAGAAGAATTGTGTTAACATGTATGATATTAAATAATATGATAATCGAGGACAACGACTGTGCATTTTGTAGACTCGAGGAGAATTATCGTTCAGTTCGATGTACATGAGGAATAATCCAATAAAGGGTTGATGCGCATCTTCGGGTGGAGGCGAAAATAAGAGATGTGGGCATTCATCGACTACTACGAGATATGCTTGTGGAACACGGCCGGAGTCTTCCACCTAATTATCGTATTCCACATAATCCGAAAACAAATTCAAACAATCAAGATGAAGCGAGACCTTCACACAATTCCGATGACGAAGATGAAGAAGATCAAGTTGAAGAACAAAAAGATCAAGACGAAGACGAAGAATAGTTTTTTTTTTAAAAAAATTTTGGTGTAATTTTAAAATTTAATGTAATTTTATTATTAAGTGTATTTTTTAATTTAATGTACTTTTAGTTTTATTGTAGTTAAATTTAAATTCAACTAGTTTTCGAACCCTCATTTCGCGCCGGGGGTTCGGTTTTCAATGTATTTTATTGCGTTTAGTTTGTAAAATTATTTCGTGGCTAACGATGATGACGTTGAAGTGCAACTCGAGTCGAACTAAAATGTATAACCCGTGAAAGATTTAAATGTTATTTTAAATTAACAATATATGTGCATCTCCGCGTTTTGCTATGGAATTGTCGATTTTTAAAAATTTAACGCAAAATCAACGTGTATGAAAAGTACCCCAAATATTCAGCGTTTTTTAAAAAGCGTCCGTTTTGCGTATAGTTAGTGACATTGTGTTCCTTAAATTATTTCGAGTTTAACGATGATGTCGGAAAAATTTAACTCGTTGTGAGCGAGAGGATATGACCCGTTGAATATTTGGGTGGAGTTTATTTAAGATTTTTTTTATGAAAATGGTTATTTGACACTTTACCCATCTGTTTGGGGGTCGATTTGATTTTTTGAAAAAGTGGGGGGGGGGCTTTGTAAGTGAAATGAAATTTAGGGAAAAAAAGGTGAAAAGACGAAAACGCCCCTAGTTACTATTTATCATTTTTGTCTAATAGTTAATATGATAACACAAATATAATTTTAAAGTTTAAATTAAAATATTCAAGAAGTATGTCATTGTTGATAGTATTTAGTGTTGAGTGTCCTACACAATTAAGGATTTAATTATGACAAAAAATGATTATAAACATTAGTTGTAATGTGAAGGTCAATATAAGTTTATTTATGTACAACAACTTTGAATGTTGTGTTTAAGTGGGTTGGTGTGCTACCTTCACTATCAGCACGAGATAGCTAAAGAATAAGGATCTTCACGATCATCATAGGATGTATGTTGAACCAGCAAGAATATCACATGAAGAAACATCAACGGAAGAACCAACACAGACTGGAGCAACACACAACACTTAGACAATGTACGCTTCATTACAAACATATTCGTTTTCTATGTTGTCTCATCAAAGGGTACTATTCAACTGACATCGAAGACGAAGTTGAACAGAGAAGGACAAGCGTCGGCGACTGACAAATGAACTTACAAGACAACAAAGGAATGAAGAAGCTTAACCCATCCACAGTTCATGGTTAATGCTTTGTCAACATCTAGGGAACTCAACATTCCATTTGTTTATTCAAATTGAATTTCCAATGGGGTGTTTATGCAATTAGCTACCGAAGATGAAAGGAAAGTCATGTCGTTTCTGCTATAATTGTCGGCTGAGTACAAACATCCTTTGTACCAAAGGACAATAGATCTATTACATGGGTTTTAGTGCTTCTATAAATAGTTGCATTCACTATTGTATAAATAAGTGATGTGGGTATTAAATCAATAGAGTACAAATCTTGTATGAGCTTCATTCATTAGAAAGTTATTTAAGTGTAATCTGTATCAACCGGTTATCTATTCCGCCAAAGGATAAAGTTATTTAAGTGTAATGTGATACAAATCTTGTATGACTCTGATTTAATTGATTGTTAATTATATGCTTAGAATGTTAAATTAACTAATTTAACAAAAAGAATTATATTGGGGATCAACATTTAATCCTAACAAGTATTTGGTGACGCGCTTCGCTGCGTTTGAGAAGGAATTTGTTTAGTTGTTGACGCAACTATATATTTTCGAGTAAAATAATATAAAACTAATAACCCAAACATAATTGAAAAAATAAAAGTCGATTCAACAAACCAAAACATACATATGTTTTGTTATTTGGAAACAAAGTTAGAATTTATTTTTTAAATTTGTAAAAAAGGATAACGAAATAATTATAAAAGTAGCAATATTTAGTACGTGTTTTTTTTAAATATTAAATGGAAGGAAGAATTTTAGAGTGTATACTCAAAGATTAAAAAAATAAAGGGTCAAAAGCGTAATAAATAAAAATTGTGAAAGGGGTTCAAAATAATCTCAAAAAAAAAAGCAGAGATCCAGGCTTCAATCAGGGTCTTGCTTTTGGCAAACATGCGCAGCAGCCATAGCGGCGGAGCTACTTTTGTATTTTTTTTTTATCCACGTTTAAGTATTTACCATTTAAAATGAACGTTTTTTAGGAGTGAAATTGGGCATAATGTAAAAATGGGGGATGAAATTGTAGAAAATGGATTAAACTTTTAAATGAACAGTACCCTTTTTTTTTGTCTTTTTGTGTTTTTTAATTGAATATATGCCGGGCCTGCCTATGGGTGAGTCGTGCGGCCGCACCGGGCATCAACGTAATAGGGGCATCACAAGATATGAAATTCTGAATTGTTGCTATGCATATAAATTGTTTTTAGATGATTGATTCCATTAACCTGATATCGTACAATGTATAAATACATATTGTAGATGTTTTAAACTTGATTATTAGTGGAAATAGAAAAGTTTGAAATTTGAGATTGGCTAGTTGCAGGTAATAAACATGATATGTGGGGAAGACGATGCGACAGATCTATTTTTTTTAAATGTTTCAGTTTAGGCATCCTTTTATTCTACTACTGATATATAACCCTATACTTTGTATGACTTGTCATTCTTAACCTTATATATTCAAAAAGTCGTGTAAATATAAATATTTTCACAAATAAGTAACTAAAATATACAAACATTATGTATGATACATACACTCTAATGTTTATTTAAAAATAGTACTCCGTAGTATGCCCCTTAATTTTATAGAAAGTTAAATATTATAACTACTTTATGCAATTCTACAGATATTTATATTTTACACTAACTTTTAAGGGCCAAGACTATAGTTATTTAGTAAATGTCTAACATAAATGAGTTCTCGAATAGTTCAAACTTAAAAAAGTTACACATTTAATTATAAAATCTTATGAAGGCATTCGAATATATGAACCTACAAAATAGTAGGAGTTACCTTTCTTTGTTTCTAAATATCTTTTTTCCTGGTATCTCATTTGCTCTAATGTGATACATTAGACTTAAAATATTAATTAATCACAAAGTATATACAACTTTTAAAGATGCACATATAGTGAATAAAATGAACACGTTAGAAAAAAGGGGCATCTTTTTGTCGACTTCGCCCTAGGCATCCGAAAGCTCAGAACCGGCCCTGAATGTATGTATAATTTTAACTGCGATGTGATACTGATATGATGTTAGTCTTCGGGAGAAAGTATTTTCGAGCATTGGAAAACTAACAATCTCAATCTTATTTAGGAGTGAGTTGTGTAGATAATAGATAAAATAAATGAAGTTGAGTTTAGTAAAAGACAAAAAGCACGTGTGGTTAACCTTATTAATCATCAAATTATAATTCCAAACTACGGCGGATTCATGAAGCTTCGTGGTTGAAGAAAACTGCTGGCGCTAAGCCAAGCTATATAAGCGAAGCCTAATAAGCCACTAAGCTAACTAAAGGGCCAAAGATTAGCTGGAAGGCAATCTGTCACTATCGCTATAGGAGTATCTACTTGTATTTGTTCTTTTGTCTTCCTTTTAACTCTTTTCTATTCTATTTATTTACGGGAGTATTTTTTTTCCTTTTATTTTTATTTTTCCTTTAATTTGCTACTCTCGTTTTCAATTTTCCCGGGACTATTTTACGATTAATTCAATTTTCCCGGGTAACATAGTTTCAAACATGATTAAAAATCGATCTTTGTAAAATTATCAGGGCCAGATTTTGGGCGGAGCTAAAAGTACAACCGCACTTAGGCAACATAATCCAAAGGGCATTATAGTATTAGTTCAGTTTCATATATACTAGGTTTATTAAGCATTTTGGCCAATATAAATAATAAATTTTTTTACAAAAATTAAAAAAAGCCTACTATTCCGTATCATTATATCAAATCGGGACTGGGAGCTAAAAATTAGATACGGAGTATAATTGATTCGTCGTATCAGTATCACTAGGGCATTCAAACGTCCTTTGTCCTCATCCTCATCAATTCGATGATTCCCAAATCAAGATAATCAATTTCTTTTTATCTCCTATACAATACCATAATAATCTCCATGACTCCACCATGATTTTATATATTTGATTCAGTTTTCCCCCAATTTGCTTTTTTAGTTCTTTGAATAAGCTTTATTGAGTTTTGGTTCTTTAATATTTCTGCAACAATCAATCGACAATCATTCAATTCGATTTCAATTTTTTCTTATGGTTCGGTGGTTTTACAAGTCTACAGAGGCTGCAGACTGCAAGGCTCACGGTCACGGGCTCACGGCTGCAACAACTAATCTGGTATATTGATATTAATCTCATAATCTGTGATTTGTAGTTCCGAACATGTGTATTTGAATTGTATTTTTAAATAAAAATCACGTGGGATGAGCCTTTTATCTTGACTAGGTTCCAAATCTCTAAATATTTGTGTTGTGCTATTATTATATTTTGAGGGGGGCAGGGGCATATTTTTGAGATGTTCGCACTGGGCATCCAAATTTTCAGGACCGGCCCTGAAGATTGTACTTGTAACGACCCGTCAAAATCGCTATTGACGCGGCACGTTAATCATTGATTCCACAGTGAGGTTTTGACCTCTATATGATACGTTTTGATAAAATATTGCATTCATTAAAATAAGTGACTTTCTAAACATAGAAAGTTATAAACATGTGGGCGAGTGCTTAGGTATAAGCAAAACCCCGAAATACATAAGTCTTTAATTTACAGGTTGACATCACAGTCCAATTATTTATTACACAACGCAGTTTTATTTTGAATTCAATAAACTTTGTACAAAGCATGAGAGACTCCATGCAGGCAACAAGCACATCACAGCGGAAGCATTCTAAGGACCTGAGAATAAAACATGCTAAAAAGTCAACACGAATGTTGGTGAGTTATAAGTTTAATTGCTCGAGTCATAAACATATATAAAGATAGACCACAAGATTTCATCAAAAGTTTATCAATAGATTCTACGTAACAGAGCACCCTGGTAACTAAACTTAACGCTATAGTGATAATTACCCCATTCGTTTTAATACACGCAAACCAACGTGTTTTAAACTCAAATAACATACGTCCGTTAAAAGGCTAGCGCTCTAGCTCGGACGGGGATGTCAAGCCCTATGGATCCATATACAATTATTCGCGCCCACCAGTCCATATCCTATGTACTGGCAGCTACTAGTTACCAAAGCTAAGGGATTTTCGATTTAACTCAGTGTAGAATTTAGTATGTACTTGTGTCTTATCGCGTTTAAAATAAATTGCATGTATTCTCAGCCCAAAAATATTTAAAGTATTTAAAAAGGGAGACTATAACTCACGGTTCAATATTGAGACTCAATATTGTAGGCAAATTGCGTAGACGTAATGATGGTAGACGACTGTATGGTTGGCCTTGGATTCAAGAACAATACCCCGAACAATACCCAATATTTTCTTAGCTTAAAGCGGTTTGAAACCCGAATTAAAAACACCCTCGTATATACCTTATTATTATTAAACTTAAATTTAAAATTATAATTATAATATAAATATAAATAAATTACAGAAGAAAGAAGTAAGGAATTCGTCGAGCAAAACTGGCGTATTTATAATACTTTTCCATTTACTGTAGCTCATGCGATCGCATGAGTTTTCAGTGTTTTTGCCATGCGATCGCATGGCCGCCTTTTCCGTTTTTGTTTGCTAGTTCGTCGACATCAAATAGTGTTCACTGTAGCAAATAGTGTTTACTGTTGCAAATAGTGTTTACTGTTGCAAATAGTGTTTACTGTAGCAAATAGTGTTTACTATAGCAAATAGTGTTTACTGCAGCACTGTAGCAAAATAGTGTTTTACTGTAGCACTGTAGCAAAATACGGTTTCACTGTAGCAAATAGTGTTTAACTGTAGTAAAATAGTGTTTTACTGTAGCAAATAGTGTTTTACTGTAGGAAAGTCGTTTTTACTTGTACATATATATATATATATATATATATATATATATATATATATATATATATATATATATATATATATATATATATATATATATACATACATACATACATACATATATATAATTGTTCATGAATCGTCGATAGTAGTCAAAGGTAATTGTATATATGAAACAGTTCTAAAAATTTTGAGACTCAATCTAACAGACTTTGTTTAACGTGTCAAAATAATAAATTGTATAGAGAATTGGTTTAAATAAGTCGAAATTTTTCGGGTCATCACATAACCTCCCCGTTAAAGAAAATTTCGTCCCGAAATTTTGAGTAGTACCTGTTTTATGAGCGATATCAGTGAACAAATGTGGATACTTTTGCTTCATTTGATCCTCACGTTCCCAAGTAAACTCGGGTCCTCGTCTAGCGTTCCAACGAACCCTAACTATCGGTATTTTACTTTGTTTTAATTGTTTGACCTCACGGTCCATGATTTCAACAGGTTCTTCGACAAAATGGAGTTTATCATTAATTCGTATTTCGTCAAGAGGAATTACGACATCCTCTTCAGCTAAACATTTCTTCAAATTTGACACGTGAAATGTGTCGTGAACACTACTAAGTTCTTGCGGTAGCTTTAATCGATAAGCAACTGCTCTAATTCTTTCGGTGATTTCAAAGGGTCCTACGTACCTAGGACTTAGCTTTCCTCGTTTACCGAATCGTACAACGCCTTTCCAGGGTGACACTTTCAACATGACTTTGTCGCCCACTTGAAATTCTAGCGGGTTTCTTCTTACATCAGCATAACTCTTTTGGCGACTCATGGCCGTTTTCAATCGCTGTTGTATTTGAATGATCTTGTCGGTGGTTTCATGAATAATTTCTGGTCCAGTAAGTTGTCTTTCTCCTACTTCACTCCAACAGATAGGAGATCTGCACTTTCTACCGTAAAGTGCTTCAAATGGCGCTGCGTTGATGCTCGTATGATAGCTGTTATTGTATGAAAATTCTGCCAACGGTAAGTGTCGATCCCAACTGGTTCCAAAGTCAATCACGCATGCTCGTAACATATCTTCCAATGTTTGTATTGTTCTTTCACTTTGACCATCTGTCTGTGAGTGATAAGCGGTGCTCATATATAATCGAGTTCCCAATGCTTTTTGTAATGACTGCCAAAAACGTGATGTGAATCGGGTGTCGCGATCAGATATGATGGAGATGGGTACACCATGCCTGGAAACTACTTCCTTCAAATATAGGCGTGCTAATTTCTCCATACTGTCTGTCTCCTTTATTGGTAGAAAGTGAGCTGATTTAGTTAGACGATCAACTATCACCCAAATAGTATCATGACTACTTGTAGTCCTTGGCAATTTCGTAATGAAATCCATGGTTATTCTTTCCCATTTCCACTGCGGAATTTCTGGTTGTTGTAGTAATCCTGACGGCTTTTGGTGCTCAGCTTTGACCTTTGCACACGTCAAACATTTGCTTACATAAGTAGCAATTTCTGTCTTCATATTAGGCCACCAATAAAACTTCTTGAGATCTTGGTACATTTTCCCATTTCGTGGGTGAATTGAGTACCTCATTTTGTGTGCTTCATCCAGTACTAGTTGCCTTAGATTACCATGTTTTGGTACCCATATCCTACCAGCAAAATACAGGGTTCCATCGGCTTTTACTTCAAGCTGTTTTTCTAAGTCTCTGCTCATTTCGCCTTTTTCATTTTCTTCTTTTAAAGCCTCTAACTGTGCTGCTTGAATTTGCTTTGTGAGATCAGTACGAATTGTAATATTCAAAGCTCGGACCCTAAGAGGTTTTACTCTTTCTTTTCGACTTAGGACATCAGCTACAACATTAGCCTTTCCGGGGTGGTAACGGATTTCACAATCGTAATCGTTTAACAACTCTACCCAGCGATGTTGCCTCATATTGAGTTGTTTTTGATCAAAAATATGCTGAAGACTCTTATGGTCAGTGTACACTGTACACTTGGTGCCATATAGATAGTGTCTCCATATTTTGAGTGCAAAAACTACTGCTCCAAGTTCCAAATCGTGTGTCGTATAGTTCTTTTCATGAATTTTTAGTTGTCGTGAGGCATATGCGATAACTTTTGTGCGTTGCATTAATACACATCCTAAACCTTGGTGCGAAGCGTCACAATAGATCACGAAATCATCATTTCCTTCTGGTAATGACAAAATGGGTGCAGACGTTAACTTCTTCTTTAATAACTGGAATGAGGATTCCTGTTCAGTGGACCAATCATACTTCTTTCCCTTTTGAGTTAATGCAGTTAAGGGTTTGGCAATTCTAGAGAAATCTTGAATGAATCTTCGGTAGTAACCAGCAAGACCTAAGAATTGGCGGATTTGTGTTGGAGTCTTTGGTGTTTCCCATTTACTAATGGCTTCGATCTTGGCAGGGTCAACTTTAATTCCATGTTTACTGACAACATGGCCCAAAAATTGTACTTCTTGTAACCAGAAATCACACTTCGAAAATTTTGCGTACAATTCTTCTTTCTTGAGTATCTCTAGTACCAGTCTTAAGTGTTGCTCATGTTCTTCCTTGTTCTTCGAGTAAATCAATATGTCATCGATAAAAATAATGACAAATTTGTCTAAATACGGTCTACAGATGCGATTCATTAGATCCATGAATACTGCTGGAGCATTAGTCAATCCAAAAGGCATGACTAAAAATTCATAGTGACCGTAACGGGTTCTGAACGCGGTTTTAGGAACATCTTCTTCCTTCACTCTCAGCTGATGATATCCGGAGCGTAGATCAATCTTAGAATAAACACTTGATCCTTGCAATTGATCAAACAAATCATCAATCCTCGGTAATGGGTACCGATTCTTGATCGTTAATTTGTTTAATTCTCGGTAATCTATGCACATTCTCATAGATCCATCCTTCTTCTTGACGAACAGAATAGGAGCACCCCAAGGTGAAAAACTGGGACGAATAAATCCACGGTCAGATAATTCTTGCAACTGGTCTTGTAATTCTTGCATTTCTGAAGGTGCAAGTCTATATGGGGATCGGGCTACAGGTGCGGCTCCTGGTATGAGATCAATCTGGAATTCTACACATCTGTGTGGAGGTAGCCCCGGTAATTCTTCTGGAAATACTCCGGGATATTCTCTTACAATCGGCATATCATCAATGCTTCTTTCTTCAGTATCGATCTTCTTTACGTGTGCCAGAATAGCATAACAACCTTTTCTTATAAGTTTTTGATCCTTCATACAGCTGATAAGGTTCAGCTTTAAGTTGCTCTTCTCCCCATAAATCATTAATGACGTTTCATCCTTACGAGGGATGCGGATTGCTTTTCAACGCAAACAACTTTCGCTCTTGTTTTGGACATCCAGTCCATGCCAACGATTACGTCAAAACTTCCTAATTCTACGGGTATCAAATCGATTTTGAAGGTTTCACCAGCGAGATTTATTTCGCAACCATGGCAAATTTTATCGGCTTTTATCAGTTTACCATTAGCTAATTCAATAGTATATTTATCGTCTAGAGGCAATGATGAACATTTTAGTTTAGAACTAAAGTCTTTACACATATAACTTCTATCAGCACCCGTATCAAACATAATAGAAGCTAGTTGATTATTAACGCTAAACGTACCCGTGACAAGATTAGGATCCTCACGTGCTTCACTGGTACTAACATTAAATGCCCTCCCACGTGCGGGTTCTTTGTTCTTCTCCTTATCAGGGCATTGATTTATAAAGTGACCAGACTTCCAGCATCCAAACATTTCTTGACATCGGTCGGTTTTGTCTTTACATCAGAAACGGTGGCATAACAATCTTTCGCCACATGTCCTTTCTTGTTGCACTTATCACAGACCACTTGACAATAACCTGCATGATGTGTGTAACATCTTTTGCAGAACGGATGGGGTCCCTTATAGTTTGGACTTGCAGTTGCCCCATCTTGTTTACCTTTAAAAGTTTCTTGTTTCTTCAGGTGAGTACTTTTGCCCTTATAGTCTTCCCATTTCCTCTTTCCTTCAGTTGTCTTGACTTCGGTAATTGGTGCCTTAATCGAACTCTCTGTGATCTGGTCCATGAGTTGGTGTGCCATTGTCATGGCTTCCTGCATCGTATTTGGTTTGGACGATGTAACATTTCCTTTGATATTGATCGATAAACCGTCAATATACATTTCTATCTTTCGTTTCTCGTTTGGCACCAATTCGGGACACAACAAGGCTAGTTCCATGAAACGCTTTTCATAGTTATTGAGATTCGCGCCGATAACCTTCAGATTACGTAACTCAGATTCCATTTTTCTGATCTCGTTTCGAGGACAGTACTTCTCGATTAGCATCTTTTTCAGTTCTTCCCAAGAGATATCATATGCCGTATCTATTCCTTCTGCTTTAGCATAATTGTTCCACCAAGTAAGTGCACCATCTTGCAACGTGCACGAAGCATACTTTGACTTGTCTTCGTTTGCACAATTACTGATTTTGAAAATGGACTCCATCTTTTCAAACCATCGGGTTAGACCGACTGGTCCCTCGGTTCCACTAAACGTATGTGGTTTGCATCCTTGAAAAGTTTTGTATGAGCATCCGTTTCGTGAGTTTGTGTTTACGGCTGCTGCTTCAGCTGTTGCTTTTGCTGCCTCGGCTGCAGCAATTCTTTCATTCACACGTTTCTCGACTAGTTGCTCAAACTCAGCATCCGACATTTGAGACATGTTTCTTCAATAAACACAACAGATATAATTTAATCATATAGAATATTATAGGTAAAATGAGTTGTCAATAGTTAATCGTAGCATATTAATAATATGAACCGATTATTATAAAAGTCTTTTCTTCTTATTAGCATTTTATAATTATTTCTAGGGTATTACCTACCTGTTAAGTTCATACATAATAGCTAGTACAAGGAATTAACTACTAAAATCCTAATAATATTCCACTATGAAAAATTATAGCGAGTTACTACATTATTATGTAATAATAATAATAAGAAGTAGTAATAATACTAATAATCATTCCATGCATTTATTATTAATAAACCAAAATAATACAATACCATACAATACTGATATTTTACATATGCTTATTTTACATAACAAGATAGAGTAGCACACATAAGCAATAGAATAGCGCAGGGAAGATTTATGGTTGCGGGGTCGTTTATTCAGAACTATCAGAAACTTCTTCCCATTTGGTTCTCTCTGCCAATTGTTTGTGTGCACATGGTTCAACAGACATTCTGGCAGTGTATTTTATTTTTGGTTGGGGTTTTGAGGTACCCATTGCCTCAATGGGTTTAATACAATAAGGGTGGTTACGGATCGAATGGTCATGTTCCTTTTTAATAATTAAGGACTTTTTATTATTGTCGTTGTTTTTATTATCTATAGCAAGTTGGAATTTCTCCTTAGTGACCTCTTTTATTTCATTAGCGAAATCCTCATCCTTACTGATTTAGTCTGATGACGAACTGTCTGAGTCATGTGTAGGAGAATATGATGACGAACTGCGAGAATATGTACCGGTGGTCATGAACCGAAATCTGCCAGGCGTAATCGGCACAACCCGCCCGTCGGTGGTATATCTGGACCAATGTCCATATTTGTTTAGAAATGGACGATCCTCGTTTACTCCAGGGATCATGGGTCCATGCCAATGATACTGTGGCTCCGGAAAACTAAAGTTGGGTGGAGCTGGAACCTCCTCTGGGTTTACCGGGAGTTGAGATTCCCCGGCTAACACAATTTCTTCTTTAATAGGTATTGGAACGCCCTTTTCAGTTGTGGATAGAATAGATTCAGTGTCCGATTCCGAGTCGTATAAAATGATAGGATTAGAAGAAGTCATCTATCACATAATTGAAACAACAATTACGTTAGCATATAAATATATCACATATAATGTTTTTGACCAAATGATAAGCAAAAATCAGTAAAATCAGATATGGTCATAGTCCAGACTCACTAATGCATCCTAACAATTACCAGTTAAACACACTAATGTAATTTCTGGTTCCCTATGACCTCAAGCTCGGATACCAACTGTAACGACCTGTTAAAATTGCTATTGACGCGGCACGTTAATCATTGATTCCACAGTGAGGTTTTGACCTCTATATGATACGTTTTGATAAAATATTGCATTCATTAAAATAAGTGACTTTCTAAACATAGAAAGTTATAAACATGTGGGCGAGTGCTTAGGTATAAGCAAAACCCCGAAATACATAAGTCTTTAATTTACAGGTTGACATCACAGTCCAATTATTTATTACACAACGCAGTTTTATTTTGAATGCAATAAACTTTGTACAAAGCATGAGAGACTCCATGCAGGCAACAAGCACATCACAGCGGAAGTATTCTAAGGACCTGAGAATAAAACATGCTAAAAAGTCAACACGAATGTTGGTGAGTTATAAGTTTAATTGCTCGAGTCATAAACATATATAAAGATAGACCACAAGATTTCATCAAAAGTTTATCAATAGATTCTACGTAACAGAGCACCCTGGTAACTAAACTTAACGCTATAGTGATAATTACCCCATTCGTTTTAATACACGCAAACCAACGTGTCTTAAACTCAAATAACATACGTCCGTTAAAAGGCTAGCGCTCTAGCTCGGACGGGGATGTCAAGCCCTATGGATCCATATACAATTATTCGCGCCCACCAGTCCATATCCTATGTACTGGCAGCTACTAGTTACCAAAGCTAAGGGATTTTCAATTTAACTCAGTGTAGAATTTAGTATGTACTTGTGTCTTATCGCGTTTAAAATAAATTGCATGTATTCTCAGCCCAAAAATATTTAAAGTATTTAAAAAGGGAGACTATAACTCACGGTTCAATATTGAGACTCAATATTGTAGGCAAATTGCGTAGACGTAATGATGGTAGACGACTGTATGGTTGGCCTTGGATTCAAGAACAATACCCCGAACAATACCCAATATTTTCTTAGCTTAAAGCGGTTTGAAACCCGAATTAAAAACACCCTCGTATATACCTTATTATTATTAAACTTAAAATTTAAAATTATAATTATAATATAAATATAAATAAATTACAGAAGAAAGAAGTAAGGAATTCGTCGAGCAAAACTGGCGTATTTATAATACTTTTCCATTTACTGTAGCTCATGCGATCGCATGAGTTTTCAGTGTTTTTGCCATGCGATTGCATGGCCGCCTTTTCCGTTTTTGTTTGGTAGTTCGTCGACATCAAATAGTGTTTAATGCAGCAAATAGTGCACTGTAGCAAATAGTGTTTACTGTAGCAATTAGTGTTTACTGTAGCAATGTAGTAAAATAGTGTTTTACTGTAGCAAAATACGGTTTATTGTAGCAAATAGTGTTTTACCTTCGCAAATAGTATTTTACTGTAGCAAATAGTGTTTTACTGTAGGAAAGTTGTTTTTACTTGTACATATATATATATATATATATATATATATATATATATATATATATATATATATATATATATATATATATATATATATATATAATTGTTCATGAATCGTCGATAGTAGTTAAAGGTAATTGTATATATGAAACAGTTTTAAAATTTTTGAGACTCAATCTAACAGACTTTGTTTAACGTGTCAAAATAATAAATTGTATAGAGAATTGGTTTAAATAAGTCGAAATTTTCCGGGTCATCACAGTACTCCATACTAATAAAGTTCGTCATTTTGTAACTAAGCAAAACTACTTTCATTCCCTTTCTTTCGAGAAAGAATACCATATATATCTCTATTAATCTATAAAATAACATATATATATATATATATATATATATATATATATATATATATATATATATATATATATATATATATATATATATATATATATATATATAAATATATATATATATATATATATATATATATATATATATATATATATATATATATTGGTAGGATCAAGAGGGAAGTAACCATTCGGGGAGAAGCGGGGGGAAGCAAAAACTTTTTTTTTTCGTTTTTTGAAAAAATTTTGTTCACGAACATTATAGATGAGATGAAAATATGAACATTTAGTAGAGACACTTTGTGATAAATGTTTTTATTTTGGCGGGAAAACGCTCGAAGAAGTAATGTATAACAATTACCGTGTTTTTTAAGTGTATTTCGAGGTTTTAGCTATTGGGGTTTAGATATTAAGGTTTAGATATTAGGGTTTATAGGGTTTAGATATTAGGGTTTAGAAATTTAGGGTTTAAGGTTTAGATTTAGGGTTTAGATTTAGGATTTAGATTGAGTTTTTAACACGAACGGTTTAGAGTTTAGAGTTTAGGGTTTAGGGTTTAGGGTTTGGTGTTTTGGGTTTATGGAATAAACCCAAAACACCAAACCCTAAACCCTAAACTCTAAATCGGGCTAAATTTTACTTCACAAAACATGAAAAAAAAAACGTTCATATTCTTCACGAACAATATTATCTTGAATGTTATTTTTGTCGATCATTTTCCCGCCTAAATAATAACATTCATCACGAAGTGTCTCTTCTAAATGTTCATATTTTCGTGTGAACTTGATGCCGAAAAAAAAAATTCAAAAAAAACGAAAACAAAAAATTTGCTTCCCCCCGATTGGTTACTTATATATATATATATATATATATATATATATATATATATATATATATATATATATATATATATATATATATATATATATATATATATATCCAACTACTATAATATATATTTCCTATTTCCTATTAATTTTAAAAGTAACGTATATATTTAACGAAGTAAGATAATAATAAATATATACAATATAAGTACTAAAACACTCATATTTTACCCATTTTATTAAAAGTTTTTAATGTGTAAGATTTAAATTTAGCTTTAGAGTTAAGGGTTTCCTTTTAGGGTTAATGGTTGATTGGTTATGACACGTAATAGTTTAGGGTGCCTTTTAGTCGAAGAATGAAAAAGATAGTTATGACAGATCTCCAACTTGGGAGATCAATTGTCAACATCACATTGTTAAGGGGCTTCAAATAGAAAATTCATCATTTACAATATTTTTGAAAATTCATCATTTACATAACACATTCACACATCCACTATAGAACATAGAACATAAACATTTTACCAAAGAAAATAAAAGTAGAACGTAAAGATTAAAAAAATAGCAGTTCTATTAGCTCAAAACATAATGGGTAATACACTTGCATATAAGATTAATCTTCATACAACACAATTACGGAGTACCAATCAATTTTTAAAAAATAAGATGGGTAAATTTATCAATATGACACCTGGTTGAAGAATATTAAATATCAACTCTTAGTTTAAACCTGAAGCCCGAGGGGGTAGTAACAATAATGGCTGATTAAAGATGGTCGGAGGTGTATGCTCAAGGTCTGAGGCTTCAAGTTTGAAAAGGGTTATCAAGGGAACCATTAAAAGTTCGATGGTAATGGATTATATACGTGTCGAATAATGTCATATCCATATTCATATTCATCTATATCCATATTATGTTGATTAAACTGGTTTATAGATATTCAAAAAAATGTTATAATATGCTCAATATGTGACAAAAACAAAAAGTAATATAGCTAAAATATATATAATGTGTCATAATTAAATCAATCCACAAAAACGAATAATCTATGTCGAATGTGTACTTTTTATATCTAATAAATAAACATAAAAATATAATTTACTACTCCGTAGTAAACATAAACATGTGCTACAGATATCTAATCAAAATACACATTTAATTTGTTATAGTCTATATAACACAATTAGTTAGTAAATATAATTTACTACTCGTATTAAAGATAAACATGTGTTACATATATCTAAACAAATTAAATTTGTATTTTGTATGTTTAATTAATTATATTGTAATTAAATGTTTTTGATTCTACTTTTTACCGGAAGAAAAAAATTGACATTTAGACGTGTTAAAACTCGTTAGATGTGTTGATACATAATTTCTTGGAGAAAGAAACTACTAATACGTGTTAATTCCAAAGATGTGAGATCTATATGTGAATAAATACGTAGAGCATCCTGTTAATTTCATGGGTCTTATTTAATAAATAAAAATGGACTTTTTATATACGAATTTTTTTCATATATAATAATAAGTTCAATAATACCAATAAAGTCATAAGTACTGGATTAATCAAAATAACAATTATATTAATAAATGATCCTAGATATTTAATATTAAAATAATTTTTTGCGCCCCTATATATGATGGATCATGTGCGGTCGCACGCCTTGCACGTCTCAATATCCGGCTTGTAAATACGGTACTGAAATATATGTGCTTTGTTGTAGTGTTCATGGGACAAAGTAGTAGAGATCACATTATTATTATTATGCTCATAATAATAAAGTCAATGACCACAAGAGACATTCAAAGTCAACCATTAATATAAGATCTACTGGTTAAGGTCAAATTAGAGATGAAAATGTGCGAAAAAAGCTGCCACTCGGGAGTATCCGTATACGTGATAGGCGGATTAAAACAAAAAACTTTACCTGCTGATCAAATCAAAATCGTTCAGCGTGGAATAGATTTCGGATTTGAGTGCTTGAATTGTGGAAAAGAGTGGATCGAATGTTTTAACTCAAATAATTGTGCAAACTCCGATTTGAATTCTGGAATTCAAAGGCGTAAAACAATCGATGAGATTAACCTTATTCGATTGGAATCGAATAAGCTAATATCTTAGCGGGGATTGATCCCGATATAGACCGGAATCTCTATCCGAACAATATTATCAGCTGGAGAGATGTCACCGTAATTAATCTGTGCAGAGTAACATTAATGCATCCATCGTTGGTGAATGAATGATCTTGTTCGTGTATTTACATATATTATGAAGGAATGGTGACGTGGCACATGTCCCTTTCATGGTTATAACAAACTTTGCCAATCCCAAGGGTTGACGTGGCACATGTCCCTTTTATGAGAATAACAAGCAGATCCTAACAAACTTTCCTAGATTCGTGGGCTGACGTGTCGTGCAGCTTGTTTGCGTATTTGCTCCGGGATCATGTGCTTGTTCCGGGACATCGTGCGTGTTCCGGGAAGGTGTGCTTGTTCCGGGACAACATGCTTGTCCCGGGACCAGACACTTAAGTCGGGAAGACGAGTTAGTTCGGAGAGTATGGTAGGCCCGTCTAGATCGTGACGGATGGATGCCTTGCTCTTTGTCCAGGTAAGGATGTTTTGTCTAATGTTTATTTCAAGTGTTTCTTCACGGTAGTGTTACGGTCGGGCAAGATTGTTGCCGGTTTATAGGTAACTTTGTAAAGGTTGTCGGATGCCCGACATTCATAGTTTAGCAGGCCTTTTTTGTGTGACGATATGGTTCTTGGTTTCTCAATGACTTTGCATCTGACTAGGTGATGCCGGTAGCCTGCATTCTTGTCCGGGCTGGAACTTCTTGTAGCGTCCCGGCTGACCCTTGTCCGGTGTGATCTTTCCCGGATGCGTTCATAAGTGACCTTCTGGTCAGGTTACTAAGATGAGGCCGGGATGACGTTCTCTACCCGTGATGATTTATGTCGGGTATACTCTAGCCGGGATGCTACTAATAGTGTGCCTTGCAGAGACGGATCGTTATGCTTATCATCACCTGCAAATACGGGGCGGTAATATTTTGTACTTGTAGACGGATCTCGGGCTGGTCGTGAATATATAATACCCGCGACGGGTAATATTTGACTCATGAATTCGCAATACCCACTTAAATAACCATTGGGTATACCCGTTAACCCGCATAAATATAATTAATTATACATTAATATACTTATTTTTTCAATGTAAATTCATAAATATTTGCGACTTTACCCATGGGTCGTGGGTATTCGTGGGCCCAACTTGAATAATATGTGTATTTATTTAAATCCAAGGGTCGCGGGTATTCGCGGTGACGGGTACGGGCAAAAATATTTACCCGTTGACGGGTAGACGGGCCCCGACGGATAATTTTTTTTACGGACAGATCATGGGTATTAAATATCCGTGGCCGTTACCCACAGGTGCCATCCATATGTCAAATTAGTGATCCGATATATGAACTTTAAGTGACAATTGCAACTCATCTGACCTTTTAATAAGGACCAACTTGATATTTCGACTCAACTACACTACATTATACGTGCCCGCTTACTTTATACACACTATTTTAGAAAATTCTAGTAACTTCGTTGTCCATCAATAAAATATATTCTCTCTCTTATAAAAAGGTGGCATTCATTGTTGTTATACATGGTAAACAAGTTTAGTCAAGGATCAAATGAATTTGAATTGAACTAGTCATGGATCGAATGGGTTGCGTCGAGATCTTGATTAGTTGGGTCTCGTTGGGTTATACGTGGTAAAGCAAACCCAAGTCCTAAAAATGGGTCAAATGGGTTTTGCCTAAAATCCCTTAGGTCTTAAACATATATAAAGAAACGAGCCAATCAGAACAAATCCATCAAGTCTAACAAATAGAGACAGGTCCAACGGGTCTTGAATTTGGGTCCACTTGGTTGAGTTGTAAAGCTTTCAGTTTTTAGTATTGCGTTTTAATTTTTATTTTTGCGTTCACGTTTTCAACTTGTGATAACCCGAAAATTTTCGACCAAATTAAAACTTAATCTTTATATGATTCCGACACGATAAGTAAAGTCTGTAATGTTGAGTCTCAAAAATTTTGGAACTATGTTCATATATTCAATTACCCTTTTTACTATGCTCGACGATTCACGAACATTTATGTGTATATAGATATGTATATACAATATATAGTTATAGTAATTGAAAACGTTAACAAAGTATTAGATGTATAATACTTTACATGAACGTATTTGCTTCAATATATGTTTAACATATTTATCGAAGGAATTAAAAGATAATATCAAATGATTGAATTATCAGATACATTATGATATTGTTACGGGTCTCTATGACGAGGTCTACATTGATTTGAGAAATCGTTCCTTTTTAATTGTATTAGGAATAATTGGTAAAGTAATCTACCATTGAGAACAAAGTGTCAAATAACGAAAATTAGACAAAAGTTAGTGGAGAATTGAATTTCATTATATTCAATTAATCTACTTTCAAACGTGCGGAAATGTTTTTCAATTCAATTGAATTTGATTATTAAAATATTTTGTTTAAATAACATAATTTGAATATATACAAAATGATATTAATTATTATAATTAAATATTTAAATAACTCGCAACGTGTATTTAAAATGTGTCTATGAATATTGAATATATACGTATTAATAACGAGACGATGATTTAATGAAGCAAATGATCAAAACCCTCAAATGTATAAATTACATTCCTTGTAATATAAATTATTAACGAATAAGTTTAATTATTAATAAAGGTACGTGTCGCGAGACGTAAAGTACAAGTTTTCTTAGCATACGAAAGGACGTTCGAAAAACCGAAACCGGGACATAAGTCGAGCGTCAACATACAAGTCAACTATGCACATGAATATAATATAATATATATATAATTAATATAAATTATATATATATTATATATATATATATATAATAATATGTCGACAAGCAAGAAAACAAATGAAAGTGAGCTGTCCAGGCAGGCCATGCGATCGCATGGAATTTGCACTGGAAGCCCATGCGATCGCATGGGCATAAGATTTAGGAAAGTTGTATAAATGCAAATCGAATTCTGGTTCTCTGGCTCACTTATTTCTCTCGATCTCAATCTCTCTCAAGATATATATATATATATATTTATATTATTATTATTATTATTATTATTATTATTATTATTATTATTATTATTATTATAATTAAGATTAATATTATTATTAATTTTATAGTTAGGAGTATTATTATTAGTATTATTATACATAAAATATTACGACGAGGTTATGCCCAAACGATTTCAAAACAAACTTTTCGAGCGGGATAGAGCTAAGGAAACTAAGGGTTATAGCTATGGAGGTTATGGGTAATGTTCATGGGTATTGTTCGCAAGTCAAACCTAGCGTTTATCATCTTCGTTGCGTCTACGTACTTTCCTACAATATTGAATCACAATATTGATACGTGAGCATTCATATCTTATCTTTTATATATTAATAGTGTATCCATGTCTAGTGCTCGAGTATATATGTTTATGCATGCTTGTATGCTTTAATTTTGTCATTAGATAGTTTATGATGAATCACGAATTGGATACAAATGTTATTGATAAAAGGTATATGATATGCATGTCGTTGGAAAGCTATCGAAAAATTAATAACTTTTCATTTAGAAATCATGTGTTTTCGAGGAACGAATAAAAAATTATGGTCAACTGAATTATAATTAACATTAATTGAAATTGATTTTGAATCTGCAATTGATATTTAAACAACTTGTTTATAAGATTGATAAATTGGATTTTCAAATATTACTAATCGAGTAAATGAATTTCTATATAAGGCACGTCTCGTCTTGTTGAACAATTGTCAAAGTTGACTGTCTTATCATGTATTAAAGCTTTATAAACACTATATTCCGATTTTACAAGTATTGGAAAACTATGTGAAATAATAAAACATGTTCGATTGCCATGATAATTCAAATATAATATAGCTCCTGAAATAAATAATATTTTGAGTTTGATAAACTATAAATTCTTTCAATTATCAAGACTTATATTATATTAATATAATAAACATGTATAGATTTAAAGATCATATTGGGTCAGGTTAAATTTTGAGATAACTTTTGTTAACTTCTGCATGTCGGTTTCGAGCATTAGGATTGTGATACACTATGACCCGACCTACCTTGTTATACATGTATTGACCAACGTATGTTCTCTAGGTTGAGATCTACGGTTATTTTGCATTCTGAGTTTCGGTCACATTTCGGTGAATGACCTTATGTGCTGCTAAGGTGAGTTTCATTTGCTCCCTTTTTAATTGCTTTTGCAATTTATATTTTTGGGCTGAGAATACATGCACTTTATTTTAAACGCAATGGATACAAGTACATACTAAATTCTACACCGAGTTTGAACCGAAAATCCCTTAGCTTTGGTAACTAGTAACTGCCGGTTATAAGAACTGGTGGGCGCGAGTAGTTATATATAGATCCATAGGGCTTGACATCCCCGTCTGTTCCAGGTATAGAAACCCTAGCCTGAACTATAAAACAGACGTATGCTATTTGAATTTAGTACACGTTGGATTGCGTGTATTGTACATGTTGGTTGCATGTATGTTAAAACAGGGGTACTTATTATAACCTTAAAGTTTAGTTACCAGGGTGCTCAATCTTGTAGAATAATTTGATAAACGTTTCTGTATAAAACAATTGAAATCTTGTGATCCACCTTTATATACAGATTATGCGCAACATTAAAACTATGAACTCACCAACCTTTGTGTTGACACTTTTAAGCATGTTTATTCTCAGGTTTCTAGAAGTCTTTCGCTGTTTGCTTATATGTGATACAAGCTATGTGCATGGACTCATACATGCTTTATTCGAGAAAACGTTGCATTGACAAAATCATCACCATGTATCTTATTTTGACTGCATTATCAACGGATGTAGTATTGTAAACTATTATTTACGGTGATTGTCTTTATGTAGAAATCATCAGATGTCGAAAACCTTGGAATTTGATATTCATTAATGGTGTGCCTTTTCAAAATAATGCAATGTTTACAAAACGTATCATGTAGAGGTCAGTACCTCACTGTGAAATCGATGAATGATGCATTCGTCCAAATGGATTTGGACGGGTCATCATAGTTGGTATCAGAGCTTGAGGTCATAGGGAACCAGAATTTGCATTAGTGTGTTTAACTGGTAATTGTTAGGATGCATTAGTGAGTCTGGACTATGACCGTATCTGTTTTTACCGAGTTTTGCTTATCATTTCTTGTCAGAAATTACTTGCTTATCGTTCCTAAGTCTAGACGTGTTTTCTTGCATTTATTGCATAGATAGTGTACAGAAAAATTCATATCTTGGCATATCTGTTACTGTAAACTTTACATGAAATCTTTCGAAGATTCCTCCATAATTTATGGGATATTGGTATTATATATGCATATGTAAATTATGTATTGAAGAATATCAATCTAAAACCTATAATCTATCTCATATCAAAAATCATCTCCCTAATTATACAAGATGGATCCCGCATCAAGTTCGAATTCCTCAGATTCCGACAGCTATTCCGATATGGAATTCGATCTGAGCTCCGAAAGCAGCGTAACCGAAATGGATCAACCAATTAGTCATCATCTATTCTGGATGAATTGGGGATGGGTTCGTAGCTTACTTAATCATTGGAGACAAGAAGAAGGTGATCCCTTCCATCCACCGCATTGCCCTATCCTGAAGCACTTACCGGTGAACCTGTTCGTAATACCATTTTCTCTCTCATTTCCCGAGTATCTCGTCATGATTATATACTATCTCAAATTCTAGATATTATTCGTCCGCTTGTCCGAACCGACAATCACCCCGGTGTAATAGAAGAAGTCAATGAGCTTCGCGCTCGGGTAGTGACTTTAGAGAATATGGTGCAAAGGTTACAAGCACCAGCAGCATTACCGGCAACAACAGTACCACCATCATCAACACCAACAGTATCATTACCACCACCAACAACAACATCCGCATCATACACCTTAACATCACAATCTGTCCCACGAGCATCAATGTCATACTCACCATAGATACCAAGGAGTACCAACAACAATAAACGATGAAGTATTGATTCATAACTTCATCGAAGAAATATTCTGCAGAGAATATGTAGTTTTTAAAAGTTTTAGAGATTACTTATTCTAGTTCTAATTGTAAACCAGATAAGTGAGCGAATAGAAATGATGAAATAAAACCCTGATCGGAATGGTGCACGATTTACAAGCTAGATCTGTTTTACCAGCAGCATCAACAGTACCGTCAGCATCGTCAGCATCAGCAGCATCTACAACATCATAAGCTCCGCCAGATCCATAATCACCGCAAATATCATCACTAATCAACAACACGTATATCATATCAACGAGTTGTGAAGTATTAACTCATTCCCTATGAAGAAATTATATGTATGTTTTATATATATATATGAATTTTGAGATCAAAATAAATCTTTTCGTACTAAGCTATTATGTATGAATTGAAGAAGGATAGATACTACTTGGTTAAATTCATATTACTAATATGCTATAATGTACATCCTTTGTCAACAACTTAACCATCGTTAACTATAATCTCTGTTTCAATTCAATAAATTCCATTTCATAATAAACCAAGTGTATTATTCAATTATATGTTTGATTTTACGCTTTCAATTTCGATGGACTCAAAACTTTCTAAGAAAACATCATTCATACCTTGCGAAGTTAGCAAGAGTTCCATGAACACCAACATAATTCACTGAGGAAATATCAATAAAACTGAATAATGAAATATTGATTACATTAGTGAAATACTCCGCGAAGATTATTGAATCTTTAATGTTTTAGAGATTATTTATTTCTAGTTCCAGCCGAAAATCAAATGAGTTTAATAGTATATTGACTCATTAAATCCGTATAACATCCGAAGAAAATATACATATATATTTTCATAAAGACTGTAGTAAAATTCTTCTGTACAAAATATTACTTGTGAAATTTTTAACGGGTAGGTAATACCCGGAAAATATATAAGTTCACAATTAATATGTTACACTGTACATTCTTCAATTTTGATTCAAGAATCAATAACTATACTCACTACATTCACAGCGATATACATTCTTCCATAAGAATCATAACAACCATTTTCATACAAATTCGTTTAGAAATTCTGATTTTTGACGGATCAGAATCCGAGCCAAGATTTAACAGAAGATATCACTATTAAATTTTCACATCTTACAAAACCATACTTTGAATTCAAAACTGTGCTAGATCCTTTGACATTATTATTACCGAACATAACTTTGTAATTCCTTTTCAAAGTAGCCAGTTTTGTCACACCTCCAGCAAATTAACTTCAATTTTTCATTCGAATAAGCCTTATTATAGCGATTACCCTTCATCATTGTTACAGGGGAACCTTTTATATCTCGCCACATTAGCAGTAAACTTACCAACAACTTCATTGATCTTTGACCTTCTGAAAAATCATTATACTCATTAAAACTCTATCATGTACTCATCCACATATTGTAACAATAATTGCCATACCAACTACAGGGAATTTGCAATCACTATTTTGAATCTTGCAATGTTTCTACATCAACAGTTATATGCATACATATAACAATTATCTCTTAGAATTATGGTCTTCCATTATGAAATTCTGAAAAAAGCGCTCAGCCTACGAATCAGTTCTCGAAATTTCGAAAAATGATGATGAAGCAGCAAAAACTGTAAACGACTTTAACAGCCAAAAGTTTGATGATAAAGAATAGTGTGTTGGCAAAGCTCAAAAAAAGAGAAGGTTTGGAACTGGAAAACGGATTGAGCAAACCATGAAGGAGGCTGTGGATAAATCACAAAGACTAAACCTGCCTTCAAAGAATCCAAATGATTCAGTATCTGCTGAAGTCATTAACGAATATCTTGTTCCTGACTCTAAACCTTTACGGACAAATCTTCTTCATCATCCATCGACATTAGAAATTCTAAGATATCATCGTATCTTTCATGATAAAGATCCTCGATATTTCTGAAGATATTTTCATAACCATTCTTATCTGAAATCATTTATCTCTTCGCGCTATCAGTGTTACATCATAAATGAAACTGTTATAGTTTCTAAAATCTGAAAAATTCAAAGTTAAAATATGAATGTTTTTGAAGTAGTGTTGGGAATTGAAGTATGAGTTAGTATAATATAATGACACTTGATCAACGTGATTATATTACAGTAAGTCATGCTGAGTTTCTAATGGAACGTGATAAAGGTTCACAGATCATACCCTCATCATGAACTATGTTACACAACTCTTTCACTCTATTTAACCTCTAAACTATCAAGAAAATATTTTCTTGATGATTCGGTCTTTTTCGGATATTCTAGTAATTTGACAAATCAAATCGTGCTATTACTTTCCTTTCTACTTTGTATATTATGATCATTCGAAACTCCCTACCTACGAATTCTGGACCATTATTTGCTTGACTTGAAGTCGGGAAGAAGAAACAAAAGCATGGAACTCCGAAATATAAAGGAAAATATAAAGCCCGACAACAACACAGAAATTACAAACCATGTATATCTATGCGAATAGCAAGATAAAGACACGGGAGAATTAGAAATACTATAACCCCAAGGTAATAGTAGAAGTGAATAAATTCCTCTGGTGGTAAATGGAAAAGAAGAATGACAGATGCGATAGTTAGGAAAATATCAAGAATCAGAACTGGATTGAGCATTTTTCAAAATCTTTGGAAGTATGAATTGAAGAAGAAAGTAAAGAAGTGGTGAAAATAATGGAACGAAAGAGGTCAATTTATAGCGAAATATCAGACATAGCAATTGAGGCAGATTACCGCATTTAATCAAAGAGGATCATAATTTCGTTGATTACCGGAGAATCAAATCTATTATAGATTTCAAGGATTATCTTTAATTTCCTTGAAATTCGGCAATCCACCGTGACTACGTCAAAAGTTAAATCTTTATCTCAACCTTTTGTGACAGCTTCACTCGTACGCTTCTGATGTGTGCGAGGGGTAGTACGAAATAGATTATATTTTACTATGAAATACTATTAAATATGATACAATTTACACAAGTTATTTATTTATTTATTGAATGGATATACCTAAACCTTGCTAAAACACTTATAGGCAGTGTACATAATCGTAGAGTAGTGTAGTTTTTAGTAAGTCCGGTTCGTTCCACAGGGAGCTTGCTAAGTTTAACACTATATTTATTTTAAACTATATTTATATATAAATATATATATAAGTAGTAGTATTATTATTATAAAAGGGGGTTTTACCGTTTAGTTATCGATTTTAAGTTCTAATGCAAAATATTAAATATAACTTAATTTAAAGCGTAAAGTAAATAACGATAAATAAAAGTACGATAATTAAAAGTGTGATAATTTAAGTACGATAAATAAAATGACAATAAATAAAAGTGCGATAAGATATAAAATAAAAGAATTATGCTTATTTAAACTTCCGTAATCATGATGTTTGACGTGTTGATTTTAATTTATTACCATGGGTTAATTGTCCTTTGTCCTGGATTATTCGATATGTCCATCTGGTTTTGTCCATAATAGTCCATCGGTCATAAATATAAAGTACGAGTGTCCTCGTCAAATTACCCTTATACCCGAAGTCAAATATTCTAACTAATTGGGGACTTAAACTGTAACAAGGTCTTAATACTTTGTTAATGATTACACCAGGTTATCGACTGCGTATAATTCAAGGTTTTAACACTTTGTTAACAATTACACCAATTACCCTTGAATGTAATCCACCCCTGTTTTAACGAGTCCAGTGATTATTAATCCATCCCCGTGTTCGGTCAAATGAATAATTATTAGTATTTATAAATATCCCGCCCACCGTACCCAGTCAAGCGTATGTGGTTATATATAAACACGTCAAATTATAAATCTCTATATTAAATTAACGAGATATCATTTAATTAGTATAAAGCCTGTGATGACCCGGAAATTTTTGACCAAATTTAAACTTAATCTTTGTATGATTAACGTTTCCGATACAATAAGCAAAGTCTGTAAAACTGAATCTCAATATTTTTGAACTACTTTCATATGTTCAATTACCCATTGACTGTTCTCGACGATTCGCGAACAATTATATGTAAATAGATACATATATATACTATAACTTGAAAGCATAACAAGTATTAATTGTATGAATAGCTTGCAACGTATATTTAAAAACATGTTTATAAATATTGAGAATAGGTATTAACTTGGTTATGAAACGTTTGATAAATACTATTATATTAATAAATTACGAGACGATGATTTATAGAAGTAAATGACCAAAACACTCAAATGTATGAGTTATATTTCGAGTGGTATAGTTTATGGATAATTTAAGTCTATATTTTGACAAAGGTATGAGTCACTAAACGTATAGTGCTAGTTTTCTAAGCGTACGAAGTAACATTCGAAAAATCGGAACCGGGACATAAGTCGAGTAACGACGTACGACTTATCGGAACAAAAATTACAAATCAACTATGCACGGGAATATAATATAATATATAATTAATTAATTTAAATTATATATATTATATTAATATTTAATTATGTCGACGAGCTAAATTACAAAACAAATGTGAGCTGGCAGGAGCAGCCATGCGATCGCATGGCATATAGGCACAGAACCCATGCGATCGCATGGGGTCTGAATTCAGGAGATATCTATAAAAGCTCGATCAGTTTACTTCACAAACACACACATCTATCTATCTTTACTCCGTATTATTATTTATATTATTATTATTATTATTATTATTATTATTATTATTATTATTATTATTATTATTATTATTATTATTATTATTATTATTATTATTATTATTATTATTAATATTAAGATTAATATTATTATTATTAATCTTATTATTATTATTAGTAGTATTATTATACATAAAATACTACGACGAGGTCATGAGCGTGTCACTTTCAAAATGGGTTCTCTAACGGGTTAAAGCTAAGGAAATTATGGGTTATAGCTATGGAGGTTATGGGTAATGTTCATGGGTATTAATTGCAAGTCAAACTAGTGTTTATCATCTCCGTTACGTCTACGTAATTTCCTGCAATATTGAATCACAATATTGATACGTGAGCATTCATACCTTATCTTTTATATATTAATAGTGCATCCCTGACTAGTGCTTGAGTATATATGTTTATGCATGTTTGTATGTTAAATTTAGTCGTTAATGAATCACGAATTTAATACATATATTACTGATAAAAGGTATATGATATGCATGTTTTTGGAAAGCTGGCGAAAAATCAATAACTTTTCATTTAAAAATCGCGTAATTTCGATGAATGAATTAAAAGATATGGTCAACTGAATTATGATTAACATTAATTTAAATTGCTTTTGAATCTGCAATTGATATTTAAACAACTTGTTTATAAGATTGATAAATTGGATTTTCAAATATTACTAATCGAGTAAATGAATTTCTATATAAGGCACGTCTCGTCTTGTTGAGCAACTGTCAAAATTGATTGTTTTATCATATTCTAAAGCCTTATAAAAACTATAGTCTAATTTTACAAGAATTTGAAAACTACGTGGAATGTTAAAATGTTTCGATTGCCATGATCATTCAACTATAGTATTGAGTCAGATTGACTTTTTGAAATGACTTTTGATAACTTTTGTATGTCTATCTCAAGCATTAGGATTGTGATACACTATGACCAGACCAAGCTTAATAAGACATTTATTGACCAACATATGTTCTCTAGGTTGAGATCTACGGTTAATTGGTATTTCGAGTTTCGGTCACATTTCGGTGAACGACTTTATGTGCTGCTAAGGTGAGTTTCATTTGCTCCCTTTTTAATTGCTTTTGTAATATATATTTTTGGGCTGAGAATACATGCACTTTATTTTAAATGCAATGGTCACAAGTACATACTAAATTCTACACCGAGTTTGAACCAAAAATCCCTTAGCTTTGGTAACTAGTAACTGCCAGTTATAAGAACTGGTGGGCGCGAATAGTAGTATATGGATCCATAGAGCTTGATATCCCCGTCCGAGCTAGAGCACTAGCCTTTTAACGGACGTATGCTATTTGAGAAGCGTACACGTTGGTTTGCGTGTATTATTAAGATGATTATACAAAGGGTATAAATTATATATACATTAAGTTTAGTTACCAGGGTGCTCAATTTCGTAGAATATTTTGATAAACGTTTCTGGATGAAATAACTCAAAACTTGTGATTCACCTTTATGTACAGATTATGCAAAACATTAAAACTATGAACTCACCAACCTTTGTGTTGACACTTGTTAGCATGTTTATTCTCAGATTTCCTAGAAGTCTTCCACTGTTTGCTTATATGTTAGACAAGCTATGTGCATGGAGTCTTACATGGCATATTTTTCAAGGAAATGCTGCATTCACCAAATCAACACCATGTATCTTATTTTGACTGCATTGTAAACGGAAGTACTATTGTAAACTATTATTTACGGTGATTATCTATATGTAGAAATCATCAGATGTCGAAAACCTTTGATTTAAATATTCATTTATGGTGTGCCTTTTCAAAAGAATGCAATGTTTACAAAACGTATCATATAGAGGTCAAATACCTCGCAATGAAATCGATGAATGATGTTTTCGTCCATATAGATTTGGAGAGATCATCACAGTTGGTATCCGAGCGTTGGTCCTAGCGAACCAGGTCTTGCATGAGTGTGTCTAACTGATAGTTGTTAGGATGCATTAGTAAGTCTGGACTTCGACCGTGTCTGCATGTTAAAAGTTTTGTTTATCATTTCTTGTCTGAAATTACATGCTTATCATTCTTAAGTCTAGACACGTTTTCCTGAATTTATTGCGTAAATGGTGTATAGACAAAAATTCATATCTTAGCGTATCTGTTACTGTAAACTTTTCGTGACATCTTCCGAAAATTTCTCCGTGATTTATGGAATTTGGTATTATATATACATATGTAAATTATGTATTAAAGAATACCAAACTTAATTCTATAATCTAATTCATATCAAAAATCATCTCCCTAATTATACAAAGTGGATCCCGTATCTAGTTCAAATTCCTTAAACTCCGACAGCTATTCCGATATGGATATTCACCTGAATTCCAAAGACAGTGTAACCGGAATGGATCAACCAATCAGCCATCACCTATTCTGGATGAATTGGGGATGGGTTCGTAGCTTACTTAATTATTGGAGACAAAAAGAAGGCGATCCCTTTCATCCACCACATTGCCCTCTTGGCGAAGAACCTGAAGCACTTACCGGCGAACCTGTTTGTAATATCATTTTCTCTCTCATCTCCAGAGTATCTCGTCATGATTATATACTCTCTCAAATTCTGGATCTTATTCATTCGCTCGTCCGAACCGCCAATCATCCCGGTGTAGTAGAAGAAGTCAACGAGCTTCGCGCTCGGGTAGTGGCTTTGGAGAATATGGTGCAAAGGTTACAAGCACCAGCAGCATCACCGGCATCAACAGTACCACCGACAATAACACCAACAGTACCATTACCACCACCAACAACATCCGCACCGCAAGCCTCAACATCACAATATGTACCTCGAACATCAACGTCATACGCACCATAGATACCAAGGAGTACCAACAACAATAACCAATGAAGTATTGATTCATAACTTCATCGGAGAAATATTCTACGGCGATTATGTAATCTCTAAAGTCTTAGAGATAATCTATTCCAGCCGTAACCGTAAATCAGATGAGTGGACCGAAATGATAGAAGGAGGAGTAGAAACCCTGACCGGAATGGTGCACGATTTACAAGCTAGACTTGTTTTACCAGCAGCATCAACAATACCGTCAGTATCACCAACACCGGCAAAACCTGTAGCACTACAAGTTCCGCCAATTTCATAATCACCAACATCATCACAAATCAACAACGCGTATATTGTATCAATGAGTTATGAAGTATTAACTCATTTCCCCTGAAGAAATTATATGTATATATATATATATATATATATATATATATATATATATATATATATATATATATATATATATATATATGTGAAATTTGAAATCAAAATAAATCTTTTCGTACTAAGCTATTACATGTGAATCATAACTGGTAGGCAAGGTTGGAGAACTCGGATCTCGGGGAGATCTCGTTTGTACTTTTTTAGGGAGATCTCGGCATTTCGGAATAATCTCAGGGAGATCTCGGACGTTGACTTATGTAGACTTTATAGTTTTTTTAATAAAAAATATACATAAAAACATAAATATATGTATATTTATATACGTTTTTACGATATTTTACAAAAATATCCGAGAAATGAGCGAGAAAATCTTAGAAATTACGAATTTTACAAGAAAATCTTACAAATTAGCAAGAAAATCTGAGAAATCGTGACTTTAACTAAGTTTAACCCAGTTGACCGAGAAATCTCAGGAGATGAACATCTCGTCTCGGTTGCCTTTTAAAAATGAGATCTCGGGGGGGGGGGGGATCTCGGGGGGGATCTCGGGGAGATCTCGGGAGATTTACAACACTGCTGGTGGGTACTACTCGGTTAGTTCATGTTACTAATATGCTATACATCCTTCGTTAATGACTTAACAATCGTAAACTATAATCTCTGCTTTGACTTAATAGATTCCATTTCATAATAAATCAAGTGTATTATTCAAATACATGATTGATTTTACACTTTCATTTTCGATGTACTTGAAACTTTACAGAAAACATCATTCGTACCTTGCGAAGTTAGCAAGAGTTCTATAAGCACCAACATGATTCACTGAGGAAATATCAATAAGACTGAATAACGAAGTATTGATTACATTAGTGAAATACTCCGCGAAGATTATGAAATCTTTAATGTTTTAGAGATTATTCATTTCTAATCCAGCCGAAAATTAAATGAGCTTAATATGATATTAACTCATTAAATCTGTATTACATCTGAAGAAAATATTCATACATATATTTTCATAAAGACTGTAGTAAAATTCTTCTATACAAAATATTACTTGTGAAATTTTTAACGGGTAGGTAATACCCGGGAAATATATAAGTTCACAATTAATATGTTACACTGTACATTCTTCAATTTTGATTCAAAAATTATTGACTATACCCACTACTTTCACAACGCTATACATTCGTTCACAGAAATCTGAACAACCATTCTTATTCAAATTCAATTACATATTCTGACAGAACAGAATACAAGTCAAGATTTAACAAGTGACATCATTCTTAGATCTCCACATCTTTCAAAGCTATACTTTGACTTCAAAACTATGAAAGATCCTTTAGCATTGTTATTACCGAAAATAATCTTGCAATCCTTTTCAAAGTATCCAGTTTTATCACACTTCCAACCAGTTAACTTCGACTTTTCAGATTAGCCTTATTGTAACTTTGACATATACGTTCTTGTTACCGGGGAACCTTTCATGTTCCACCACATTAGCAGTAAACTTACCAGCAACTTCATTACTCATTGGTTTAAGTCTCTCCGAAAAACCATTATAATTGTTCATTGGAACCCTATCATGTACTCATCCACATCTTGTAACAATAATTCCCATACCAACTACCGGGAATTAGAAATCAGTATTTTAAATTTCGCAGCAATTCTACGCCAACAGTTATATATATACATATAATGTCTATCTCCTAGACTTACTTACTTCGAATGTGAAGTTTCTGAAAAACACCCCAAACTGCGAAACTAGTTCTCCGAATTTTGGAAAAATGCTGATGAAGCAGCAAAAACTGTAAACGACTTTAACAGTCGAAAGTTTGATAATAAAGAGTAGTGTGTTGGAAAAGCACAGAAAAAGAGAAAATTTGGTAGTGAAAAACGGTTAAACAAACCATGAAGGAGGCTGTGGACAAACCACAAAGACGAAATCTACCTTCAAAGAATCTAAATGATTCAGTGTCTGCTGAAATCGTTAGCGAACACCTTAATCCTTATTCTAAACCTTCACAGACAAATTTTCTGCATCATCATTTGATTCCAAATATTCTAAAAATTCTAAAACATCATCGAATCTTTCATTATAAATATCCTCGATATTTCTGAAGATATTTTCGTAACTATTATTATCCGAAATTATTTATCTCTTCGCGCTATCTGTGTTACATCATAAAAGAAACTATTTTAGTTTCTAAATTCTGAAAATTTCAAAAAAATGGATGTTTTTGAAGTAGTGTTGGGGATTGAAGCATGAGTTAGTATAATATAATGACACTTGATCAACGTGATTATATTACAGTAAGTCATGCTGAGTTTCTAATAGAACGTGATAAAGTTCACAGATCACACCCTCATCATAAACCATGTTACATAACTCTTTCATTCTATATAATCTCTAAACATATCAATAAAATATTTTTCTTGATGATTCGGTCTTTTCCAGATATTCTGATAATTTGACAAATCAAGATCGTGCCATTACAATTTCTTTCTTAGAACATTAGCTATGTTCATTCCAAAATGTATAGCTATGAATTCTGGACCATTATTCGCTTGACTTAAGGTTGGGAAGAGAAAATGAAAGCATGAATCTCCGAAATATAATGGAAAATATAAAGCCCGATAACAACCCCGAAATTACAAACCGTGTATATCAATGCGTATAGCAATATAAAGACACGGGAGAATGAAAAACACTATAACCCCAAGGTAATAGTAGAAGAAAATAACTTCCTCTGGTGGCAGATGAAAAAGAAGAATGAAAGATACGATAGCCAGGAAAATATCAAGAATCAGAACTGGAATAAGCATTTTCACAATCTATTAGGAAGTATGAAATAAGGAAGAAGATTATAGGAGTGGTGAAAATAAATGAAATGAAAAAGGTCAATTTATAGCAAAATATCAGACATAGCAATCAAGGCAGATTACGCATTTAATCAAAGAAAATCCTAATTTCCGCAATTACTGAAGAGCAAATCTTATTCAGATTATGAAAATTTTCTATTCCTTAAATTCTGGAAATCAATCGTGACTACGTCAAAAGATAAGACGAATCTCCATTTCACTCTTTTACGATAACTTCTCTCATACGCTTCGAGTAATCGGATTGTTTTATCCATATTATTCAACGGTGATAAAATTCTATTTATCAACTCATATTCATCATGAAAACATTTTTATTGTTAGCCATGACGACCTCACTCAAATTTCGGGACGAAATTTATTTAACGGGTAGGTACTGTGATGACCCGGAAATTTCTGACCAAATTTAAACTTAATCTTTGTATGATTAACGTTTCCGACACGATAAGCAAAGTCTGTAAAACTAAATCTCAATATTTTTGAACTACTTTCATATGTTCAATTACCCATTGACTGTTCTCGACGATTCGTGAACAATTATATGTAAATAGATACATATATATACTATAACTTGAAAGCGTAACAAGTATTAATTGTATGAATAGCTTGCGACGTATATTTAAAAACGTGTTTATAAATATTGAGAATAGATATTAACTTGGTTATGAAACGTTTGATAAATACTATTATATTAATAAATTACGAGACGATGATTTATAGAAGTAAATGACCAAAACACTCAAATGTATGAGTTATATTTCTAGTGGTATAGTTTATGGATAATTTAAGTCTATATTTTGACAAAGGTACGAGTCACTAAACGTATAGTGCTAGTTTTCTAAGCGTACAAAGTAACGTTCGAAAAACCGGAACTGGACATAAGTCGAGTAACGACGTACGACTTATCGGAACAAAAATTACAAATCAACTATGCACTGGAATATAATATAATATATAATTAATTAATTTAAATTATATATATTATATTAATATTTAATTATGTCGACGAGCTAAATTACAAAACAAATGTGAGCTGGCAGGAGCAGCCATGCGATCGCATGACATATAGGCACAGAACCCATGCGATCGCATGGGGTCTGAATTCAGGAGACATCTATAAAAGCTCGATCAGTTTACTTCACAAACACACACATCTATCTATCTTTACTCCGTATTATTATTTATATTATTATTATTATTTTTATTATTATTATTATTTTTATTATTATTATTATTATTATTATTATTATTATTATTATTATTATTATTAAGATTAATATTATTATTATTAATCTTATTATTATTATTATTAGTATTATTATACATAAAATACTACGACGAGGTCATGAGCGTGTCACTTTCAAAATGGGTTCTCTAACGGGTTAAAGCTAAGGAAATTATGGGTTATAGCTATGAAGGTTATGGGTAATGTTCATGGGTATTAATTGCAAGTCAAACTAGTGTTTATCATCTCCGTTACGTCTATGTAATTTCCTGCAATATTGAATTACAATATTGATACGTGAGCATTCATATCTTATCTTTTATATATTAATAGTGCATCCCTGACTAATGCTTGAGTATATATGTTTATGCATGTTTGTATGTTAAATTTAGTCATTAATGAATCACGAATTTAATACATATATTACTGATAAAAGGTATATGATATGCATGTTTTTGGAAAGCTGGCGAAAAATCAATAACTTTTCATTTAGAAATCGCGTAATTTCGATGAATGAATTAAAAGATATGGTCAACTGAATTATGATTAACATTAATTGAAATTGCTTTTGAATCTGCAATTGATATTTAAACAACTTGTTTATAAGATTGATAAATTGGATTTTCAAATATTACTAATCGAGTAAATGAATTTCTATATAAGGCACGTCTTGTCTTGTTGAGCAATTGTCAAAATTGATTGTTTTATCATATTCTAAAGTCTTATAAAAACTATAGTCTAATTTTACAAGAATTGGAAAACTTTGTGAAATGTTAAAATGTTTCGATTGCCATGATCATTCAACTATAGTATTGAGTCAGATTGACTTTTGAAATGACTTTTGATAACTTTTGTATGTCGATCTCGAGCATTAGGATTGTGATACACTATGACCAGACCTAGCTTGATAAGACATTTATTGACCAACATATGTTCTCTAGGTTGAGATCTACGGTTAATTGGTATTCCGAGTTTCGGTCACATTTCGGTGAACGACTTTATGTGCTGCTAAGGTGAGTTTCATTTGCTCCCTTTTTAATTGCTTTTGCAATATATATTTTTGGGCTGAGAATACATGCACTTTATTTTAAATGCAATGGACACAAGTACATACTAAATTCTACACCGAGTTTGAACCGAAAATCCCTTAGCTTTGGTAACTAGTAACTTCCGGTTATAAGAACTGGTGGGCGCGAGTAGTAGTATATGGATCCATAGGGCTTGATATCCCCGTTCAAGCTAGAGCACTAGCCTTTTAACGGACGTATGCTATTTGAGAACCGTACACATTGGTTTACGTGTATTATTAAGATGATTATACAAAGGGTATAAATTATATACGTTAAGTTTAGTTACCAGGGTGCTCAATTTCGTAGAATATTTTGATAAACGTTTCTGGATGAAACAACTGAAAACTTGTGATTCACCTTTATGTACAGAATATGCAAAACATTAAAACTATGAACTCACCAACCTTTGTGTTGACATTTGTTAGCATGTTTATTCTCAGGTTCCCTAGAAGTCTTCTGCTGTTTGCTTATATGTTAGACAAGCTATGTGCATGGAGTCTTACATGGCATATTTTTAAGGAAACGTTGCATTCACCAAATCATCACCATGTATATTATTTTGACTGCATTGTCAACGGAAGTACTATTGTAAACTATTATTTACGGTGATTGTCTATATGTAGAAATCATCAGATGTCGAAAATCTTTGATTTAAATATTCATTTATGGTGTGCCTTTTCAAAAGAATGCAATGTTTACAAAACGTATCATATAGAGGTCAAATACCTCGCAATGAAATTGATGAATGACGTGTTCGTCCATATGGATTTGGAGCGATCGTCACAAAGCCCATTAATAGCCCATAGTCCAATTTTCACAAGTGTCGGTCTTTTATCCAAACCCCAATTATGGTCCAAAGCCCAATAACCCCGTCTTAATATTTAGTCCAATATCATGATTACTTCGGCTTAAATAAGCATAATAATAAGTTAGCTACGAGACATTAATGCAAAAAGGTTGAACATAACTTACAATGAGTATTAATCGCGTAGTGTTACACGGACAGAATTTCGACTTACAAACTTAAAACATTCGCTACTATAACCTTATTATTATTAACTTAAATTAAAATTAAAATTAAAATATAAATATATTATGAGAGAGTGAGAGATATATGATGAAGGTGTGTTGAATTCGGCAGAAAAAGTTCAAATTTATAGCACTTGGCCAGACTTTCACTGTCATGCGATCGCATGGATATATAGCTTCCAGGCCATGTGATCACATGGCCTCCTGATCCAGCTCACATTCATTTGTTTGCTAGTTTGCCGACGTTTTATTTAATAATATAATATAATATATATAATTTTATATAATTATATATATTATATTATATTATATTATATTCATGTGCATAGTTAACTTGTAATTTTAGGCCCGTTGTGTCGCGCGTTGATACTCGGTTCAGGTGTCGGTTCCGGATTTTCGAACGTCCTTTCGTACGATTTAATATCTTGTACTTTGCGTTTCGCGGCTTGTACTCTTGTAATTTTTAGACATTTCTCGTCAATAATTTGAACCACTTGGATTGTACTTTGTACTTTTTAGCTTTTTGGTCGTTTGCGTCTTCAAATTGTCGAATCTATCTTTTGTCTTCACCTTTTATTTTTTAAACGATAATCACTTGGAAATAGAACAATTGCAACTAAAAGCTTGTCTTTCTTGAAGGATAATGCTATGAAGTATATGTTCGTTTTTAGCATTATCAAATATTCCCACACTTGAGCGTTGCTTGTCCTCAAGCAATATAGAACTTGAATATAACTTTACTAGAATCACTTCTTTATTCTTCACACTTTGTACATTAGTGATTTTAATACGGCGGTATGAACAATGATAGTAACGTTGTAGTTTACAGTCCCACATGTCTATAAAAATTTAGATCCTTTAGGAAATTGGATCTTTATGAAAATATTTGATCTTTTGAAAATTCAATCTAGCTTTTACCCTAGATAAGTTTTCCGGAATAACCCTTCACCGGTGTTTGCAAAATATTTTTGTGGGTTTTGTGGGTTTTGTGGGTTTCAGATTTGAAAATTTTAGCTCAAAACTTGCGGTTTTATGCCACCCACTTGCCAACCTTGTATTAGGAAAGCAACAAGTCCAGTTTACTTGTCCCGTATATTACCTTTCGGTAAACTACCATCCAGTTGTAAAGGAAAGCGTTGAACAAGCAATTGTTAAGGCACTGTCTAATGACATGCTTTTGATTATGGTCTACATCGTGTCGGATGCAATTACTATCCTTTGTAGGAGCAATAGCAAAGATCACCCTATAGTTTTTCGGTCTGGCACAAGGTCCTGTCTTCGACCATGCTATGCAACCACCATTTTTACGGTTGACACCCAATTTGGTTCAGGTGACCTAATGAATTTCAGGTAAATTCCTAGGATTTTACGTTCAATGGTAATGAACGCATTGAAAATAGGTTTTCAGAAAACAAATTGGTTTGTAATTTTGATCAAAATATTTTCACGTTCAAGCTCGAGTTTAGATATCATCAAATTCCATGAGTTTGTAATTCTCAATCTTTAAAGTCAATCTCAAGGATTGAGTAAAATCAGGCTTAAATACTGATTTTTAATCTTTTAAGGAGATTATCCTTTCTGGGGATCTGATTCATTAGTCTTATAAGCTAATTTGCATGGTGCCCCCCACTGTACGAGACAGATCCTCTCATGGTTAGGATAAGTCTGACCACTTGGCGACCCTGTTTGATGCTGAGGTCCGTGGATTTCCAGCTGATTTTCGAGAAAACTTTTCAAGGTTTTCCGTAGACTCTACAACTGGTCTGGATGACAAATTCTTGACCTAAATCAAGAAGCGCATGTCTTTTTCTCGGAAGACTTTACTTCCTTTTAAATCAAGTGGCACATTTCTTTCAAATATATTATAAGAAATCGGGTAAAACTGATTAAAATCATCCAAAACAAAAGTATCTTCAATTATTTGTACAAAAATATGTGATATATGTTCTAAATAACTTGGTAAATTTTTTCCACACTTGGCCTTTATTTTTCTTTCTTTGCATTTTTATTCTCTTCTATTCCATTTTAAATGAATTCAAGCGTTTTGGGTTGTTTCTCAATTTATGTCCTTTTCGAGATAACAATAATTTCTGTGTTAACACCTAGTTTTATCGTTCATAAATATATATAAACATGATTTTGAGTTCTTTTAGTTAAAATTTTTAAAAATTTTACTAGAAGTGGGTAGTCAGTATATAAGACTAGGGCTGTTCTTTATTATCAGAGAGCACTAGATTCTATTACAACTACTGCTTTACTAGTAAAATTTATCGGTGGCTATTAAACCAAGTGTATAAGTCAAATGTTTAAAATCCGAAATAATTTAATCCCTTCCCACACTTAAGATCTTGCAATGCCCTCATTTGCAAGAAATCAGTAACAATTTAAATTATTGAGGGTGATTAGCGTAGAAAAATGATTAAATTTTACCTAAGTTTCCAAACATATTGTTGTTTGTTTGAATGATAAATAGTGCACATCATTTGTTCATTCTTGCAGTTGTTATTTCACATATATTTTGCATCTTGTTGTCAAAATTTGTTGCTTTTGCTGAACTTAATGCCAGTCTTTGAAAGTTCGCTGTTTTACCCTGTTGTGTACAATTTACAATATACATACAATACCAATATAAACATGCATGGTAATTTGAAATGGGACTTAATATCCCACTTTCAAATTATAAATATGAAATATTAGTAACAGAATAATAAAAATGTTAAAAATTACATAAAAATATCAAAATATTATATGTTTAAACAGTAATAGATAAAAATGATAAAAAGATAAGAAATTACTAATGGAACTGTATCAATCTGGATATGGATTCCAGTTCATGTCATCGCTCGGGTTACATGGCTGGTGATAGGTGTTCTAATAGGCTTGGTTGGGGTCATACAGGTCAAAGGATGGTCGCATATGAGGCTGATGTACTGGATAGTATACAGGTCGAGTCAGAATGTAGTTATGTGGTAGTTGATATAATAGCTGGTTCATGATCTGGTGCTGATGAACGGCCCATCTATCATGCTGGCGTTGCCTGGATTGTTCGTAAACATCCACGGCTCTCCACTGCTCATACTGACGATGCCTAGCCTGGTTATTCATTTCCACCTCATCTATATGCTGATAAACATCAGTATAACTATTCCTAATGACATCCCTAATGTCATCTGCTTCCTCCATCTCCTCATCCGAACCCCTCTCTACCTGTGGATGGGTGCACCGATATGGTATTGGCCTATTGTGACTCCGAGTTAGTACCTTTGCACCTTGATATACCTGCAATCCTATACTCTCGGTTTGTTCCTGAACCACCATCATTGGACCCCCTTGCTCCCTATCTACACCTAAATACTCTCCAATGAGAGTGACAAAAATGTCTCCTCCTATTATTCCCCCCTCCTGTATACCTTCCACCATTTTGGACAGATAATAACCAACACAGTAGGGGATATTAACAAAGCCTCTAGGGTCCCGAATGCACTTGAGGTAGAATAAATCGTTTAGGATCATCTTCTCCTTGTTTCTACCTCTTTGTGTAATCGAGTTTGCTAAAAATCTATGAATTACACGAAGCTCTGCCTTATTAATATCTAAATAGAAGTGTCTTCCTCCCCGTGTAAACACATTAAAATTTGACATACGCCTCCATATGGCGTTAGCGTCAAAACCTCTATCTACCCTATCACCATTATAAATCAAAATTGTACAATCAGGTGATAATAATTCAGCGGGGATGTAAATCTGTAAAGCCCTAGCCATGTCCAGCATGGACCTCCTGTACATCTTATCTCCCAGTAAAAATCTAAGAAAACTCATATCGTCTATCATATCTGCATCCTTATTTAATGTTATAGTACTCATTAATTCAACACACCACTCCTTATATACAGGCCTACGAGTGGTAAATAAACGTTTCCAGTTAGGAAAAGAAGAGTTCCCATACCTTTGGATTAGTAACAGCCTAACTGAGTTAGCTAGGTTGACTTCTTCCAAAGGTCTCCAATCTATTACCCTTGGTACTTCCACATTTTTGGTGTAAAACTTAAATTTGTTACTTTGGTATGTTGGGTAATCTCTCCAGCTTCGCTCAAATCTCAGATTGGGATGTAATTCCTGTTCGTGAACTCTTGAGTTTATTATTAACCGATGAAGCAGAAATTGTACGTAGGCATTAATAAATTGTAGATTCGGTTCATAATATGGTAGGTTTTGATCAGAGTGATGTTGTTGTTCAGGTTGTGGTTCCGGTTGTGGTTCTTGATCTGGTTCTTGTTCAGGTTATTGTGAAGACGCACCACCACCATCAGTGTTTGTAAATTTCTGCAAAACACATTAAACACAAAATTTTGTGCATCCAAATATGCATTAGTGTTAGCAAAATAACAAATTAAAACAATTAAAATAACATGTTTAATCCATATTAACTTATACACATTTTCATCATTTTAACAATTCTACATTTTTTTCAAATAAGCATATATGAAAATGTATACAATGTTCATAAGCATTCATCTCAAATAACATGTTAAAATAACCATTACTAGCAATTAAACAAGTTTCAAATGGCAATTATATCAAAATAATCAAGTTCATGAATTTTAGACATAAAAAGTCCACTTTGATGCTGAAAAATCATGTTTAGGATCAAAGTTTGGATCATTTAGTAATCTAAACATGTTACACTACTTAATTTAGCACTAATTCATAACAAAAATCGGCCATAACATGTTTATATCAAAAAGCCCCAAATTTCTCAAGAACACAAACCCTAGATTTTTAAAATTTTTGAAGTTTAAGGCTTCAAATCATGACAGATAGCATCAATCTAGGTTATACAAGCATAATATACTAACAATTTAACTCTAATTAAGCTAGAAATCATCAAAATTAAATTAGGACAAATAGTTGTAATTATCACTAAAACTGAGAAATTAAAGAGTTTAGGGATGAAATTTCTACCTGTTTGCTCCCCAATCTGAACAAATGCATGATTATAGTGGATTATAGCACGAAATTTGGATGATTTTGGTGAAAAAATGGTGAAATATGAGAGGGTTTTGGAGTGTGTTTGTGTGTTTTGTATAGTGACCCGAACTTTTCCATGTTTTTATATATTAAATGAAATTGATATTTACATGATTAAATATTTCCAACATGTTAAGCAATCAAACTTGTTAAGACTTGATTAATTGAAATAGATTTCATATAGACAATTGACCACCCAAGTTGACCGGCGATTCACGAATGTTAAAACTTGTAAAAACTATATGATGACATATATATGGATATATATATAGTTAACATGATATTATGATAAGTAAACATATCATTAAGTATATTAACAATGAACTACATATGTAAAAACAAGACTACTAACTTAATGATTTTGAAACGAGACATATATGTAACGATTATCGTTGTAACGACATTTAATGTATATATATCATATTAAGATATATTAATCCATCATGATATCATGATAATGTAATAATTTAACATCTCATTTGATTTAATAAATAATGGGTTAACAACATTTAACAAGATCGTTAACCTAAAGGTTTCAAAACAACACTTACATGTAACGACTAACGATGACTTAACGACTCAGTTAAAATGTATATACATGTAGTGTTTTAATATGTATTCATACACTTTTGAAAGACTTCAAGACACTTATCAAAATACTTCTACTTAACAAAAATGCTTACAATTACATCCTCGTTCAGTTTCATCAATAATTCTACTCGTATGCACCCGTATTCGTACTCGTACAATACACAGCTTTTAGATGTATGTACTATTGGTATATACACTCCAATGATCAGCTCTTAGCAGCCCATGTGAGTCACCTAATACATGTGGGAACCATCATTTGGCAACTAGCATGAAATATCTCATAAAATTACAAAAATATAAGTAATCATTCATGACTTATTTACATTAAAACAAAATTACATATCCTTTATATCTAATCCATACACCAACGACCAACAACACCTAAAAATACTTTCATTCTTCAATTTTCTTCATCTAATTAATCTCTCTCAAGTTCTATCTTCAAGTTCTAAGTGTTCTTCATAAATTCTACAAGTTCTAGTTTCATAAAATCAAGAATACTTCCAAGTTTGCTAGCTTACTTCCAATCTTGTAGAGTGATCATCCAACCTCAAGAAATCTTTCTTATTTATAGTAAGATATCTTTCTAATACAAGGTAATACTCATATTCAAACTTTTATTCAATTTCTATAACTATAACAATCTTATTTCGAGTGGAAATCTTACTTGAACTTGTTTTCGTGTCATGATTCTGCTTCAAGAACTTTCAAGCCATCCAAGGATCCTTTGAAGCTAGTTCCATTTTTTTCATTTCCAGTAGATTTATCCAGAAAACTTTAGGTAGTAATGATATTCATAACATCATTCGATTCATACATATAAAGCTATCTTATTCGAAGGTTTAAACTTGTAATCACTAGAACATAGTTTAGTTAATTCTAAACTTGTTCGTAAACAAAAGTTAATCCTTCTAACTTGACTTTTAAAATCAACTAAACACATGTTCTATATCTATATGATATGCTAACTTAATGATTTAAAACCTGAAAACACGAAGAACACTGTAAAACCGGACATACGCCGTCGTAGTAACACCGCGGGCTGTTTTGGGTTAGTTAATTAAAAACTATGATAAACTTTGATTTAAAAGTTGTTCTTCTGGGAAAATGATTTTTCTTATGAACATGAAACTATATGCAAAAATCATGGTTAAACTCAAAGTGGAAGTATGTTTTCTAAAATGGTCATCTAGACGTCGTTCTTTCGACTGAAATGACTACCTTTACAAAAATGACTTGTAACTTATATTTCCGACCATAAACCTATACTTTTTATGTTTAGATTCATAAAATAGAGTTCAATATGAAACCATAGCAATTTGATTCACTCAAAACGGATTTAAAATGAAGAAGTTATGGGTAAAACAAGATTGGATAATTTTTCTTGTTGTAGCAACGTGAAAATTGGTAACAAATCTATATTAATCATATCCTAGCTAACTTATATTGTATTATACATGTATTCTAATATATTATGTAATCTTGGGATACCATAGACATGTATGCAAATGTTTTGACATATCATATCGACCCATGTGTATATATTATTTGGAACAACCATAGACACTCTATATGCAGTAATGTGGGAGTTAGCTATACAGGGTTGAGGTTGATTCCAAAAATATATATACTTTGAGTTGTGATCTAGCCTGAGACGTATATACACTGGGTCGTGGATTGATTCAAGATAATATATATCAATTTTTTCTGTACATCTAACGTTGGACAACTAGTTGTAGGTTACTAACGAGGACATCTGACTTAATAAACTTAAAACATCAAAATTTATTAAAAGTGTTGTAAATATATTTTGAATATACTTTGATATATATGTACATATTTGTTATAGGTTCGTGAATCGACCAGTGGCCAAGTCTTACTTCCCGACGAAGTAAAAATCTGTGAAAGTGAGTTATAGTCCCACTTTTAAAATCTAATTTTTTTGGGATGAGAATACATGCAGGTTTTATAAATGATTTACAAAATAGACACAAGTACGTGAAACTAAATTCTATGGTTGAATTATCGAAATCGAATATGCCCCTTTTTATTAAGTCTGGTAATCTAAGAATTAGGGAACAGACACCCTAATTGACGCGAATCCTAAAGATAGTTCTATTGGGCCTAACAAACCCCATCCAAAGTACCGGATGCTTTAGTACTTTGAAATTTATATCATATCCGAAGGGTGTCCCGTAATGATGGGGATATTCTTATATATGCATTTTGTTAATATCGGTTACCAGGTGTCCACCATATGAATGATTTTTATCTTTATGTATGGGATGTACATTGAAATATGAAATCTTGTGGTCTATTGTTATGATTTGATATATATAGGTTAAACCTATAACTCACCAACATTTTTGTTGACGTTTAAAGCATGTTTATTCTCAGGTGAATACTAAGAGCTTCCGCTGTTGCATACTAAAATAAGGACAAGATTTTGAGTCCATGTTTGTATGATATTATGTAAAAACTGCATTCAAGAAACATATGTCGATGTAAAATATTTCTATTGTAAACCAATTCTCCGATGAATCGGATCCCGACAAGGATTCCGATGATGTTATAGAAATTACCCCAACACAATTTAATAAGGCAAAAGAGAACAATAAGGGAAAGGGCATAAAAATAGAGAAATTTGATTCCCAACCCGATGAACTTTATATGTATCGTCAACACCCGTATTTCTTAAGTTGTGACAATAACCCGGGAACCTCTAAACCACCAGGTTTTTCTAAACCAATGTGGAAAACGACGGCTCGTATTAGGGGAACATCATATATCCCTAGAAACTTGGCAAAACGAACCAAAACCGAAGAAGAAGAAACGAGCGAGTCGGAATAAGATAGTTGTATTCGTGTGGTGTAATATATGTAATATAGTGTGCTTATGCTTTATGATATATGTAAAAATTGCTTGTATTAATAAGTATTTTTTTATGAATCTAACTCTTGTCTATTTTACAGTATAAAAACACAAAATGGATAGACAACCCAATATTTTAAGAGACCTACCCGGAGACATGATTGATGAAATCTTGTCTAGAGTCGGTCAGAATTCCTCGGCACAACTATTTAAGGCGAGATCAGTTTGTAAGACATTCAAAGAACGTTTCAAGAATGCCTTGATTTATAAAAGGCTTTCGTTCGAAAGATGGGGGATATCACATTGGGAAATCCATAAGTTACGATGTGTTTACTTTGACGCATATATTGCGGGGAACCCAAATGCTATTTTACGCAACGGGTTAAGAAATTATTTTGACTCAATATATCCGAATATAGGACTTCGTGATTTAGAAAAAGCGGCTAACATGCAACATAAAGAAGCATGTTATGCTTACGGGTTAGTAATGTTCGCTTCTCACCAAAGTGAGAACAAGAACATCGGGCTACAACTATTAAACAAAACGTTCCCACAAGTGACGGAGTCGGTAATTGGGGTAAGAAATGAGGTTTTTAGGTTATTACAAGACTGCTGGTCATTACGTAACCTTCATCCTTTTGACGACGTTACAACACATTATCTTACTATCGGTCACAACGGTTATGTTCCACAAAACCAAGGGTGAGAAGTGGTATTAGTAAAACCAGAATGCATGATTTGTTTCTGGACGTATGAATTACGTGTCTTTATTGCCTTTGCTAAACGCCTTATTTATTAACTAGAATTATCTTCGCAACTACTTTGTATCAAAGTTTTATGTGCAATATTTCATGCTATATGTAAAAAAAAAAAAGCGGTATTGTAAGTTTGCAAGTTATTGTTTAAAGGTTTGAATATGATATATATATTTTTTTTTTTTTGTGATTAGTTTTTCATATAGAATTGTAGTAGTTGAAATGATATGTTAGCTACTAAGTATGAACTTAACGGGTAGGTACTACCCGAATTAAAGAGTATAAAACGCTAATATGAAGAAAGAGCTTTTATAAATAAGTTCATATTACGCTACGAAATACTATTGACTACTCTTGATATTCTATATGATTAACTCGTTTCATTTGATTATTTTGAAGGAAATGGCACCGACTACTCGACACACCTTGAATATGAGCGAAGAGGAATTTCGTGCCTTTCTTGCTTCAAACATAGCCGCAGTACAAGCTGCGCTACATACCAACAATAACTCCGAATCTAGCAATGCAGCTAACGGCGCAAGAAATCGTGTAGGATGCACCTACAAAGAATTCACTGCCTGCAAACCTTTGGAATTTGATGGAACCAAAGGACCGATCAGATTGAAAAAGGTGGACCGAGAAGGTCGAATTGGTGTTTGCCATAAGTAAGTGTACTGAAGAGGACAAAGTGAAGTATGCTACACATACCTTCACAGGTACTGCGTTAACATGGTGGAATACCTATCTAGAGCAAGTGGGAGAAGATGATGCTTACGCACTACCGTGGTCAGCATTCAAGCACTTAATGAACGAGAAGTATCGTCCCAGAACCGAGGTCAATAAGCTCAAGACAGAACTTAGAGGGTTACGAACCCAAAGATTTGATAATACGACGTACGAAAGACGATTCACAGAATTGTGCCTATTGTGTCCGAGAGCGTTCGAAGATGAGGAAGAGAAGATCGATGCGTTTGTGAAAGGATTACCGGAAAGAATCCAAGAAGATATAAGTTCACACGAGCCCGCCTCCATACAACCGGCATGTAGACTGGCTCACAAACTAGTGAACCAAATTGAGGAAAGAATTAAAGAACAGGCGGCTAAAGAGGCCAATGTGAAGCAAGTCAAAAGAAAGTGGGAGGAAAACGGTGATAAGAATCACCAATACAACAACATCAATTACAACAATAATCGCAACAACTATCCCAATAATCGCAACATGAATCGCAACTACAATAAAAAGCCCAACAACAACAATAACAACAACAACTACAACAATCATCCCAACAACAATAACAACCGCAACAACAATAACAATCAGAAGCAGCTATGCCAAAGGTGTGAAAAGTATCACTCGGGGTTCTGCACCAAATTTTGCAACAAGTGTAAAAGAAATGGTCATAGCGCGGTGAAGTGTGAGGTCTATGGACCAGGGGTTAACAGAACGAAAGGAACAAATGGTGTCGGAACGAGTAATGGCAGAGCAAGTAGTGTCGGAGCAAGTTATGCCAATGTAGTTTGTTATAAATGTGGAAAATCGGGCCACATTATTAGAAATTGCCCGAACCAGGAGAACACGAATGGACAAGGCCACGGAAGAGTTTTCAATATTAATGCAGGAGAGGCACAGGAAGACCCGGAGCTTGTTACGGGTACGTTTCTTATTGACAATAAATCTGCTTACGTTTTATTTGATTCAGGTGCGGATAGAAGCTATATGAGTAGAGATTTTTGTGCTAAATTAAGTTGTCCATTGACGCCGTTGGATAGTAAATTTTTACTCGAACTAGCAAACGGTAAATTAATTTCGGCAGATTATATATGTCGGAATCGAGAAATTAAACTGGGTAGCGAAATATTTAAGATTGATTTGATACCAGTAGAGTTAGGGAGTTTTGATGTAATAGTTGGCATGGACTGGCTGAAGAAGGTGAAAGCAGAGATCGTATGTTATAAAAATGCAATTCGCATTGTACGAGAAGAAGGAGAACCCTTAATGGTGTACGGAGAAAAGGGCAACACGAAGCTACATCTTATTAGTAATTTGAAGGCACAAAAACTAATAAGAAAAGGTTGCTATGCTGTTCTAGCACACGTCGAGAAAGTACAAACTGAAGAAAAGAGCATCAATGATGTTCCCGTCGCAAAAGAATTTCCCGATGTATTTCCGAAAGAATTACCGGGACTACCTCCACATCGATCTGTTGAATTTCAAATAGATCTTGTACCAGGAGCTGCACCAATAGCTCGTGCTCCTTATAGACTCGCACCCAGCGAGATGAAAGAACTGCAAAGCCAACTACAAGAACTATTAGAATGTGGTTTCATTCGACCAAGCACATCACCATGGGGAGCTCCAGTTTTGTTTGTCAAGAAGAAGGATGGTACATTTAGGTTGTGTATTGACTACAGAGAGTTGAACAAACTTACCATCAAAAACCGTTATCCACTGCCGAGAATTGACGACTTATTTGATCAACTACAAGGCTCGACGGTTTATTCGAAGATCGATTTACGTTCAGGATATCATCAAATGCGAGTAAAGGAGGATGATATTCCAAAAACTGCTTTTAGGACGTGTTATGGTCATTACGATTTTGTGGTTATGCCGTTTGGATTGACTGACCAGCTGTGTTCATAGACCTTATGAACCGAGTGTGTGAGCCATATCTTGACAAGTTTGTCATTGTTTTCATCGATGACATAATTATTTACTCAAAGAATGATCAAGAGCACGAAGAACATTTGAGAAAAGTGCTAGAAGTATTGAGGAAAGAAAAACTGTACGCTAAGTTTTCAAAGTGTGCATTTTGGTTGGAAGAAGTTCAATTCCTCGGTCACATAGTGAACAAAGAAGGTATCCAGGTGAACCCGGCAAAGATCGAAACCGTTAAAAAGTGGGAAACCCCAAAAACTCAGAAGCATATACATCAATTTTTAGGATTGGCTGGTTACTACAGAAGATTCATCCAAGATTTCTCCAAAATAGCAAAACCCTTGACTGCATTAACGCATAAAGGGAAGAAATTTGAATGGAAGGATGAACAATAGAAGGCGTTTCAATTATTGAAGAAAAAGCTAACTACGGCACCTATATTGTCATTGCCTGAAGGGAATGATGATTTTGTGATTTATTGTGACGCATCAAAGCAAGGTCTCGGTTGTGTATTAATGCAACGGACGAAGGTGATTGCTTATGCGTCTAGACAATTAAAGATTCACGAGCAAAATTATACGACGCATGATTTGAAATTAGGCGCGGTTGTTTTTGCATTAAAGACTTGGAGGCACTACTTATATGGGGTCAAAAGTATTATATATACCGACCACAAAAGTATTCAACACATATTTAATCAAAAACAACTGAATATGAGGCAACGTAGGTGGATTGAATTGTTGAATGATTACGACTTTGAGATTCGTTACCACCCGGGGAAGGCAAATGTGGTAGCCGACGCCTTGAGCAGAAAGGACAGAGAACCCATTCGAGTAAAATCTATGAATATAATGATTCACACTAACCTTACTACTCAAATAAAGGAGGCGCAACAAGGAGTTTTAAAAGAGAAAAATTTAAAGGATGAAATATCCAAAGGATCGGAGAAGCATCTTAATATTCGGGAAGACGGAACCCGGTATAGGGCTGAAAGAATTTGGGTACCAAAATGTAGAGATATGAGAGAAATGGTACTTAGAGAAGCTCATAAAACCAGATACTCAATACATCCTGGAACGGGGAAGATGTACAAGGATCTTAAGAAACATTTTTGGTGGCCAGGTATGAAAGCCGATATTGCTAAATATGTAGGAGAATGTTTGACGTGTTCTAAGGTCAAAGCTGAACATCAGAAACCATCAGGTCTACTACAACAACCTGAAATCCCTGAATGGAAATGGGAAAACATTACCATGGATTTCATTACTAAATTGCCAAGGACTGCAAGTGGTTATGATACTATTTGGGTAATAGTTGATCGTCTCACCAAGTCAGCACACTTCCTGCCAATAAGAGAAGATGACAAGATGGAGAAGTTAGCACGACTGTATTTGAAGGAAGCCGTCTCCAGACATGGAATACCAATCTCTATTATCTCTGATAGGGATGGCAGATTTATTTCAAGATTCTGGCAGACATTACAGCAAGCATTGGGAACTCGTCTAGACATGAGTACTGCCTATCATCCACAAACTGATGGGCAGAGCGAAAGGACGATAAAAACGCTTGAAGACATGCTACGAGCATGTGTTATTGATTTCGGAAACAGTTGGGATCGACATCTACCGTTAGCAGAATTTTCCTACAACAACAGCTATCATTCAAGCATTGAGATGGCGCCGTTTGAAGCACTTTATGGTAGAAAGTGCAGGCCTCCGATTTGTTGGAGTGAAGTGGGGGATAGACAGATTACAGATCCGGAGATAATACAAGAAACTACCTAGAAGATCATTCAAATTCAACAACGGTTGAAAACCGCCCAAAGTCGACAAAAGAGCTACGCCGACATTAAAAGAAAAGACATAGAATTTGAAATTGGAGAGATGGTCATTCTTAATGTTGCACCTTGGAAAGGTGTTGTTCGATTTGGTAAACGAGTAAAATTAAATCCAAGGTATATTGGACCATTCAAGATTATTGATCGTGTCGGACCAGTAGCTTACCGACTTGAGTTACCTCAACAACTTACGAATTTACATAACACTTTCCACGTCTCGAATTTGAAGAAATGTTTTGCTAAAGAAGATCTCACTATTCCATTGGACGAAATCCAAATCAATGAAAAACTTCAATTCATTGAAGAACCCGTCGAAATAATGGATCGTGAGGTTAAGAGACTTAAACAAAAGAAGATACTGATTGTTAAGGTTCGATTGAATGCTCGTAGAGGACCTGAGTTCACCTGGGAGCGTGAAGATCAGATGAAGAAGAAATACCCGCATCTATTTCCAGAAGATTCGTCAACACTTTCAACAGCTTAAAATTTCGGGACGAAATTTATTTAACGGGTAGGTACTGTAGTGACCCGAACTTTTCCATGTTTTTATATATTAAATGAAATTGATATTTACATGATTAATGTTTCCAACATGTTAAGCAATCAAACTTGTTAAGACTTGATTAATTAAAATAGGTTTCATATAGACAATTGACCACCCAAGTTGACCGGCGATTCACGAACGTTAAAACTTGTAAAAACTATATGATGATATATATATATACGGATATATATATAGTTAACATGATATTATGATAATTAAACATATCATTAAGTATATTAACAATGAACTACATATGTAAAAACAAGACTACTAACTTAATGATTTTGAAACGAGACATATATGTAACGATTATCGTTGTAACGACATTTAATGTATATATAAATCATATTAAGATATATTAATACATCATGATATCATGATAATGTAATAATTTAATATCTCATTTGATTTAATAAACAATGGGTTAACAACATTAAACAAGATCGTTAACCTAAAGGTTTCAAAACAACACTTACATGTAACGACTAACGATGACTTAACGACTCAGTTAAAATGTATATACATGTAGTGTTTTAATATGTATTTATACACTTTTTAAAGACTTCAAGACACTTATCAAAATACTTCTACTTAACAAAAATGCTTATAATTACATCCTCGTTCAGTTTCATCAACAATTCTACTCGTATGCACCCGTATTCGTACTCGTACAATACACAGCTTTTAGATGTATGTACTATTGGTATATACACTCCAATGATCAGCTCTTAGCAGCCTATGTGAGTCACCTAACACATGTGGGAACCATCATTTGGCAGCTAGCATGAAATATCTCATAAAATTACAAAAATATGAGTAATCATTCATGACTTATTTACATGAAAACAAAATTACATATCCTTTATATCTAATCCATACACCAACGACCAAAAACACCTACAAACACTTTCATTCTTCAATTTTCTTCATCTAATTAATCTCTCTCAAGTTCTATCTTCAAGTTCTAAGTGTTCTTCATAAATTCTACAAGTTCTAGTTTCATAAAATCTAGAATACTTCCAAGTTTGTTAGCTTACTTCCAATCTTGTAGAGTGATCATCCAACCTCAAGAAATCTTTCTTATTTACATTAATATATCTTTCTAATACAAGGTAATACTCATATTCAAACTTTGATTCAATTTTTATAACCATAACAATCTTATTTCGAGTGGAAATCTTACTTGAACTTGTTTTCGTGTCATGATTCTGCTTCAAGAACTTTCAAGCCATCCAAGGATCCTTTGAAGCTAGATCTATTTTTCTCATTTCCAGTAGCTTTATCCAGAAAACTTGAGGTAGTAATGATGTTCATAACATCATTCGATTCATACATATAAAGCTATCTTATTCGAAGGTTTAAACTTGTAATCACTAGAACATAGTTTAGTTAATTCTAAACTTGTTCGCAAACAAAAGTTAATCCTTCTAACTTGACTTTTAAAATCAACTAAACACATGTTATATATCTATATGATATGCTAACTTAATGATTTAAAACCTGGAAACACGAAGAACACTGTAAAACCGGACATACGCCGTCGTAGTAACACCGCGGGCTGTTTTGGGTTAGTTAATTAAAAACTCTAATAAACTTTGATTTAAAAGTTGTTCTTCTGGGAAAATTATTTTTCTTATGAACATGAAACTATATCTAAAAATCATGGTTAAACTCAAAGTGGAAGTATGTTTTCTAAAATGGTCATCTAGACGTCGTTCTTTCGACTGAAATGACTACCTTTACAAAAATGACTTGTAACTTATATTTATGACTATAAACCTATACTTTTTCTGTTTAGATTCATAAAATAGAGTTCAATATGAAACCATAGCAATTTGATTCACTCAAAACGAATTTAAAATGAAGAAGTTATGGGTAAAACAAGATTGGATAATTTTTCTTGTTGTAGCAACGTGAAAATTGGTAACAAATCTATATTAATCATATCCTAGCTAACTTATATTGTATTATACATGTATTCTAATATATTATGTAATCTTGGGATACCATAGACATGTATGCAAATGTTTTGACATATCATATCGACCCATGTGTATATATTATTTGGAACAACCATAGACACTCTATATGCAGTAATGTGGGAGTTAGCTATACAGGGTTGAGGTTGATTCCAAAAATATATATACTTTGAGTTGTGATCTAGCCTGAGACGTGTATACACTGGGTCGTGGATTGATTCAAGATAATATATATCAATTTTTTCTGTACATCTAACGTTGGACAACTAGTTGTAGGTTACTAACGAGGACATCTGACTTAATAAACTTAAAACATCAAAATTTATTAAAAGTGTTGTAAATATATTTTGAATATACTTTGATATATATGTACATATTTGTTATAGGTTCGTGAATCGACCAGTGGCCAAGTCTTACTTCCCGACGAAGTAAAAATCTGTGAAAGTGAGTTATAGTCCCACTTTTAAAATCTAATATTTTTGGGATGAGAATACATGCAGGTTTTATAAATGATTTACAAAATAGACACAAGTACGTGAAACTACATTCTATGGTTGAATTATCGAAATCGAATATGCCCCTTTTTATTAAGTCTGGTAATCTAAGAATTAGGGAACAGACACCCTAATTGACGCGAATCCTAAAGATAGTTCTATTGGGCCTAACAAACCCCATCCAAAGTACCGGATTCTTTAGTACTTCGAAATTTATATCATATCCGAAGGGTGTCCCAGAATGATGGGGATATTCTTATATATGCATTTTGTTAATGTCGGTTACCAGGTGTTCACCATATGAATGATTTTTAACTCTATGTATGGGATGTATATTGAAATATGAAATCTTGTGGTCTATTGTTACAATTTGATATATATAGGTTAAACCTATAACTCACCAACATTTTTGTTGACGTTTAAAGCATGTTTATTCTCAGGTGAATACTAAGAGCTTCCGCTGTTGCAAACTAAAATAAGGACAAGATTTTGAGTCCATGTTTGTATGGTATTATGTAAAAACTGCATTCAAGAAACATATGTCGATGTAATATATTTCTATTGTAAACCATTATGTAATGGTCGTGTGTAAACAGTATATTTTAGATTATCATTATTTGATAATCTACGTAATGCTTTTGAAACCTTTATTGATAAAATAAAGGTTATGGTTGTTTTAAAAATGAATGCAGTCTTTGAAAAACGTCTCATATAGAGGTCAAAACCTCGCAACGAAATCAATTAATATGGAACGTTTATAATCAATATGAACGGGACATTTCAGTTGGTATCTGAGTGTTGGTCTTAGAGAACCAGAATTTTGCATTAGTGTGTCTTATCGAGTTTGTTAGGATGCATTAGTGAGTCTGGATTTCGACCGTGTTTACTTGAAAAATGATTGCTTAACAAATTTTGTTGGAAACTATATATTTTTAACATGTGAATATTATGTGATATATTAATCTCTTAAAGTGTTTGCTATTATGTGATTGATGTCTACCTATAGAACAAGTCCCATTGACTCACCTAATAATAATGAAAAGTCAAATGTAAATTGGAATGATTCGTGGACTGATTCACAAGTTCCCGAAGAGCCTAATAATATAATAGTTATATATTAATTTAGAAAACAAGGTAAAAATAATATAATAGTTATATATTAATTTAGAAAACAAGGTAAAAATAAAATAAAAATCTTTTTGGTCTTTTATCCCACTTTAATCAATCAAATATTAACAAAAATATACGTCCCTCTTTTGGGTAAAGTAATTTCGGCTATATTACCTAGTTTTACTCCTGATGAATTTTGGAAATATTTTAAGTTGATTGATTAAAGATATTTATACCTTATGAATAAACGGTAAATTTCGCAGTGATGAATTAAATTTTTATCTGATATCAATAATTTCGGTTTATTATACCTAATTTTATTGAATATCAATTTAATACTTTATAGCGAACGATTCAGCGTTTATTATCAAAGGGTTAAAAGCAATAAATAAAAATAAAAATAAAAACTGTATATACTTACCTGTGAGATAGAATTCTCAGAGACCTGCTTTAGTCGACTCATAAGAGAGTCGTTCGATTTGGTTTTCCATAGCTACATTAGCGTAACCTCGATTTTTCAATAACTTTTCTTCTAAACATATGAACGGTCCTTCTCTACATAAAGTAACGAATTCAGAATTGAAATGTGTTTGATTGTTCGAACATTTCCCTTTGTGTGACCATTTTCCGCATTTATGACATCTTTCAAGGTGTCGTGCTCTTCTTTTTGTTGTGGATTTTGATTTTTCTTTACCAAAATGTATCTTATTATGATCTTTCCTCAGTTATTTCCTCACTTCGTCCATTTTGCCTCTTATGAATGATACCAGTTCACTCGGGAAAGTGTTATTATTACGTTTAGTAATCATAGCGTGTAGTAGTAGACCATGGTTCAAATCAAAGGAATTCTTCATCTCGTAAAACCTAAAAACACAAAAATTCAGAATGGAGGGAGAAGACTAGTTCTTTAGGGTCTGCTAGGGAAAGACCATTGGGATTCCATTTTCGAGAACTACACGAAAACAGAAAATCTAACTCTAGACAACATTATATTATCCTTTAAAACATTTGAATCTCCCCACACTTAGTTAGCTGTGGTGTCGAACTTGTGATTAACTTCATTGTTAATTTCAATTGGAACATCAACAACTTGCATATCTCTGACTTTTGCTTCAAGCCATTTGTTGATTTCCTATGTAACATTCACAAATTCAATTAACATCGCCTTTTCATTAGGCGATAAATTGGATACTAATCGGTTACATAACTTAAAGTTCCCCTTAATCCTAGCATCTTGAATTCGTTTATAAAGTTTCTTCGATGATCTGTTAAAAACGGGTTCATCTAATTTCGTATCAACAACGGGGTTCTTTGTTATCGGGTCATCATTGAGTGTTGCTTCATTTTCCCCACACCTAGGCATTTTTATTGGTTCAACAGTTTTGGTTGGTGAAGAGTGAAACTTTTGATTCATAAAGGTGACCGATTTATCACCATGCCTAAGTGTCATTCTACCTTCTCTTACATCAAAGAACGCTTCGGTGGTTGTTAAAAATGGACGACCTAAAATTAGAGGAATATCAAGGTCTTCCTCCATATTAATAACTATGAAATTTGCAGCAAAGGTCAAACTTCCCACTTTAACAAGTAAATTATTGGCTATTCCAACCGGGTGTTTAATGGTTTGGTCAAATAATTGAACACCTATTTTGGTTGGTCTTAATTTACCTACACCTAATCTTTTATATAAGGAAAGAGGCATAACATTCGCACTTGCTCCTAAATCTACGAGCCCATTATACATAGTACCATCATTAAGCAAGCAAGAAATGATAAATTCACCTGGGTCTCCTACTTTAGTAAGTAGAGTTGGTTTGTTAACCTTTTCCGGGTGATTTTTTCTTGGTTCGTCAACTTCTACTTGAACTTCTTGTTCATATTTTTCTTCGTTTCTTGGAATGGGAGGTTTATATAGAAATTTTTCTTCATCACTCCATTTTGAAATCTCTCCTTCTTCCAATTTTGGTTTTTCATATGTAGTTGACAACATATTTATGTTTTCATTCTGAGGGTTTTCTTGAGTGGTGAAATTATGATTAACTTCATTATCAACTTCCATCGGACCATGTATGTAATGTTTAACTCTATGACCATTAACTTTAAATTCAATCCTATTTGAATTTATTAACTCTATTGTTCCGTATGGGAAATCTCTTTTGACTATGAATGGTCCAGACCATCTTGATTTCAATTTTCCTGGAAATAGCTTGAATCTTGAATTGAAAAGAAGAACTCGGTCTCCTTCTTTAAATTCTTTTGAACTTCTGATTCTTTTATCATGCCATTTCTTCGTTCTTTCCTTATAGATTAACGAATTTTCAAATGCATCATGTCTTAATTCTTCTAATTCGTTTAGTTGACTTAATCGTAGACGACCAGCTTCATGCAAATCAAGATTACATGTCTTCAAAGTCCAAAATGCTTTGTGCTCAATTTCTACTGGAAGGTGACATGCTTTTCCGTAAACGAGTTTAAAAGGTGTGGTGCCAATTGGAGTTTTGTAGGCTGTTCTAAAAGCCTAGAGTACATCCTCCAATTTCATGGACCATTCCTTCGGATTTGATCTAACAGTTTTCTCTAGAATACGTTTTAAAGCTCGGTTGGTATTTTTAACTTGTCCACTTGTTTGTGGATGATAAGCGGTTGAGATTTTATGAGTTACTCCATATCTTTTGAGAACTTTCTCAAGTTGATTATTACAAAAATGAGTACCCCGGTCACTGATTAAAGCTTTCGGTGTTCCGAACCTTACAAAAAGATGTTTTAAGAAGTTGACTACAAGTCGTGCATCGTTATTTGGGAGAGCTTGTGCTTCCGCCCATTTAGATACATAATCAATGGCAACGAGAATTTAGAGATTATTATGAGATTTTGGAAATGGACCCATAAAGTCAATACCCCAAACGTCGAATACTTCACATACTTGAATGACATTTTATGGCATTTCATCACGTTGACTTATTTTTCCGGCCCTTTGACAAGCATCACAGGATTTACAAAGAAGGTGTGCGTCTTTAAAAATTGTAGGCCAATAGAATCTAACGTCGTAGACTTTTCTTGCTGTGAGTTGAGGCCCATAATGCCCTCCAGTTGGTCCTGTGTGATAATGGTTTAAGATTTGACTAGCTTCGTCTCCGAATACACATCAGCGTATTATTCCATCAGGACATCTTTTAAACAAATGTGGATCTTCCCAAAAATAGTGTTTTATATCACTAAAGAATTTCTTTCGGTTTTGGTACGACAAACCTTTTTCAAGGAATCCACATACTAAGTAGTTTGCAAAGTCTGCAAACCATGGAATTTCACTATAATTGATTTGCAAGAGATATTCATCTGAAAAGTTATCTTGTATAGCCGATTCGTTTAGAACTTCTAATTCAAGATTTTCAAGACGAGAAAGATGATCAGCTGCAAGATTTTCTGCTCCCTTTTTGTCTCGGATTTCAATAGCGAACTCTTGTAAGAGTAAGATCCAACAGATTAATCTTGGTTTGGCATCTTGTTTTGAAAATAGGTATCTAAGAGCAGAATGATCGGTATAGACCACCGTTTTTGCTAGAACGAGATATGAACGAAATTTGTCAAAAGCAAAGACAATAGCAAGGAGTTCTTTTTCAGTAGTTGTGTAGTTCGTTTGTGCTCCTTGTAACGTCTTACTAGCGTAATAGATAGGTTGAAATCGTTTTTCAATCCTTTGACCTAAAACGGCTCCCATTGCAAAATACTTGCATCGCACATGAGTTCAAATGGTAGATTCCAATTTGGAGTTATCATGATCGGCGCATTAGTGAGTTTTTCTTTAAGAATATTAAAATATTTGATGCATTCATCCGAAAAGATGAATGGAGCATCTTTTTCAAGGAGTTTATTCATAGGAGTGGCAATTTTAGAAAAGTCTTTTATGAAACGTCGGTAAAAACCGGCATGCCCTAGAAAACTCCTAACTCCTCTAACATTGGTGGGATGTGGAACTTTGGCAATTACATCTACTTTAGCTCTATCCACTTCAATTCCTTTCTTTGAAATTTTATGACCAAGAACGATGCCTTCTTTAACCATCAAATGACATTTCTCCCAATTAAGAACTAGATTTGATTGCTCGCATCTAATAAGCATTCGTTCAAGATAAACTGGACATGATTCAAAAGTATCACCAAAGACTGAAAAGTCATCCATGAAAACTTCCATGCATTCTTCTATCATGTCGTAAAAAATCGCCATCGTGCACCTTTGAAAGGTTGCAGGGGCTTTGCAAAGTCCAAATGGCATGCGTTTGTAAACAAAAGTACCATAAGGGCACGTTTCTCTTGGTCCTCGGGTGCTATTGGAATTTGAAAGTATCCAGAGAAACCGTCAAGAAAACAATAGTAACTGTTCCCAGCTAACCTTTCCAACATTTGATCAATGAAAGGTAAGGGAAAGTGATCTTTTCTGGCGGCGTCGTTTAATTTTCTATATTTAATACAAACAAGCCATCCTGTTACAGTCCTAGTAGGAATAAGCTCATCTTTTTCATTTGTGATGACAGTCATGCCACCCTTCTTAGGTACACATTGAACTGGGCTTACACATGGACTATCAGAGATTGGATAAATTAAACCTGCATCTAACAGTTTAATAATTTCCTTCTTAACAACATCTTGCATATTAGAATTTAGTCTTCGTTGGCGTTGCACATATGTTTTATGACCTTCTTCCATAAGGATTTTATGTGTTCAATACGAAGGACTTATGCCTTTAATGTCATGAATCTTCCATGCAATAGATGGTTTATGAGCTTTTAGCACAGAAATGAGTTGAGATTTTTCATTTTCCGTAAGAGAAGACGAGATTATTACAGATAATTCAGATTCACCATGTAAATAAGCGTATTCCAAATGGTTTGGAAGTGGCTTTAACTCTAATATCGGTGGTTCTTCTATCGATGATTTATATCGATATCTGTCTTCCTCTTTCAGCATTTGAAGTTCTTCTATTGTTGGTTCATATTCATTAGCCATGAGTGTGGCTAACATTTCAGCTTCATCAATTGGTTCAGTTTCTTCTCCTAAAGAATATTCTCCTGTTCCTTGTAATTCTGGAAATTCTTGTAACAATTCTGCATGTGAATCTATAGTTTGAATATAATAACATGTATCATCTGCAGATTGTAGTTGTTGCATGGCTCTATCAACGGAAAAGGTAACACTCTCGTCCTCTATACTTAGGGTCAGTTTCTTACCGAACACGTCTATTATTGATTTATCCGTGTTTAAGAATGGTCTTCCTAATATAAGAGGAACTCGAGAATCTTCTTCCATGTCCAGAATAACAAAGTCTACTGGAAATACTAAAGTACCAGCTTTAACTAGCATGTTCTCCATTATCCTTCTAGGATATTTTATTGATCGATCAGCTAGTTGTATGCTTATTCGTGTTGGTTTCAATTCTCCAAGGTCTAGTTTAGTGTATAGTGAATATGGCATTAAATTTATACTAGCACCAAAGTCTGCCAATGCTTCTATTGAATTAAGACTACCCAAAAAACATGGAATTGTGAAACTTCCTGGATCTGATAATTTTTCTGGTAGTTTATTCAACAGCACTGCAGAACAAGTAGCATTCATTGTAACATCCGAGAGTTCTTCTATTTTCTTTCTATTTGTGATTAGATCTTTCAGGATTTTAGCATATCTTGGCATTCCTGAAATCACATCAATGAAAGGAAGATTGACATTTATTTGTTTAAACATATCCAAAAATTTGGATTGCTTGGCTTCAAGTCTTTCTTTTCTCATTTTACTCGGGAAAAGAAGCGGTGGTTGGTATGGTTTAACATAAGGCTTTGCCTTAACTGTGTTATCTTCATTAACCTTTTCAACTACCGGTTCTGATTCCTTCTCTTGCTCAGGCTGTGGTGCCTTTGTAGTAGGAATAGAGTCATCAGAAATTACAGGTATTTCAGGTGGTTTAAGTGTAATACCACTTCTTGTGGTAATGGCTTTAGCTGTTTTGTTTCAGGGGTTACATTTGTATCGCTAGGTAGACTTCTCGGTTTTCTTTCACATATCAACTTTGCTAGGTTACTCACTTCTTGTTCCAGATTTTGTATAGAAGCTTGTTGATTTCTAAATGCTTGAGCATTTTGTTCATTAGTTTGTTTCTGAGATGTGAAAAACTGCGTTTGAGATTCAACTAGCTTTGACATCATATCTTCTAAATTTGGCTTTTTATCATCGGTTTGTGGTGGTTTATTTGGAAAAATAAGTCTTTGCTGGTTGTAAGTATTATTAGATACTTGTTGATTGCTAGGACCTTGTTGGTTGTTGTATGGAAAATTTCGGTTATAATTCTGATTTTGATTGTAGTTTGGTCTTGGCGGTTGATAATTATTTCCAGGCCTTTGATTCATGTATGAAACATTCTCTCTTTGTTCCATTGTTTGTTCAATATTGAGACAATCTTTTGTCAAATGTGGTCCTCCACACTGCTCACAACTAATTCGTATTGCGTGAATATCTTTAGTCATCTTTTCCATTCGTCTCTCGAAAGCATCTAACTTTGCGGAAATGGAATCAAAGTCATGGCTAGAATCGGCTCTAGCCGCTTTAGATGAACGAAAGATATCTTTTTTTTGGTGCAACTCATGTGAGTGGGAGGCTGTGTTATCAATAATTTTGTGAGCTTCAGTTGCGGTTTTCTTCATAATGGAACCACCAGCTGCCGTGTCGATGTCTTTTCTTGTAGCAACATCGCATCCTTGGTAGAATATTTGTACTATTTGATAAGTGTCTAAACCATGTTGAGGACATCCTCTCAACAACTTTCCGAATCTTGTCCACGCCTCATATAGAGTTTCATTTGGCTTTTGCGCGAACATAACAATTTCTCCTTGAAGTCTCACAGCTTTAGATGCTGGAAAGAATCTTTTAAGAAATTTTTCAACTAAAACATCCCATGTATCAATCGCTCCTTCAGGTAACGATTCTAACCAATCTTTGGCTTATCCCTTTAAGTAACGATTCTAACCAATCTTTGGCTTATCCCTTTAAAGTCCAGGGAAACAACATGAGATAGATCTGTTCATCCTCAACTTCTCTGATTTTGAATAGAGTATAGATCCTATTAAAGGTTTGAAGATGTTCGTTTGGATCTTCTTTTGGTGTACCACTAAATTGGCATTGATTAGTTACCATGTGTAGGATTTGTCCCTTGATTTCGTAATCTGGTGCATTAATATCTGGTTGAGTAATTGCATGACCTTGGCCAGTGCGTGTGGCTCTCATTCGAGCTTCCATACTTAGAGGTTCCTGATTTTCCTTGATTGAATTTGTTGAATCTGAATCACTAGAGGATTCTGATTTAATGGTTTCTTCCTCGATAATCTCTGGTTGTATAATTTGTGGTTCAGAAGGAATGATTAGTGGTTCAGGATATCTGAATTGTCCTTGAATATCCTCCGGGTTCTCAATTGTGAGGTCGGGTTCAAAAAATGGATTATCGGAAATTTGAATTAGAGTACTCGGTCGACTTGATGATGATTCTAAAGAAAAATCAACGGCGACGATATTGGCTAAATGTCTTGATCGAGTTACAGGAGGTGAACGTATGAAAGGTGGTGAACGTTTTGCTCGGTGCATTCACTGAATATCCTATTTATTATAAAGATAAAAACTATTAAAGTTATCAAATTAATAGGCTTTTCTGATTTTGCTCACGTTTCGAATAGCCAATAGATGCAGCAGGTAGCCAGGACACTTTAAATCGGAAGCCCACAACTCGCCACTAACAAATCCAACTATTACTACGAACCAGAACATTTTGGATGTCTATCAATTTAACCGCTTAAAATGATTTTTCGTCGAGATTTAAAGAAGAAAAAAAAAATATATGTCCTAAAAACTAGAGCGTAGAAATGAGAAAGAAAAAGCGCGTCGAAAAATAAGAGGTCGAAAAACAATCGTCGAAAAACAAAAAGTCGAAAAATAATAATAAGAAAGTAAAGCGTCGAAACTTAAAAGCCTAAAAACTAAAAATTAAAACTTGCGTCTAAAAGTATTAAAGCTTAAAGGAATTCTATATCCAAAACGGCAATTACTTAAAAAGGTACTAAAATCTATTAAATACTAAAGCAATAAGTGACGTCGTAAAATTCTAAAGCGTCTAAATCTTAATCTAAAGAAAAAGCACTTAAGGAATTTTACGGCAAAGATTAGAAATCTAGAAATATAAAATAACTACGGAAAAGGCTAAGTTTAAAACTAGTTACGAAAGAAAAATATACAAATTACGAATTAAACGATTAAAAAGATACAAAATATAAAAATAAAACTTAAGTTATAAAAATATATTTTTTATAAAAAATATTATTTTTATATTATTTATTTTATAAAAGTATTAATTTTATAATTAATAAAAATAATTTAAACTAATAAAAACAAATTATAATTAAAAATAGAATAAACTAATTAATATTAAAACTAAACCCTAATTAATAATAATTAAAATATTAACCCAAATCCCGTATTAATTTCTGTACAAGGTTAGCCTGTCAGACTACACCATGCTAACGCATGAGATTATAGCACTGCATCCATGCGATCGCATGGTATGCAGGTTCAAATCTGTTATGCAGGTTCAAATCTGTTCGGGCCAGGTACTATTCTTGTTGTGCTGCTACAGTGTTCGGCCCAGTTTTAAGTTTACTTCTTTTTTTTCTGATTTTAATTTATATAAAATATAAATATAACTTATTAGTTTTTAAACTTTTAACAAAAGAAATAAATAAATTATAAACTTTTTAATTTAAACACTTAAAAATATAGAAATATATTTTTCTTTTTATGTTTTTATATTTTTGAAATTCAAAACTTATATAAAAAAATATTTTTACAAAAATAACTTAAATTTTTTTTATAGCGTTTCGCTTTTCTTCCCCGACAGCGGCGCCAAAAATACTTGATGTGTGCGAGGGGTAGTACGAAATAGATTATATTTTACTATGAAATATTATTAAATATGATACAATTTACACAAGTTATTTATTTATTTATTGAATGGATATACCTAAACCCTGCTACAACACTTATAGGCAGTGTACCTAATTGTAGAGTAGTGTAGTTTTTAGTAAGTCCGGTTCGTTCCACAGGGAGCTTGCTAAGTTTAACGCTATATTTATTTTAAACTATATTATATATATATATATATATATATATATATATATATATATATATATATATATATATATATATATATATATATATATATATATATATATATATATATTAGTTGTAATCACTTGCATCCATAAATTTGCTTGAAAACAAAGGGACCAATGAGAACGCGACATGTGGCGCGAAAATCACATGTGATTGTAAAAAAAAAAAATTCGAAATTTTTTTTTTCGAATTTTTTTTTTCAAAATTTTTTTTTTTCGAATTTTTTTTTTAAAAATCATATGTGATTATGCATGTCGATCACATGTGATTATAAACCCAATCACATGTGATTATGCATGGCAAATCCAATCACATGTGATTGTACAATTCAATCACATGTGATTGTGCAGTTAAATCACATGTGATTGTAAAAAAAAATTTAAAAAAACATTTCGGAAAAAAAAATAAAAAAAAAAATATTTTCAAAAAAAAATTTTTGAATTTTTTTTTCAATCACATGTGATTTTCGAGACACATGTTGCGCTCTCATTGGTCCCTTGGATCTCAACTTAATTTATGGACTCAAATGAATATTTCTCATATATATATATATATATATATATATATATATATATATATATATATATATATATATATAAATATATATATATATATATATATAAGTATTATTATTATTATTATTATTATTATAAAAGGGGGTTTTACCGTTTAGTGACCGGTTTGTCGATTTTAATTTCTAATGCAAAATATTAAATATAACTTAATTTAACGCGTAAAGTAAATGATGATAAATAAAAGTACGATAATTAAAAGTGCGATAATTTAAGTACGATAAATAAAATGACAATAAATAAAAGTGCGATGAGATATAAAATAAAAGAATTATGCTTATTTAAACTTCCGTAATCATGATGTTTGACGTGTTGATTTTAATTTATTACCATGGGTTAATTGTCCTTTATCCTGGATTATTCGATATGTCCATCTGGTTTTGTCCATAATAGTCCATCGGTCATAAATATAAAGTGCGAGTGTCCTCGTCAAATTACCCTTATACTCGAAGTCAAATATTCCAACTAATTGGGGACTTAAACTGTAACAAGGTCTTAATACTTTGTTAATGATTACACCAGGTTATCGACTGCGTGTAATCCAAGGTTTTAATACTTTGTTAACAATTACACCAATTACCCTTGAATGTAATTCACCCCTGTTTTAACGAGTCCAGTGATTATTAATCCATCCTCGTGTTCGGTCAAATGAATAATTATTAGTATTTATAAATATCCCACCCACCGTACCCAGTCAAGCGTAAGTGGTTATATATAAACACGTCAAATTATAAATCTCTATATTAAATCAACGAGATATCATTTAATTAATATAAAGCCCATTAATAGCCCATACTCCAATTTCCACAAGTGTCGGTCTTTTGTCCAAACCCCAATTATGGTCCAAAGCTCAATAACCCCGTCTTAATATTTAGTCCAACATCACGATTACTTCGGCTTAAATAAGCATAATAATAACTTAGCTACGAGACATTAATGTAAAAAGGTTGAACATAACTTACAATGAGTATTAATCGCGTAGTGTTACACGGACAGAATTTCGACTTACAAACTTAAAACATTCGCTACTATAACCTTATTATTATTAACTTAAATTAAAATATAAATATAAATATATTATGAGAGAGTGAGAGATATATGATGAAGGTGTGTTGAATTCGGCAGAAAACGTTCCAATTTATAGTACTTGGCCAGACTTTCACTGCCATGCGATCGCATGGATATATAGCTTCCAGGCCATGCAATCGTATGGCCTCCTAATCCAGCTCACATTCATTTGTTTGCTAGTTTGCCGACGTTTTATTTAATAATATAATATAATATATATAATTTTATATATATATATATATATATATATATATATATATATATATATTATATTCATGTGCATAGTTGACTTGTAATTTTAGGCCCGTTACGTCACGCGTTGATACTCGGTTCAGGTGTCGGTTCCGGATTTTCGAACGTCCTATCGTACGATTTAATATCTTGTATTTTGCGTTTCGCGGCTTGTACTCTTGTAATTTTTAGACATTTCTCATCAATAATTTGAACCATTTGGATTGTACTTTGTTCTTTTTAGCATTTTGGTCGTTTGCATCTTCAAATCGTCGAATCTGTCTTTTGTCTTCACCTTTTATTATTTAAACGATAATCACTTGGAAATAGAACAATTGCAACTAAAAGCTTGTCTTTCTTGAAGGATAATGCTATGAAATATATGTTCGTTTTTAGCATTATCAGCTTCACATAATCGAATCGTTTTATCTATATTACTCATTGGCGATAAAACTCTACTTTTCAACTCATATGAGTCATGAAAACATACTTATTGTCAGCCATGACGATCCCAATCAAATTTCGGGACGCAATTTCTTTAACGGGTAGATACTGTGACAACCCGGAAATTTTCGACCAAATTTAAACTTAATCTTTATATGATTCCAATACGATAAGTAAAGTCTGTAATGTTGAGTCTCGAAAATTTTGGAACTATGTTCATATATTCAATTACCCTTTTTACTATGCTCGACGATTTACAACCATTTATGTGTATATAGATATATATATATATATAATATATAGTTATAGTAATTGAAAACGTTAACAAAGTATTAGATGTATAATACTTTACATGAACGTATTTGTTTCAATATATGTTTAACATATTTATCGAAGGAATTAAAAGATAATATCAAATGATTGAATTATCAGATACATTATGATATTGTTACGGGTCTCTATGACGAGGTCCACATTGATTTGAGAAATCGTTCCTTTTTAACGGTATTCGGAGTAATTGGTAAAGTAATCTACCATTGAGAACAAAGTGTCAAATAACAAAATTAGACAAAAGTAGTGGAGAATTGAATTTCATTATATTCAATTAATCTATTTTCAAACGTGCGGAAACATTTTTCGATTCAATTGAATTTGATTATTAAAATATTTTGTTTAAATAACATAATTTGAATATATACAAAATGATATTAATTATTATAATTAAATATTTAAATAACTCGCAACGTGTATTTAAAATGTGTCTATGAATATTGAATATATACGTATTAATAACGAGACGATGATTTAATGAAGCAAATGATCAAAACACTCAAATGTATAAATTACATTCCTTGTAATATAAATTATTAGCGAATAAGTTTAATTATTAATAAAGGTACGTGTCGTGAGACGTAAAGTACAAGTTTTCTTAGCATACGAAAGGACGTTCGAAAAACCGGAACCCGGACATAAGTCGAGCGTCAACGTACAAGTTATCGAACCTAAAATTACAAGTCAACTATGCACATGAATATAATATAATATATATATATATAATTAATATAAATTATATATTATATATATATATATATATATATAATAATATGTCGACAAGCAAGAAAACAAATGAAAGTGAGTTGTCCAGGCAGGCCATGCGATCGCATGGAATTTGCACTGGAAGCCCATGCGATCGCATGGGCATCAGATTCAGGAAAGTTGTATAAATGCAAATCGAATTCTGGTTCTCTGGCTCACTTATTTCTCTCGATCTCAATCTCTCTCAAGGTATATATATATTTATATTATTATTATTATTATTATTATTATTATTATTATTATTATTATTATTATTATTATTATTATTATTATTATTATTATTATAATTAAGATTAATATTATTATTAATTTTATAGTTAGGAGTATTATTATTAGTATTATTATACATAAAATATTACGACGAGGTTATGCCCAAACGATTTCAAAATAAACTTTTCAAGCTGGATAGAGCTAAGGAAACTATGGGTTATAGCTATGGAGGTTATGGGTAATGTTCATGGGTATTGTTCGCAAGTCAAACCTAGCGTTTATCATCTCCGTTGCGTCTACGTACTTTCCTACAATATTGAATCACAATATTGATACATGAGCATTCATATCTTATATTTTATATATTAATAGTGTATCCATATCTAATGCTCGAGTATATATGTTTATGCATGCTTGTATGCTTTAATTTTGCCGTTAGATAGTTTATGATGAATCACGAATTGGATACAATTGTTATTGATAAAAGGTATATGATATGCATGTCGTTGGAAAATTGTCGAAAAATTAATAACTTTTCATTTAGAAATCGTGTGTTTTCGAGGAACGAATTAAAAATTATTGTCAACTGAATTATAATTAACATTAATTGAAATTGCTTTTGAATCTGCAATTGATATTTAAACAACTTGTTTATAAGATTGATAAATTGGATTTTCAAATATTACTAATCGAGTAAATGAATTTCTATATAAGGCATGTCTCGTCTTGTTGAACAATTGTCAAAGTTGACTGTCTTATCATGTTTTAAAGCTTTATAAACACTACAATCTGATTTTACAAGTATTGAAAAACTATGTGAAATAATAAAACATGTTCGATTGCCATGATAATTCAAATATAATATAGCTCCTGAAATAAATAATATTTTGAGTTTGATAAACTATAAATTCATTCAATTATCAAGACTTATATTATATTAATATAATAAACATGTATAGATTTAAAGATCATATTGGGTCAGGTTAACTTTTGAGATGACTTTTGTTAAATTCTGCATGTCGGTCTCGAGCATTAGGATTGTGATACACTATGACCCGACCTAGCTTGTTAGACATGTATTGACCAACGTATGTTCTCTAGGTTGAGATCTACGGTTATTTTGCATTTCGAGTTTCGGTCACATTTCGGTGAATGACCTTATGTGCTGCTAAGGTGAGTTTCATTTGCTCCCTTTTTAATTGCTTTTGCAATCTATATTTTTAGGCTGAGAATACATGCACTTTATTTTAAACGCAATGGATACAAGTACATACTAAATTCTACACCGAGTTTGAACCAAAAATCCCTTAGCTTTGGTAACTAGTAACTACCGGTTATAAGAACTGGTGGGCGCGAGTAGTTATATATGGATCCATAGGGCTTGACATCCCCATCTGTTTCAGGTATAGAAACCCTAGCCTGAACTATAAAACAGACGTATGCTATTTGAATTTAGTACACGTTGAATTGCGTGTATTGTACATGTTGGTTGCATGTATGTTAAAACAAGGGTACTTATTATAACGTTAAAGTTTAGTTACCAGGGGTGCTCAATCTTGTAGAATAATTTGATAAACGTTTTCGTATGAAACAACTGAAATCTTGTGATCCACCTTTATATACAGATTATGCACAACATTAAAACTATGAACTCACCAACTTTTGTGTTGACACTTTTAAGCATGTTTATTCTCAGGTTCCTAGAAGTCTTCCGCTATTTGCTTATATGTGATACAAGCTATGTGCATGGAGTCATACATGCTTTATTCGAGAAAACGTTGCATTCACAAAATCATCACCGTGTATCTTATTTTGACTGCATTATCAACGGATGTAGTATTGTAAACTATTATTTACGGTGATTGTCTTTATGTAGAAATCATCAGATGTCGAAAACCTTGGAATTTGATATTCATTAATGGTGTGCCTTTTCAAAGAATGCAATGTTTACAAAACGTATCATGTAGAGGTCAGTACCTCACTGTGAAATCGATGAATGATGCATTCGTTCAAATGGATTTGGACGGGTCATCACACAACTGTTTCGGATTTCAGTATTCAGTTTCACGTTTAAGTTTTCAGTTTCACGTACCAATTTGCAGTTTTGTGTTTCAGCTTTTGGTTTTTAGTGTAATATGGAATGCGAAACTTAAAACTGAATCGCGAAATTCAATCTAAAAATTGAAACACGAAACTAAATTTGAAAACTGAAACACGAAACACGAAACGCATTCTTAAAACATAAAATTAAAGTGCAAAACTGAAAACTTAATATCGAAAGATGTTGTTGATGTTGTAGGGTGAAATGAGTTTCAACCGGTCTTGTTCGACCCATTATGTTGTACGGGTTTGAAATGAATATCAATAAGTCTTTTAATCTCTCTTATTGTCCACAAGACCCAATGGGTCCAAAATTTTGACCCATTGGACAATTTTTTGGTGTTTTGTTCTCGATTGTGAGGTATATAATAGTTATGTATTACGGAGTATAATGTTTTCTTATTTACCACTTTTTGAATCACCATTCATATTGTTATGAGTAAACTGATTCAACAATCATACTTACATCAGCAAGTTATATTTAAACCGATGAAGTCTCATAAATAGAACACGTTCTAATTTATAGTCTTAAACGAATCATTAAATTACTCAAATTAACTGGAAGCAGGTATCTGATAACCGACCTTTACCCAACCCTTTACAAGGATTTACATGATTACAAATAGTAATTTTGGGCTGACCCAGCACCATATATTGTGCAGGCTTTACTAAGCCCAGGTCCATAAAAATTTTCTGCGTATGTAACTCTTAAATAAATAGACTTTATATGAGCAAATTTTGGGTCAGCCCAAAAAAAATATTTAAAGTTAATACAAGGACTCTTAGATCAAACAAGACTTAGTTAATTAAACAAGAACTCTTGAATCTCCTTCATGAAAGTTGATCATTGAGTGAAGCCAACATCACTAACACTTAGTTGTACCATTAAAACCCTAGATTCTTCATTGTTCATCTTTAATTTGGGATTTTGGAGATTTTGTAAACCTAGAGTTGAGGTATGCAATTTTGTGCCTTTATCTTCGAATTTATGTGTTAATTTGGTTGAGTTAGTGTTTAAATGAAGCTTTTAACTTCATTCAAAACCTAACTTGAAGTTGCAAGTTAAGGTTAATGGGTGGAGAGTTAGTAAAGATGGTGAACTTGTTAATAAGAGGAATTATAATTAAATACCTTGAATGATAGTGTTAAAATTTGTTAATGTCAAGTTTTGATTAATATGCTTTGAAATTATAAAATAAAAATTTGATGTTTGGATGTTGGGTTGGAAATACTTGTAGTCAGATGTCTCGAGTCTAGATAAATTAATTTTAGAAAATGAGTTTTAAGGTTAAAAGATGAGCCTTTAGTTAGGGTGATCTTAAAAGACCTTATATGAATAAAGTGTGATGTTTGTATGCTCAATCGTTTAGGTGAAATTTCTTGAGAACGTTAAGTGTTGATTTTTGCTTGGATTGCTTGTTGATTAAGTGCTTAGAATTGAGGTGAGTTCCAGTTGTGAAAATATGTGTATGTATATGTTTATGTATGCGCAAGTGATTTGTTACCCGTCGGGTGTGGGGTTTCTTTGTCCATCGGGACTGGCCATTCGATTTGTTACCTGATATCGGCCAAAAAGTCATATTTCTACCCCTGATATTAAGCACAAAAATAATAATTTTACAAACTTTATTGCTAAAATAAGAGTTTATTTGCTTTATTTTATAGATCAAGTTACGAAGGCAACACAAGAATAATCAAAGAAAACGGGTTTAAAACGAAGGATATAGAGCAAAAATGGTAAAAATCAAGTTACGACCTCGAAAACAAGCCAAACGATCTGGAACCAAGCAACCCTGGATGCCACCTAGAGCCACACGGGCTGCCAAATGATCCACACAACCCGCATGATCAAGTGCACACGGCTGTCTCTCCTGGACAATCATCTTACCCGGCTGGCACACATGGGTTGTGTACCCGACCTGCCATCTGTACCTGGCCCCCATACCCGACATCTCATGGTAAGATTAGCTATAAAAAGGCCTGAATTATCTCATTTGTAAATAACCAATTCAGTATTCAATACAATGAATTATAAAAGAAACACTTTAAATTTCTAGTTTAGTAGTTTGGTTTAGTTTTTCGGTGAATACTCCTGAGTTCCTGCAATCAAGGGTGAATCTCTGTAAGTAGCACTTTTTCAGGTTTAATACGAAACCCACCTTTTTATTTAAACATGTATTATAACTTTTTATGTTTGAATGCATGTTTCTATATTGTCATGCTTGCGTAAGTAATCTGGATGTTGCCATGATGTAGACTCAGGCTAGTGAAATTATGTTAAATTAGTACGGTTACTGTCGTTACGTTGAATTTGTGTCTTCGATAAACTTGTATGTCTAGATTTTAAGGATTGACCAACTTAAGTTGTGATCGAGACATATCCAGTCATATTAACTTAGCTACTTCATAGGATTTAGACCCTCGTTTATAATGTACTTAAAGCATCTATGAACTAAGTATGGCTGGTGTTTCTGAGAGGCATTCAACGCGCTTTCAGGACATGAAACTTAGGAATTGAGACATGAATGATATAGCATACATGATAACTGTTTTCGACGAGAACTCTTAGGATATGTTATGATTTGTCAATCTAAATCCAACTGTAGGAACTAACCCTATTGCATGTTCTTGTTTTATTGTTGCTTTAGGATTGCACTTACTATAACGTACACGTACTTGATAAGTTTTTATCTACTTTACTGTCAGTTTAATACCGTAATGCTGTATAATGTTTCAGTTAGTCCGATCGTACTTAGGATGATGATAGGTTAGTTAATAAAAATCCTTTAGCTCCTTACTCACCCGTAGGAAAAGTAGATTTAGGCTCCGCTATTTTAAACTAAAACCCTTTAGTTCCTTTTGATATCCTCAATCGAGGCTTAGCGGCATAACACATCGCATTAAAATAAACCGTCCATTTTGGCCATATCATTATCCTTAGGGGTGTAGGATTCTTCCATCGAGACCGTCCATTCAATTAGTTACCCGTTAGGGGTGTGAGGTTCTTCGTCCATCGAGATCAGCCATTTGATTTGTTACTCGTGGGGGGTGGGGTTCTTCATCCATTGGGACATGCCATTAGATTATAGTATTGTGATGTGTGAATGTTGTTATGCTTATGTGTATGTACATTCATTTGTACTTGTTGATCTCACTAAGCGTTGCTTACCCATTTGTTGTTTACCCTTTTTATAGGTTTCGCACTGGATTAGTGTCAGAGTAAGTTAAATGAATAGCTTTGATGCTACGAAAATGAACTTTTGGATGTGAATGTGCTCGAATTGATATAGTTGACTTGTAGATGCTTATGAGAGGGTTAAATATATCCCAAAAGACCATGCTCACAATTTTGTGGTCATTTATTTAAAACTTGATGGTTGACTTCTAATGGATCGTTTAAAACTTGATGGTAGTATGTGAATGCTTAAACTTGTTAAAAATGTTATGTTGTATGTAATTTATGTCTCACGAACACGTTGCGTTAAATGGTTGTTTGTTACCGATAAAAAATTGGTCAATAGGTGTCACGTGGAGCAGAATGAAGTCTAAAATAGTTTACCCGTCGGGTAAGATGTGTACCCGGGTAAAGTTTGGACAGAATATTGGTTAAAAAAGTTTACTCGCCGGGTAAAGTAAAAAAATTATCGCTTTTCAAAAATGAGTCGAGATCGTTTCATATTGATTTAAAATAGATCATTCTCCATATTATATAGCCGGGAGGACATGGTATCTTACTACTATACAATAGGGAGTTATAAGGGGTTAAACATAATTATATAAGAATATTAAATATACGTGTTTTTAGTGGTATTTTTTGCCAGTCTATATATTTGGGTGGCTTCAAAATGGGTGGGATGGAGATATAAGAGAGGTCCACCGGTTGGGTATTCGGGGCCGCCCAACTAGCCGCCTAGCAGGGCGCTGTTGGCAACAAAGCGCCCTGCTTGCCGCCCTCCTTTTCGCCTTGGCGTGTTTCCTGTTCAAGCACTTTTGTGGACGAGAGTGTATGATTAAAAGGATCAGTTGGAAACAAAAAAATGGGTAAATGACTTGTACATTTGGTTCTAAACTATTCCGATGATTTTTTTTTTATGGATTTCAACCAAAAGACCACCGTCTCCGATCGAGAATTATGGCTTTCTGCCGCCGCTCACTCCGCTCTTCTCCGATGTATGCGATTCATAGCTCTTCAAATTCTTATTATTCAAATCATTCATTTTGGTTTGACTGTAATTTTGGTGTTTTACGTGTTAATGAGTGTAATTTTAGTTTTTGTTAGTAGTTTACTGGTTTGTAGAGATGTCTTCCATTTGATTCTAATGTGGTGGTGGCAGGAGGGGGTGGCCGAAGGCTGGTTGGCGGTGGTGGTAGAATGTGGCAGGAGGTATAATGGTGGTGGTGGTATGAGAAAAGAAAACCGGAATTAAAAAAAAATGAGACTGATGGAGGTGTTGTGGAAGGTGGATGATGGTGGCAAGCGGTTGATGGTGGCGCTGGCAGGTGGTGGTTGTTGGTGGAGTGGTGGTGATGATGACAGGAGGTTGATGGTGGTTGAAGGTAGAGGTTGTGGTAAAAACAGTAATTATTAGAGGCATGAAGTAAAAATACAAAATGCCCATGTGAAGCAAAAAGATAAACGGACATTGTGAATAGTAAAATGCTCATGGTAGTTAGTATAGTTGATAATGTTAATAAAACTAGTATACTATAGTATAATACACAGTATATATGGGATAAAAAATGAGTAGTTTATTGTTGTACTTTTCAAAAATGTAAATATAAGGTTGTTTAAGAATACTGTAGCATATGTGTAGTGACCCGAACTTTTCCATGTTTATATATATTAATTGAGATTGATATTTACATGATTAAATGTTTCCAACATGTTAAGCAATCAAATTTGTTAAGACTTGATTAATTGAAATAGGTTTCATATAGACAATTGACCACCCAAGTTGACCGGTGATTCACGAACGTTAAAACTTGTAAAAACTATACGATGACATATATATGGTTATATATATATAGTTAACATGATTTTATTATAAGTATGTATCTCATTAGGTATTTTAACAATGAGTTATATACATAAAAATGAGACTATTAATTTAAGAAACTCGAAAACGATATATATAACGATTATCATTATAACAACGTCTTACTAGGTACATATGAATCATATTAAGATATTGATACACTTGGTTAATTATGTTAAATGATAAGTAAATATATTATTAAGTGTATTAACAATGAAATACATATGTAAAAATAAGACTACTAACTTAATGATTTCGAAACGAGACATATATGTAACGATTATCGTTGTAACGACATTTAACTGTATATATATCATACTAAGATATATTATATATCATAATATCATGATAATATAACAATTTAACATCTCATTTGTTATAATAAACAATGGGTTAACAACATTCAACAAGATCGTTAACCTAAATGTTTCAAAACAACATTTACATGTAACGACTAACGATGACTTAACGACTCAGTTAAAATGTATATACATGTAGTGTTTTAATATGTATTCATACACTTTTGAAAGACTTCAAGACACTTATCAAAATACTTCTACTTAACAAAAATGCTTACAATTACATCCTCGTTCAGTTTCATCAACAATTCTACTCGTATGCACCCGTATTCATACTCGTACAATACACAGCTTTTAGATGTATGTACTATTGGTATATACACTCCAATGATCAGCTCTTAGCAGCCCATGTGAGTCACCTAACACATGTGGGAACCATCATTTGGCAACTAGCATGAAATATCTCATAAAATTACAAAAATATGAGTAATCATTCATGACTTATTTACATGAAAACAAAATTACATATCCTTTATATCTAATCCATACACCAACGACCAAAAACACCTACAAACACTTTCATTCTTCAATTTTCTTCATCTAATTGATCTCTCTCAAGTTCTATCTTCAAGTTCTAAGTGTTCTTCATAAATTCCAAAAGTTCTAGTTTCATAAAATCAAGAATACTTCCAAGATTGCAAGTTTACTTCCAAGTTTTCTAAATCCATTCCAAGTAATCATCCAAGATCAAGAAACCTTTGTTACTTACAGTAGGTTATCTTTCTAATACAAGGTAATAATCATATTCAAACTTTAATTCAATTTCTATAACTATAATAATCTTATTTCGAGTGGAAATCTTACTTGAAATTATTTTCGTGTCATGATTCTGCTTCAAGAACTTTCAAGCCATCCAAGGATCCTTTGAAGCTAGATCTATTTTTCTCATTTCCAGTAGGTTTATCCAAGGAACTTGAGGTAGTAATGATGTTCATAACATCATTCGATTCATACATATAAAGCTATCTTATTCGAAGGTTTAAACTTGTAATCACTAGAACATAGTTTAGTTAATTCTAAACTTGTTCGCAAATAAAAGTTAATCCTTCTAACTTGACTTTTAAAATCAACTAAACAAATGTTCTATATCTATATGATATGCTAACTTAATGATTTAAAACCTGGAAACACGAAAAACACCGTAAAATCGGATTTACGCCGTCGTAGTAATACTGCGGGCTGTTTTGGGTTAGTTAATTAAAAACTATGATAAACTTTGATTTAAAGGTTGTTATTCTGGGAAAATGATTTTTATTATGAACATGAAACTATATCCAAAAATTATGGTTAAACTCAAAGTGGAAGTATGTTTTCTAAAATGGTCATCTAGACGTCGTTCTTTCGACTGAAATGACTACCTTTACAAAAACGACTTATAACTTATTTTTCCGACTATAAACCTATACTTTTTCTGTTTAGATTCATAAAATAGAGTTCAATATGAAACCATAGCAATTTGATTCACTCAAAACGGATTTAAAATGAAGAAGTTATGGGTAAACCAAGATTGGATAATTTTTCTCATTTTAGCTAGGTGAAAATTGGTAACAAATCTATTCCAACCATAACTTAATTAACTTGTATTGTATATTATGTAATCTTGAGATACCATAGACACGTATACAATGTTTCGACCTATCATGTCGACACATCTATATATATTTCGGAACAACCATAGACACTCTATATGTGAATGTTGGAGTTAGCTATACAGGGTTGAGGTTGATTCCAAAATATATATAGTTTGAGTTGTGATCAATACTGAGATACGTATACACTGGGTCGTGGATTGATTCAAGATAATATTTATCGATTTATTTCTGTACATCTAACTGTGGACAACTAGTTGTAGGTTACTAACGAGGACAGCTGACTTAATAAACTTAAAACATCAAAATATATTAAAAGTGTTGTAAATATATTTTGAACATACTTTGATATATATGTATATATTGTTATAGGTTCATGAATCAACCAGTGGCCAAGTCTTACTTCCCGACAAAGTAAAAATCTGTGAAAGTGAGTTATAGTCCCACTTTTAAAATCTAATATTTTTGGGATGAGAATACATGCAGGTTTTATAAATGATTTACAAAATAGACACAAGTACGTGAAACTACATTCTATGATTGAATTATCGAAATCGAATATGACCCTTTTTATTAAGTCTGGTAATCTAAGAATTAGGGAACAGACACCCTAATTGACACGAATCCTAAAGATAGATCTATTGGGCCTAACAAACCCCATCCAAAGTACCGGATGCTTTAGTACTTCGAAATTTATATCATATCCGAAGGGTGTCCCGAAATGATGGGGATATTCTTATATATGCATCTTGTTAATGTCGGTTACCAGGTGTTCACCATATGAATGATTTTTATCTCTATGTATGGGATGTGTATTGAAATATGAAATCTTGTGGTCTATTATTATGATTTGATATATATAGGTTAAACCTATAACTCTCCAACATTTTTGTTGACGTTTTAAGCATGTTTATTCTCAGGTGATTATTAAGAGCTTCCGCTGTCGCATACTTAAATAAGGACGAGATTTGGAGTCCATGCTTGTATGATATTGTGTAAAAACTGCATTCAAGAAACTTATTTTGTTGTAACATATTTGTATTGTAAACCATTATGTAATGGTCTTGTGTAAACAGAATATTTTAGATTATCATTATTTGATAATCTACGTAAAGCTTTTTAAACCTTTATTGATGAAATAAAGGTTATGGTTTGTTTTAAAATGAATGCAGTCTTTGAAAAACGTCTCATATAGAGGTCAAAACCTCACAACGAAATCAATTAATATGGAACGTTTTTAATCAATAAGAACGGGACATTTCAGTTGGTATCCGAGCGTTGGTCTTAGAGAACCAGAATTTTGCATTAGTGTGTCTTATCGAGTTTGTTAGGATGCATTAGTGAGTCTGGACTTCGGCCGTGTTTACTTGAAAAATGATTGCTTAACAAATTTTGTTGGAAACTATATATTTTTAACATGTGAATATTATGTGATATATTAATCTCTTAACGCGTTTGATATTATGTGATAGATGTCTACCTCTAGAACAAGTCCCATTGACTCACCTAATAATAATGAAGAGTCAAATGTAAATTGGAATAATTCGTGGACTGATTCACAAATTCCCGAAGAGGAACCGGAAGAAGAGTCGGAACCGGAAGAAGAATCGGAACCGGAAGAAGAATCGGAACCGGATGAAGAAATAGAACCGGTGGGGGAAATAATAAAACGGTTAAGTAAAAGAAAATCCTCAACTAACCGACCAAGGTTAATTATGGTCAATGGTGTTTCCGCCAAGGAAGCAAAATATTGGGAGGATTACCAATTCTCCGATGAATCGGATTCCGACGAGAATTCCGATGATGTTATAGAAATTACCCCAACTGAATTTAAAAAGGCAAAAGAAAATAATAAGGGAAAGGGCATAAAAATAGAGAAATCTAATTCCAACCCCGATGAACTTTATATGTATCGTCAACCCCCGAAGTCCTTAAGTTGTAACAATGACCCGGGAACCTCTAAACCACCAAGTTTTTCTAAACCAATGTGGAAAACGACGGCTCGTATTAGGGGAACATCATATATCCCTAGAAACTTGGCAAAAAGAACCAAAACCGAAGAAGAAGAAACAAGCGAGTCGGAATAAGATAGTTGTAATCGTGTGGTGTAATATATGTAATATAGTGTGCTTATGCTTTATGATATATGTAAAAATTGCTTGTATTAATAAGTATTTTTTTTTATGAATCTAACTCTTGTCTATTTTACAATATAAAAACACAAAATGGATAGACAACCCAATATTTTAAGAGACCTACCCGGAGACATGATTGATGAAATCTTGTGTAGAGTCGGTCAGAATTCTTCGGCACAACTATTTAAGGCGAGATCAGTTTGTAAGACATTCGAAGAACGTTCCAAGAATGCCTTGGTTTATAAAAGGCTTTCGTTCGAAAGATGGGGGATATCACATTAGGAAATCCATAAGTTACGATGTGTTTACTTTGATGCACATATTTCGGGGAACCCAAATGCTATTTTACGCAATGGGTTAAGAAATTATTTTGACTCAATATATCCGAATATTGGACTTCGTGATTTAGAAAAAGCGGCTAACATGCAACATAAAGAAGCATGTTATGCTTACGGATTAGTAATGTTCGCTTCTCACCAAAGTGAGAACAAGAACATCGGGCTACAACTATTAAACAAAACGTTCCCACAAGTGACGGAGTCGGTAATTGGGGTAAGAAATGAGGTTTTTAGATTGTTACAGGACTGTTGGACATTACGTAACCCTCGTCCCTTTGACGACGTTACAACACGTTGTCTTATCAACGGCCATAATGGTTATGTTCCACAAGACCAAGGATGGGAAGTAGTCCTAGTAAAACCAGAATGCATGACTTGTTTCTGGACGTATGAATTACGTGTCTTTATTGCCTTTGCTGAACGACTTGTGTACTAGCTAGAATTATCTTCACAACTCTCTTGAATCAAATTTATTGTGTGCTATATTTCATGCTATATGTAAAATAAGCGGTATTGTAAGTTTGTAAAATATTGTGTAAAAGTTTGAACGCGAAATATTATTATAATCAGTTTTTCATATAGAATTGTAGTAGTTGAATTGTATATTAGCTACTAAGTATGAACTTAACGGGTAGGTACTACCTGAATTTAAACTTATAAAACGCTAATATGAAGAAAAAGCTTTTATAAATGAGTTCATATTATGCTACGAAATACTATTAACTACTCTTAATATTATGTATGATTAACTTGTTCCATTTGACTATTTTGAAGGAAATGGCACCGACTACTCGACACACCGTGAATATGAATGAAGAGGAATTCCGTACTTTTCTAGCTTCAAACATAGCCGCAGAACAGGCTGCGCTACATACCAACAATAACATTGGATCTAGCAGTACAGGAAATCGTGTAGGATGCACATACAAAGAATTCACTGTCTGCAAACCTTTGGAATTTGATGAAACCGAAGGACCGATCGGATTGAAACGGTGGACCGATAAGGTCGAATCGGTGTTTGCCATAAGTAAGTGTACTGAAGAGGACAAATTGAAGTACGCTACGCATACCTTCACAGGTTCTGCGTTAACATGGTGGAATACCTATCTAGAGCAAGTGGGACAAGATGATGCGTACGCACTACCATGGTCAGCATTCAAGCACTTGATGAACGAGAAGTACCGTCCCAGAACCGAGGTCAATAAGCTCAAGACAGAACTTAGAGGGTTACGAACCCAAGGATTTGATATTACCACGTATGAAAGACGATTCACAGAATTGTGCCTATTGTGTCCGGGAGCGTTCGAAGATGAGGAAGAGAAGATCGACGCGTTTGTGAAAGGATTACCGGAAAGAATCCAAGAAGATATAAGTTCACACGAGCCCGCCTCCATACAACAGGCATGTAGAATGGCTCACAAACTAGTGAACCAGAATGAGGAAAGAATTAAAGAACAGACGGCTGAAGAGGCCAATGTGAAGCAAGTCAAAAGAAAGTGGGAGGAAAACGGTGATAAGAATCACCAATACAACAACAACAGCAATTACAATAATAATCGCAACAATTATCCCAACAATCGCAACATCAATCGCAACTACAACAAACAGCCCAACAACAACAACAACAACAACTACAACAATCATCCCAACAACAATAATAACTGCAACAACAACAACAACAATCAGAAGCAGCTATGCCAAAGGTGTGAAAAGTATCACTCGGGGTTCTGCACCAAATTTTGCAACAAGTGTAAAAGATATGGTCATAGCGCGGCGAAGTGTGAGGTCTACGGACCAGGGGTTAATAGAACGAAAGGAACAAATGGTGTCGAAACGAGTAATGGCGGAGCAAGTAGTGTCGGAGCAAGTTATGCCAATGTAGTTTGTTATAAATGTGGAAAACCGGGCCACATTATTAGAAATTGCCCGAACCAGGAGAACACGAATGGACAACGCCGCAGAAGAGTTTTCAATATTAATGCGGCAGAGGCACAGGAAGACCCAGAGCGTGTTACGGGTACGTTTCTTATTGACAATAAATCTGCTTACGTTTTATTTGATTCGGGTGCAGATAGAAGCTATATGAGTAGAGATTTTTGTGCTAAATTAAGTTGTCCATTGACGCCTTTGGATAGTAAATTTTTACTCGAATTAGCAAATGGTAAATTAATTTCAGCAGATAATATATGTCGGAATCGAGAAATTAAACTGGTTAGCGAAACATTTAAGATTGATTTGATACCAGTAGAGTTAGGGAGTTTTGATGTGATAATCGGTATGGGCTGGTTGAAAGAAGTGAAAGCAGAGATCGTTTGTTACAAAAATGCAATTCGCATTATACGAGAGAAAGGAAAACCCTTAATGGTGTACAGAGAAAAGGGCAACACGAAGCTACATCTTATTAATAATTTGAAGGCACAAAAACTAATAAGAAAAGGTTGCTATGCTGTTCTAGCACACGTCGAGAAAGTACAAACTGAAGAAAATAGCATCAATGATGTTCCCATTGCAAAAGAATTTCCCGATGTATTTCCGAAAGAATTACCGGGATTACCCCCACATCGATCCGTTGAATTTCAAATAGATCTTGTACCAGGAGCTGCACCAATAGCTCGTGCTCCTTACAGACTCGCACCTAGCGAGATGAAAGAATTGCAAAGCCAATTACAAGAACTTTTAGAGCGTGGTTTCATTCGACCAAGCACATCACCGTGGGGAGCTCCTGTTTTGTTTGTCAAGAAGAAAGATGGTACATTCAGGTTGTGTATCGACTACCGAGAGTTGAACAAACTTACCATCAAGAACCGCTACCCACTACCGAGAATCGACGGCTTATTTGATCAACTACAAGGCTCGTCTGTTTATTCAAAGATTGACTTACGTTCCGGGTATCATCAAATGCGGGTGAAAGAAGATGATATTCCAAAGACTGCTTTCAGAACACGTTACGGTCATTACGAGTTTATGGTCATGCTGTTTGGTTTAACTAATGCACCAGCTGTGTTCATGGACCTTATGAACCGAGTGTGTGGACCATACCTTGACAAGTTTGTCATTGTTTTCATTGATGACATACTTATTTACTCAAAGAATGACCAAGAACACGGTGAACATTTGAGAAAGGTGTTAGAAGTATTGAGGAAGGAAGAATTGTACGCTAAGTTTTCAAAGTGTGCATTTTGGTTGGAAGAAGTTCAATTCCTCGGTCACACAGTGAACAAAGAAGGTATTAAGGTGGATCCGGCAAAGATAGAAACTGTTGAAAAGTGGGAAACCCCAAAAACTCCGAAACACATACGCCAGTTTTTAGGACTAGCTGGTTACTACAGAAGGTTCATCCAAGACTTTTCCAGAATAGCAAAACCCTTGACTGCATTAATGCATAAAGGGAAGAAATTTGAATGGAATGATGAACAAGAGAAAGCGTTTCAGTTATTGAAGAAAAAGCTAACTACGGCACCTATATTGTCATTGCCTGAAGGGAATGATGATTTTGTGATTTATTGTGACGCATCAAAGCAAGGTCTCAGTTGTGTATTAATGCAACGAACGAAGGTGATTGCTTATGCGTCTAGACAATTGAAGATTCACGAACAAAATTATACGACGCATGATTTGGAATTAGGCGCGGTTGTTTTTGCATTAAAGACTTGGAGGCACTACTTATATGGGGTCAAAAGTATTATATATACCGACCACAAAAGTCTTCAACACATATTTAATCAGAAACAACTGAATATGAGGCAGCGTAGGTGGATTGAATTGTTGAATGATTACGACTTTGAGATTCGTTACCACCCGGGGAAGGCAAATGTGGTAGCCGACGCCTTGAGCAGAAAGGACAGAGAACCCATTCGAGTAAAATCTATGAATATAATGATTCACACTAACCTTACTACTCAAATAAAGGAGGCGCAACAAGGAGTTTTAAAAGAGGGAAATTTAAAGGATGAAATACCCAAAGGATCGGAGAAGCATCTTAATATTCAGGAAGACGGAACCCGGTATAGGGCTGAAAGAATTTGGGTACCAAAATTTGGAGATATGAGAGAAATGGTACTTAGAGAAGCTCATAAAACTAGATACTCAATACATCCTGGAACGGGGAAGATGTACAAGGATCTTAAGAAACATTTTTGGTGGCCAGGTATGAAAGCCGATATTGCTAAATATGTAGGAGAATGTTTGACGTGTTCTAAGGTCAAAGCTGAACATCAGAAACCATCAGGTCTACTACAACAACCTGAAATCCCGGAATGGAAATGGGAAAACATTACCATGGATTTCATTACTAAATTGCCAAGGACTGCAAGTGGTTATGATACTATTTGGGTAATAGTTGATCGTCTCACCAAGTCAGCATACTTCCTGCCAATAAGAGAAGATGACAAGATGGAGAAGTTAGCACGACTGTATTTGAAGGAAGCCGTCTCCAGACATGGAATACCAATCTCTATTATCTCTGATAGGGATGGCAGATTTATTTCAAGATTCTGGCAGACATTACAGCAAGCATTGGAAACTCGTCTAGACATGAGTACTGCCTATCATCCACAAACTGATGGGCAGAGCGAAAGGACGATACAAATACTTGAAGACATGCTACGAGCATGTGTTATTGATTTCGGAAACAGTTGGGATCGACATCTACCGTTAGCAGAATTTTCCTACAACAACAGCTACCATTCAAGCATTGAGATGGCGCCGTTTGAAGCACTTTATGGTAGAAAGTGCAGGTCTCCAATTTGTTGGAGTGAAGTGGGGGATAGACAGATTACGGGTCCGGAGATTATACAAGAAACTACCGAGAAGATCATCCAAATTCAATAACGGTTGAAAACCGCTCAAAGTCGACAAAAGAGCTACGCTGACATTAAAAGAAAAGATATAGAATTTGAAATTGGAGAGATGGTCATGCTTAAAGTTGCACCTTGGAAAGGCGTTGTTCGATTTGGTAAACGAGGGAAATTAAATCCAAGGTATATTGGACCATTCAAGATTATTGATCGTGTCGGACCAGTAGCTTACCGACTTGAGTTACCTCAACAACTCGCGGCTGTACATAACACTTTCCACGTCTCGAATTTGAAGAAATGTTTTGCTAAAGAAGATCTCACTATTCTGTTAGATGAAATCCAAATCAACGAAAAACTCCAATTCATCGAAGAACCCGTCGAAATAATGGATCGTGAGGTTAAAAGACTTAAGCAAAACAAGATACCATTTGTTAAGGTTCGATGGAATGCTCGTAGAGGACCCGAGTTCACCTGGGAGCGTGAAGATCAGATGAAGAAGAAATACCCGCATCTATTTCCAGCAGATTCGTCAACACCTTCAACAGCTTAAAATTTCAGGACGAAATTTATTTAACGGGTAGGTACTGTAGTGACCCGAACTTTTCCATGTTTATATATATTAATTGAGATTCATATTTACATGATTAAATGTTTCCAACATGTTAAGCAATCAAACTTGTTAAGACTTGATTAATTGAAATAGGTTTCATATAGACAATTGACCACCCAAGTTGACCGGTAATTCACGAACGTTAAAACTTGTAAAAACTATACGATGACATATATATGGTTATATATATAGTTAACATGATTTTATTATAAGTATTTATCTCATTAGATATTTTAACAATGAGTTATATACATAAAAATGAGACTATTAATTTAAGAAACTCGAAAACGATATATATAACGATTATCGTTATAACAACGTCTTACTAGGTACATATGAATCATATTAAGATATTGATACACTTGGTTAATTATGTTAAATGATAAGTAAATATATTATTAAGTGTATTAACAATGAAATACATATGTAAAAATAAGACTACTAACTTAATGATTTCGAAACGAGACATATATGTAACGATTATCGTTGTAACGACATTTAACTGTATATATATCATACTAAGATATATTATATATCATAATATCATGATAATATAACAATTTAACATCTCATTTGTTATAATAAACAATGGGTTAACAACATTTAACAAGATCGTTAACCTAAATGTTTCAAAACAACATTTACATGTAACGACTAACGATGACTTAACGACTCAGTTAAAATGTATATACATGTAGTGTTTTAATATGTATTCATACACTTTTGAAAGACTTCAAGACACTTATCAAAATACTTCTACTTAACAAAAATGCTTACAATTACATCCTCGTTCAGTTTCATCAACAATTCTACTCGTATGCACCCGTATTCATACTCGTACAATACACAGCTTTTAGATGTATGTACTATTGGTATATACACTCCAATGATCAGCTCTTAGCAGCCCATGTGAGTCACCTAACACATGTGGGAACCGTCATTTGGCAACTAGCATGAAATATCTCATAAAATTACAAAAATATGAGTAATCATTCATGACTTATTTACATGAAAACAAAATTACATATCCTTTATATCTAATCCATACACCAACGACCAAAAACACCTACAAACACTTTCATTCTTCAATTTTCTTCATCTAATTGATCTCTCTCAAGTTCTATCTTCAAGTTCTAAGTGTTCTTCATAAATTCCAAAAGTTCTAGTTTCATAAAATCAAGAATACTTCCAAGATTGCAAGTTTACTTCCAAGTTTTCTAAATCCATTCCAAGTAATCATCCAAGATCAAGAAACCTTTGTTACTTATAGTAGGTTATCTTTCTAATATAAGGTAATAATAATATTCAAACTTTAATTCAATTTCTATAACTATAATAATCTTATTTCGAGTGGAAATCTTACTTGAAATTGTTTTCGTGTCATGATTCTGCTTCAAGAACTTTCAAGCCATCCAAGGATCCTTTGAAGCTAGATCTATTTTTTTCATTTCCAGTAGGTTTATCCAAGGAACTTGAGGTAGTAATGATGTTCATAACATCATTCGATTCATACATATAAAGCTATCTTATTCGAAGGTTTAAACTTGTAATCACTAGAACATAGTTTAGTTAATTCTAAACTTGTTCGCAAATAAAAGTTAATCCTTCTAACTTGACTTTTAAAATCAACTAAACACATGTTCTATATCTATATTATATGCTAACTTAATGATTTAAAACCTGGAAACACGAAAAACACCGTAAAATCGGATTTACGCCGTCGTAGTAATACTGCGGGCTGTTTTGGGTTAGTTAATTAAAAACTATGATAAACTTTGATTTAAAAGTTGTTATTCTGGGAAAATGATTTTTATTATGAACATGAAACTATATCCAAAAATTATGGTTAAACTCAAAGTGGAAGTATGTTTTCTAAAATGGTCATCTAGACGTCGTTCTTTCAACTGAAATGACTACCTTTACAAAAACTACTTGTAACCTATTTTTCTATTTAGATTCATAAAATAGAGTTCAATATGAAACCATAGCAATTTGATTCACTCAAAACAGATTTAAAATGAAGAAGTTATGGGTAAACCAAGATTGGATAATTTTTCTCATTTTAGCTCGGTGAAAATTGGTAACAAATCTATTCCAACCATAACTTAATCAACTTGTATTGTATATTATGTAATCTTGAGATACCATAGACACATATACAATGTTTCGACCTATCATGTCGACACATCTATATATATTTCGGAACAACCATAGACACTCTATATGTGAATGTTGGAGTTAGCTATACAGGGTTGAGGTTGATTCCAAAATATATATATAGTTTGAGTTGTGATCAATACTGAGATACGTATACACTGGGTCGTGGATTGATTCAAGATAATATTTATCGATTTATTTCTGTACATCTAACTGTGGACAACTAGTTGTAGGTTACTAACGAGGACAGCTGACTTAATAAACTTAAAACATCAAAATATATTAAAAGTGTTGTAAATATATTTTGAACATACTTTGATATATATGTATATATTATTATTGGTTCATGAATCAACCAGTGGCCAAGTCTTACTTCCCGACGAAGTAAAAATCTGTGAAAGTGAGTTATAGTCCCACTTTTAAAATCTAATATTTTTAGGATGAGAATACATGCAGGTTTTATAAATAATTTACAAAATAGACACAAGTACGTGAAACTACATTCTATGGTTGAATTATCGAAATCGAATATGCCCCATTTTATTAAGTCTGGTAATCTAAGAATTAGGGAACATACACCCTATGATGTTTTAGCAGAGTAGTATATAAAATAGCTTATATTTTTACAGAAAATACTATTAAATACGATACAATTTTACACAAGATATTTATTTATTTATAGAATGGATATACTTAAACCTTGCTACAACACTTATAGGCAGTGTACCTAATCGTACAGTAGTGTAGTTTTTAGTAAGTCCGGTTCGCTCCACAGGGAATCTTTTTAAACAAAGCTTAACGCTATATTAGTTTACTTTTATAAAAATACAAATATATATATATATAAGTAATATTATTATTATAAAGGGGGGTTTTTACCGTTTAATGACCGGTTTGTCGATTTTAAAACTTTAGTAATTAGCCCAACATCATGATTACTTCGGATTAAATAAGCATAATAATAACTTAGCTACGAGACATTAAATTAAAAAGGTTGAACATAACTTACAATGATTAAAAATAGCGTAGCGTTACACGGACAGAATTTCGACTTACACCCTTACAACATTCGCTAACATACCCTTATTATTAGAATTATAATTAAAATTAAAATATAAATTATAAATATATATATATATATATATTTTACGTATGAATGAGGAGAAGAAAAAGATTAATGATTACGATCAGAATGCGCGAGCTTTATAGGGAGTTTCTGAAATTGGGGCTCCGCGACTCGCGGCCTTTTTGGCCTTCAAACTCCGCGAGTCGCGGAGTTTGCTTTTACAGCTCAGAGGAGTTTGGCTCTTTGTTTACCGACGGTTTTAAATAAATATAATATATTAAATAATTATAAGAATTATTTAAATATTATATTATATTTATGTGCATAGTTGACTTGTAATTTTTAGTCCGTTGCGTCGAGCGTTGAGAGTTGACTCTGGTCCCGGTTCCGGATTTTCGAACGTCCTTGCGTACAATTTAATATCTTGTACTTTGCGTTTTGAATCTTGTACTCTTGTAATTTTGAGACGTTTCTTATCAATAATTGGAACCTCTTTGATTGTCTTTTGTACTTTTGAGCTTTTTGGTCGTTTGCGTCTTCAATTCGTCGAATCTGTCTTTTGTCTTCACCTTTTATTATTTAAACGAATATCACTTGTAAATAGAACAATTGCAACTAAAAGCTTGTCTTTCTTGAGGAATAATGCTATGAAATATATGTTCGTTTTTAGCATTATCAAATATTCCCACACTTGAGCGTTGCTTGTCCTCAAGCAATATCGTCTTGAAATACTAGAATCACTTCTTTATTCTTCACACTTTGTACATCAGTGATTTTCTATATGGCGGTATAAACAATGGTAGTAACGATATGGTTTACAGTCCCACATGACTATAAAAATTTAGATCCATTAAGGAAATTGGATCTTTATGAAAACATTTGATCTTTTGAAAATTAAATCTAGTTTTTACCCTAGATAAGTTTTCCGGAATAACCTTTTACCGGTGTTTGCAAAATATTTTTGTGGGTTTGGTGGGTTTCAGATTTGAAAATTTTAGCTCAAAACTTATGGTTTTGTGTCACCCACTTGCTAACCTTGTATTTGGAAAGCAACACGTCCAGTTTACTTGTCCCGCATATTACCTTTCGGTAAACTACCGTCCGGTTGTAAAGGAAAGCGTTGAACAAGCAACTGTTAAGGCAATGTCCCCTGACATGCTTTTAATTATGGTCTATAACGTGTCGGACGCAATTACTATCCTTGGTAGGAGCAATAGTAAAGCTCACCCTTATAATTTTTCGGTATGGCACAAGGTCCTGTCTTTGACCACTATGCAACCACCGTTCTTACGGTTGACACCCGATTTAGTTCAGGTGACCTAATGAATTCCAGGTGAATTCCTAGGATTTTACGTTCAATGGTAATGAACGCATTGAAAATAGGGTTTTCAGAAAACAAATCGGTTTGTAATTTTGATCAAAATATTTTCTCGTTTAAGCTCGAGTTTAGATATCATCGAATTCCATGAGTTTGTAATTCTCAATCTTTAAGGTCAATCTCAAGGATTGAGTAATATCAGTCTTAGAAGCTGATTTTTAATCTATAAGGAGATTATCCTTTCTGGGGATCTGATTCATTAGTCTTATCCAGCTAATTTGCATGGTGCCCCCCCATTGTATGAGATAAGTCCTTCTCATGGTTAGGATAAATCTGACCACTTGGCGACCCTGTTTAATGCTGAGGTCCGTGGATTTCCTGCTGATTTTAGTGATGACTTTTCTGGATTTTTCGTCAACCTACAGCTGGTCTGGACGACAACTTCATGACCTAAATCAAGAAGCGCGTGTCTTTTTCGGAAGACTTTACTTCCTTTTAATGATGGAATTGATTCATCGTGTAGATCCATCTCTTCTTTTCTTTCATCGGGTAAAACAGTTTAATTTAGTCCAAAGCAAAAGTATTTTCAGTTATTTGTTACAGATATATGTGACATATGTTTAAAATAACTTGGTAAATTTTCCCACACTTGGCTTTTATTTTCCTTTTTATCGTCCTCTATTCCATTTTAAATGAATTTTAACATTTTGGTTTGTTTCTCAATTTATGTCCTTTCCGAGGTAACAATAATTTCGGTGTTAAAACCTAGTTTTATCGTTCATAAATATGTATAAACATGATTTTGAGTTCAATTAATTGAAAATTTTGAAAAATTTTACTAGAATTGGGTAGTCAGTATATAAGACTAGGGCTGTTCTTTATTATCAGAGAGCACTAGATTCTAATACAACTACTGCTTTACTAGTATTTTTAATGATAACCAAGTGTATAAAGTAAAAATTTTAAAATTCGAAAGAATCTAACCCCTTCCCACACTTAAGATCTTGCAATGCCCTCATTTGCAAGAAATCAGTAACAATTTAAATTATTGAGGGTGATTTGTGTGAAATTGATTAAATTTTACCAAAGTTTCCAAACATTTTGGCGTTTGTTTGCTGAATGATAAATGGTGCACATCATTTGTTCATTCCGTCTTGTTGTTATTTCACATATATTTTGCATCTTGTCATCAAAATTAGTTGCTTTTGCTGAACTTAATGCCAGTATTTGAAAATGCGTTGTTTTACCCTGTTGTGTACATAAGATAAACTGCAAACATATATACATATTTTTGAAGTTTGGTATATTACCTCACATTCAAAAATTATTAAAATCTAAGAATAAAAGTTAGACAATTATAAAAACTATTACAATATTAACAAAAGTATTAAATGTATCAATCATTACAAATTACAAAATAAATAAAACTAAGTATACTAGGGATGATACTGGTACCAATAGGGGTTCCAGGCATAACCATAGGTGCTATAGAATGCTTCGACAGGGTTATACGTAGGATACGGTGGTTGCATCTCTATAGACCAGGGAGGGAAGATGGGTTTCGGTGTAGGAATATAGTTTCTACCTATATGTTGGCAATGAGCTATGATTTGGTTCTGATGAACTTGCCAATCTTCAAATGCTCTCTGTCTAGCATTTTCGTACTCCTGTGAAGCTATAAACCTTTGCATTTCTTGCATCTCATTTCCCCCTCCTACATTACCTTGCTGTTGGTTTCTCTCAACCTGTGGATGTCTACCATGGTATGGTACTGCGGCGTTATTTCGCCTCTTCAAAACTTTCGCACCATGGTATACATTTAAACCTATAGTATCGCGGGGTTCTGGTTCTTTGACTAATAATCCCCCCCGACTTATATCCACACCGAGATATTCAGCAATCAAAGTAATAAAAATACCACCTCCTATTATGCTATGCGGTCTCATCCCCCGAACCATAGCTGATAAATAATAACCCACACAATACGGTATACTTACAGCGCTTTGTGGGTCTCGAATACACATATGGTAAAACAAATCCTGTTCATTTACCTTTTCCTTGTTCTTACCTCTTTGTGTAATCGAATTAGCTAAAAACCTATGAATTACTCTTAATTCGGCTCTATCTATATCCAAATAAGAGTAATTTCCCCCTTTGAAACGGTGATGGCTTGTCATTTGACTCCACACACCGTGTGTATCAAAATTTTCATCTATCTTTCTACCGTTTAGTATCAACCCTCTACAATCGGCAGATGCTAACTCCTCAGGCGTATATATACGTAAAGCCTGAGCCATGTCCAGTAAAGACATGTGGCGCATCGAACCGCCTAACAAAAATCTAATAAAAGAACGATCGGTTAAACTAGCTACCCGATCATTCAACTCTATACTACACAACAATTCTTCACACCATACTTTATATACAGGTCTACGCATGGTGAATAAACGTACCCAGTCATTAAAAGTAGAATTACCATACCTCTGTACAAGTAATTCCCTAATTGGCCCGGCCAATTCTACAGCTTCTAAGGGTCCCCATTCTATGACCCTCGGTACCTCAACAACCTTAGAATGAAGAGTATGCAAACCCCTTTGGTATTTTGGATAATCTATCCAAAGTCTGTCAAATCTCAGGTTCGGGTGCAACTCTTCCAAGTGCATATCAGAAAATGTCATGACCGGATGAGGTATATCCTGCTTGTAGTAGTTATCCACCTCCTGTTGTTCCACATTCTCAGCAGGAGCATTGCGAGCTTGGGATGAAGATTCACCCCTTTCAGTCTGCAAAACACATCAAACACAATTTTTGTGCATCCAAATATGCATTAGTGTCAGCAAAATCATCAATCAAAATAATTACAATGACATGATCAATTTATATCAAACTTAAGCTCATTTTCACATTTTTATCAAATCTACACTTTTTCAAATAAGCATATACGAAAATGTTCGCCAAGTTCATAAGCATTCAACTCAAATAATATGTCAAAATAATCATTACTAGCAATTAAACAAGTTTCAAATGGCATTATCTCTCAAAAATCAAGTTCATGAATTTTTAGACTTGAAAAAGTCCACTTTAATTCTCAAAATCATGTTTAGGCTCAAAGTTTGGATCATTTAACTACCTAAACATGTTACACTACTTAATTTAGCAACAATCTAGGTTATACAAGCATAATACATAAACAATTTAAGCCTAATTACACTAAAAAGCATCAAAATCAAATTGGGGAAAAAATTGCTCAAGAACACTAATTTCGGATTAAATGGTGTTTAGGTGTAGAAATTTACCGTTTTTCTTGAGTAATTCCTAGATAGCATCCTTCTCAACATGATTTTAGTAAAAGATTTGGTGATTAACGGTTAAAAATTGTGATTTTGGGGGTGTTTTTGGGTGTTTTTTCGGAGTATTTCGCAGTGTTTTCTGTTTTGGGGGTGTGGACTGATCAGTTTGTGCGTTTATATTTTTTTTCTGTATTTTGGTCCTCCCGCGACTCACGGTGTTTGGACCCTTCAAACTCCGCGAGTCGCGGAGTTTGATTTTTTTTTTTTTTTTATAATCTTTAACTTATAAAACAATTAAGTTATTAATTTTAAAATTTTGTTTCCCTTGTTTTAAAAGCTAAGATTTTTGGGTTTTTTTTTTTTTTTAATATTTTTGGCATACTTTAATTCAATAAGATTAAAAATAATGATAATAAAAGTTCTCGTCCCTCCCTCGGGTAAAGCAATTTCGGTTCAAAGACCTAGTCTTCAACTTACGATGAATTTTAAAAATCATATTTTTAACTTAATGAGATAAAGTAAATTTTTGTTTTTAAATTCACACAACTTAAATATAAAATTCAAAATTAATATTAAAAATTCACACCAAACTTAAAAATTTGAAATGCATAAAATTAAAAATTCATATTTTAAAAATTAAAAATTCACACCAAACTTAATTTTAAAAATTCATATTATAAATTCACACCAAACTTATATTAATTTTTCAAATATTTACAATTTTAAAAATATTGTTTTTACAAAGTTTACAATATTAATTTAAGATTTAAATATTAATTTTAAAAACATGGTAAAAATAAAATTAAAAATCTTTTTGGCTTTTTATCCCACTTTAATCAATCAAATATTATCAAAAATATGCGCCCCTCTTTTCGGTAAAGTAATTTCGGTTCCAAGACCTAATTTAACTCATGACGAATTTTTGAAATATTTTGGGTTGATTGATTAAAGATATTTATACCTTAAGAATAAACGTTAAATTTCGCAGTGATGTAATAAATTTTTGAATGATATCAATAATTTCGGTCGCCAAACCTAATTTTATTCAATACCAATTTAATACTTTTTAGCGAACAAATTAGCGTTTATTATCAAAAGGTTAAAAATAAAAATAAAAATAAAAACTGTACAGACTTACCTGTGAAATAGATTTCTTAGTTATATGATCTATCTCATTCATAAGATAGTCGGTTTAATTGATTTTCCATAGCTACATAGGCGTAACCTCGAGCATTCAGTGTCTGTTCTTCTAAACATATGAACGGTCCGTCTCTGCATAAAGTAACAAATTCGGTATTTGAATAGGTTTGATTATTTGAACATTTACCTCCATGTGACCATTTTCCGCATTTGTGACATCTTTCTAGGTGTCGTGCTCTTCTTTTCGCTGCGGATTTTGATTTTCCTTTACCAAATTGTAACTTATTATCTTCGCATCTGGATTCTTTTCTAACTCCGTCCATTCTTTCTCTGATTACTGATACTAATTCACTCGGGAGTATGTCATTATTACGTTTAGTGATCAAAGCGTGTAGCATTACACCATGGTTTAGTTCACAGGCAGTCTTCATTTCCTAAAAAAAATTAAAGATTCAGAATGGGGGGAGAAGACTAGTTCTTTAGGGTCTGCTAGGGAAAGACCATTCGGGTTCCATTTTCGAGAACTACACGAAAACAGACAATCTAACTCTAACATAAATACATATTATCCTTTAAAGACTTGATTCTCCCCACACTTATTTAGCTGTGGTGTCGAAATTGTGATTAACTTCGTTGTCGACTTCCATCGGACCATGTATGTAATGTTTAACTCTGTGACCATTAACTTTAAATTCAATCCCATTTGAATTTATTAATTCTATCGTTCCGTATGGGAAAACTCTTTTGACTATGAATGGTCCAGACCATCTTGATTTCAATTTTCCAGGAAATAGCTTGAATCGTGAATTGAAAAGAAGAACTCTGTCTCCTTCTTTAAATTCTTTTGAACTTCTGATTCTTTTATCATGCCATTTCTTCGTTCTTTCTTTATAGATTAACGAATTTTCGTATGCTTCATATCTTAATTCTTCTAATTCGTTTAGTTGACTTAATCGTAGACGTCCGGCTTCATGTAAATCAAGATTACATGTCTTCAAAGCCCAAAATGCTTTGTGTTCAATTTCTACTGGAAGATGACATGCTTTTCCATAAACAAGTCTAAAAGGTGTGGTTCCAATTGGAGTTTTGTAGGCTGTTCTAAAAGCCCAGAGTGCATCCTCCAATTTAATGGACCATTCCTTCGGATTTGATCATATGGTTTTCTCTAGAATACGTTTTAAAGCTTGGTTGGTATTTTCAACTTGTCCACTTGTTTGTGGATGATATGCGGTGGAGATTTTATGAGTTACTCCATATCTTTTAAGAACTTTCTCAAGTTGATTATTACAGAAATGAGTACCCCGATCACTTATTAAAGCTTTCGGTGTTCCAAACCTTGCAAAAAGACGTTTTAAAAAGTTGACTACAACTCGTGCATCGTTAGTTGGGAGAGCTTGTGCTTCCGCCCATTTAGATACATAATCAATGGCTACGAGTATATATAGATTATTATGAGATTTTGGAAATGGACCCATAAAGTCAATACCCTAAATGTCAAATACTTCACATACTTGGATGACATTTTGTGGCATTTCATCACGTTGACTTATTTTTCCGGCCCTTTGACAAGCATCACAGGATTTGCAAAGAAGGTGTGCATCTTTGTAAATTGTAGGCCAATAGAATCCAGCATCATAAACTTTTCTTGCTGTTAGTTGAGGCCCATAATGCCCTCCAGTTGGTCCTGTGTGACAATGGTTTAAAATTTTACTAGCTTCATCTCCAAATACACATCGGCGTATCATTCCATCGGGACAACTTTTAAACAGATGTGGATCTTCCCAAAAATAGTGTTTTATATCACTGAAGAATTTCTTTCGTCTTTGGTACGATAATCCTTTTTCAAGGAATCCACAAACTAAGTAGTTTGCATAGTCTGCAAACCATGGGATTTCTTTATAATCTATCTTTAATAGATATTCATCAGGAAAGTTGTCTTGTATGGCCGATTCATTTAGAACTTCTAATTCAGGATTTTCAAGACGAGAAAGATGATCAGCGGCGAGATTTTCTGCTCCTCTTTTATCTCGAATTTCAATATCAAACTCTTGTAAGAGTAAGATCCAACGGATTAATCTTGGTTTAGCATCTTGTTTCGAAAATAGGTATCTAAGAGTAGAATGGTCGGTATAGACCACCGTTTTTGCTAGAACGAGATATGATCGAAATTTGTCAAAAGCATAGACAATAGCAAGGAGTTCTTTTTCAGTAGTTGTATAGTTCGTTTGTGCTCCTTGTAACGTCTTACTAGCATAATATATAGGTTGAAATCGTTTTTCAATCCTTTGTCCTAAAACGGCTCCCATTGCAAAATCACTTGCATCGCACATTAGTTCAAATGGTAGATTCCAATTTGGTGTTATCATGATCGGCGCATTAGTGAGTTTTTCTTTAAGAATATTAAAAGATTTGATACACTCATCTGAAAAGATGAATGGAGCATCCTTTTCTAGGAGTTTATTCATAGGAGTGGCAATTTTAGAAAAATCTTTTATGAAACGTCGGTAAAAACCGGCATGCCCTAGAAAACTCCTAACTCCTCTAACATTGGTGGGATGTGGAAGTTTAGCAATTACATCTACTTTAGCTCTATCCACTTCAATTCCTTCTTTTGAAATTTTATGTCCAAGAACGATGCCTTCTTTAACCATGAAATGGCATTTCTCCCAATTAAGTACTAGATTTGATTGTTCGCATCTAATAAGCATTCGTTCCAGATTAACTAGACATGATTCAAATGTATCACCGAAGACTGAAAAGTCATCCATGAAAACTTCCATGCATTCTTCTATCATGTAGTGAAAAATCGCCATCATACACCTTTGAAAGGTTGCAGGGGCGTTGCAAAGTCCAAATGGCATGCGTTTGTAAGCAAAAGTACCATAAGGGCACGTGAATGTGGTTTTCTCTTGGTCCTCGGGTGCTATTGGAATTTGAAAATATCCGGAAAATCCATCTAGAAAACAATAGTAACTATTTCTGGCTAATCTTTCCAACATTTGATCAATGAAAGGTAAGGGAAAGTGATCTTTTCTGGTGGCGTCATTTAATTTTCTATAATCAATACATACACGCCATCCTGTTACAGTCCTAGTAGGAATAAGCTCATTTTTCTCATTTGTAATGACAGTCATGCCACCCTTCTTAGGCACGCATTGAACTGGGCTTACCCATGGACTATCAGAAATTGGATAAATTAAACCTGCATCTAGCAGTTTAATAATCTCTTTCTTAACTACATCTTGCATATTAGGATTTAGTCTTCGTTGGCGTTGCACATACGTTTTATGACCTTCTTCCATAAGGATTTTATGTGTGCAATACGAAGGACTTATTCCTTTAATATCATGAATCTTCCATGCAATGGCTGGTTTATGAGCTTTCAACACAGAAATGAGTTGTGATTTCTCATTTTCAGTAAGAGAAGACGATATTATTACAGGTAATTCAGATTCACCATGTAAATAAGCGTATTCCAAATGGTTTGGAAGTGGCTTTAATTCTAATTTCGGAGGTTCTTCTATCGATGATTTATATCGATATCTGTCTTCTTCTTTTAGCATTTGAATTTCTTCTGTTGTTGGTTCATATCCATTAGCTATTAGTGTAGCTAATATTTCAGCTTCATCAATTGGTTCATTACCTTCTCCTAAAGAACATTCTCCTGTTCCTTGTAATTCTGGAAATTCTTCTAATAATTCTGCATGTGCATCTATAGTTTGAATATAATAACATGTATCATCTGCAGATTGCGGTTGTTGCATTGCTCTATCAACTGAAAAGGTAACACTCTCATTCTCTATACTTAGGGTCAATTTCTTACCGAACACGTCTATCATTGCTTTAGCCGTGTTTAAGAATGGTCTTCCTAATATGAGAGGAACTTGAGAATCTTCTTCCATGTCCAGAACAACAAAATCTACTGGAAATACTAAAGTACCAACTTTAACTAGCATGTTCTCCATTATCCCTCTAGGATATTTTATTGATCTATCGGCTAGTTGTATGCTTATTCTGGTTGGTTTCAATTCTCCAAGGTCTAGTTTAGCGTATAGTGAATACGGCATTAGATTTATACCAGCACCTAAGTCTGCCAATGCTTCTATTGAACTAAGACTACCCAGAAAACATGGAATTGTGAAACTTCCTGGATCAGATAGTTTTTCTGGTATCTTATTCAACAGCACTGCTGAACAATTAGCATTCATAGTAACAGCCGAGAGTTCTTCCATTTTCTTTCTATTTGAAATTAGATCTTTCAAGAATTTAGCATATCTAGGCATTCCTGAAATCACATCAATGAAAGGAAGATTTAGATTTATCTGTTTAAACATATCCAAGAATTTGGATTGCTCGGCTTCAAGTTTCTCTTTCTTCATTTTACTCGGGTAAGGAAGTGGTGGTTGGTATGGTTTAACATAAGGTTTAGCCTTAACTGTGTTATCTTCATTAACCTTTTCAACTACCGGTTCTTTTTCCTTATCTTGATCAGGTTGTGGTTCTTGTGGAGTAGGAATAGCTTCATCAGAAGTTACAGGTATTTCAGGTGGTTTAAGTGTTGTACCACTTCTTGTGGTAATGGCTTTAGCTGTTTCATTCCGGGGGTTAGCATTTGTATCACTAGGTAGACTTCCTGGTTTTCTTTCACCTATTAACCTTGCTAGGTTACTCACTTCTTGTTCCAGATTTTGAATAGAAGCTTGTTGATTTCTAAATGCTTGAGCATTTTGTTCATTAGTTTGTTTCTGAGATGTGAAAAACTGTGTTTGAGTTTCAACTAGCTTTGTCATCATATCTTCTAAATTCGGCTTTTTATCATCGGTTTGTTGTGGTGGTTTGTTTTGAAAATTAGGTCTTTGCTGATTGTAAGTATTATTGGATACTTGTTGATTGCTAGGACCTTGTTGGTTGTTGTATGGAATATTTCGGTTATAACTCTAGTTTTGATTGTAAATCGGTCTTGGCGGTTGATAATTATTCTGATAATTATTTCCAGGCCTTTGGTTTATGTATGAAATATTCTCTCTTTGTTCCATTGTTAATTCAATACTGAGACAATCTTTTGTCAAATGTGGTCCTCCACACTGCTCACAACTAATTCGTATTGAGTGAATATCTTTAGTCATCTTTTCCATTCGTCTCTCCACAGCATCTATCTTTGCGGAAATGGAATCTAAGTCATGGCTAGAATCGGCTCTAGCTGCTTTAGATGATCTAACGATGTCTTTTTCTTGGTGCCACTCATGTGAGTGGGAAGCAGTGTTATCAATAATTTTGTAAGCATCAGTTTCGGTTTTCTTCATAATAGAATCACCAGCTGCTATATCTATGTCTTTCCTTGTAGTGATGTCGCATCCTTGGTAGAATATTTGTACTATTTGACAGGTGACTAAACCATGTTGCGGACATCCTCTTAATAACTTTCCATATCTTGTCCACGCCTCATATAGAGTTTCATTTAGTTTCTGTGTAAACGTAACAATTTCTGCTTAAAGTCTTACGGCTTTAGATGCAGGAAAGAATTGTTTAAGAAATTTGTCAACTAAAACATCCCATGTATCAATCGCCCCTTCAGGTAACGATTCCAACCAATCTTTGGCTTCTCCCTTTAAAGTCCAGGGAAATAACATGAGATATATCTGTTCATCCTCCACTTCTCGGATTTTAAATAGTGTGCAGATTCTATTAAAGGTACGTAGATGTTCATTTGGATCTTCCTTCGGCGCACCACTAAATTGGCATTGATTAGTCAACATGTGTAGAATTTGTCCTTTGATTTCATAATCTGGCGCATTAATGTCTGGATGAGTAATTGCGTGACCTTGGCCAGTGCGTTTAGCTCTCATTCGGTCTTCCATACTTAAAGGTTCCAGATTCTCCATAATTGAATTTGTTGAATCGGAATCACTAGAGGATTCTGATTTAATGGTTCGTTCCTCAACAATCTCTGTTTGAATGATTGGTGGTTCCGGAGGAAAGTTTAATGGTTCAGGATCTACGAACCGTTCCTGAATATTCTCCGGATTCTCAATTGTGAGGTCGGGTTCAAAAAATGAATTATCGGAAATTTGAACTGAAGTACTTGGTCGACAGGATGACGATTCTAAAGAAAAATCAACGGCGGTTATATTTGCTAAATGTCTTGATCTAGTTACAGGTGGTGAACGTACAAAAGGTGGTGATCGTCTTGCTCGGTGCATTCACTGAATATCCTATTAGTTTTTAAAAGGAAAGAAAAATTATAATAAGTTATCCAACCAATAGACTTTTCTGATTTTGCCCACGTTTCGAAAAGCCAAAATATGCAGCAGAGGGGCAGGATTCGTTTGGTCTCAATATAATTGAGGACTGTTTGGCTCTAATAACCCGGTCCACGTACAAATCCAACTATTACTACGAACCAGAAAATTTTGATGTCTATCAATTTAACCACTTAAAATAAATTTTCGTAATTTTAAGAAATTTAGATAAGAAGTAGAATAAAAATCTATGTCCTAAAAACTAGAATAGCGAGAAATAAGAAAGAAAAAGAGTTCGTCAGAAAAAAAAGAAACTTATAAAACTTAAAAACACTTGACTAACCTAACCTTATTACTACAACTAACTTAAAATTATAATCGCAAATTGAGATTACTAATTGGAATGATAATTGATACATAGGTAAAATGTAACATCCAGCATTTTTCCGTTAAATTATTTTAACGCCGTCTTTTTTTTATTTATTTATTTAATATCCTCAGCATCTCGATTCGTATCCTCTTTTAGCTACATTCTTAAAATATTTTCGTTATTGGATTATAACGTCCCCCGTACTCTCGTGAAGTTAAATATTCGTTCGGTTAATTTCCGCACCCGACTACAAACTAGAGGGACTAGTTTTGCCAAAAAGACAAATAGGTGACTAGCTTTTGACTAGTCAACCCCACCTCCCATCTTTTTCATTTTCATTTTTCCTTTTCTTTCACTACTTCCATAATTTCTCTCAATTCTCCATTTTGAAGATTCATCATCTAAATCAAATCGGTCAAGCTTCAATCCAAACAAATTACATATTTGGAATCCTTGCAACTTTCTCTTCGATTCCATACCAATTTCATCTCATTTGGGTAACTTTCTAAAATCACTAGATTTCTTTAAATTCGTGTTCTTGACTTATAAAGTAGTTAATTAGTGTCTATGGCTCATTGTGATGTCGTGTATGTAATTTGTATGCTCGATTTGTTGTTTTTGGTGTAACTAGTTCATTATGAAAATTGCTTGCTAAATCTTTGATTTTGGATGATTAAAAGTTGTTTAATTGTTAAAGTTCATGTATTAAATGTGTTACTAGCGTCATTAGCTTCAATTTGATGTGTAGGTTGATTAAGAAAACTTCAAAAACATGATTATTGATTTTGAGATGTTTGACTAGGGTTTGATAGTTCTTGACATGAATTTTTGGATGCTTGAATGCCATGAAATGTTAATTGTTAGTGTTTAGTAGTAATGTATGCTTCATTACCTTCAAAACGGCATATCACATGTGTGAATTGGATTCCCGAAACTTAAAATGCATTTGATGAACTTGAAACTTTGAAAATGGATTCTTAATGATCACTTGACGGAAAATCGGTTATTGAAATTGATGTTTTTGTTTGATGAAACGTGTTTAGTTGTTTTCCTTGTCAAATTACCTTTCCAACGATATATAGTATGCATTTTGGATGTTTTCGGTTCATAAAATATGTTAATTTGAGTTTTGGTTCGTGACTTGGTCTATTTTTCTGCAAACAGCAAAAATTCCAGGTATGCGCGCCGTGCAACCTCAGCGCGCCGCGCAAAACAGAAATCCCAGATATTTGCCCCCTTTAGTTGAGTTCTGACCCGGATTTACACTAGGGTGCGCGCCGCGCAACCCACAGCGCGCCGCGCATATGCCCAGCTCATTTTTGTTTTTATTTTTCCTTTCACAAAATGTTTCCCGCTTAACCGTAACTCCGATTAACATGAAACTTGGCCATTCTGCTCATAAATGATTTCTCATCATGGGAAAATTGTCGGATACCCGACCCGACCCCGTTGACCTTGACTTTGACCAAGTTTGACTTTTAGTCAAACTTAACCAAACAATTATACGATCGTTCTAACATGCTTAATTACTTGTATCGTGCATGAAACTTGACTAATTGATTCACATGCTACATAATCGAGTCGTAACGAGCCATAGGACTAATTGAACATCTTTGACCGTTTGTGTTTACCGTTATTGATATAACCTATATGTTTAGGTCAAGACTAGCTTTGTTTTTGCACGCGTTTACTTGTTGAAGTACTTTATTAACTCTTGCACGCAAGGTGAGATCATAGTCCCACTTTTACTCTTTTAAACTTACTTTTGGGATGAGAAAACATAAACGATTCTTTTGAACTAAGTGAACACAAGAACGGGAAAACAAACATTCTACATACGAGTTTAGAACGAAAATCCGCAATCCGATTATCATTAGTTACATCAGATGGTGTAAGCGAGAACTTATGTTATATGGCCATATGGGTTGACAACCCTCATCTTTGACGGTTCGCTACCGTCTACGGATGAAATATATTTTCGGGAAACAGTGTTGTTCTAGCACTAATTTATGGGGTATTCAACGGACGGAATGTTAAGCTTTGATAATTGGGTGCTCGTGAATATTAACTTTTAGAATGTATTACTATTATTTCAACTTTTCAAACCTTGTGGTTCGACTTACTTACTTTTACTCACTTACTTACTTAAACCTATGATTTCACCAACGTTTTCGTTGACAGATTTCTATGTTTTTCTCAGGGCTTGCACGATATGTGAAACATGCTTCCGCTCACTATTTGATACTTGCATTGGATGTCGAGTATACATGCATTTCATGGAGCGTCTTTGACTTTACTTTAAACCGTGTCGCCTAGATTTCATTTGTACTTATAACCTTGTAACTTAACCTATGGTTGAACTATTCTTGTAAACTTTGAAAACAATCTTTATTTTGAAATGAAGGCGACATATTTTGGTCAAACGTTGTCATAAAGACTTATGACCAGGTAATGGGACCCACGTAGACGACGCCGTCACTTGACGATTTGTCGGGGTCGTTACAAGTGGTATCAGAGCTTTGGTTGTAGGGATTTAGAGTTCATTTGTGTCCACCCCGAGTCATAGGGTACATAGGTGAATCTAGACTACAACCGGCATATAGACTGAAGTAGGAATTACTTGACTATTTGTGCATTTATACTCGAACTCTTCTATCATATCTAACTCGTATTCGATCTTGATCTTACGTTGATAAATTTTGTTGACGCGCCACCTTGACTTTATGAAGTAATGTTAAATGCACATGAGAATCAGGGTAATATAATTTCCGGGATTATATTACGGTGATTCACATGGACGTTCCGACATTATGACATAAAGAATTTAAGGCGAGTCAAGGAAAAATTTTCTCTCTATCCTTATTCCATATCACGGTTAGTATTGTTAGGAATACTAATCAACGATATTCTTGTGTCATGAAGGAACAATGGCTCACCAAGGTCAACACAATACCCCTCTCGAAACACTAGAACAAGCTCTTCAACGAATGATAACCACCGCCGTGGGTACGGCCGTGGCCGATCACTTTTCCAACAACACCAATCGTGGAGCCGGTAATTCAAGCGAAGGTTGCTCCTACAAGAACTTCATGAAGTACAACCCTCCCACTTTCGATGGAACCGGAGGACCGGTTGTTCTCGCCCGATGGTTTGAACAAATGGAGACCGTTTTTAACACAAGCGGTTGTCGAGACCAAGATAAGGTCAAGTTTTCCACCCTCACTTTCACCGGCATTGCTCTTTCGTGGTGGAACAAGTACGTACAATCGGTGGGTATTGATGAAGCCCACACACTCTCATGGACCGAATTAAGAGAAAGAATGATCACCGAATATTTTCTGCGCGACGAGACTCGAAGGCTCGAACAGGGTCTAAGGAATTTAAAAACGGTCGGGAATGACCTCGAAGCTTATAATCAACGGTTTACCGAACTAGCCTCAATGTGTCCCAATCTCATGACTCCCGAATCCCTAAGAGTCGAACTTTACATGGATGGCCTCCCTAAGAGCATTCAACACGGGGTAATGACATCCCAACCCACTAACCTACAAGAGGCTTTAGCAAAGGCCCACCAAACTTTGGAAACGGTGAATGAAATAGAAGCACCGGCACCAATGGTCGAGAACCACCCGAGTAACAACAAAAGAACATGGGAAGCCTCTCAATCAAGCAACCACAACAATAACAACAACCCCGCCAAGAAGCCTTTCGCCTCCAACGACAAGAAAGGCTATGCCGGAAAACTACCTTTTTGTAATGAATGCCACAAGCATCACTTTGAAGGATGTGGCAGGTTCCGCCACCGGCGCCAAGGAAGTGGTCACATCGCCAAACATTGTGGAAGTGCCACCCCCGTCACTCAAAAGGGACCCAACCCACGAAAGTCGGTCACTTGCTACGCATGTGGCCAAACGGGTCATTTTAGGAATGAATGCCCAAATAAGAAAATCAACCCCAACGCACGCCGTTAAACTTTCAACATCAACGCCTAGGATGCCCGAGACGACGATGGACTAGTCACGGGTATGTTTCTTCTCGAAATTCTCACGTTGCATGTTTATTCGATTCGGTTACCGTTAGACGTTTTATAAACAAGGCTCTGACTCATACTCTTTGCACTTCACCTTTTTCCCCTAGATACTACTTAGGCAATTTAAGTGACCAACGGAAAATATTGTGTGCCTATAAATTTTATTGGAGGATATACTTTAAGACTTTTGACTTGACACCTATAGAACTAGGGAGCTCAGAACCTATTCGTTAAGGAGAAATTATTCCCCTATAGTTATGTATAGAATATTGTGAACTAAGTAATTTTCGGTTGGAAACCGATACCCTCTTCCTCGTATCCATTACCTCCTGATTATTTGCGTGGATCCCTTGTATTCCAAATCGACTTCCGTTCCGGTTATCATCAATTGGGGGTTAAGGGAGACGATGTCTCCTAAGCCATTTTCTGAACTCGCAACGTTAGTTGTAAATCTCTCTTAGTACCGTTTGATTTATTTAGGACTCCGTCCGTATTCATGAACCTCTTAAACCACGTATGCAAACTTATCTAGACAAATCTGTTATCGTATTTATAGATGACATCTTAACTTATTCAAGTAAAGAAGGAAAACGAACAACATCACCATCTTACGCTCGAACTTTTGAGAAAAGAGCAACTCTATACCAAATTCTCCGAGTGGGAATTTTTGTTGAACGAAGTCCAATTTTTCTAGACCATGACGTTAATGGTCAAGGCATTACAATCAATCTCGAAATCAAGCCACATGTAATCAGGAAACTCTCCCAACTCAGACTTGTATTCGTAAAATCTTAGATCTCGCCTGTTATCACCGAAAATTCATTTCTGACTTTTCTCGTGTTACACGACTTTAACCTCGTTAACTCACTAAGGAAAACTTTAAACCTCTCCGTGTTCGAACCTTGAACGTAATTTTGCATGCAAACCTTTCTAGCTAAATTCGTATAGCACATAACGGAACTCAATATGGAAATAATTCTACTTAAACGCCCGAAAGGCATACTCTCTCGACTCGAAATCAACGAAACTGAAATTCGTTATTTTTGCACGAAGAATTCGAATACATAATTGTTGATCCGATCAACTTTTCTCGTCATCACGTACCACACTACGTACCTCTGTTATTCCACCGTTACCGTCTGATATTACTGGAACTTAAGATAACCCGCAATCCAAGGATACATCACTCTTATTTGACATAACGTCCTTGTGTTTCTGATAATCGGCCAACTACTATTCAACCCCGAACTATACAACTACGTGTACTATCTCGATTTTCTTTCAAACTTCAACTTTTGACAACTAGATGCACAATACGGCGACCTTGAGATGTAAACTCATCCTATTCTAAGACCTCATTTCACTCCTATCTTTATCGCTCGCACTTCCGTTTAATGAAACTCCTTGTGACATTTCTCCATGGATAGAGAAACTCCTCATATTACCTTAACATTCGCCACGAGGGTGAATAGTCCTAACAAACATATTTCGAACCCTAACTGACTTGTTCAAACATATCTTAAGAGATTCTATTCCAGTACGGTGTATCTTCGTCATTTATCCTGTATCGAAATACTCGTTTCACTTCTAGTGTTACAAGAAACCTTGGGAACTCGCTTAGACACATGTACCGCGTATCTCCCACAACCGACGAACCGAGCAAACGTACGATTCAATCTTGGAAAGACATGTTACAGACTGGTATTGTCACCTTTAGTAGTTCCTCTTACAACGACAGCTATCACTCGTATATTAACGCCGCACCTCCGAAACCCTATATGACCGCAAATGTCATACCCCTGTTCATTTAACCAAAGCATGTGGCAAGCAAATCACTGAATCCGAACCCCATCAAGAAACAACAATTGAGATCGTTCAAGTCCGAGAAGGGCTCGAGATGACCCGTAGTCGCCAGAAGAGTTATACCAAACTTAGATGAAAACCTCACAAATCCCAGTGTGTAACCACGTAATATTGAGAACCTGCACCTTGGAAGGGTGTAATCCGTTTCGGGAATCAGGGAAAGTTAAACCCGCGACATGTTAACCCTTTTGAAACCTTGGGGCGTATTGGAACCGCTTCCTACCGTTTAGAACTTCCGACTAAATTAAGTTTCCGTTTACCCTACATTTCGTGTAACAAACTTAGAAACGTGTCCTGCGGAACAGGAACGTGCAATCCTGCTAGATACATCAACTATCGATGACAAACTACTCTTCATAGGAAAACCAGTTGAAACCAGGGATCGTAAAAACCAAACCTTAATACAACGTGAAACCCTAACTATCCAAATTCATGAGAACACTCAAGGACGTACCTTCACTTATTCATAGCATTGACATCTCCGGTCACGAGTGAGAGGCATCGATTATTACTTCCAACTAAATTTCGGGACGAAATTTCTTTTGAGGTGTGGATAATGTAACATCCCGCATTTTTCCGTTAAATTATTTTAACGCCGTCTTTTTTATTTATTTATTTAATATCCTCAGCATCTCGATTCGTATCCTCTTTTAGCTACATTCTTAAAATATTTTCGTTATTGTATTATAACGTCCCCCGTACTCTCGTGAAGTTAAATATTCGTTCGGTTAATTTCCGCACCCGACTACAAACTAGAGGGACTAGTTTTGCCAAAAAGACAAAGAGGTGACTAGCTTTTGACTAGTCAACCCCACCTCCCATCTTTTTCATTTTCATTTTTCCTTTTCTTTCACTACTTCCATAATTTCTCTCAATTCTCCATTTTGAAGATTCATCATCTAAATCAAATCGGTCAAGCTTCAATCCAAACAAATTACATATTTGGAATCCTTGCAACTTCCTCTTCGATTCCATACCAATTTCATCTCATTTGGGTAACTTTCTAAAATCACTAGATTTCTTTAAATTCGTGTTCTTGACTTATAAAGTAGTTAATTAGTGTCTATGGCTCATTGTGATGTCGTGTATGTAATTTGTATGCTCGATTTGTTGTTTTTGGTGTAACTAGTTCATTATGAAAATTGCTTGCTAAATCTTTGATTTTGGATGATTAAAAGTTGTTTAATTGTTAAAGTTCATGTATTAAATGTGTTACTAGCGTCATTAGCTTCAATTTGATGTGTAGGTTGATTAAGAAAACTTCAAAAACATGATTATTGATTTTGAGATGTTTGACTAGGGTTTGATAGTTCTTGACATGAATTTTTGGATGCTTGAATGCCATGAAATGTTAATTGTTAGTGTTTAGTAGTAATGTATGCTTCATTACCTTCAAAACGGCATATCACATGTGTGAATTGGATTCCCGAAACTTAAAATGCATTTGATGAACTTGAAACTTTGAAAATGGATTCTTAATGATCACTTGACGGAAAATCGGTTATTGAAATTGATGTTTTTGTTTGATGAAACGTGTTTAGTTATTTTCCTTGTCAAATTACCTTTCCAACGATATATAGTATGCATTTTGGATGTTTTCGGTTCATAAAATATGTTAATTTGAGTTTTGGTTCGTGACTTGGTCTATTTTTCTGCAAACAGCAAAAATTCCAGGTATGCGCGCCGTGCAACCTCAGCGCGCTGCGCAAAACAGAAATCCCAGATATTTGCCCCCTTTAGTTGAGTTCTGACCCGGATTTACACTAGGGTGCGCGCCGCGCAACCCATAGCGCGCCGCGCATATGCCCAGCTCATTTTTGTTTTTATTTTTCCTTTCACAAAATGTTTCCCGCTTAACCGTAACTCCGATTAACATGAAACTTGGCCATTCTGCTCATAAATGATTTCTCATCATGGGAAAATTGTCGGATACCCGACCCGACCCCGTTGACCTTGACTTTGACCAAGTTTGACTTTTAGTCAAACTTAACCAAACAATTATACGATCGTTCTAACATGCTTAATTACTTGTATCGTGCATGAAACTTGACTAATTGATTCACATGCTACATAATCGAGTCGTAACGAGCCATAGGACTAATTGAAGATCTTTGACCATTTGTGTTTACCGTTATTGATATAACCTATATGTTTAGGTCAAGACTAGCTTTGTCTTTGCACGCGTTTACTTGTTGAAGTACTTTATTAACTCTTGCACGCAAGGTGAGATCATAGTCCCACTTTTACTCTTTTAAACTTACTTTTGGGATGAGAAAACATAAACGATTCTTTTGAACTAAGTGAACACAAGAACGGGAAAACAAACATTCTACATACGAGTTTAGAACGAAAATCCTCAATCCGATTATCATTAGTTACATCAGATGGTGTAAGCGAGAACTTATGTTATATGGCCATATGGGTTGACAACCCTCATCTTTGACGGTTCGCTACCGTCTACGGATGAAATATATTTTCGGGAAACAGTGTTGTTCTAGCACTAATTTATGGGGTATTCAACGGACGGAATGTTAAGCTTTGATAATTGGGTGCTCGTGAATATTAACTTTTAGAATGTATTACTATTATTTCAACTTTTCAAACCTTGTGGTTCGACTTACTTACTTTTACTCACTTACTTACTTAAACCTATGATTTCACCAACGTTTTCGTTGACAGATTTCTATGTTTTTCTCAGGGCTTGCACGATATGTGAAACATGCTTCCGCTCACTATTTGATACTTGCATTGGATGTCGAGTATACATGCATTTCATGGAGCGTCTTTGACTTTACTTTAAACCGTGTCGCCTAGATTTCATTTGTACTTATAACCTTGTAACTTAACCTATGGTTGAACTATTCTTGTAAACTTTGAAAACAATCTTTATTTTGAAATGAAGGCGACATATTTTGGTCAAACGTTGTCATAAAGACTTATGACCAGGTAATGGGACCCACGTAGACGACGCCGTCACTTGACGATTTGTCGGGGTCGCTACATAAAAGTCGTCTAAAAATATTAAAGCTTACAAGTAAAACTATATCCCAAATGGAAATAACTTAAAAAGAAACTAAAACTTAAAAAGGCGTCACAAAATTCTAAAGCACCTAAATCTTATTCTAAAGAAAAAGCACTTAAGGAATTCTACGGCAAAGCCTAAAAATCTAGAAGTAAAAATAACTATGGCAAAATCTAACTTTAAAACTAAATATGAGCTAAATATACAAGTATTACGCTAAAACGATTAAAAAGGGACAAAATATAAAAATATACAAAAAGTTGTAAAAAGTACAATTTCTATATATATGTATCTATGTATGTAAGTGCATGTATTGGTGTATGTAGGTTTGTCTGTCTTGTATCTGTACCTAGGTATATATATCTACGAATGTATCTATATGTATTTATGTTTAAGCATGAGTTTTTTTTTTTTTTTTTTTTCGTGTGGTATATATACATCGATGTGTGTGTCTGTGTGGGTGCATATATGTATATGTACATGTATATGTATATGTATATGTATATGTATATGTATATGTATATATCTTGTTTGTCTGTATGTCTACCTGAAATTAAATGGTTATGTGCACTATTTTATTCATGCTCTTTGCCCTACTGTTGTGCATTACTGCTATATGTGTCCCCTTTATGGTCACTGTGTATGGTTGCTTCTTGCTAGGCGCTCATTACTCGTACAGGTACGTATCATTTGCCCTGTCTATTTCGTTCTTATGAGCTCTTCGGGCCGGAGGTCCTTTAGGAAGCAATCTCTTTTGCGCTAGAGTAGAGGGAGGGACAACCTTATCTAGGCCCGGGTTCTATACCCGCGGGTGGAGTAGTGACTTCCTTCTAATCTAGGGTACGAGGAATGATTGTCTACACTCACCTCCCCCATACCCCACTTTCGTTGGATTGGGTAATGTTGTTGTTGTTGTATTTATTAAAACTATTAATTTTACAATTTAATAAAACTAATTAATACTAAATACATAAATTAAATAAAAAGTAAAAGTTAAAATAAAACTAATTATAATAATAATAATAATTAGGGTTAAATAATAATAATAATAATAATAATTAATTACCCCATAATTAATTCAGTTTAGGGTTTCTGTCAGCGTGTCAGGATTACTCCGTGAGTTGCGGTATTCAAGGCATCAAACCCCGCGAGTCGCGGGGTTCCAGTTTTCAACTGACAGGTTATTTAAATTCAACGCGTTTTTCTTTATTTATTTTTTTTTTATTTTCTGTTTTTAATTTTTTCTGTTTATATAAAAAAAAATATGTGTATAATAAAAACTTATATTTAAAACTTAAATAAAAATAGAATTACTTTATAATTTTATAAATAAAAATCTTAAAACTAGATTTATATATATTTTTTATATGTTTTTAAATAAAAACAAAATACTTAAATAAAACTTATATAAAAATAAAGAAACTTTATAAAACTTAAATATTTAACAAAATCTTAAAAATACATAATTTTTTTTTTTATATTTTCGAATATTTAAAACGTACTTTTATAAAAACGAATTTTAATAAAAGTAAAATAAAAATCTTTTTTTTTTCTATATTAGCGTTGCGCTTCCGGCTTTTAAGAGACTCCCTGTGATGACCCGAAAATTTCTGACCAAATTTAAACTTAATCTTTGTATGATTAACATTTCCGACATGATAAACAAAGTCTGTAATATTGAGTCACGACAGTTTTGGAACTATATTCATATAATCAATTATTCTTTGACTGTTCCCTATGATTCACGAACAATATATATATAACTTAATATGCATATATATATATATGATTTCAAGTTATTTAGTAAATGATAGTAACATTCGTTTGTTAATTCGATTGATATTTAGATAAGTGAACTAAAACGTTTAAAATAAACAAGTAAAACACTAATTTGCTACAGTGTTTTCAAATTGCCACATTACTCAAAATGCTACAGTGTTTTCGAAAATCACTATTTGCTACAGTGAAATTGACTTTGCTACAGTGAATTGCTACAGTAAAAATTGATTTGACAAATAGCGAGACGATGATTTATAGAAGTAAATGACCAAAACACTCAAATGTATAAGTTATAATTTGAGTGATATAATTTAGGGATAATTTAGGGCTATATTTTGACAAATGTATGTGACACGAAACGTAAAATGCAAGTTTTCTCAGCGTACAAAAGGACATTTGAAAAACCGGAACCGGGACATAAGTTGAGTGATGACGTACGACTTATCGGAACTAAAATTACAAATCAACTATGCATGTGAATTTAATATAATATATAATTAATTATTTAAATTATATATATTATATATTTATTTATTCATGTCGACAAACAAAAAACAAAAGAAATGTGAGCTGTAATTGGAGGCCATGCGATCGCATGGCCATATAGAAGAAACCCCATGCGATCGCATGGGGATAGATTTCAGCTCTGATTGCTATAAATTGCTCGTTTTGCTCGATGATAATCACACACAAACACACACACAGATATTTATTTTTACTCCGTATTTATTTATTATTATTATTATTATTATTATTATTATTAATAATAAGATTATTATTAATCTTATTATTTTTATTATTAGTATTATTATTTTTGCGATACAAAAATAAAAATGTACCTAAAATATTACGACGGAGTGTTGTCCAAGTAACTTTCAAAATGGTTTCCAAGCGAGCTAGAGCTAAGGAAATTATGGGTTATTGCCAAGGAAATTATGGGTAATGTTCGGGGGTATTTTTGTGAATCAAACCTCGTGTTTATCATCTCCGATGCGTCTACGTGCTTTCCTACAATATTGTATATCAATATTAAACAGTGAGTTCATTTGATCCCTTTTTACATATATTTTTGGGCTGAGAATACATGCGCAGTTTTATAAACTGTTTTACTAAATGGATACAAATACTAAAACTGATTTTGTGTGAGTTCATTTGATCCCTTTTTACATATATTTTTGGGCTGAGAATACATGCGCAGTTTTATAAACTGTTTTACTAAATGGATACAAATACTAAAACTGATTTTGTGTGAGTTTCATTTGCTCCCTTTTTAATTGCTTTTGTAATCTATATTTTTGGGCTGAGAATACATGCACTTTATTTTAAACGCACTGGATACAAGTACATACTAAATTCTACACCGAGTTTGAACCGAAAATCCCTTAGCTTTGGTAACTAGTAACTGCCGGTTATAAGAACTGGTGGGCGCGAGTAGTAGTATATGGATCCATAGGGCTTGATATCCCCGTCCGAGCTAGAGCACTAGCATTTTAATGGACGTATGCTATTTGAGAAGCGTACACGTTGGTTTGCGTGTATTATTAAGATGATTATACAAAGGGTATAAAATATATATACGTTAAGTTTAGTTACCAGGGTGCTCAATTTTGTAGAATATTTTGATAAACATTTCTAGATGAAACAACTGAAATCTTGTGATCCACCTTTATATACAGATTATACGAAACATTAAAACTATGAACTCACCAACCTTTGTGTTGACACTTGTTAGCATGTTTATTCTCAGGTTTCCTAGAAGTCTTCCGCTGTTTGCTTAGATGTTAGACAAGCTATGTGCATGGAGTCGTACATGACATATTTTTCAAGGAAACGTTGCATTCACCAAATCATCACCATGTATCTTATTTTGACTGCATTGTCAACGGAAGTACTGTTGTAAACTATTATTTATGGTGATTGTCTATATATAGAAATCATTAGATGTCGAAAACCTTTGATTTAAATATTCATTTATGGTGTACCTTTTCAAAAGAATGCAATGTTTACAAAACGTATCATATAGAGGTCAAATACCTCGCAATGAAATCAATGAATGACGTGTTCGTCCATATGGATTTGGAGCGATCGTCACACTCCCCGGCAGCGGCGCCAAAAATACTTGATGTTTTAGCAGAGTAGTATATAAAATAGCTTATATTTTTACAGAAAATACTATTAAATACGATACAATTTTACAAAAGATATTTATTTATTTATAGAATGGATATACTTAAACCTTGCTACAACACTTATAGGCAGTGTACCTAATCGTACAGTAGTGTAGTTTTTAGTAAGTCCGGTTCGTTCCACAGGGAATCTTTTTAAACAAAGCTTAACGCTATATTAGTTTACTTTTATAAAAATACAAATATATATATATATATATATATATATATATATATATATATATATATATATATATATATATATATATATATATATAAGTAATATTATTATTATAAAGGGGGGTTTTTACCGTTTAATGACCGGTTTGTCGATTTTAAAACTTTAGTCGCAGTTAAAACCAAATGTAAAATATTAAAAATAAATACAAGAATTAAATTAAAGCATAAAGTAAATAACGATAATGAAATTGCGAATAATAAAAGTGCGATAACATAAACTTGCGATAATTAAAAAGTACGATAATTAAAAGTGTAATTAAATAAAATAACAATAAAAATGCGATAATTAGAAGTGCAATTAAATATAAAATAAAGGAAATTAAATATGAAATAAAAGAATTATGCTTATTTAAACTTCCGTAATCATGATGTTTGACGTGTTGATTTTAGTTTTATGCCCATGGGTTAATTGTCCTTTGTCCTGGATTATTTAATATGTCCGTCTGGTTTTTGTCCATAACAGTCCATCAGTCATAAATATAAAGTGCGAGTGTCCTCGTCAAATTATTCTTATACCCGAAGTTAAATATTCCAACTAATTGGGGACTTAAACTGTAACAAGATTTTAATACTTTGTTTAATAAGTACACCAGGATGTCGACTGAGTGTAACCCAAGGTTTTAATATTTTGTTATCAATTATACCAAGTGTCCTTGTACATAATTTCACCCCTGTTTTAATTATTCTAGTGGCTATTAATCCATTCCCGTGTCCGGTTAAATGAACGATTATTCGTACATATAAATACCCCGCCCATCGTGTCCGATTGAGTGTATATGGTAATTTATAGGGACGCCCAATTGTAAATCTTTATATTAACATTAACAAACTATCATTTAGTTAAACAAATATAAAGCCCATTAATAGCTCATAGTCTAATTTCCACAAGTGTCGTTCTTTTGTCCAAATCCCAATTATGGTACAAAGCTCAATTACCCAATTTTAGTAATTAGCCCAACATCATGATTACTTCGAATTAAATAAGCATAATAATAACTTAGCTACGAGACATTAATTTAAAAAGGTTGAACATAACTTACAATGATTAAAAATAGCGTAGCGTTACACGGACAGAATTTCGACTTACACCCTTAAAACATTCGCTAACATACCCTTATTATTAGAATTATAATTAAAATTAAAATATAAATTATAAATATATATATATATTTTACGTATGAATGAGGAGAAGAAAAAGATTAATGATTACGATCAGAATGCGCGAGCTTTATAGGGAGTTTCTGAAATTGGGGCTCCGCGACTCGCGGCCTTTTTGGCCTTCAAACTCCGCGAGTCGCGGAGTTTGCTTTTACAGCTCAGAGGAGTTTGGCTCTTTGTTTACCGACGGTTTTAAATAAATATAATATATTAAATAATTATAAGAATTATTTAAATATTATATTATATTTATGTGCATAGTTGACTTGTAATTTTTAGTCCGTTGCGTCGAGCGTTGAGAGTTGACTCTGGTCCCGGTTCCGGATTTTCGAACGTCCTTGCGTACAATTTAATATCTTGTACTTTGCGTTTTGAATCTTGTACTCTTGTAATTTCGAGACGTTTCTTATCAATAATTGAAACCTCTTTGATTGTCTTTTGTACTTTTGAGCTTTTTGGTCGTTTGCGTCTTCAATTCGTCGAATCTGTCTTTTGTCTTCACCTTTTATTATTTAAACGAATATCACTTGTAAATAGAACAATTGCAACTAAAAGCTTGTCTTTCTTGAGGAATAATGCTATGAAATATATGTTCGTTTTTAGCATTATCACCCTAATTGATGCGAATCCTAAAGATAGATCTATTGGGCCTAACAAACCCCATCCAAAGTACCAGATGCTTTAGTACTTCAAAATTTATATCATATCCGAAGGGTGTCCCGGAATGATGGGGATATTCTTATATATGCATCTTGTTAATGTCGGTTACCAGGTGTTCACCATATGAATGATTTTTATCTCTATGTATGGGATGTGTATTGAAATATGAAATCTTGTGGTCTATTATTATGATTTGATATATATAGGTTAAACCTATAACTCACCAACATTTTTGTTGACGTTTTAAGCATGTTTATTCTCAGGTGATTATTAAGAGCTTCCGCTGTCGCATACTTAAATAAGGACGAGATTTGGAGTCCATGCTTGTATGATATTGTGTAAAAACTGCATTCAAGAAACTTATTTTGTTGTAACATATTTGTATTGTAAACCATTATGTAATGGTCGTGTGTAAACAGGATATTTTATATTATCATTATTTGATAATCTACGTAAAGCTTTTTAAACCTTTATTGATGAAATAAAGGTTATGGTTTGTTTTAAAATGAATGCAGTCTTTGAAAAACGTCTCATATAGAGGTCAAAACCTCGCAACGAAATCAATTAATATGGAACGTTTTTAATCAATAAGAACGGGACATTTCAATATGCCCGCAGCGTAAAACGGTAAGTCATTTATTTTGTATATTACTTTAATCAAATTAATATATTTTTTCGTAAAGCAAAGAATATTATATTAAAACAAGCAAGAAGCTAGCAATTACAACGACTCCAAAACGACCCACATTACATCGACATTAATAAATGAAAACACGACAATACCAAACTACCCTGCAACAAAATTCACGCCACACAAACCACAAAGAACGGGTCCAAGAAACAAACCATAACAATCAACTACACCCCAACTCGAAAGCCACGAAAAAATTAAAACGAAAATCCAATACGAATGGAAAAAATCTTAGATCGAACTAGAAATCCGAAATAGTCTTTTAAGAATTCGAGGATGAGTAATCTTCTTCACAGGACGAGTAATCTTCATTCGAGGATGAATAATATTCATCGAACGCGTCATCATCTTCCACATTAATAGCTCGAAGACACCAATTGAATCTGTTGCGATATTTTTTACGCTTCATTTGTTTTTTTTTTGCCCTGAATATAATTAAAGAAATGATGTTTATTTAATTTAAAAACAAAAATAAAAATGTCTAAAAAGTTATATATTTTTATTGAACGGATATTAACGTAAAAAAAATCAACATAATACGGCGTATATTTATAGAAGTTTTCTAATGACAACTAGGGTTATCATTAAGAGTAATTTTCTACATAAAAAAATAGTACTGTACAATTGAATGATTGATGATAGTTATTTTTAGGCGGTGAGTGATTAATTTGATGTACAATTAAATTATGCATCTCCTAATTTTTTAAAAACAAACTTTATGGTTGTCATTAAAAATTTTCATTATCAAATGCACATTAAAGAATTTATATAAATTCATTAAACACATATTAACTTATTGCCCGTTACAGGTTTACAAAATTCATATAACAATCAAATAAATTGGCATAGGATATTTTTAATGCTGATTTATATTTATACTAGATTTATGAACCCGTGCGTTGCACGGGAACTCATCCGCAAACATTATTGGTTTTTAAACTTATATATGAAATAACGGTATTATAGGAGAAGTGTCAAAAGTATTGTTGTGGTTGAATTAATAAAATATGTTTTGTAAACCACAGACATCACATTAGTAAAACTTTGATAAATTATAGTTTATAAATAGATTTTAAGAGTCGTGCGTTGCACGGCAGCTATATATGATCAGGTCGAGAAATAGCTGCATATTATCACGTCCACGTATATATTGTAGTATGCATTTGTACACTGTCATGCAAGTCTTACTGTTGGTTAATTAATACACGATTTTGCTCCACCATCCTACACTTTATAGTTAGTTTGTACATCATATTTAACTGTCAATTATACCTTGATGATCCAATACCTGTCGTATCACTCTCACAATTCTTTCAGGAAAAAAAAACAATAATTTCAAATTTAGGTAAACGAATAATTCACATATCTTAAGAGGCTCACAAGGATAACTATGATATCAGGAAGTAAGATGTAAACTATAATCGAAATTGGTAATATTCATAGATTACCAAGTCAATCTAATTCTAATAGTTTAATAATATCAAGAATGAAATTGTTGCTACAAATCTAAGCGGACAAATTGCAATATAGAATCATCACTGAGTCATACACGGATGATGTTAACGAAATGTATATACGACACATAGTATTTTGCTAACATGAAAAGAAACACAGCTGCACACATAGTATTTTGCTAACATGAAAAGAAACACAGCTGCAGAACGTTAGAACCTGATTAGTATTTCACGACTCGTAAATGCCACTTTGCACTTCGACAACGATCGCGGATGTAAACGCTTCCTAAAGCAGCACATACTTTCTTCAGGTGAGTAAGTAGCATAAGAAAACTGCATAAAGTGATTCGACTGAGACAACATTTGATTGCTTTTAAATTTTAATCCCTCAGTGATATATATATATTAGATACATCGGTACCCTCTAGTAACATAACATTTGGTATTTAAGAGGTTTTATAATGAAAATTTGAGAAAGGAAACCAAAGACTACTCACTGGCAAGTTGGTTTACTTGAAGATGGCAAGAAAAATGTCATGAAAGTTACCATGGAAAGTTGAACTTCTAGGGAACACCATCAAAATTGAGAGACTTTTGGTATCCTTACAGACATATCGACCCATCAAAAGCATCAAAGTCGAATCGTTGTCGCTCTCTCCCAACCTGAAGGAATTACAAAGTATTATCATTATCAATCTCCCAACCTGAAGGAATTACAAAGTATTATCATTATCATTATCAATCTCTTTATTACTGAAAGGATGTTTTGTAGTTTCGTGTTTTAAACCTCACATTTTTTGGGTCGTTTGGTCTACGGAAGAAAATGGTCAAACCAATTGAAGCTTAGGGGTAAAAGGTGTTACTTTTACTGAAAGGATGTTTTGTAGTTTCGTGTTTTAAACCTCACATTTTTTGGGTCGTTTGGTCTAGGGAAGAAAATGGTCAAACCAATTGAAGCTTAGGGGTAAAAGGTGTTACTTTTCAAGTTTTACAGTTGTATTTGAAATGTAACTTGAGGGTTACAAAATGTAACTTTCTAATTCAATAAAATAATTACTCCCTCCGTCCCAAATCTATTGTCCATTATTCCATTTTAAAATGTCCCAAATTAATTGTTCTGATTCTTTTTCAACCAATCAAAAAAGGTTATTTTGAAGAGAGAAGATATATTATTGGTGGAGAATGAAGTTAGTGAGATTTCCTAAAACTGCGTGTTTTTTGTCTTGGGACAATAGATTTGAGACGGAGGGAGTATTAAATAAAAACAACCCAATTTTTTTTACGGGATTTATCTCTTTTTTCGTCGCGAGTTACACTTCTCCGTTATCACCTTTCAACTCGAAATGATTTTACGAACAAAACGCAACTAACTATATTCGAAACGGATACTTTTTTTAAGAAAAACATATATATAATAAATAAATAAATTCAACTTATAATAACGAGTGGATTGCTACATCAACTGGTAAGCTCGTGAGTTGGTAAAATAAATGACCCGTGTTCGAGTCCTTCTAGCCCCTTTATTTCTTTTTCTAGGAAATTTTTTTCTCAGTTCTCACTCAACATTAGCTTCATAAAAAATGTTAGAATGTTCTGCTGCAACGCGCATACCAAAATTTAGGCTAACGGAAAAAGTATAAGTTTATTAGCCACATTTTGTTTTTTTTCGCGTATATTGGAAATGAATGGATAAGTGAGGCAGTGATATTTTTTTATCCTTTTTTCTAATAAAGAAAAATTATAAAAAGTGTTGTACATATTTATTAATTTGTAGTTTTAAAATTTAAATTTTTTATAAATGTATATTCTTTTTAATTTTTGTAAAGATAACTTATTAAATGTTATTAATGTGCATAAATGAGTTATACATGACAAATATTATTTACTTTTGTTTACTAATTATTTTTTGTGCTAACAATTTAAACAACTAAATTATGTGGATTTGATCGGTTAAATTATGAAAATTTAAACTAATCGCATTTGTTAGGTCTAACTGAATTTTTTGTGATTGATTTTTTTATTTGGTTAAAAGTAATACGAGATATTTTAACCGAAAGCATATACTTTTATATATAACGATATTTATTTCATCAGCAACAACGCACTTTGGCCCAGCGAAGCGGGATGGGCCATATTCTAGTTAAGATATATGACCAAAAATACCATGTTAGCGACTCATAAAGTCAAGCAGGTTAAGGTAAGATGTCAAAATGGGTTGGATTGCCCTATATAACTTTTTTGTTACCAATTCTTATTTATCTTCAGGGATATGAGGATTACTCAGGGGCTTCTTCCTAATTGCAACATACCCGACAAACTAAAACATTTTTCCCTATATGAGAGTAAATCATTCATATCATATTTTGCATTATATAAAAAAATAAATAGATCCATGGTACAATACAAATTAATTGGTAGTTGAGAATATTTATTATAAAAAATATAACCAAAAGCAAATCATAATCAGACAACCAGATTTGATCATATGATTAGATCATAATCACTAATGAATTTTTCATATGAACCATTGTACACTAAGGGTGTGTTTGGTAGAAAAGCTTATGGGAGCTTATAAGAGCTTCTAGGAGCTTGAGCTTATGATTTTAATAAGCTCTAAGTAATAAGTTTTGTTTGGTAGACATAAAAAGTAGAGCTTATGAAAATCATAAGCTCTAGAAAAATAAGCTACTTCTAGTAGCTTATGAAAAAAAGTAGAGCTTATGAACTAGAAAATAAGCTCCAGCTAGTTTACCAAACACTTATAAAAAATAATAAGCTCCAGCTACCAACTAAAAAAATAAGCTCCAGCTCCAGCTCTAGTCCATAAGCTCCAGCTCCAGCTATAAGCTCCAGCTCTAGCTAGTTTCATCCAAACACACCCTAACTAAATTACACATCATAAAAAAACATCCACCACCTTTTTTGTAACCAAATAAGCAACAGATCATTCAGTAGACGTACCTTGATGTTTCGGAATACAGTTATATAACATATTATTTTCGACTATCCTTATCCTGCTTTCCGTTGTATTCATCAGTTTACAAACCTCTCGGTGGCTAGCATTTTCTAATCCATCTACGTCATTTTCTTCTTCATTCAGTATGAAAAGTTCATGATGTAATCAATGATCAAGACCTTCATAAGACTGAGCTTGAACACCTCTTACTGAGGTTTATGCAGTTCTCCAAGCCATTTCATTATGTATTAAAAAGATTCAGTCTAAAAGGGAGTCAGATTAGTAACCCACAACCCGCTAACTGTTTATATTGTCACAGGAGCGTCCCGTCGATTTCAATTTTTCATATGGGCCCTGTGCAATCAACAAAAAATGGGCCTTTTGTATATACAAAAATTATATTAAGTTTTTTATTAGTACCGCATATTTTTTGATTATGGGCCCCTTGAGATTATGGGCCCTGTGCAAGCGCACGTGTTGCACGCCCTCAAATCCGCCCCTGTATTGTCATCAAGTAATGATATTTCAAGAAATGGACAAACTAATAATTAAAAACTATATTACTGTTATAATTTAGGAGTATTATAAGTACGTTTAGTAGCCTATGTTCTAAAATAATAACTTGTAATTGTAGAAGAAGAAAATATATTATAAGGAGTGTATTGAAAATAGGTGTAATGTAATGTACATCCATCTGCTTATAGCATGCTCTATTTATAGTAAATAACAATGGCTTAATAGTAAATAATAAACATTGGTCTTTTTGGCAGATTCATAGAAAGTCTTCATAGTAATAGTATTCACCTCAATATATGTGATATTTGCCTTGCAATCAATGTGAAAATAGCCATGAATATGTATCACTAAATTGTCAGACACATCTATGACTTTTGTGGATCATAACACTCCCCCTTGGATGACAATTTTGCTTCGTTAGAGATCAACTGGTACTGCCTCATTAAAAACCTTGCTAAAGAAAAACTCAGTGGGAAAAAACTTTAGCTAAGGGAAAAAGAGTGCAGTATAGAGTCGACTCCCCCTCAAGTAGACATCGCTGAGCTGTTACATCTTTTGAACATGCCTCATGTCAATATTGTGAACGTGTGTTCTGAAAATAGCAGTTGTGAGTGCTTTGGTGAAAAGATCAGCAGAGTTTTTGCTGGAGTGAACATATCTCATTTCAGTCTGGTTGTTCTTAATGAGATCTTGAGTGTATGAGAAGAATCTAGGAGGTATGTGCTTTGTCCGGTCACTTTTGATATACCCTTCTTTCATCTGTGCTATGCAAGCTGCATTATCTTCATATATAGTAGTTGGGCTTTTATCGCGTTCTAGTCCACAAGAATCAGTAATGAGTTGTGTCATTGATCTCAACCAAAAATATTCCCGAGTAGCTTCATGTAATGCAATCACTTCGGCATGATTTGATGATGTTGCAACAAGTGTTTGTTTTTTAGAACGTCATGATATTGCGGTACCTCCATTTAGGAATACATATCCAGTTTTGAGATTTAGCTTTATATGGATCAGATAAATAACCTGCATCTGCATAACCAACCAAATCTTGTTTTGAATCGTTAGAATAAAATAATTCTAAATCAGTAGTTCCTCGAAGGTATCGAAATATGTGTTTGATCCCATTCCAGTGTCTTTTGGTAGGAGCTGAGCTGAACATTGCCAACAAATTAGCTGCAAAAGAAATGTCAGGTCTTGTACAATTTGTAAGATACATAAGAGCTCCAATTGCACTAAGATATGGTACTTCTGGTCCCAGAATATCTTCATGATCTTCACAGGGATGAAATGGATCAGTGTCAACATTAAGTGATCTAACAACCATAGGAGTACTTAATGATTTTGCCTTGTCCATATTGAAACGTTTTAAAATCTTTTCCGTATAAGTTGTTTGATGTACAAGTAAACCATTAGGCATATACTCAATCTGCAAATCAAGGCAATACTTGGTTTTTCCGAGATCTTTCATTTTAAATTCTTTCTTTAAAAGTTGAATGGCTTCATGCATCTCTTTATTTGTACCTATGATATTAAGATCATCGACATAAACGGCTATGATCACATATCCGGATGTTGTTTTCTTAATGAATACACATGGGCAAATAAGATTATTGGTATACCCTTTGCTTATCAAGTAATCACTTAATCGTTTATACCACATGCGACCCGATTGTTTCAACCCATATAAAGACCTTTGTAACTTGATTGAGTACATTTCTTTGGGTTTTGCATTAGTTTCTTCTGATACCTTAAATCCTTCAGGTATCTTCATATATATATCACTATCAAGTGATCCATATAGATAAGCAGTCACAACATCCATGAGATGCATTTCTAAATTTTTAGAAACTGCCAGGCTGATTAAGTATCTAAAAGTAATTGCATCCATAACAGGAGAATAAGTTTCCTCATAATCAATTCCTGGTCTTTGAGAAAAATCTTGAGCTACAAGTCTAGCTTTATACCTTGTAATTTCATTTTTCTCATTTCTTTTTCGCACAAAAACCCATATATATCTCACATATTTCACATCTTTAGGTGTGAGAATGATAGATCTTAAAACTTTTCTTTTATTGAGCGATTCAAATTCAGCTCGTATTGCTCCTTTCCAATGATCCCAATCATGTCTATTTTGACATTCCATGACAGATTTTGGTTCCGGATCATCATCATCATTCATGATGTCATATGCAACATTATATGAAAATATCTCATCAAGATTTTTCATTTCATTTAGGTTCCATAATATTTTTGAATGTGCATAATTGATTGAAAATTCCGTATTGACATCATCAATCTCCTCTGCAGAAGGAGTATTGATTTGTGGTTCTTCTTGAACACTTTCTTTTACCTCATTATCAGCTGATTTTCTTTTTCGAGAATTTTTATCTTTGGAACCAATTGGTCTCCCACGTTCCTGGCGTGGCAAAGACTCAAATTATTGTTAGCTTTTGGAATTTCAATTCGAGCTGGAGCATTTGCTGCTGGTATATATATGATTTAGTCACTCTTTTTATATCTGTAAATGAATCAGGCAATTTATTCGCAAGTTCTTGCATATGTATTATTTTTTGAACTTCAGTCTCGCATTCTTTTGTGCGAGGATCAAGATACATTAATTGAGGTTCACACCATGAAACATCATTTTCTTTATTTTTTATTTCTCCCCCTAATCTAGGGAATAATGTTTCATTAAAGTGACAATCAGCAAAACGTGCAGTAAAAACATCACCCGTCATGGGTTCAATATATCTTATGATTGAAGATGTTTCATATCCAACATATATTCTCATCCTTCTTTGAGGACCCATTTTAGTGCGTTGTGGTGGTGCGATAGGAACATAAACCGCACAACTAAATGTCCTAAGGTGAGAAATATTTGGCTGATGGCCAAAAGCAAGTTGCAAGGGAGAATATGTAAGACTTGCACTTGGTCTAATGTGAATTAATGATGCAGCATGTAAAATTGCATGACCCCATACAGATACTGGGAGTTTTGTTCTCATTATCAATGGTCTAGCTATTAACTGCAATCGTTTGATTAGTGATTCGGCTAAACCATTTTGTGTATGCACATGGGCAACAGGATGTTCAACAACAATCCCAATAGACATGCAAAAATCATTAAATGCTTGAGATATAAATTCACCAGCATTATCCAGTCTCACCCTTTTAATAGTATAATCAGGAAAATGTGCTCTCAATTTAATAATTTGAGCAAAAAATTTTGCAAATGCTATGTTTCGATTTGATAATAGACAAACATGAGACCATCTACTAGATGCATCTATTAGGACCATGAAATATCTAAATGGTCCACATGGTGGATGAATTGGTCCACATATATCACCTTGAATTCTTTCAAGAAACATTGGTGATTCTTTTTCAACCTTAAGAGGTGATGGTCTTATTATCAATTTTCCAAGTGAGCATGATGTACACGAGATAAGTGCATCATGAGGGATCTTTTGATCCGTCAATGGATGTCCATGTGTATTTTGAATTATTCTTTTCATCATTGTTGATCCTGGGTGGCCTAATCTTTCATGCCACAGATTGATCATTACAGGATCACATGCCTTTTCATTAACTACCATGTGTGGTTCTGGTACATTTATATATATATAATGTAAACCAGAACTAAGACTTGGTAGTTTTTCAATCACATGCTTCTTGTCAGTGATACTTAAATATTTATCATTTTCTGTAGTCACTGACTGATAATCATATCCATTTTGGTATATGTCAGAGAAGCTTAACAAATTTTTCTTTGACATGGGAGAAAATAAGGCATTTTTATCAGAAAATTTGTACCATTTGGTAACATGAATTTTACCTTTCCCATTCCTTTTATTAAATCCGCAGGACCTGATATAGTATGTACCGTTCCTTCTGTTGCTTTAAAATCAGTGAAATATTTTTTAGATTTGAGTATAGTGTGTGTGGTACCACTGTCTGCAATACAAAGATCCCCACCATTTGACTGATTTTGCACTCCAGTAGTGTACATCATGAACTTCAAAATGTGAGAAACAAATAATGAGTACATAATTCATCAATATATTACATTAAAATATGTTACAAACGATAGCACATAATAAGGAAACATGTAGTAAACTAGATATGGTGTAGATTGAAAATCTGCAACCATTTATTTGACAGGGACATATAATAGGATATATATATATATATATATATATATATATATATATATATATATATATATATATATATATATATATATATATATATATATTAGAAATTTATTCATTAAAGTATTCACAAGTTGGCTCAGTGATTTTTGTATCAAGGTCATCCACAAGGTTTGCCTCCTTTCCTTTTCCTTTTAGGGATTCCTGATATTGATTAACAGAATATTGATTTGTTCGACAATTTTTAGACCAATGGCCAATTTTACCACATCGATAACAAGAATCTTCAATATTCTTTGAAGAGCTTCCTTCAACACTATGATTTGTGGCATTGTATGGTGGTTGAATTTTATAATTTTGTGGATTATTATTTTTTTGTCCACGACTACGACCACCGTAACTATTACGACCACGACCACCACCACGACCATTACCATAAGGGTGATTTCGAACATAGTTATGATTTTTATTATTGTTATGGTAATTTTCATGATGATGGTTTTGGCCGATATGACCACGACCTCGCCACGTCCTCGTCCAGGTGCATTTCTTTTTTTATTATTATTGTTGTTAATAGCATTAGCTTCAGGGAATGCTAGCGCACCCGTAGGACGAGATTCTCGATTCTTCATCAGTAATTCTTTATTCACTTCTGCAACTAAGAGATAAGTTTGAAGTTTGGAAAAAGTTTTGTAATTCTGCAATCTCAAATTTTCTTGTATAGTTATATTTACAGAATGCATTGTGGAGAAAGTTTTCTCCATCATATCGGCATCACTTATTTCTTGACCACAGAATTGAAGCTTTGAACGGATTTTGAACATGGTCGAGCTGTATTCACTTACCTTTTTAAAATCTTGGAACCTTAGATTTCTCCATTTGAAATGTCCCGTTCTTATTGATTAAAAACGTTCCATATTAATTGATTTCGTTGCGAGGTTTTGACCTCTATATGAGACGTTTTTCAAAGACTGCATTCATTTTAAAACAAACCATAACCTTTATTTCATCAATAAATGTTTAAAAAACTTTACGTAGATTATCAAATAATGATAATCTAAAATATCCTGTTTACATACGACCATTACATCATGGTTTACAATACAAATATGTTACAACGAAATAAGTTTCTTGAATGCAGTTTTTACACAATAACATACAAGCATGGACTCTAAATCTCGTCCTTATTTAAGTATGCGACAGCGGAAGATCTTAATAATCACCTGAGATTAAACATGCTTAAAACGTCAACAAAAATGTTGGTGAGTTATAGGTTTAACCTATATATTATCAAATCATAATAATAGACCACAAGATTTCATATTTCAATATACATCCCATACATAGAGATAAAATTCATTCATATGGTGAACACCTGGTAACCGACATTAACAAGATGCATATAAGAATATCCCCTATCATTCCGGGAAATCCTTCAGACATGATAAAAAACGAATTCGAAGTACTAAAGCATCCGGTACTTTGGATGGGGTTCGTTAGGCCCAATAGATCTATCTTAAGGATTCGCGTCAATTAGTAGATCGGTTTACTAATTCTTAGGCTACCAAGCAAAAGGGGCATATTCGGCTTCGATCATTCACCCATATAATGTAGTTTCAATTACTTGTGTCTATTTCGTAAAACATTTATAAAACTGCATGTATTCTCATCCCAAAATATTAGATTTTAAAAGTGGGACTATAACTCACTTTCACAGATTTTTACTTCGTCGGGAAGTAAGACTTGGCCACTGGTCGATTCACGAACCTATAACAAATATGTACATATATATCAAAGTATGTTCAAAATATATTTACAACACTTTTAATACATTTTGATGTTTTAAGTTTATTAAGTCAGCTGTCCTCGTTAGTAACCTACAACTAGTTGTCCACAGTTAGATGTACAGAAATAAATCGATATATATTATCTTGAATCAATCCACGACCCAGTGTATACACGTCTCAGGCTAGATCACAACTCAAAGTATATATATTTTTGGAATCAACCTCAACCCTGTATAGCTAACTCCAACATTACTGCATATAGAGTGTCTATGGTTGTTCCAAATAATATATATACATGGGTCGATATGATATGTCAAAACATTTGCATACGTATCTATGGTATCCCAAGATTACATAATATATTAGAATACATGTATAATACAATGTAAGTTAGCTAGGATATGATTTGTATAGATTTGTTAATATTTCCCGTAGCTACAAAAATCAAAAAATATCCTATCTTTTTTACCCATAATTTCTTCATTTTAAATCCGTTTTGAGTGAATCAAATTGCTATGGTTTCATATTGAACTCTATTTTATGAATCTAAACAGAAAAAGTATAGGTTTATAGTCGGAAATATAAGTCACAAGTTATTTTTGTAAGAGGTAGTCATTTCAGCCGAAAGAACGACGTCTTGACGACCATTTTGAAAAACATACTTCCACTTTGAGTTTAACCGTGATTTTTGGATATAGTTTCATATTCATAAGAAAAATCATTTTAGCAGAAGAACAATTTTTAAATCAAAGTTTATCATAGTTTTTAATTATCAAACCCAAAACAGCCCGTGGTGTTACTACGACGGCGTATGTCCAGTTTTACTGTGTTTTTCGTGTTTCCAGGTTTTAAATCATTAAGTTAGCATATAATATAGATATAGAACATGTGTTTAGTTGATTTTAAAAGTCAAGTTAGAAGGATTAACTTTTGTTTGCGAACAAGTTTAGAATTAACTAAACTATGTTCTAGTGATTTCAAGTTTAAACCTTCGAATAAGATAGCTTTATATGTATGAATCGAATGATGTTATGAACATCATTATTACCTCAAGTTTTATGGATAAACCTACTGGAAAAGAGACAAATGGATCTAGCTTCAAAGGATCTTGGATGGCTGGAAAGTTCTTGAAGTAGAATCATGACACGAAAACAAGTTCAAGTAAGATTTCCACTCGAAATAAGATTGTTATAGTTATAGAAATTGAATCAAAGTTTGAATATGAGTATTAACGTATATTAGAAAGATATCTTACTATAAATAAGAAAGATTTCTTGAGGTTGGATGATCACTCTACAAGATTGGAAGTAAGCTAGCAAACTTGGAAGTATTCTTGATTTTATGAAGCCAGAACTTGTAGAATTTATGAAGAACACTTAGAACTTGAAGATAGAACTTGAGAGAGATCAATTAGATGAATAAAATTGAAGAATGAAAGTGTTTGTAGGTGTTTTTGGTCGTTGGTGTATGGATTAGATATAAAGGATATGTAATTTTGTTTTCATGTAAATAAGTCATGAATGATTACTCATATTTTTGTAATTTTATGAGATATTTCATGCTAGTTGCCAAATGATGGTTCCCACATGTGTTAGGTGACTCACATGGGCTGCTAAAAGCTGATTATTGGAGTGTATATACTAATAGTACATACATCTAAAAGCTGTGTATTGTATGAGTACGGATACGGGTGCATACGAGTAGAATTGTTGATGAAACTGAACGAGGATGTAATTGTAAGCATTTTTGTTAAGTAGAAGTATTTTGATAAGTGTCTTGAAGTCTTTCAAAAGTGTATGAATACATATTAAAACACTACATGTATATACATTTTAACTGAGTCGTTAAGTCATCGTTAGTCGTTACATGTAAGTGTTGTTTTGAAACCTTTAAGTTAACGATCTTGTTAAATGTTGTTAACCCAATGTTTATAATATCAAATGAGATTTTAAATTATTATATTATCATGATAATATGATGTATGAATATCTCTTAATATGATATATATACATTAAATGTCGTTACAACGATAATCGTTACATATATGTCTCGTTTCAAAATCATTAAGTTAGTAGTCTTGCTTTTACATATGTAGTTCATTGTTACTATACTTAATGATATGTTTACTTATCATAATATCATTTTAACTATATATATATCCATATATATGTCATCATATAGTTTTTACAAGTTTTAACGTTCGTGAATCACCGGTCAACTTGGGTGGTCAATTGTCTATATGAAACCTATTTCAATTAATCAAGTCTTAACAAGTTTGATTTCTTAACATGTTGGAAACACTTAATCATGTAAATAACAATTTCATTTAATATATATATATATATATATATATATATATATATATATATATATATATATATATATATATATATATATATATATATATATAACATGGAAAAGTTCGGGTCACTACACCATTCTTCCCTCGCAGCTGGGAGTAATATTTCCTTTTGATTATCGAATCTACTCTTGATACTTTTCTATAAAACATGTGGATATTTGATAGTGAGATACATATGTTTTAAGGTGATATCAATATGTTTGCGAATAAAAGCAATTGATTTTAATTTATCTTGATCAGAACAAGTATTGTTTTCTTTTAAAGTTTCTAGAATACCCAATGATCCAAGATTTATTTCTATATCCATGACCCATGATGTGTAGTTTGTTCCCGATACGTCTAGGGAATCAAACTCAAGCTTTGATAAGTTTGACATTTTCTATTTTCAGAAAGATAAACAACATAAATCATAATCATAATCAATTTCTAATAACATGAAATTAGAATCATTTTAAATTCATAAGTTGCAAACAACAGAATAATGGTATGATTACAAATAATAAAACCACAAGGGAAGGATAAAATATATGTTCACCCGGTGGTATATTAGCAACAATGATGATAGTTAATATGACCAATACAATAGGAAAAATTATCCTTGTGTGAATCATCTTTACAAAAACTTTTTAAGAGTGGTAATCTGAGAAAATGAAGATTGATTTGTGAAAATGTGAAAACGGAGATGTTTATTTTATATTTGAAAAATATAGTCGTTGTAACGTCGTCAGTTGACGTTAACAACCGTTATGTTATGTATATATGACCGTTGTAACGTCGTTAGTTGACGTTAACGACTGTTATGTACTCGTTATATTAATAATAATTTTAATAAAAGAATTTTATTAGTATAAATATGATTACTATAAAATACATTTAGTATAAATACGTTTAGTATAAATACGTTTAGTATAAATACGAAGATTAAGAGAATAAACATATTATGCATAAATAATAAATTTAAGAATAAACATTAGTATGCATGAAATAAATAATGATTAATTGCATATAAATGTTAGATAACATAAATATAAATGTTAATGAAGTTAATAAAAGTTAGATTACAGAAATATAATTCAGGCGGTATAACCGACCATATATAACTTAAATAACATAAATATAAATGTTAGTGAAGTTAATAAAAGTTAGATTACAGAAATATAATTCAGGCGGTATAACCGACCATATATAACTTAAATAACATATATATAAATGTTAGTGAAGTTAATAAAAGTTAGATTACAGAAATATAATTCAGGCGGTATAACCGACCATATATAACTTAAATAACATATATATAAATGTTAGTGAAGTTAATAAAAGTTAGATTACAAAAATATAATTCAGACGGTATAACCGATCATATATAACTTAAATAACATAAATATAAATGTTAGTTATGATGATAATAATATTTACCTTACTAATAAATAATAGAAGATATCGTTGAAGAATTTTTTTTTTTTACGTTGATTAGTGACTTGTGATTGCTTAGATAAATCCTTGATTATACGGAGCACTTCGTGCTGATAACGTGTTATAATTTAGGAGTATTATAAGTACCTTTAGTAGCTTATGTTCTAAAATAAGAACTTGTAATTGTAGAAGAAGAAAATATATTATAAGGAGTGTATTGAATATATGTGTAATGTAATGTACATCCATCTGCTTATAGCATGCTCTATTTATAGTAAATAACCATGGCTTAATAGTAAATAATAAACATTGGTCTTTTTGGCAGATTCATAGAAAGTCTTCATAGTAATAGTATTCACCTCAATATATGTGATATTTGTCTTGCAATCAATGTGAAAATAGCCACGAATATGTATCACTAAATTGTCAGACACATCTATGACTTTTGTGGATCATAACAATTACAATATTATGCCATTATTAACCAATAATAGCCAATTATTGGGACATAGTTAATACTAACGTGAATAATCAAAAATAAAAAAAAATAAAAAAAAATAAAAATGTATATCAATCACACATGTTTCACATTGTAGACATATTTTGAAAATAAATGTACATGACAAAATTTTGAATACCTCGACTTACATTTGTAAGAAAGCTATAACTCCCTCTCTAACGACACAATTATGTGATGCCCTTTGTGCTACTAAAGCTTTCAATGCAGCCTTTCCTGAGTTTTAAATGTAATTAAAACACCAAAACATTAATAAATAGAAGTAGTTGAAAATGAGTTGAAAGTGTATGGACAATGTTGTGTCAAGTGTATTAGCAAGTGTTAGTACATTGAAAATGAGTTTTGAGTTTATTTTCGTTAAAGTGGAAAGTTATGATCCATTTGGGTCATAATTGTCCCTCTTGACCCGTTTACATTATTTTTGGATATCTTAAATTTCTAACATGTCTTGAATGTCATTCCAGGGTTGTGAAATTATTTTGGGTCACTTGAGTACATTGCATAAGAATTTGGGTCGTTAACTTAATTTGGTGTCAATTTGGGTAAAAGTGTTAAAGTGACTCTCGAGCCTACTTTATGGGCTCGTAAGTTAAAAATGGTTTAGTCTTGATGAAAACTAATGATTTGGACATAAAGTATGCACGACAAGCTTTTTAAGGTGTATAATACGTTTGGTATTTTCGAGTGTAATCAGATTTTTAACAGCCGTCAAAACAGAGGAGTGCAGCTGCTGTTGGGCTGCTACTATACAGCAACAGTTGTAAATAATTTCAGTTTGTGGGCTGTTTTTCGATAAGCCATAACTTTTAAACCATAATTTCATTTTTAATGAATAACCTGTCTACGGAAAGGTAGAAGAGTCTACTTTCCAACAGTCACAGTCTAAGGTATTAAAGCCGCTTGTGCGGGACCCAGAATCTATTAAAAGTGGTTGTTCACATGCAAAAAAAAAAATGGTCAAAATGAAGGGTGTTACATGATTTCAACAGAAGTTCAACTTAATTCCTTTTACCTTGGTAGCATTTGGAAGCATGGTCTTCAAAGCTTTCAACTTCTCATTGATTTTACCTATCCTCCTCTGTAAAACACATTTTGACACCAATATATAAAATAATCAATAATAATAATAAAATAAAAATAATCAACAATGTTTACCCCTATGAACAATAAAAACTCATGGATTAGTATAAGAGTATAATGATCAACATACATTAATAGAAAAAACCTAACTCTAAGCGAAAAACTGAACCTTCTCAGTAGAAGTAGATTAGGTAAATAAAGAGTGGGGGAATGTCGTTTTGTTAAGTCGTACGACAGAAATCTGCAAGGCTAATAGTATTAAGGGATATATTATGAATCTCAGCTGCTCTTGACTATTAACCCTAGTGAATGTATACACAAACAAATAGTTGTTTACCATGTTTTAGAATCATAATAACAACAACTAACCATACACAAAACTAAAATGGGGTATTAACCCTAAACCATAACAGTATTGGCATAAACATTAGCGACTACATTCATTTCAAGTTATCATAATTCTCAATTATTATTAAGAACTTTTTAACAAACCTTATTAGTCTTTCCGTCAAGTTATGGCAATTCAAGTTCAGGAGCAGTAGTAGGGTAAGTAAATGGTGTAAAACCTCAAGTAACCTATGTAACCTATATCAACAACAAAAAAAATAGATTAGTAAACATACAACAGCCACTATTATGCTAAAAATTCAAAGTTTAAAATAAGGATAACTAACAAAGAATCAACATACAGTTACCCATACATCAACTAAATTAATGAAAAACCAATATGAATTAACGGAAACAACGATCACAAAATAAAACCATAAAAATTTGAAAAAATTAACTGCACTTTAATCAAGTTTCAACCAAAATATCATTAATTACCTCCAGCATGTTCGAGACATCAAGTAGGTGGTGTTTAATATTGGTAAGATTACAAAAATTCGACTGCAATATCATAATGAACAACCAGCAACAGTAGTGTAATCTTTGACTCGTACTACAATTGACATGCTTCAATCATAAGCCGCTTTCATCCATTACCAGCCAACCCGCCCATCTTTCCACCTTTACATGTAATGATATGTATATGTTTTATCATGTACAAACACAATATGATACATCCTACATAAAAGAAAAAGAACTGTATATTACCTTTATCAACCAAGCTTAAATTAGGAGAAATACCCGATCCTGTTACATGCAACAAAATATCCTTTGAGCTGTTATACACTGAAATCACATTTTTATGATATAAGTATCTATAAATAACTTTATATCTTGGAGGCATAAACGGATAATGGATTTGCAGTGGAGGCAAAAAACAGACCAAGCCCTCAAGAGAGCTGAATACGAAATTCAAATTTACATCAGAATATCCATTTGGGAACGCTATAATTTTTAAGACAAAATCAAAACCTGACAACAATGAATTAAGTGTGACATCAAGCTGGAACGCTAAAATTTTTAAGACAAAATCAAAACCCGTTCCTTGATATGTAACAATGAATTGATGATAAAAATAAGCGTTCCTGAATAACTTCACACTAAGGAGCATATACCCAAATGATAAAAGACAGTATCACATTAACAAAAAAATAAGATCAAAATCAAACACAATACCTTGAATGCTCATGACTACACATCGATTGGCCTCTGTTACGATGATCACCACTCTTACAAATTAAAATTGAATCAAGGCATATACAAAAATATCAAACTTATAACATCATTGATTGGAAATTGAACCGTAAAATAGAAGTATTGCATTCACGTTAATACCTGATTGGAATCGAAATTGAATAATAAGATTGATTCGCCAAATAGAAACCCTAAATTAAAATCGTTTTCAATAATAAATCCACTCGCAACAATCAATCAATAAATACCAAGCAAATAAAAACCCTAAATTAAATCAGATAGCAAACATAAAATGTAAAAAAACCTGTATTCAAATCGCTTTTTCTCGTTAACTGATACCGTCACTATGATTCGTTGTATCGATAATCCTGGTATAGGTATTGCCGATTAGTTGCTGGTTAATCATCTTGCAATCTTGTTTTTGTGATTGATTGTTTAAAAAATCAGAATGAAGATTGGAGAAGAATAGTAAACTGATGTGAATTGGATCCGGCTGTTTTCTCTTCACGGTGGTTTCCATTAAAGAGAGAGAGGGGGGCGGAGGTTTTTCTTTGCAAACCCTAATAAGATATGGACGCGTGTCATCAGCAGAATACGTCATTAAAACTTAGGCTAAAAAATTGAGGTTTTTTTTCAGACTGATACGTGTGCCAAACTTTACGGACCCCACTGAATGGTTGCCACGTATTGATTTACTCCCACGATTTATATATGTTAGAGATATCAATCAATAGAAGGAATAAAAGATTAGTATTGTTATAATTCAGTAGGCTTATAACTACCTTTAATGGTTATAAGAACAAAGAGAGAAAAAGAGAGAAGAAGGAGAGAAGAAATATTGATATTGATATTTCAAGAGAAATGGTACACCTTAAATGGTTACCATACATGTCTATTTATAGTATAAAATATTACTATGCAAGAAATATAATAATAATAAAATTAACATCCAATCTAGATATTTTATAACACAATCTAGATATTTTATAACACTCCCCCTTGGATGACAATTTTATTAGAGAATAACTATTACTGCCTCGTTAAAAACCTTGCTAAAGAAAACCCATTGGGATAAAACTTTAGCTAAGGGAAAAAGAGTGCAGCATAGAGTTGACTCCCCCTCAAATAGGCAACGCCTGAGTTGTTACATCTTCTGAACATGTCTCATGCCAATATTATGAACGTGTGTTCTGAAAATAGCAGTTGGCAGTGCTTTGGTATAAAGATCAGCAGAGTTGTTGATTGAACGTATCTCATTTTAATCTGGTTGTCTTTTACGAGATCTTGAGTATATGAGAAGAATCTGAGGTTTTCATCTGAAACTGTATCATCTAAATCTTTTATGTACAAGTTTAGCCCTTGTGATTTGTCTACAGTCTCCTTCATGGTTTGCTCAAACCCTTGTTTCAATTCCTATTCCTTTGTAGTCTTTTCTGAGCCTTACCAACATACCATTCTTTTCCATCAAACTTATGACCGTTAAGACCGTCTATGGCTTTGGCGCCTCGTCAGTATTTATATTTTGTTCAGTCACTTTTGATACTCTTCTTTCATTTGTATTATGCAAGCTGCATTATCTTCATATATAGTTGTTGGTGAAGATAGTTGTTAGTCTTTTATAGCGTTCTAGTCCACAAGAATCAATAATGATTTGTGTCATTGATCTCAACCAAACACATTTTCGAGTAGTTTCATATAATGCAATCACTTCGTCATGATTTGATGATGATGTTGCAACAAGTGTTTGTTTTAAGAACGCCATGATTTTGTGGTATCTCCATTTAGGAATACATATCGAGTTTGAGATTTATCTTTATGAGGATTTGATGAATGACCTGCATATATATAATCAACCAAATCTTGTTTTGAAACGTTATAATAAAATAATTTTAAATCAGCAGTTTCTCAAGGGTATCAAAATATGTGTTTGATCCCGCTCCATTGTCATTTGAGCTGAATCTTGCCAACAAATTAACTGCAAGAGAAATGTCAGGTCTTGTACAATCTATAAGATACATAAGAACCTCAATTGCACTAAAATATGGAACTTCCGATCTGTTAAGATTTTCATGATCTTTCATTTCAAAATAATTCTTTAGAAGTTGAATGATTTCATAGATCTCTTTATTCGTTCATATGATGTTAAGAATATTGACATAAACAACTACGATCACATATCCGAACATTGTTTTTATAAAACATACGTGCAAAATAAGTTTATATGTATACCCCTTTTTTTTCAAGTAGTCATTTAATCGGTTATACTATTGTATCAATTCATATAAAAATCTTTGTGATTCAATGGAATACATTTATTTGAATTTTGCATTAGATACTTATGATACCTTAAACCCTTCAGATATATTCATATATATATCACTATCAAGTGATTCACATAGATAAGTAGTAACAACATCCATGAGATGCATTTAAGTAACTACCAGGTTGATTAAGTATCTAATAAGTAATTGTATTCACTACATAAGGATAAGTTTTCTTCATAATTCATTTCTGGTCTTTGTGGGAAATATTGAGTTACAAGTCTAGTTTTGCCTTGTAACTTCATTTGCACATTTCTTTTCGGATAAAAATTCATTTATATCCCATATGTTTCACATCTTTAAAAGTGATAACGATTGATCCGAAAACTTTTCTTTTATCGAGCGATTCTAATTTAGCTCGTCTTGCTCCTTTCCATTGAGCTCAATCATGTCCACTTTGTATATTCAATGACAGATTTTAGTTTCAGATCATCATCTTTATTCATGATGTCATTGTAACATTATATGAAAATATCTCATAGAGATTTTAATTTCATTTTGGTTCCATAATATTGCATAATTTTATCGCAATTTTAGTATTTACATTTATCAATATCCTCTGCAGAAGGAATATTGATTTGTGGTTCTTCTTGAACACTTTCTTTTACCTCATTATCAGCTGATTTTCTTTTTCGAGGATTTTTATCTTCGGAACCAATTGATCTTCCACGTTTGATGCGTGGCAAAGACTCAACAGTGACATTATTGCCAGCTTTTGGAATTTCAGTTCGAGCTGGAGCATTTATCGCTGGTATATATGATTTAGTCACTTTTTTATATCTGTAAATGCATAAAGTAATTAATTTGCAAGTTCTTGCATATGCATTATTTTTGAACTTTCGTTTCACATTCTTTTGTGCGAGTTCAATATACCTTAATTGATGTTCACATCATGAAGCATCATTTTATTTTTTATTTTTATTTCTCCCTCTAATCTAGGGAACAATGTTTTATTAAAATAACAATCAGCAAAACGTGCTGTAAAAACATCACCCATCATGGGTTCAATATATCTTATGATTGAAGATGTTTTATATCCAAAATATATTATCATCTTTCTTTGAAGAACCATTTTATTGTGTTGTGGTGATACAATTGGAACATACACTGCACAACCAATGTTTTAAGGTAGAAAATATTTGGCTCTTGGCCAAAATCAAGTATTAAGTGAAAATATTTACGACTTCCACATGGTATAATGCGAATTAATGTCGCAGCATGTAAATTTACATGTCCACATATAAATATTGAGAGATTTGTACTCATTATCAATTGTCTAGTTATTAGCTGTAAGCGTTTATCTATTGATTCAGCTAAACCAATTTTGTGTATGCACATGAGCAACTGGATGTTCAACAACAATCCCTGTAGATATATAATGATCATTAAATGCTTGAGATGTTAACTCACCAGCATTATCAAGTCTCATCCTTTTAATGGTGTAATCAGAATAATGTGTTCTCAATTTAATAATTTGTGCAAGAAACTTTGCAAATGCCATATTACGGCTCGATAACATACAAATATGAGACCATCCGCTAGATGCGTCTATTAGAACCATGAAATATCAAAATGGTTCACATGATGGATGAATTGGTTCATATATCTTACCTTGAATTCTTTCAAGAAACATTTGTGATTCTTTTTCACAATATACTTTTCATTAATCACCATATGTGCCTTTTTTATCATATATCCTTTTCACCATATACGCCTTTAATCATATGCGCTGTGTTTTTCACCATATGCGCTTTTAATCATATGCGCTTTTCATCATATGCGCTGTGCTTTTCATCATATTCGCTTTTTATCATATGCGCTTATCATATGCGATGCGCTTTTCATCATATGCGCTTTTTTATGTGAATAGTAAATTAATTAATTTCGTTTTACTATTCATATGAATTAATTTCGATTTACTATTTTGTTAATTGAGTAATATATATACATCATATACTTGTGACTCCGAAGGCTCAAATGAATTTGACCATATAGTTATATGTTGTACCTTGCACATTAATTTTCAGTAGAAGCTTTAGATGCATATTATTTTCAGTAGAAGCTTTAGATGCACTTTTTTTTTAATCACCAAATACCACAAACACTTTGTTTGCGTTTGTTCATAGTCATCAATGAAAACCATTTTCTTTAATTTTATTTTATACAATTAAATTAACGCATCATTATTCTTTTCAAAAACAATAATCTATTGTTATTATTCACTTGTGCCATGTTTAACAACAAAGGTCAACAACCTCTGTCTTGTTTGTTGTGGCAACCAAAAACAACCTTTGCTTTTGTTACCGAGAATCCAAAACCAAAAAATAATTAATTTTTAATTAATCTTTTATCAAAACCATAAATGATTTTATTGATCTACGTTGATATGGCCATAAAGAATTGACGGCTGACCTACTTTTGTAAGTGTATTTCGACTATCATCCCGAAAACGCACAACGACCTTTTTTTTTTATGAACTATTTGTTTCATATCTAGCTTAGGCAATTATTGTGAACATTTGGTCCCTATAAGAACATTTATTTTTTAGACTTTTAGTTAATTTGTACTTGTCACAATTAGGGATAGCACCCGCGGGTCGTGGATGCGGATCCATTGGATCCATCACCCGTACCCGCGGATTTTTCTTTTTTAAGAGACATCCAATTGAACCCTTGTTCGTTGAAACAATTTGACTATATTTTTACTCCCCATTATTAAACGGGCCATTTTGATGCACACTCTTAAAAAAATAATTTGTTTTTTAAGTTTTATTATTCAACCTCCTTTTTTCAACGGTCACGTTTTTAACAAAACATTTGACAAGTTTGGAAAAAAGTTTTTTATTGATTATCATCAAAAGTTTTCTATTGTCACTCTACTGGATGGAATTATGGCATACAACCAAAATTGCAACCCAACACTACATAAGAACAAAAAGGTTGTTTTTAATTAACATATGTATATGTGTTAAACTCGGAATAATAATAACTTATTTTAGAAAATTAACATAAGACATGTTGAAACATTTTTGTCACATTTAGCTCATCAAGTCTAATACTTATCATTGATAGATTTTATCACGTCTAGGAGATGTTTACTTTTTTCTTGTATTAAGTCCTACTTTCATTTACCTTTGTTTGGAAAAAAAGTTTTTTTTTTTTTACTTTGCTTTCCCCCTTTCTGTAAAATTCATTTAAACACTTTCTTTGTTTTTTTTTTTTTTTAAAAAACTTCCTTTTTTTACGTTACCCGTAAATTATAAATATATAAAAAAAACTTTTTGTTTAAATTTTTTTTCTAGTTTTTAAAAGGCCACTTGACCAATTTTTTAATTCTTTCACAACACCTGATATCGTGATCGTGACCTTTCACCAAAGCAAGAGATATTCTTGATAAACTAAACACGGACTCGTGTTTGATATTGTCGGCCACAAAAAAATTCATTTGATAAAAGTATATATATTTTTTTTTAGTTATAGAAGGAGACCACTTCATTTTCAATACTTCATTTTTGACAAAAAACTATTCCATTTTACCATCCCCTTTTTTTTCTTACTTTAACTTTTAAGATATACTTTTAATAAAAATACAAACTACTTTTTCTTATTTTAACTTTTAAGATTTACTTTTAATAAAAATATAAACTACTTTTTGTATTTTAACTTTTAAGATTTACTTTTAATAAAAGTACAAACTACTTTTTCTTATTTTAACTTTTAAGATTTACTTTTAATAAAAATACAAACTATTTTTTTTATTTTAACTTTTAAAATTATAAATTTAAGAATAAACATTAGTATGCATGAAATAAATAATGATTAATTGCATAAGTAATCATAAATGTTAGATAACATATAAAGACCCCGTCGTATTCGTATTGATCGGAATTAATCTCGACCCATGGTACCGTGTTGTCAAATGACGTGTTGCGTACATAAAGTACCGTGTTGTCAAATGACGTGTTGCGTACAATCATGAGGTCTTATTAACATAAATATAAATGTTAGTGAAGTTAATAAGAGTTAGATTACAGAAAATATAATTCAGGTGGTATAACCGACCATATATAACTTAAATAACATAAATATAAATGTTAGTGAAGTTAGTAAAAGTTAGATTACAGAAATATAATTCAGGTGGTATAACCGACCATATATAACTTAAATAACATAAATATAAATGTTAGTAGTCCAAAATTTAATATATTCGAGTCTGAAAATTATTAATAATTTCATACCTTGATTAGTGATTCGTGATCGTTTGAGATATCTTTTAATTACACTAAGCTTTTCGTGCTGATAACGTGTTATAATTCAGTAGGCTTATAACTACCTTTAATGGTTATAAGAACAAAGAGAGAAAAAGAGAGAAGAAGGAGAGAAGAAATATTGATATTGATATTTCAAGAGAAATGGTACACCTTAAATGGTTACTATACATGTCTATTTATAGTATAAAATATTACTATGCAAGAAATATAATAATAATAAAATTAACATCCAATCTAGATATTTTATAATACAATCTAGATATTTTATAACAAGTATCAATTTTTTTCAATTCAACATAATTGTTTTGCACACAAACAATACACCACTCAAAACAGTCAAAAACAAAATTTTTCAATTTTACATCAAGGGCCAACAAACTAGAGAAAAAAAAGAAAAAAAAAAAAAAATCATTTTTCATTTCTTTTAACTGTCGTTTATTAATTTTTCACTCCTACAAATCTAAAACAACATTGCATGAGCTACCAACGGTAAAAAAAAATCAAGCTCAATTTTGTCAATTCCACGTTTGCACTTGTACAGTACAAGCATTTTACAGCAATCACCGCGTAAAAATAAAGAATCTTACGACGTCGTTTACTATTTCAATCAACCCTTTGAGACAAACTTCTCCAAAACCCAGTTCCATAAAACTTATCCCACATTTCATTTTCCAATTCCATAAATTCCTCATCAAAAAACCTCTCCGCCGTCGCCGGATGTAACGCAACCTCCGTTCCGTCAATCTTAATCCGTCTACCACCGCCTCCGCTAACGTCACCAACGCCACGTGGAATCTGAATCAACAATCCTTTCTTCATCATCTTTCGTCGTCTTTTTCTCCGTAACGCTTTCCGGCACAACCCCGCCGGAACTTTATAAACCGCTAAAACTAAAAAATTAACCACAGTGCACGGGAAACAGCACACGACAGCTGCACATTCTGCCGTCGTACCTCCGGCGACCTCCGCTAGCCGTTGACTTTTACTTGACGAATTATCCTCCGTTGGATCTAATAAAAACTGCCGTCGTTCCACCGGAGATTGGTGGAACACGATCTGTTGTTTAGGCATCGAAACGACGTCGTAATTGGATTGAAAAATCGATTAGGTTTTTGGGGATCGTCGTCGAGATAATAAATTTGATTTTGATTGTAAGGACGACGAACCGAATCAAAGAATGAGATGATAAATTGATATAATAAGAGTGTGATTAGTGATCGAATATAAAGATGGAAGGTTAAGAAATATTTGAATTCCAAAGTAATCGGAGAAACTAATACTTTGTAATATTTATCTAAAATATAGCCGGAATTTAATGTGAGTTTTTATATGTTCAAAAATGTTTGTAACTAGAACTAGAAAGCCGTCTGTATATACTGGAATTTTAAAATTTTAGGAGGGTGATTTGGACAACAGGGCCCACTTTTGTGTTTTGGAAACGAGGGGTTTTAGTATAATGGAGTTGATTTTCATACATCACTTTTTGATTTATACACATTTTTGTACCATAAACTTATAATTATATCCTTACATTTATCTAGGGAGTTGAACTTCTATTATTATTCTAAACATAACTAAGTGTATAATAGCTAATTGGGTGTGTGCGGATCAAAATGTAGTGTGCACGTGAGGATCACTCCTCTTAGTAAAAACGAGGGGTCACTACCAAAAAATCTACTTCCTCTGTCCCAAATCTATAGTCTATTATTTCATAAATTGTTTCATATGGACCGATATTCAGGTACGCCGAAGAACTAGCAACGTATTATACGTCCCCAAAGTGATCGATCACCTTCTTGATATTGTCAATTGATGTGTACTATTTGTTGATGCATATTTGTATGGTCGTCGCTGGGCGAATAACATTTATTATTACATTGTGCACCTAGTTTATGTACACACGTGAAACTGATCAGTTACAGAAGCATATGTAACAATTGGGCCATAATGTCTCGCTGCCCATTCGTGTGAATGAGGCCCATTAGGGTTAATGTTTAGTTTGCCTATAAATATCAGTTTCATGCGTTCTTTAGGGTTAAGAGAGAAGAGGGTAACCCTAATTGGGAGAGCCGTTTTGGCGATCCAGTGCATAGGGGAGATCATGCTCGATCTCCCCTGGCCACCGATGTTCCTCTGTTTAAATCAATATTGTAATCTTGACATTTATATATTATATTGATTTTATCTCTTCATGTTCATAATGTTCATAATGTTCATCTTTTATCTCGTTCTTAAACGTTGATCGATGCTTGTTTATGGTCAAAAAATTCGTATCGGTGAATCAAGGGACCAACACTCTTAACTCGATTCAAATTTAACGAACGAAAAAGTCAACCTTCAAGGCGTAAGGTGGCACGAACACACAAAATCATTCACTTTCAATATGGGAGTAATGATTTTAGAGAAGTTTTCTTCGTCCAAGCAGGTGATAACACATCCAAAACATTCAACTTGCTCACATGATTAACGAGATTAACGAGAGCTTTCTGATTACCAATAAACTGTGTCAATTTGTCTTCCGAAAAAGGGATCTTATCGATGAATGTAACACTAAACTTGAGGCTATTTGCCACTCTATTCTTGGTGACAGATGACACCAAACCGAAACCCGTGTTTAACCTGAAAGCGACCAAAAGGGGAAGACGACCCACGATGTAGAGGCCACCCTACGAAAATAGGTCGGATGAAGGATCATGAGCCTATTAAGGTGCTGACAGAAAATAAAGCGGATGTCGGAGAATTAAATGTAATAAACGCATACCTAAGTAGTGGCCATGATTTGATGTTGGAAATCTTGCCCGTGTATCGAACAAAGAGCCTAAAATTTGATCATCACACCCCTTCTCCAAATCTTCTTACAAAAATCGTGTTACCATTGTTTGCTGAGTGTTCCAAACAGAAGATTCCGGAGTAAGTCCGGTAGCAACGACATACATGTGGTTGCTTGAGTAACTTTCCGGCGACGGAGGGCACAAGTTATTAAATGTCGCACAAGTTAGAAAATTTTGACTATTAAATGAGTTATTTATGGATGGTCTTAAGGGCTATGAATACAATTTTAACTTTTGCATAAATATGTTGTAAACGGGACTAGGTATGTGTAGAGATGAGTAGTATTATAGTCAGTATGCAAGCATTTTTTCATATCGCCTTTAGAATTATGTTTAGATAAATCATTATTAACTATATCCGCCGTCACAAATCGTTTTCAGAAATTAAAAATCGAATTCAAAATCAACTTTGGATGGTTATTTGAATTAAATGCTACGGAGTAATTTCTTTGAATGTGAATTCAGTTCGAATCATATATAATTCAATATTGTTATTTATTTTGCTTCCTATAACTTTTAAACCAAACAAATCGAATTGAGTAGACCGAGAAGACTGGAAATTAAGTTGATGAACATGTCTAGTTCATTCAATTTGTAGTTGTATTTTTAATGGAGGTTGACACGACAATGAAACGTATCCAGAATATTGGAAGCTCTGGAGGTAAGAGTGGTACTCACGTCGACTATCTACAGTCGTCAGTCTGCATTTGACGGACGTGAAATAATATATAGAAAAATAATACTCTTGTAGGGACTAATTTATTGTTGGAGCAAGACAGAAAGGTTAAACATGGTCAAAAACTTCAAAGAAGTCAAAAGCATCTTCTGCTCAGGTGCTGGTCGGTTAAGTGTCACATGGATTTATAATTTTATTTTAGTTAATAAAAATAAAATGTGAAAAATCAAAGCATCTTTAACTATAAATTTAGTTAACAGATTGCAAAAAGTTGGCAGTTTTAAACCAGAATTTTATGAGAAATAAAGTTTGCACACGACAAAACCTAAAATGTAGACTTTTTTTTTTTTTCAAAAAGAATTAATAAACTTTATAACCATATAGGAGGTTATCAACATATGTAGATTTTAACAAAGCAGCATCCTACTCTCCTTATTGAACTATTTTTATACAAAGCAGCATCCTACTCTCATTATTGAACTATTTTATACTCAGTATTTATATGTTGTTTAAGCAATATACTTTTGTAGTTTATTAACTTTTTTAAAATATACGGGCTCATTAACAAATATAAGTTGGGCTGAAAATTACGGGCTAATTTTTTTTTAACGATAATTAGGAGTCCCTGACAGACCACTTTAGGAGAAGCACTCGATCATATCTAGAGTACACTTATTGCGGAGGAAACCCGTAAGCAACATCAGAGCATATTGTGTTATGAAAACCCCTAGGGAAAACACCCATAGAGAGATTCGAACCCATGAGGTATCACAATCCCATACACTCAGGACACATGTGGTATCAATCCATCTATTAGGAATTGGTGAAAATTACGAGCTAAATTACTACAACAAAACTATTGAACAACCCATTAGTGTGACCTAAAACACTATTTATGGATAAGATTTTTCTTGTTCAAACAACGCTAAGGAATCAAATATTTTTATTCAAATGTACACGACCTAACACATTATTCCGTAATCATTTCTGTTATTTTCTGACCACCCAAAATAAGTTGGAAGTTAAATTTAGGCAGAGACATCATGTGAATACTTTAATTAGGACTCAACTTAGGCTATCTTGAGATCGTTACATAAATTTATGAGTTGTGTAAAATTTTAGGTCGATCTTTTGAATCTTATCATTTCCTTTTTAATCGATATATACACATATATAAAGGAACATGTACTTCTAAATAAGAACAACAAATTTTCATCTCTTCTTTTTGGATTTTCATTGCAGTTTTATAGTTTCCAAACTCAAAGATTTATACATTAGTTATACATAACAAAACAATACTAGAAATCATAATTTTCCCTATCATTGATATCCCACCACCTTATGAAACGAGAACAATTTTAATGAATATAGATCGAATTCCGGTAGTTTATGATCCCTTTGTACATAGCTTGCCAATTGAGAGGCATTGTCTTCCTGCATTTCTTATTATCACCACAATCCTCTAAAGCGGCCATTGCCACATTAGACTTCAAGTTTTGTTTATTTGGTGATATAATTTCCGTTGCTTCTTCACAAAACCTCACTTTCTTCTTTGTTCGACCCTTACTTGACCCTATCATGCAACCATACATGTTTATTAAAAACAACATTGATAAATATTACTCACCCATACAAGTGATTTGTTTTAACTTTTGAAAGCCTTTTTTTAAACTTACTTTAAAATTTTTTTTGTTTGTGTTATATAAACTCTAATAAAATTTATATCAATTGATTGAGTTTTTATTGAAATTACTTTCACCAAGTATTATATAATACAAACAAAGATATTTGAACTTAAAGTTGAAAAGAAAATATTTTTAAAAGTTAAAACATGACAAAAATAATGAGATGGAGGAAATACTACAATTCAAGCATAGATATATGAAAAGGTGCATGTGACAATATGAGTCCCATGCACATAATCACAATAAGGAATTGAAAGCATCTGTATATAAGAACTAAGAACGAAATACTCCGTATATACCAAGTTCAAATTCCATCTTTCTCATAAAATCGGAGAGAAGACGTTTATGAAATTGATGAGCAAGAACCACTACGCTTCCGGATACAACAAAAACTGTCATGAAACCGGTTCGTAAAGCTTCGTGATCCATGTTTGCTCACAAATAATTATCTATTTTGGGGTCTAAATCTAAAAAATTGGGAAATTGTTGGGGTTTAAAGAATGAAACTTTAGGGAAAACCATGTTAGGGAATAGGAGAAGTTGCATTTTAAAGGGGAAATGGAGGTGATAATAAATTGAAGATTAAATTAGAGGTTTATAAAGGTTGATGATCAAATGAGGGGTTGAGGTTACTAAAACCATTACCTTACCTTTTAATTAATTATCTTTGAGATATATAAGAACATGTTGTAATTGGTGGTGGTTCTATAAACACATGCTTTCCCATTCACTTTCGTATAATTAGCAACCTACAAATTGATGAGCCATTTTTATAAATCAACTATAAACTATATTTAACTATATTTATGAATTAACAAATTGTATAATATAATATGGTAATACACAAATGTAGTGAAGTTAAAGTAAAATTATCACCGACTCTTTGAAATCGTAGTAGTATATAGTACTCATAGCATTGATGTCTCCTTCAACAATATTGCATATTCTGTTTTGTTGGTATTAAAGGATTTTTTATACGTAGCATACAGACTTGTTGTTGATCACTACAGGGAATACGCCCTTTTGTGGCGAGTTCTCTTGTCGCAAAAAGACATGAAAGTCGCTGCAAATGTGTTCTCGCCCGTCCTCTTTTTTCTTGTAATAAATACACAAAAAATTTATACATAACACTTAAATATTATTTTTAGGTTGATACTTATTTAACTGTATAATATTTTTTGACGTGTTAGAGACATCTTAAGGGCTACAATTAGTAAATTTTGAATTTTATTTGTAAACTAAAAAGGATTTTGTTAAAAATAATCTTAAGACTACGTTTAAAACTTTTTTAAATAGATAGCTTTAACAACCTAAGTTCATTAAATAACTAGCATATTATTCAACTACCCATAAATTAATTGAATAGCTATGTGTTTAAATTCAAAAAAACAATTAATCGAATTTGGTAAACAATTTAAAAAAAAAAAAAAAAAAAAAAACAAACAAACTCACACACACTCTACACGAATATTTACAATAATTAGGAATGTCCACAACAAGACTTAACCCTCAACCTCTTGGTTAAAAGGGCCGCCATGATACCGCTAAACCAATGACCCTTTGGTCTAACTAAATAATTTTTAGCTCTAACTAAATTAATTTGGATGAGCTCCTTGTCAGTAAACATATAAAACAGCCACAAAAGATAAAAACTTGTTAACCTTCGATTTAAACATCTTGCATATTTATTTATACTCCGTATGATAGAAGGAGTGTTATGAACTTGGATTGTAAGTAAACCTTCGTGCCTGAAACGGAACCGACTCCGGATTGATCTTTGAATCGTGTGAACACTTTTCTAATCGAATATTTCGACCCTATTAGCCACGGGTTACACGAAGTTTCGATTGGGATAAGACAAAAACTAGAATGTTGTCTTGGCTAAAAGAAAACAATCAAAACAATTGCAGAGATTTATCTTCTAATTGTTTAAGTGAAAGTGTGTGTAAAAAGCCAAAAATCTGGAACCTTTTTTCAAATACACAAAGAGTGTATTTATAATGGGTCAAAATGTTTCTTGAAAAGTCACAACCTTTGATTCATACTCATTAGTGACTTCGAAGTTTATATTTATGTATTTAGACTTAAAATAGTCTAAAAACATGTAAAAACGCAGTTTAAATGCCCTGGAACAACCCTAAAACGTTTGGGGTTCAAATGTGCCTTTTGGGTTGAAAAGACACATTTTCAGCGAATCAGTGTTAAGCCGCGTCGCGGGCTAACAAAGGACCAGACTTCAAAACATGCGAAAAGTCTCGACATGAAAATCATGCCTTAAGCCGCGGCTTAAAACTACTGCACACCAAAATTGTTTAAGCTTATTTTCAAGTGTGTGTGTAGCCTTTCAAGTCGCGTTTCGCATTTTTTCAAGTCGCGTTTCGCATTCTTTCAAGTCGCGTTTCGCATTCCTTAAGTTCCAAATGTCATTTTCAAGTCCAAAGAAAACCTCAAACCACCTCACGTTTTACGAACGTGTACTCCACACTTCTCCGAATTCGTGTAATGTATCAATGGTTCAAAAACACTTTCAACATAGTAATCCAATCCCTAAAATGAATGTTGGATCATGCTAAAATCACCAACAAATCCCCCCCCCCATGTTAGTATGATCCTTGAGTACTAAAATACCAACAATTAGAAACTAATGCATAAGTGTAAATGTCACATGGATTGAATTTACACATAGTATATTACACGTGCAAGAATTCAAAAATCAGGGTGCTCTAATAGTTTGAACCCATCAATTCATTTGAAAACCTGTCGATAATATACACACTAGTTCCATAATCTCTAAAAAATACAAACTTGACACTATTAGGAGCCATGTGTCCCAATCCAATCATGAACATATAGAAAACTAAGTCCAAAGCTTTCTTGAAGCGGCTCAACTTCATGTCCACTTAGGTAGCTCTCTTCAGTCTTGCTCCTACAATGCAATTTTTCAATAGAACTATTAAGAAGTCATAAACTTCAACCTCACTTTATCTTGTAGGTCTGAACACATACCTTTGGGATTATATGAAAACAAGTGTTCCAATATTCTCAAAATAGGCTTTCCTCATTGAATTCAACTCCTAGCGTTGTACTAGAAGGGAATTGGGTATCCCACTTTGAAAGATTTAGATGGACTTCAATCCCACACCAATAGCCGACTTGTGCACCGTGTCCCTGGCTAGTCCCTTGGTCAAATGATCCGCTAAATTTTGTTTCGACCTAACAAAATCAATGGAGATCACTCCATGATTAATTCACGTACCATGGAATGTCTAACATCCAAGTGTCTAGACTTACCATTATACATGTGACTATAAGCCTTAGCCACCGTTGAAGCACTATCACAATGCATACCAATAGGAGGAATGGGCTTTGGGCACAAAGGAATTTCATATAACAAATTCCTTAACCACTCGGCTTCATTACCCGCCGCAGCCAATGCAACAAATTCCGACTCCATTGTCGAATTTGTAATACATGTTTGCTTCTTGGAAGCCCATGAAATTGCCCCTCCACCAAGTAGGAATATCCAACCAGTAGTAGAAGAATGATCTTTCATATTGGTTATCCAACTTGCATCCGAATAACCTTCTAGGATAGAAGGAAAGCCGATATATGTGATACCAAAGTCCTTGGTTTGCTTCAAGTACTTAAATACTCTATTCACAGCTTGCCAATGGTGAGAACTCGGGTTACTAGTAAATCTACTCAATTTACCCATAGCATAGGCAATATCCGGTCTAGTGCAAGTCATTGCATACATTAGACACCCTATAGCACTCGAGTATTTAAGTTGATACACAGCCAAACCCGTATTGGGTAAGAGCTTAAGAGTAGGATCAATGGGAGTACTCACCGGGAAGGTATCCTCAAGATTGAACTTCTTGAGAATCTTCTCGATATAATGAGATTGAGTTATCGTGATACCATTGTCACCACGAATGATCCTTATACCAAGAATCACATCCGCAACCCCCATATCCTTCATCGAAAACTTAGATGAAAAAAATTGTTTAGTCTTATCAACTTGATCTTGGTTAGTGCCAAAGATCAACATGTCATCCACATATAAGCAAATAATCACACCATTTCCTTTGTGATCAAATTTGCTATACACACACTTATCTGTTTGGTTGATCATGAAGCCATGAGACAAAATGACATCATCAAACTTTTGATGCCAATGCTTTGGTGCTTGCTTAAGTCCATACAAGGACTCAATCAACTTGCACACCTTCATCTCTTGTCCCGGCATGACAAATCCTTCCGGTTGTCTCATGTACACCTCCTCCTCCAAATCACCGTTAAGAAAAGCGGTTTTTACATCCATTTGGTAAATAACAAGATTGTGAATCGACGCAAGCGAAATCAACAATCTAATGGTGGTGATACGCGCAACCGGAGCATAGGTATCAAAATAGTCAATACCCTCCTTTTGCCTAAAACCTTGTATGACCAAACGTACTTTAAACTTGTCAACCGATCCATCAACTTTCATCTTCCTTTTGAAGATCCACTTGTTGCCCAAAGGTTTACAACCGGGAGGCAAATCGACTAGAACCCGTGTATTATTTTTCATGATAGAGTCTATCTCGTCACGAATTGCCTCTTTCCAAAAAGCAACGTCACGAGACCTCATGGCCTCATCATATGTCCTCGGATCCTCCTCAATATTATAACAATAATGAAGTTGAGATATTACACTATCTCTAGTTCCTTCAACCAAGAATAGTTGAAAATCCTCACCATATGATTTAGGAGTTCTTTTCCTACTCCCTCTACGTGGCTCATGAGTCTCATTTGGAATTTCTTCCAATTGAACACCTTGGGAGGTACATGCAATAAGGGCCATATCCTTTGGTTTAGGTATTGATGAAAACCTAGATTCATCAAATATTGCATCTCTAGATTCAATAACGGTATTAATCGAAATAGCGTCATTTGGCTCAATGACAAAGAATCTATATGCCTTGGAATGCTCGGCATATCCAATAAAAATGCAATCAATACCCTTTTCACCTAACATTTTCCTCTTGGGTTCTGGAAGTCTCACGACCGCCATACATCTCCAAACTCGCAAGTAATGCAAGTTTGGACATTTGTTAAACCAAAGTTCATATGGAGTTTTCTTCTCATTCTTATTGGGAACCCTATTCAAAATGTAACAAGCTGTTAGCATGGATTCCCCCCAAAATCCCTCACTCAAACCGGAATAAGACAACATGGAGTTAACCATCTCTTTAAGTGTCATATTCTTCCTTTCAGCTATACCATTTTGTTGTGGCGTATAAGGAGCCGTGGTTTGGTGAATCACTCCTATCGATTGGAAATATTCCGGGTCATAATACTCGCCACCTCGATCAGTACGCAATATTTTAATTGAACAATCAAGTTGCAGTTCTACTTCAGTTTTATAGATTTTAAATTTGTCTAAAGCTTCATCTTTAGAATGCAAAAGATACACATAGCAATACCTAGACCAATCATCTATAAAATTAATCATGTACTTCTTGTTACCCATTGAAGGAGTAGCATGAAGATCACATAGATCACTATGAATTAATTCTAATAATGATGATTTCTGGTTTATTTCTCTAAAAGGTTGTCTAGTGATCTTAGTTAGCATACAAGTTTTACATTTATCTAAATGTTTATTAAAACTTGGTATTAAGTCATCCTTAGACATTTCATCCATTCTTTTGTAATGTACATGACCTAAACGAGCATGCCATAAACCAGAATCATAAGTACTAGAACTAATCATGCAAGTAGAATTAATGGCCCTAGGAACATTTTTGAGATTAAGCATGAACATACCATTTTATAATACCCAAAACCAACAAACACACCACACTTAGACAATATATATTTGTCACTTTCAAACACTTGTTTATACCCACATTTATTCAACATGGGACTAGATATAAGATTCTTACGCAAGTTAGGTACATACAATACATTATAAAGAGTAATAGCTTTCCAGGAGCTAAACTCCAATACAGCATTTCCATAACCAACAACACTAGCAATAGATTCGTTACCCATGTGCAAAACATCCTTTTCCGGTACAAAAGTTTTGAACCATTCACGGTCCTTGCAAGCATGGAAAGTTGCACCCGAATCTACCCACCATCCAATTGTATCATCCTGTACATAGAATGCATCAGAAATATGTGAAACATAGTTCTTAATTGTAATAGTCACAAAGTCAGAAATTTAACCTTGATTAGGAGTATGATCCTTTGATCCTTGGCCCGCACCCGATGTGCTTCCTCCTTCTCCCATCTTGACTTTGCAATCCCGCTAATAGTGACCGGGTTTGCCACATCTCCAACAAGACTTCTTGTCCTTCTTATTGGACGCATTCTTGTTGCCATCAAACTTTCGTTTCTTGTTGTTTGATTTCTTGTTGTATTTGTTCCCATGGGATTTATCTTCAATCATGTTAATTGAAGAAGATACCACTTCTTTACCCTTCCCTTTGTCACTATCTTGTGCCCGAATTGATTCCTCAATTCTCAAGTGACTACCCAACTCATTCAAATTCATATCTTCTTTCTTGTGTTTGAGTGTGTGTTTAAAATCTTGCCATGAAGATGGCAATTTATCAGTGATGGATGAAACCGAGAAAGTTTCATCCATACTTATGTTATGTTGGGTAAATTGCCCCAAGATCCTAAGGATCTCATGGAATTGTTCCATGATGGGCCTAGTATCAACAATCTTGTAATTGTTGAAATTGCTAACAAGAAACTTCTTGCTAGACGCATCCTCACCGTATACTTGGCCTCCAATTTAACCCAAAGTTCCTTTGCCGATTCAACCGAATTGTAAACATCAAATAAAACATCGGATATACCATTTAGAATGTGTCCACGACACATCAAGTCATCGTTGTCCCATTCGCTCCTTAACCGGGCATGTTCCATTGTCTCGTCATCTGATTCAACGGGCCTTGGAGTTGACAACACATAAACCAATTTCAATGTGGTCAAAAGAAATTGCATCTTCTTTTGCCATCTCCTAAAATCTGCCCCTTCAAATTTCTCCAATTTTTCAAACCTTGAAGTCATTTCTTTCACCGTTTCACCGGACATGGTGATCACGAAATATTCGATTAGAATGTTATGAACTTGGATTGTAAGTAAACCTTCGTGCCTGAAACGGAACCGACTCCGGATTGATCTTTGAATCGTGTGAACACTTTCCTAATCGAATATTTCGACCCTATTAGCCACGGGTTACACGAAGTTTCGATTGGGATAAAACAAAAACTAGATTGTTGTCTTGGCTAAATGAAAACAATCAAAACAATTGCAGAGATTTATCTTCTAATTATTTAAGTGAAAGTGTGTGTAAAAAGCCAAAAATCTGGAACCTTTTTTCAAATACACAAAGAGTGTATTTATAATGGGTCAAAAGGTTTCTTGAAAAGTCACAACCTTTGATTCATACCCATTAATTTAGATTGATTAGATTAATTAGACTCAACCCGGTTAAACTCACGTAAAACCTAAATTACAATAATCACTTGAGGTAAATTCACGACTATGTAGTTCTAGTACCTAATCAATTACCGATCTAAACATATAGCAAAGTCGTCAATTAAGTATATGTTTACCCGTCTAGATTACTAAAAGTATTAAAGCATAGATTGTGTTCCTAGTGTCACATGTAGTTATCAATCTATGTAATTGAAGGAAAGTACCAAACTAGCATAACTATGGTTCTTTTGGTTGGACATGGTAATTTAATCAATCAAACATCATAGTAACTTAAATAACATTAAAAGATAGAATAATCCCAAACCATAAATCTTACATTAATGTAAACACACAAGGCTTTAGCCAATCATAATAATGAAGGTTACAACAATACAATCGAAACAATAGGAATTCACAATCTTATCACTAAAATAAATGAAACCGAAAGTACTTATCGTAGCGTATGATTCCTTCTTCAATCTTGATGCTTAAAAGGGTAGAGAACCCTTTAGAATGGCTGGGGAAACCCCCTTCTCGGACTACTACTGATCTATATTATGGTGTATCAAATGTGTAACCAAAGCTCTTTTTAAATAGGCTCAAAAGTTAGGTAAAATGGCCAGAAATGCATCAGATGCGCCGCATCTAGAAGGGATGCGCCGCATCTCTTTACTTTTATTGGATTCCAGCTCGTTTTAGCACCCCAAAACTGTCGGCAGGCCTTCAGATGCGCCGCATCTGGATGAGATGCGCCGCATCTGGCTTTGTTGATGTCTAATGCTCCGCATCTGAAACTCTCGGGACTTTTTTGGCCTCAGATGCGCTGCTTTTAAGGTAGATGCGCTGCATCTGGTACTGTTTATTGGTAATTTTCCAATGTGATGTTGTAGAGCTCTGAGTTACGGACGTCTGGACTCTGGATTCACCCTTTTTCGAGTTGGTATGACCGAGTTATGGCCAAAACGGTGCAGGTGCGCAGAATCTTCTAAAATCAGCAATATTTTCCATAAATCTTCACTTCAACACTCGTAATGGATTATACACACATTTTAACTTATTACAATACACAAGTACAACAATTACATACAAAATGATACAAAATCGGATCGAAATAACGACAACAAATATGTATAATTTTGGCGTTATCAAATCCCCACACTTAAACCTTGCTTATCCTCAAGCAAGACTTACAAGAAATTGAAATTTACTATAGTGAACACACATTGATGAAAACACACTCGAATCACAATATATACACACTCACACTTTTTATTTCACTCACGAATCAAACTCACACGTTTTGAGTATACACACACCTTTAGAGTACATACGCTTTTCTTTATTTCACAATGTAATACACACACTTTGAGTACATCCACGAAATGAAATCACACCAAAGTGTAAAGGTGGGTTTTAAAGTCCACATTTCTTGAAAATTTGGATCCTTAGGGAAATTAGGACCTTTGCGAAAAACCTTTGATATTTTGAAAAATAGCATGTTAGTTTTTACACTAATCAAGTTTTCCGGTTTTAACCTCAAAGTCCGGTTGAGGGTAACTGAAACCAAAGCCTCAGTCGGCGCTTAGCAAGCTACTCGCTCACATGATTGTAGTATCATGGAACTTATAACCGGATGTCCTAAAAATGGTTTTACACAATATAGTTCATAAAATAGCATAAGTTTTAGAAGAAACTATATCATGTCCAAATATCATCGGTGAACCATGAGTTTGCACACCTCAATTTGTTATGGCATATGTATGTTGACCGCAGTCAACATAGATGCGGTTGATCTTTACGGAGATCATCTACCTGGGGATTAGATTCATTAGTCTTAAAAGCTAATTTGCACTGTGCCCCCTATTGTACGAGACAGATCCATCTCATGGTTAGGATAAGTCTGACCACCAAAAACCCTGTTTGATGTTGAGGTGAGGTGGATTTCCAACCGATGATAGAGATGACTTTTCAAGATTTTTCGTCAACCTACAGCTGTTCTGGACTACATCTTCTAACATAAGTTAGCAAGTGCGTCATTTTAGAAGACTTAACTTCCTTAATTTAATGAGTATTTGATTTGATTTCCGATTCAACAAAGTACCATAGAATCCTTACGCGAAGTATGTGATATAGCGTGTTGATCATTTCCTTAGTTGGCTATTTTTTGAGTCTTTTATACAAAATAAATTCATGCAAATGAATTTATAAAGTTAAAAATTTTCACATTGTAAGCCATTTTAAACCATGTTTTTGTAAAACCCACATTTTAAGCCATTTTAAACCATGTTTTTTGTAAAACCCCAAAGAATTTACTCCTTCCCCACACTTAAGATCATGTAATGCCCTCATTACATGAAATCAGAAAAATTGTAAAATTCGAGAGGGCAGATAGTATGAAAGAGATTTAATACTTTCTAGGCTTTAAGCCGAAGATCACGGGATGATGGCGCTGAATTGGCTGTCACGATAAGAACATCATCCATTCCTTAAACGCTATCACAAACCAATCATCATGCAAGTATTTTGCTGAACTTCATGCCAGTCTTTGAAAATTGCAGCACATAGCACAATACTCATTTTATATGATGCATATTTATTAATGAGTTGTGCACCCAAATTTACCCCTTCTTTTAAGACCTAATGGGGTCATTCTTCCCCACACTTATCGGACGACATGTAAAATCAGTGGAAAAAGTTCCACGAATAAGTAACGTGAGCCAGTCATTAACACCTCTGGTGGTATATAATATATCATATAATTCCTTTTTCAATTTCTTGAAAAAGGAACACCTAACCCGAGAGTCAACACATGACTCTCTCCTAAGTGCGGCATGCAGCAAAAATTTTATTCTTTCAGGTGGATCATGTCCAAACGGATCATCTTTTAATATTTTCCAAGTGCTAACCTCGTGAGGATATAAAAATTCCACATGAGAAGGTGACTCCTCGAATGGTTCCACTATATTAGACTCCTCATCGTCGATGATGTTTGATGACTCCATTTCTTCAACCTCGGTAGTTAAAACGTCATCATCATCACTATCCCATGAATACCAACATATCGCCCACAATTCCCCCTCATCAATTCCTGGATTAAGCATTGCAAACGTGGACATAACTGGGGTGGTAGGTGGTATAATAATGGTAGGCTCAACACTCTTCACCTCGTGTATCTGCGTATTACCCCTCGAATCAGCTAGTGAATTAGTAGGAAAAGTGTCCGGATCCCTTTCTTCAATTTGCTGGAGTAGACAGCCCATGGTCCTCTGTAAACGCTCAATGGATTCTTGTTGGCAAGCTAGTGTTTCTTGCAAATTTTGGCTCCGTTCAATCTCGTTTCTCATGAAGTCTAAAATTACATCTTCTAAATTCGACTGACTCTCCTCTCCTTGTTGAATTTGAAAGTGTTGTTGAGATGAATCCCAGGATGAGTTACCATTTTCATAATAATCTCATGGTTGGTCCATAGGGGCATAATGATACATAATGAAATGTCCCGTTCATATTGATTATAAACGTTCCATATTAATTGATTTCGTTGCGAGGTTTTAACCTCTATATGAGACGTTTTTCAAAGACTGCATTCATTTTTAAGACAACCATAACCTTTATTTTATCAATAAAGGTTACAAAAGCATTACGTAGATTATCAAATAATGATAATCTAAAATATACTGTTTACACACGACCATTACATAATGGTTTACAATAGAAATATATTACATCGACATATGTTTCTTAAATGCAGTTTTTATACAATATCATACAAACATGAACTCCAAATCTTGTCCTTATTTTAGTATGCAACAGCGGAAGCTCTTAGTATTCACCTGAGAATAAACATGCTTTAAACGTCAACAAAAATGTTGGTGAGTTATAGGTTTAACCTATATATATCAAATCGTAACAATAGACCACAAGATTTCATATTTCAATACACATCCCATACATAGAGATAAAAATCATTCATATGGTGAACACCTGGTAACCGACATTAACAAGATGCATATATAAGAATATCCCCATCATTCCGGGACACCCTTCGGATATGATATAAATTTCGAAGTACTAAAGCATCCAGTACTTTGGATGGGGTTTGTTACGCCCAATAGATTTATCTTTAGGATTCGCGTCAATTAGGGTGTCTGTTCCCTAATTCTTAGATTACCAGACTTAATAAAAAGGGGCATATTCGATTTCGATAATTCAACCATAGAATGTGTTTCACCTACTTGTGTCTATTTTGTAAATCATTTATAAAACCTGCATGTATTCTCATCCCAAAAATATTAGATTTTAAAAGTGGGACTATAACTCACTTTCACAGATTTTTACTTCGTCGAGAAGTAAGACTTGGCCACTAGTCGATTCACGAACCTATATAAATATGTACATATATATCAAAGTATGATCAAAATATAATTACAACCATTTTTATTATGTTTTAAAGATTTGAGTGTATTAAGTCAGCTGTCCTCGTTAGTAACCTACAACTAATTGTCCACAGTTAGATGTACAGAAATAAATCGATATATATTATCTTGAATCAATCCATAACCCATTGTATACACGTCTCAGGCTAGATCACAACTCAAAGTATATATATTTTTGGAATCAACCTCAACCCTGTATAGCTAACTCCAACATTACTGCATATAGAGTGTCTAAGGTTGTTCCAAATAATATATATACATGGGTCGATATGATATGTCAAAACATTTGCATACGTGTCTATGGTATCCCAAGATTACATAATATATTAGAATACATGTATAATACAATATAAGTTAGCTAGGATATGATTTGTATACATTTGTTAAACATTTCCCGTAGCTAAAAAGATCAAAAATATCCAATCTTGTTTTACCCATAACTTCTTCATTTTAAATCTATTTTGAGTGAATCAAATTGCTATGGTTTCGTATTGAACTCTATTTTATGAATCTAAATAGAAAAATTATAGGTTTATAGTCGGAAATATAAGTTACAAGTCGTTTTTGTAAAGGTAGTCATTTCAGTAGAAAGAACGACGTCTAGATGACCATTTTAGAAAACATACTTCCACTTTGAGTTTAATCATGATTTTGGATATAGTTTCATGTTCATAAGAAAAATCATTTTTCCAGAAGAACAACTTTTAAATCAAAGTTTATCATAGTTTTAATTAACTAACCCAAAACAGCCCGCGGTGTTACTACGACGGCGTATGTCCGGTTTTACAGTGTTCTTCGTGTTTCCAGGTTTTAAATCATTAAGTTAGCATATCATATAGATATAGAACATGTGTTTAGTTAATTTTAAAAGTCAAGTTAGAAGGATTAACTTTTTTTTGCGAACAAGTTTAGAATTAACTAAACTATGTTCTAGTGATTACAAGTTTAAACCTTCGAATAAGATAGCTTTATATGTATGAATCGAATGATGTTATGAACATCATTACTACCTTAAGTTTTCTGGATAAAACTACTGGAAATGAGAAAAATGGATCTAGCTTCAAAGGATCCTTGGATGGCTTGAAAGTTCTTGAAACAGAATCATGACACGAAAACAGTTCAAGTAAGATTTTCACTCGAAATAAGATTGTTATAGTTGTAGAAATTGAATCAAAGTTTGAATATGAATATTACCTTGAATTAGAAAGATAACCTACTGTAAATAACAAAGGTTCCTTGATCTTAGATTATTACTTGGAATGGATTAGAAAGCTTGGAAGTAGACTTGCAAACTTTGAAGTATTCTTGATTTTTATGAAACTATACTTATGGAATTTATGAAGAACACTTAGAACTTGAAGATGGAACTTCAGAGAGATCAATTAGATGAAGAAAATTAAAGAATGAAAGTGTTTGTAGGTGTTTTTGGTCGTTGGTATATGGATTAGATATAAAGGATGTGTAATTTTATTTACATGTAAATAAGTCATGAATGATTACTCATATTTTTGTAATTTTATGAGATATTTCATGCTAGGTGACTCACATGAGCTGCTAAGAGCTGATCATTAGAGTGTATATACCAATAATACATACATCTAAAAGCTGTGTATTGTACGAGTACGAATACGGGTGCATACGAGTAGAATTGTTGATGAAACTGAACGAGGATGTAATTGTAAGAATTTTTGTTAAGTAGAAGTATTTTGATAAGTGTCTTGAATTCTTTCAAAAGTGTATGAATACATATTAAAACACTACATGTATATACATTTTAACTATGTCGTTAAGTCATCGTTAGTCGTTACATGTAAGTGTTGTTTTGAAACCTTTAGGTTAACGATCTTGTTAAATGTTGTTAACCCATTGTTTATTAAATCAAATTAGATGTTAAATTATTACATTATCATGATATCATGATGTATTAGTATATCTTAATATGATATATATACATTAAATGTCGTTACAACGATAATCGTTACATATATGTCTCGTTTCAAAATCATTAAGTTAGTAGTCTTCTTTTTACATATATAGTTCATTGCTAATATATTTAATGATATGTTTACTTATCATAATATCATGTTAACTATATATATATCCATATATATTTCATCATATAGTTTTTACAAATTTTAACGTTCGTGAATCGCCGGTCAACTTGGGTGGTCAATTGTCTATATGAAACCTATTTCAATTAATCAAGTCTTAACAAGTTTGATTGCTTAACATGTTGGAAACACTTAATCATGTAAATAAAAAATTCATTTAATATATATATAAACATGGAAAAGTTCGGGTCACTACAGTACCTACCCGTTAAATAAATTTCGTCCCGAAATTTTAAGCAGTTGGAGGTGTTGACGTATCTTCTGGAAATAAATGCGGGTATTTCTTCTTCATCTAATCTTCTCATTCCCAGGTGAACTCGGGCCCTTTATGAGCATTCCATCGAACCTTAACAATTGGTATCTTGTTTTGCTTAAGTCTTTTAACCTCACGATCCATTATTTCGACGGGTTCTTCGATGAATTGAAGTTTTTCGTTGATTTGGATTTCATCTAACGGAATAGTGAGATCTTCTTTAGCAAAACATTTCTTCAAATTAGAGACGTGGAAAGTGTTATGTACAGCCGCGAGTTATTGAGGTAACTCAAGTCGGTAAACTACTGGTCCGACACGATCAATAATCTTGAATGGTCCAATATACCTTGGATTTAATTTCCCTCGTTTACCAAATCGAACAACACCTTTCCAAGGTGCAACCTTAAGCATGACCATCTCTCCAATTTCAAATTCTATATCTTTTCTTTTAATGTCGACGTAGCTCTTTTGTCGACTTTGGGCGGTTTTCAACCGTTGTTGAAATTGGATGATCTTCTCGGTAGTTTCTTGTATTATCTCCGGACCCGTAATCTGTCTATCCCCCACTTCACTCCAACAAATCGGAGACCTGCACTTTCTACCATAAAGTGCTTCAAACGGCGTCATCTCAATGCTTAAATGATAGCTGTTGTTGTAGGAAAATTCTACTAACGGTAGATGTCGATCCCAACTGTTTCCGAAATCAATAACACATGCTCGTAGCATGTCTTCAAGCATTTGTATCATCCTTTCGCTCTGCCCATCAGTTTGTATATGATAAGCAGTACTCATGTCTAGACGAGTTCCTAATGCTTGTTGTAATGTCTGCCATAATCTTGAAATAAATCTGCCATCCCTATCAGAGATAATAGAGATTGGTATTTCATGTCTGGAGATGACTTCCTTCAAATACAGTCGTGCTAACTTCTCCATCTTGTCATCTTCTCTTATTGGCAGGAAGTGTGCTGATTTGGTGAGACGATCAACTATTACCCAAATAGTATCAAAACCACTTGCAGTCCTTGGCAATTTAGTGATGAAATCCATGGTAATGTTTTCCCATTTCCATTCCGGGATTTCAGGTTGTTGTAGTAGACCTGATGGTTTCTGATGTTCAGCTTTTACCTTAGAACACGTCAAACATTCTCCTACATATTTAGCAATATCGGCTTTCATACCTGGCCACCAAAAATGTTTCTTAAGATCCTTGTACATCTTCCCCGTTCCAAGATGTATTGAGTATCTGGTTTTATGAGCTTCTCTAAGTACCATTTCTCTCATATCTCCAAATTTTGGTACCCAAATTCTTTCAGCCCTATACCGGGTTTCGTCTTCCCGAATATTAAGATGCTTTTCCGATCCTTTGGGTATTTCATCCTTTAAATTTCACTCTTTTAAAACTCCTTGTTGCGCCTCCTTTATTTGAGTAGTAAGGTTAGTGTGAATCATTATATTCATAGATTTTACTCGAATGGGTTCTCTGTCCTTTCTGCTCAAGGCATCGGCTACCATATTTGCCTTCCCCAGGTGGTAATGAATCTCAAAGTCGTAATCATTCAACAATTCAATCCACCTACGCTGCCTCATATTTAATTGTTTCTGGTTAAATATGTGTTGAAGACTTTTGTGGTCGGTATATATAATACTTTTGACCCCATATAAGTAGTGCCTCCAAGTCTTTAATGCAAAAACAACCGCGCCTAATTCCAAATCATGCGTCGTATAATTTTGTTCGTGAATCTTTAATTGTCTAGACGCATAAGCAATCACCTTCGTTCGTTGCATTAATACACAACCGAGACCTTGCTTTGATGCGTCACAATAAATCACAAAATCATCATTCCCTTCAGGCAATGACAATATAGGTGCCGTAGTTAGCTTTTTCTTCAATAATTGAAACGCCTTCTCTTGTTCATCCTTCCATTCAAATTTCTTCCCTTTATGCGTTAATGCAGTCAAGGGTTTTGCTATTTTGGAGAAATCTTGGATGAATCTTCTGTAGTAACCAGCCAATCCTAAAAATTGACGTATATGCTTCGGAGTTTTTGGGGTTTCCCACTTTTCAACGGTTTCGATCTTTGCCGGGTCCACCTGGATACCTTCTTTGTTCACTATGTGACCGAGGAATTGAACTTCTTCCAACTAAAATGCACACTTTGAAAACTTAGCGTACAGTTTTTCTTTCCTCAATACTTCTAGCACTTTTCTCAAATGTTCTTCGTGCTCTTGATCATTCTTTGAGTAAATAAGTATGTCATCGATGAAAACAATGACAAACTTGTCAAGATATGGCCCACACACTCGGTTCATAAGGTCCATGAACATAGCTGGTGTGTTAGTCAATCCAAACGGCATAACCATAAACTCGTAATGACCATAACGCGTCCTAAAAGCAGTTTTTGGAATATCATCCTCCTTTACTCGCATTTGATGATATCCAGAACATAAATCGATCTTCGAATAAACCGACGAGCCTTGTAGTTGATCAAATAAGTCGTCAATTCTCGGCAGTGGATAACGGTTTTTGATGGTAAGTTTGTTCAACTCTCTGTATTCAATACACAACCTAAATGTACCATCCTTCTTCTTGACAAACAAAACAGGAGCTCCCCATGGTGATGTGCTTGGTCGAATGAAACCACATTCTAATAGTTCTTGTAGTTGGCTTTGCAGTTCTTTCATCTCGCTGTGTGCGAGTCTATAAGGAGCACGAGCTATTGGTGCAGCTCCTGGTACAAGATCTATTTGAAATTCAATAGATCGATGTGGAGGTAGTCTCGGTAATTCTTTCGGAAATACATCGGGAAATTCTTTTGCGACGGGAACATCATTGATGCTCTTTTCTTCAGTTTGTACTTTCTCGACGTGTGCTAGAATAGCATAGCAACCTTTTCTTATCAGTTTTTGTGCCTTCAAATTACTAATAAGATGTAGCTTCGTGTTGCCCTTTTCTCCGTACACCATTAAGGGTTTTCCTTTTTCTCGTATAATGCGAATTGCATTTTTGTAACAAACGATCTCTGCTTTCATCTCCTTCAGACAGTCCATGCCAACTATTACATCAAAACTCCCTAACTCTACTGGTATCAAATCAATCTTAAATATTTTGCTACCCAGTTTAATTTCTCGATTCCGGCATATATAATCTGCTGAAATTAATTTACCGTTTGCTAATTCGAGTAAAAATTTACTATCCAACGGCGTCAATGGATAACTTAATTTAGCACAAAAATCTCTACTCATATAGCTTCTATCCGCACCCGAATCAAATAAAACGTAAGCAGATTTATTGTCAATAAGAATTACAACCTAAATGAGAAGACACGAGTGAGTGATCACCCGTACGGCTGATGAAGCCAACTCGTACGTGTGATGAATGAATCGTATGGGTGAGTCAACAGCAGGGGTATATAAAGTCTTATGTTCTTCATTTTAGGTTAAGCCTCTTATTTGTTACACACACTCAGATCTAGTGAGCTCCTCCGATTCTCTCTCAGTCCAAATCACCCATGTGGTGAATAATAGCTCTAGGTGTTGATCTAATCACACTTGATTTAGTTGTGGTTTGACTAAATTAATCAAAAAAAAACTTAACCTATTCACTAGAGGGTTTGATTCACTTATTCTGCCATTGTGTGAGTTAAATCTGTTGATTTCTAAGTTCCTAGTCATGTTTCATCACCTTCTATTCTTTCCCCCTCAACTCATATTTTAAAGTATTCATCAATATGCTCCATCCAGCTCTGATTCTCGATATACTTCTAACTTTCATATCGGTCATTCTTCTTTTTCATCTACCGCTGGAAGAATCTATTTACTTCTACTATACTCTTGCGTTTATAGTGTTTCTAGTTCTCCCGTGTCTTTATATTGCTATATGCATCGGTATATGGTTTATAATTTCTGGTTTGTCGTTGAGCTTTATATGTTCCCTTATATTTCAAAGTCTCTGCTTCTGTCTTCTATAATCATTATCATTCACAGTTAATGCTCTCTTTTATTTGCTGCAATTTATACCCCAATTTCTATTTCGGAGTTTTGTCCTTTCGTTTCTTCTTCTTGCGATTAAGCACCGCTTGTAATGGTCCAGAATTCACAGATATGAATTTCGGAATGAACATTGTTAATGTTCTAGGAAGGAAATTGTGATGGCACGATCTTGACTTGTCAAATTACTAGAATACCTTGGAAAAGGCCGAATCATCAAGAAATATTTTTTTGATATTTTAGAGGTTAAATAGAATACAAGAGTCGTATAACATGGCACATGATGATGTTATGATCTGTGAATCATCACGTTCCATTTAGAAACTCAGCATGACTTACTGTAATATAATCACATTGATCAAGTGTTATTATATTATACTAATTCATGCTTCAGTTCTCAACACTACTTCAAAATATTCCTATTTTAAACTTGAATCTTTCAGAATTTAGAAACTAAAATAGTTTCTTTTATGATGTAATACAGATAGCGCGAAGAGGTAAATGATTTCAAATAAGAAAAATTAAGAAAATATCTTCAGAAATATGGAGGATATTTATAATGAAAGATATGATGATATTTTAGAATTTCTAATATCAGAGGATGATGAAGAATATTGTCCGCAGGGGTTTAGAGTCAGGAGCAAGGTATTCGTTAATGACTTCAGCAGGTACTGAATCATTTGGATCCTTTAAAGTCAAGGTTCAGTCTTTGTAATTTGTCCACAGCCTCCTTCCTACTTTGCTCAATCCGTTTTCCAGTTCCAAAACTTCTCTTTTTCTGCGCTTTGCCAGCACACTTCATCATTATCATCTAGCTTTTACCATTTAAAGTCGTTTATAGTTTTTGCTGCTTCATCAGCATTTTTTCCATTTTCGGAGAACCAATTCGTAGTTCGGAGTGTTTTTCAGAAACTTCACATTCAAATTAAGTCCAGAAGATAGACGTTATATATACACATATAACTGTTGGCGCAGACATGCTGCAAGATTTCAAAATACTGATTGCTAATTCCCAATGATTCGTATGGCAATTCTCATTACAAGATGCGAATGAGTAAATGATGGGGTTTCAATGAATAATTATGATGACTTTTTGGAGAGGCTAAAGTCAAAGGGTAATGAAGTTGTTGGTACATCTGCTAATAATATGGTGGAATGTAAAAGGTTCCCTGGTAACGATGGTGTATATCTCAAGGTTATAATAAGGTTAGTCTGACTGAAAAGTCGAAGTTGACTTGCTGGAGCTGTGACAAAACTGGCTACTTTGAATAGGAGTCGCAAAGTTATTTTTGCTAATAAATGCCAAAGAATCTGACGCGGATACGTTGTTTAAACTTTTACTTTGGTTTCAAGAGTTTTTCGGGTACATAACTGTGGGTAACATGTGGTTGGATCATCATCTCGATTGCTCATCATTCGAAGTGTCTTCAGAAATTTTCGAAGGGTTTGAACACAGATTGTAATCGTTAACATACATTTGATGTTCTAACACAGTTTTGAAGTCAAAATATAGCTTGTGAAAGATGTAAGGATCTAAGAGTGATGATTTTGGTCATATCTCAAGTTAAATTTTGAGATTTCAAAATCAGAATATGTAATTAAATTTTGAATGAGTATGGTTGTTTTGATTTCTATAAAAGAATGTATATTGTTGTGAAAGTAGGGAGTATAATGGATGATTTGCTGAATCAGATTCGAAGAATGTAACATATTAATTGTGAATTTATATATCTCTCGGGTATTACCTACCCGTTAAAAAAAATTTCACAATTAATATTTTGTACAAAAGAATTTTATTACAGTCTTTATGAAATATATATATGTATATTTTCTTCAGATGTAACATAGATTTAATGAGTTAATGTTAAATTAAACTCATTTAATTTACGGTTGAAACTAGAATTGAATAATCCCTAAAGGCTTTAAAAAGTACATAACTTTTACGCAGTATTTCTTTAATGACATTAAAATTATGAATCAATACTTCGTTATTTGTTGATGTATGGTGTTCGGTTCGTGGAATTCTTGTGAATTTCACAAAGTACGAATGATGTTATCTGAAAAGTTTCGGGTACATTGATGATGAAAGTGTAAAATCAAATATATACTTGATTTATTATGAATTGGAATTTGTTGAATTGCGACAGAGATTGTAGTTAACGCTGGTTAAGTTGCGGCCGAAGGACGTACATTATTGCATATTTGTAATATGAATTAACCGAGTAGTTAAGATTCACACACAATAGCTTAGCACTGAAAGATTTATTTCAATATATATATATATATATATATATATATATATATATATACATATAATTTCTTCAGAGAAAATGAGTTAATTCTTCATAACTCGTTGATACAATATAAACGTTATTGATTCGTAATGATGTCCACAGTGATTCTTGAACTGACGGAGTTTGTGATGTTATCGGTGTTGTTGATTCGGATGTTGACTGCACTGACGATGCTGGTAACACTGATGGTACTATTGATGTTGTTGGTAAAGCAAGTTTAGCTTGTTAATCACACACCATTTTTGTCAGGGTTTCTACTCTTCCTTCCATCATTTTGGTTCGCTTAACTGATTTATGGTTAGGGCTAGATTAGATAATCTCTAAGACTTTAGAGATTACATAATCGCCGCGGAATGTTTCTCCAATGAAGTTATGAATTAATACTTCGTCAGTTATTGTTGTTGGTACTCCTTGGTATCTATGGTGCGTATGACGTTGATGCTCGTGGGACAGATTGTGAAGTTGAGGTTTACGACGCGGTTGTGGTTGGAGGTGGTAATGGTACTGTTGGTGTTGATGATGGTGGTACTGGTTATGCTGCTGATGCTGCTGCTGGTGTTTGTAATCTCTGCACCATATTCTCCAAAGCCACTACCCGAGCGCGAAGCTCGTTGACTTCTTCTATTACACCGGGGTGATTGTCGGTTCGGACGAGCGGATAAATAAAATCTAAAATTTGATGTAATATATAATCGTGACGAGATACTCTGGAAATGAGCGAGAAAATGGTGTTTCGGACAGGTTCGCCGGTAAGTGCTTCAGGTTCTTCATCAAGAGGGCAATGTGGTGGATGGAAGGGATCACCTTCTTCTTGTCTCCAATGATTGAGGAGACTACGAACCCATCCCCAATTCATCCAGAATAGGTGATGACTGATTGGTTGATCTATTCCGGTCACACTGCTTTCGGAGCTTGAATGGGATTCCATTTCGGAATCTGAGTGACTTGAACTGATGACGAATTCCATTTCGTACGATTGGATAAAGGATTTTTTTTTTCGATATGAAATGATTTTGGCTAACGGATGGTATTCTAATTACATAGAATATATATATATATATATATATATATATATATATATATATATAGAGATCAAAAGATTTCGTAGATTACGGAGGACTTTGCGGGATATGTCAGGCAAAGTTTAAAGTAACAGATACGATAAGATATGATTTAGCAGATATGCTAAGATATGAATTTTTGTCTATACACTATTCATGCAATCAATACAGCAAGACGTGTCTTAGACTAAAAATGATAAGCAGGTAATTTTCTGAGGATGATAAGTAGTTAATTTTCGACACAAAATGATAAGCAAAACTTTTGACATGCAGATACGGTCGAAGTCCAGACTCACTAATGCATCCTATCGACTTATCAGTTAGACACACTAATGCATACCTGGTTCGCTAAGACCACCGCTCTGATACCAACTGAAAGGACCCGTTCATATACATTATAAACGATTCACAATAGTTGATTACATTGCGAGGTATTTGACCTCTATATGATACATTTTACAAACATTGCATTCGTTTTTAAAAGACAAACTTTCTTTACATCGAAAATTGACAGGCATGCATACCATTTCATAATATCCACTATCCAACTATAAATTGATTTAATAATAATCTTTGATGAACTCAATGACTCGAATGCAACGTTCTTCAAAATATGCTATGAAAGACTCCAAGTAATATCTTTAAAATGAGCAAATGCACAGCGGAAGATTTATTTAACACCTGAGAATAAACATGCTTTAAAGTGTCAACCAAAAGGTTGGTGAGTTCATTAGTTTATCATAATCATTTATTTCCATCATTTTAATAGACCACAAGAATTTCATTTTCAGTTCTCATAAATATACGTCCCATGCATAGAGACAAAAATAATCATTCATATGGTGAACACCTGGTAACCGACATTAACTAGATACATATAAGAATATCCCCTATCATTCCGGGATCCTCCTTCGGACATGATATAAATTTCGAAGTACTAAAGCATCCGGTACTTTGGATGGGGTTTGTTAGGCCCAATAGATATATCTTTAGGATTCGCGTCAATTAGGGTGTCTGTTCCCCAATTCTTAGATTACCAGACTTAATAAAAAGGGTCATATTCGATTTCGATAATTCAACCATAGAATGTAGTTTCACGTACTTGTGTCTATTTCGTAAAACATTTATAAAAGTTGCGCATGTATTCTCAGCCCAAAAATATAAAAGGTAAAAAGGCAAATGAAACTCACCATACTGTATTTCGTAGTAAAAATACATATAACGTCATTGAACAAGTGCAAGGTTGGCCTCGGATTCACGAACCTAAATTAATTATATATATTTATATGTTGGTCAATATTTGTCTAACAAATTAGGTCAAGTCATAGTGTACCACAATCCTAATGCTCGAGACTAATATGCAAAAGTCAACAAAAGTAAATTTGACTCAAAATAATTTCTAAAAATCTATACATGATTAATATATAGTTTAAATATCGTCGTTTTATATTTTTAAATATTTTAAAAAGATTTATTAGAGTAAATAATATAATTTATTTATTAATAAATAAAATTTTATATTAAATTTATATAATCAAATATACTTTTATATATATTAAGTAATAAAATTTATAGGGTTCATTTAATATCATAAAGATAATATGATAGGTATTATTAAAGTAAGTTATTACACGTAGTAAAATATGTTTGTATCACATATTTATTTGATAAAATAATATCTATAATGATAGTAAGTAAAAGTTGTATTATTTTGTAATAATAATTATTATTATAAAAATATCAATATTTATAATTACTAAGATGACATTATGATAAAACGATAATTCTAATTATGATAACTTTAATATTTACGATAATTTTTAATATTATCTTTAAAATAATAATTCTATTTAAAATAATAATAATAATGATATTTTATAGTAACAATGACATTTCTATTAAAATGATAATTTTTGTTAAAATGATAGTTTTAATACTAACGATACTTTTAATAATAATAGTAATGATAAAAATAATAAGAACGATAATTTTATCTAAATTAATATCTTATAATATTTTAATTTCATCATGATACTCTTACTCATTATTTCCTAATCGTTTCGTTTAATAGCTTTTAATCGTCTTTTATATCGTGTTCATAATAATGATAATAATAGTAATCAAAATATTTAGGTGTTACAATTATTTGTTTTAATTACACTAATATTAATAATGATAGTTACTATAATATTATTAACGATAATACTAATAATTATCTTAATGATAATATAGTAATAATAATAATAACAATAACAATAACCATTTTTAAATAATGATATATATATATATATATATATATATATATATATATATATATATATATATATTAATAATGATAATAATAATAATAATACTAATAATAATAATAATAATAATAATAATAATAATAATAATAATAATAATAATAATAATAATAATAATAATGATAATTGGATAATAATAATAATAATACTAATTATAACTTTAACGATAATAACGATAGTAATAAAAAAACAATTTTTAATGATAAATCCCTTTTATTGATAAAGATAATAATAATGATAATAATAAGATAAAACTAGAACGACGATAAAAACGACGATAATAATAATCATTTTTAATAAAAATATCAAAAATTCAATTGATTATAACTTCTAATCCGTTCATCGAAACCATTCGATATCTAAAGGAAAAGTTCTTAATTTTTCGCTAGCTTTCCAAGGACATGCATATCTTATACCTTATCTCAACCGCAAGTGTAACTAATTCAAGATTCAACCTAACCTGTCTAAGGGCAATATCAAAAGTACAAGCATGCATAATCCTAAATACTCGAGCACTAGTCAAGGATACACTATTAGTATGTAAAAGTTAAATTATGAGTACTCACGTATCAATATTGAGATTCAATATTGCAGGAAAGGTACGTAGACGCAACGGAAATGATAAACACTATATTGACCTCACGAGCATACCCATGAACCATACTCAATCACCTCTATAGCTATAACCCATAATTTCCTTAATCCTATCCTACTCGAAAAACAATTTCGAAATCACTCGGACAACACTCCGTCGTAATATTTTATGTATACTAATAATATCTTGAAATAATACGGAGTAAATATATATATATGTAAATCGATTGAGAGAGTTTAGAGAAAAATATTTTCAAGTTTCTATGAAATAATGAAACCTATTGAATTCTATTTATAATAGATTTTTAAATTATTAAAATTAATTATTAAAGTATGAATTATTAAAGTGAATTATTAAAGTATGAATTATTAAAGTGAATTATTAAAAGTATGAATTATTAAAGTGAATTATTAAAGTATAAATTATTAAAGTATGAATTATTAAAGTGAATTATTAAAGTTAAAGTAAAGTAAAAATAAAGTAAAGGTAAAGTTTAAGTATAGTAAAAGTATAAAACTATGTACGTATTATACGCGTATAAATATATATAATATTAATTTAAATCGTTATATATATTTAATAAAATAAAATATAAATATCGTTATCTTTATCACACTAGTTAAGTAATGAGTTGTCAAAAGTGGTTCTAGATATTTATAAAAGTTATATACGTTTTAATAATAAAGTTCTTTTTAAACTGAAAACGTTTTTGTACGTTTGAAACTAAATAGATCAATCGAGTCTTTATGAGATTCAATCTTCCACTATCCTTTGTCTAGTTCTCAATGATTGACAATTTGTTCTTATTTATAAATTACTTTACCATTTTCCGAATATTGTTAAAATGGAAAGATTTCTCAAATCAACGTGGGCCTTTCAACAGAGACTTGTAATCATAATTTAATATATCTGATAATTCAATCAGTTGATCTTATCTTCTAATTCCATTGATAAACATTTTGAAACAGATACAATCATATAAAGTATTTAATCTAATATTTCGTTTACATTTCAAGTTATAATATATATACACATATACATATATAATCATATTCGTTTAATGGTTCGTGAATCGTTGGAACTTGGTCGAAGTTGAATGAATGTATGAACATAGTTTAAAATTCTTGAAATTTAACTTAACAAATATTGCTTATTGTGTCGGAAACATATAAAGATTAAAGTTTAAATTTGGTTGGAAATTTCCGGGTTGTCACAGTACCTACCCGTTAAAGAAATTTAGTCCCGAAATTTAAGTGGAAAGGTCGTGAATGATAATAAGTATGTTTTCATGATACATACGGGCTGAAAATTAGAGTTTTATCATCAGCGAATAATTTGGATAAACAATCCATTTATATGAAGAGTACGAATGAAGCTAACATAGAAGAGTGAAATGAGTAAGTGTAGATTCATCTTATCATTTGACGTAGATATGATTGATTCCCAGATTTCAAGGGATTTGAAGAAAATCTTCTTAATAAGATTTGACTCTCCGGTAATCAAGGAAATTAGGATCCGCTTTAAATGCGATCGTCCATTTTAATTATTCTGTCGGAGATTTTCTTATAAATTCACCTCCTTCGTTTCCTTACAACTCACACCTTCTGTTGATGCATTTTATGCAAGTCCCTAGACATCTACCCACGTCCATTGCAGGTACAACAGTTTACAGGCCACCATGATTGCTCATTATTATCCTGTGTTTGTATGTGGTTACAGGAACTGCAGGAACGAGATTTAGATGTTTGACTATGTTAGACTTAGTCAGACGTACGAGTGAAGCCTCACTAGTACGGCTGACAGGCTCATACGCACGGTTGATGCTGAGCTAAGTCACAATTATAACCTAAATGAGAAGACACGAGTGAGTGATCACCCGTACGGCTGATGAAGCCAACTCGTACGTGTGATGAATGAATCGTATGGGTGAGTCAACAGCAGGGGTATATAAAGTCTTATGTTCTTCATTTTAGGTTAAGCCTCTTATTTGTTACACACACTCAGATCTAGTGAGCTCCTTCGATTCTCTCTCAGTCCAAATCACCCATGTGGTGAATAATAGCTCTAGGTGTTGATCTAATCACACTTGATTTAGTTGTGGTTTGACTAAATTAATCAAAAAAAAACTTAACCTATTCACTAGAGGGTTTGATTCACTTATTCTGCCATTGTGTGAGTTAAATCTGTTGATTTCTAAGTTCCTAGTCATGTTTCATCACCTTCTATTCTTTCCCCCTCAACTCATATTTTAAAGTATTCATCAATATGCTCCATCCAGCTCTGATTCTCGATATACTTCTAACTTTCATATCGGTCATTCTTCTTTTTCATCTACCGCCGGAAGAATCTATTTACTTCTACTATACTCTTGGGTTTATAGTGTTTCTAGTTCTCCCGTGTCTTTATATTGCTATATGCATCGGTATATGGTTTATAATTTCTGGTTTGTCGTTGAGCTTTATATGTTCCCTTATATTTCAAAGTCTCTGCTTCTGTCTTCTATAATCATTATCATTCACAGTTAATGCTCTCTTTTATTTGCTGCAATTTATACCCCAATTTCTATTTCGGAGTTTTGTCCTTTCGTTTCTTCTTCTTGCGATTAAGCACCGCTTGTAATGGTCCAGAATTCACAGATATGAATTTCGGAATGAACATTGTTAATGTTCTAGGAAGGAAATTGTGATGGCACGATCTTGACTTGTCAAATTACTAGAATACCTTGGAAAAGGCCGAATCATCAAGAAATATTTTTTTGATATTTTAGAGGTTAAATAGAATACAAGAGTCGTATAACATGGCACATGATGATGTTATGATCTGTGAATCATCACGTTCCATTTAGAAACTCAGCATGACTTACTGTAATATAATCACATTGATCAAGTGTCATTATATTATACTAATTCATGCTTCAGTTCTCAACACTACTTCAAAATATTCCTATTTTAAACTTGAATCTTTCAGAATTTAGAAACTAAAATAGTTTCTTTTATGATGTAATACAGATAGCGCGAAGAGGTAAATAATTTCAAATAAGAAAAATTAAGAAAATATCTTCAGAAATATGGAGGATATTTATAATGAAAGATATGATGATATTTTAGAATTTCTAATATCAGAGGATGATGAAGAATATTGTCCGCAGGGGTTTAGAGTCAGGAGCAAGGTATTCGTTAATGACTTCAGCAGGTACTGAATCATTTGGATCCTTTAAAGTCAAGGTTCAGTCTTTGTAATTTGTCCACAGCCTCCTTCCTACTTTGCTCAATCCGTTTTCCAGTTCCAAAACTTCTCTTTTTCTGCGCTTTGCCAGCACACTTCATCATTATCATCCAGCTTTTACCATTTAAAGTCGTTTATAGTTTTTGCTGCTTCATCAGCATTTTTTCCATTTTCGGAGAACCAATTCGTAGTTCGGAGTGTTTTTCAGAAACTTCACATTCAAATTAAGTCCAGAAGATAGACGTTATATATACACATATAACTGTTGGCGCAGACATGCTGCAAGATTTCAAAATACTGATTGCTAATTCCCAATGATTCGTATGGCAATTCTCATTACAAGATGCGAATGAGTAAATGATGGGGTTTCAATGAATAATTATGATGACTTTTTGGAGAGGCTAAAGTCAAAGGGTAATGAAGTTGTTGGTACATCTGCTAATAATATGGTGGAATGTAAAAGGTTCCCTGGTAACGATGGTGTATATCTCAAGGTTATAATAAGGTTAGTCTGACTGAAAAGTCGAAGTTGACTTGCTGGAGCTGTGACAAAACTGGCTACTTTGAATAGGAGTCGCAAAGTTATTTTTGCTAATAAATGCCAAAGAATCTGACGCGGATACGTTGTTTAAACTTTTACTTTGGTTTCAAGAGTTTTTCGGGTACATAACTGTGGGTAACATGTGGTTGGATCATCATCTCGATTGCTCATCATTCGAAGTGTCTTCAGAAATTTTCGAAGGGTTTGAACACAGATTGTAATCGTTAACATACATTTGATGTTCTAACACAGTTTTGAAGTCAAAATATAGCTTGTGAAAGATGTAAGGATCTAAGAGTGATGATTTTGGTCATATCTCAAGTTAAATTTTGAGATTTCAAAATCAGAATATGTAATTAAATTTTGAATGAGTATGGTTGTTTTGATTTCTATAAAAGAATGTATATTGTTGTGAAAGTAGGGAGTATAATGGATGATTTGCTGAATCAGATTCGAAGAATGTAACATATTAATTGTGAATTTATATATCTCTCGGGTATTACCTACCCGTTAAAAAAAAATTTCACAATTAATATTTTGTACAAAAGAATTTTATTACAGTCTTTATGAAAATATATATATGTATATTTTCTTCAGATGTAACATAGATTTAATGAGTTAATGTTAAATTAAACTCATTTAATTTACGGTTGAAACTAGAATTGAATAATCCCTAAAGGCTTTAAAAAGTACATAACTTTTACGCAGTATTTCTTTAATGACATTAAAATTATGAATCAATACTTCGTTATTTGTTGATGTATGGTGTTCGGTTCGTGGAATTCTTGTGAATTTCGCAAAGTACGAATGATGTTATCTGAAAAGTTTCGGGTACATTGATGATGAAAGTGTAAAATCAAATATATACTTGATTTATTATGAATTGGAATTTGTTGAATTGCGACAGAGATTGTAGTTAACGCTGGTTAAGTTGCGGCCGAAGGACGTACATTATTGCATATTTGTAATATGAATTAACCGAGTAGTTAAGATTCACACACAATAGCTTAGCACTGAAAGATTTATTTCAATATATATATATATATATATACATATAATTTCTTCAGAGGAAATGAGTTAATTCTTCATAACTCGTTGATACAATATAAACGTTATTGATTCGTAATGATGTCCACAGTGATTCTTGAACTGACGGAGTTTGTGATGTTATCGGTGTTGTTGATTCGGATGTTGACTGTACTGACGATGCTGGTAACACTGATGGTACTATTGATGTTGTTGGTAAAGCAAGTTTAGCTTGTTAATCACACACCATTTTTGTCAGGGTTTCTACTCTTCCTTCCATCATTTTGGTTCGCTTAACTGATTTATGGTTAGGGCTAGATTAGATAATCTCTAAGACTTTAGAGATTACATAATCGCCGCGGAATGTTTCTCCAATGAAGTTATGAATTAATACTTCGTCAGTTATTGTTGTTGGTACTCCTTGGTATCTATGGTGCGTATGACGTTGATGCTCGTGGGACAGATTGTGAAGTTGAGGTTTATGACGCGGTTGTGGTTGGAGGTGGTAATGGTACTGTTGGTGTTGATGATGGTGGTACTGGTTATGCTGCTGATGCTGCTGCTGGTGTTTGTAATCTCTGCACCATATTCTCCAAAGCCACTACCCGAGCGCGAAGCTCGTTGACTTCTTCTATTACACCGGGGTGATTGTCGGTTCGGACGAGCGGATAAATAAAATCTAAAATTTGATGTAATATATAATCGTGATGAGATACTCTGGAAATGAGCGAGAAAATGGTGTTTCGGACAGGTTCGCCGGTAAGTGCTTCAGGTTCTTCATCAAGAGGGCAATGTGGTGGATGGAAGGGATCACCTTCTTCTTGTCTCCAATGATTGAGGAGGCTACGAACCCATCCCCAATTCATCCAGAATAGGTGATGACTGATTGGTTGATCTATTCCGGTCACACTGCTTTCGGAGCTTGAATGGGATTCCATTTCGGAATCTGAGTGACTTGAACTGATGACGAATTCCATTTCGTACGATTGGATAAAGGATTTTTTTTTCGATATGAAATGATTTTGGCTAACGGATGGTATTCTAATTACATAGAATATATATATATATATATATATATATATATATATATATATATATATATATATATATATATATATATATATATATATATATAGATCAAAAGATTTCGTAGATTACGGAGGACTTTGCGGGATATGTCAGGCAAAGTTTAAAGTAACAGATACGATAAGATATGATTTAGCAGATATGCTAAGATATGAATTTTTGTCTATGCACTATTCATGCAATCAATACAGCAAGACGTGTCTTAGACTAAAAATGATAAGCAGGTAATTTTCTGAGGATGATAAGTAGTTAATTTTCGACACAAAATGATAAGCAAAACTTTTGACATGCAGATACGGTCGAAGTCCAGACTCACTAATGCATCCTATCGACTTATCAGTTAGACACACTAATGCAGACCTGGTTCGCTAAGACCACCGCTCTGATACCAACTGAAAGGACCCGTTCTTATACATTATAAACGATTCACAATAGTTGATTACATTGCGAGGTATTTGACCTCTATATGATACATTTTACAAACATTGCATTCGTTTTTAAAAGACAAACTTTCTTTACATCGAAAATTGACAGGCATGCATACCATTTCATAATATCCACTATCCAACTATAAATTGATTTAATAATAATCTTTGATGAACTCAATGCCTCGAATGCAACGTTCTTCAAAATATGCTATGAAAGACTCCAAGTAATATCTTTAAAATGAGCAAATGCACAGCGGAAGATTTCTTTAACACCTGAGAATAAACATGCTTTAAAGTGTCAACCAAAAGGTTGGTGAGTTCATTAGTTTATCATAATCATTTATTTCCATCATTTTAATAGACCACAAGAATTTCATTTTCAGTTCTCATAAATATACGTCCCATGCATAGAGACAAAAATAATCATTCATATGGTGAACACCTGGTAACCGACATTAACTAGATACATATAAGAATATCCCCTATCATTCCGGGATCCTCCTTCGGACATGATATAAATTTCGAAGTACTAAAGCATCCGGTACTTTGGATGGGGTTTGTTAGGCCCAATAGATCTATCTTTAGGATTCGCGTCAATTAGGGTGTCTGTTCCCTAATTCTTAGATTACCAGACTTAATAAAAAGGGGCATATTCGATTTCGATAATTCAACCATAGAATGTAGTTTCACGTACTTGTGTCTATTTCGTAAAACATTTATAAAAGTTGCGCATGTATTCTCAGCCCAAAAATATAAAAGGTAAAAAGGCAAATGAAACTCACCATACTGTATTTCGTAGTAAAAATACATATAACGTCATTGAACAAGTGCAAGGTTGGCCTCGGATTCACGAACCTAAATTAATTATATATATTTATATGTTGGTCAATATTTGTCTAACAAATTAGGTCAAGTCATAGTGTACCACAATCCTAATGCTCGAGACTAATATGCAAAAGTCAACAAAAGTAAATTTGACTCAAAATAATTTCTAAAAATCTATACATGATTAATATATAGTTTAAATATCGTCGTTTTATATTTTTAAATATTTTAAAAAGATTTATTAGAGTAAATAATATAATTTATTTATTAATAAATAAAATTTTATATTAAATTTATATAATCAAATATACTTTTATATATATTAAGTAATAAAATTTATAGGGTTCATTTAATATCATAAAGATAATATGATAGGTATTATTAAAGTAAGTTATTACACGTAGTAAAATATGTTTGTATCACATATTTATTTGATAAAATAATATCTATAATGATAGTAAGTAAAAGTTGTATTATTTTGTAATAATAATTATTATTATAAAAATATCAATATTTATAATTACTAAGATGACATTATGATAAAACGATAATTCTAATTATGATAACTTTAATATTTACGATAATTTTTAATATTATCTTTAAAATAATAATTCTATTTAAAATAATAATAATAATGATATTTTATAGTAACAATGACATTTCTATTAAAATGATAATTTTTGTTAAAATGATAGTTTTAATACTAACGATACTTTTAATAATAATAGTAATGATAAAAATAATAAGAACGATAATTTTATCTAAATTAATATCTTATAATATTTTAATTTCATCATGATACTCTTACTCATTATTTCCTAATCGTTTCGTTTAATAGCTTTTAATCGTCTTTTATATCGTGTTCATAATAATGATAATAATAGTAATCAAAATATTTAGGTGTTACAATTATTTGTTTTAATTACACTAATATTAATAATGATAGTAACTATAATATTATTAACGATAATACTAATAATTATCTTAATGATAATATAGTAATAATAATAATAACAATAACAATAACCATTTTTAAATAATGATATATATATATATATATATATATATATATATATATATATATATATATATATATATATATATATATATATATATATATATATATATATATATATATATATATTAATAATGATAATAATAATAATAATACTAATAATAATAATAATAATAATAATGATAATTGGATAATAATAATAATAATACTAATTATAACTTTAACGATAATAACGATAGTAATAAAAAAACAATTTTTAATGATAAATCCCTTTTATTGATAAAGATAATAATAATGATAATAATAAGATAAAACTAGAACGACGATAAAAACGACGATAATAATAATCATTTTTAATAAAAATATCGAAAATTCAATTGATTATAACTTCTAATCCGTTCATCGAAACCATTCGATATCTAAAGGAAAAGTTCTTAATTTTTCGCTAGCTTTTCAAGGACATGCATATCTTATACCTTATCTCAACCGTAAGTGTAACTAATTCAAGATTCAACCTAACCTGTCTAAGGGCAATATCAAAAGTACAAGCATGCATAATCCTAAATACTCGAGCACTAGTCAAGGATACACTATTAGTATGTAAAAGTTAAATTATGAGTACTCACGTATCAATATTGAGATTCAATATTGCAGGAAAGGTACGTAGACGCAACGGAAATGATAAACACTATATTGACCTCACGAGCATACCCATGAACCATACTCAATCACCTCTATAGCTATAACCCATAATTTCCTTAATCCTATCCTACTCGAAAAACAATTTCGAAATCACTCGGACAACACTCCGTCGTAATATTTTATGTATACTAATAATATCTTGAAATAATACGGAGTAAATATATATATGTAAATCGATTGAGAGAGTTTAGAGAAAAATATTTTCAAGTTTCTATGAAATAATGAAACCTATTGAATTCTATTTATAATAGATTTTTGAATTATTAAAATTAATTATTAAAGTATGAATTATTAAAGTGAATTATTAAAGTATGAATTATTAAAGTGAATTATTAAAAGTATGAATTATTAAAGTGAATTATTAAAGTATAAATTATTAAAGTATGAATTATTAAAGTGAATTATTAAAGTTAAAGTAAAGTAAAAATAAAGTAAAGGTAAAGTTTAAGTATAGTAAAAGTATAAAACTATGTACGTATTATACGCGTATAAATATATATAATATTAATTTAAATCGTTATATATATTTAATAAAATAAAATATAAATATCGTTATCTTTATCACACTAGTTAAGTAATGAGTTGTCAAAAGTGGTTCTAGATATTTATAAAAGTTATATACGTTTTAATAATAAAGTTCTTTTTAAACTGAAAACGTTTTTGTACGTTTGAAACTAAATAGATCAATCGAGTCTTTATGAGATTCAATCTTCCACTATCCTTTGTCTAGTTCTCAATGATTGACAATTTGTTCTTATTTATAAATTACTTTACCATTTTCCGAATATTGTTAAAATGGAAAGATTTCTCAAATCAACGTGGGCCTTTCAACAGAGACTTGTAATCATAATTTAATATATCTGATAATTCAATCAGTTGATCTTATCTTCTAATTCCATTGATAAACATTTTGAAACAGATACAATCATATAAAGTATTTAATCTAATATTTCGTTTACGTTTCAAGTTATAATATATATACACATATACATATATAATCATATTCGTTTAATGGTTCGTGAATCGTTGGAACTTGGTCGAAGTTGAATGAATGTATGAACATAGTTTAAAATTCTTGAAATTTAACTTAACAAATATTGCTTATTGTGTCGGAAACATATAAAGATTAAAGTTTAAATTTGGTTGGAAATTTCCGGGTTGTCACACATATTGATTATAAACGTTCCATATTAATCGATTTCGTTGCGAGGTTTTGACCTCTATATGAGACGTTTTTCAAAGACTGCATTCATTTTTAAAACAACCAAAACCTTTATTTTATCAATAAAGGTTTCAAAAGCATTACGTAGATTATCAAATAATGATAATCTAAAATATATTGTTTACACACGACCATTACATAATGGTTTACAATAGAAATATATTACATCGACATATGTTTCTTAAATGCAGTTTTTACACAATATCATACAAACATGAACTCCAAATCTTGTCCTTATTTTAGTATGCAACAGCGGAAGCTCTTAGTATTCACCTGAGAATAAACATGCTTTAAACGTCAACAAAAATGTTGGTGAGTTATAGGTTTAACCTATATATATCAAATCGTAACAATAGACCACAAGATTTCATATTTCAATACACATCCCATACATAGAGATAAAAATCATTCATATGGTGAACACCTGGTAACCGACATTAACAAGATGCATATATAAGAATATCCCCATCATTCCGGGACACCCTTCGGATATGATATAATTTTCAAAGTACTAAAGCATCCGGTACTTTGGATGGGGTTTGTTAGGCCCAATAGATCTATCTTTAGGATTCGCGTCAATTAGGGTGTCTGTTCCCTAATTCTTAGATTACCAGACTTAATAAAAAGGGGCATATTCGATTTCGATAATTCAACCATAGAATGTAGTTTCACGTACTTGTGTCTATTTTGTAAATCATTTATAAAACCTGCATGTATTCTCATCCCAAAAATATTAGATTTTAAAAGTGGGACTATAACTCACTTTCACAGATTTTTACTTCATCGGGAAGTAAGACTTGGCCACTGGTCGATTCACGAACCTATATAAATATGTACATATATATCAAAGTATGATCAAAATATAATTACAACAATTTTTATTATGTTTTAAAGATTTGAGTGTATTAAGTCAGCTGTCCTTGTTAGTAACCTACAACTAATTGTCCACAGTTAGATGTACAGAAATAAATCGATATATATATTATCTTGAATCAATCCACGACCCAGTGTATACACGTCTCAGGCTAGATCACAACTCAAAGTATATATATTTTTGGAATCAACCTCAACCCTGTATAGCTAACTCCAACATTACTGCATATAGAGTGTCTATGGTTGTTCCAAATAATATATATACATGGGTCGATATGATATGTAAAAACATTTACATACGTGTCTATGGTATCCCAAGATTATATAATATATTAGAATACATGTATAATACAATATAAGTTAGCTAGGATATGATTTGTATACATTTGTTAAACATTTCCCGTAGCTAAAAAGATCAAAAATATCCAATCTTGTTTTACCCATAACTTCTTCATTTTAAATCCGTTTTGAGTGAATCAAATTGATATGGTTTCATATTGAACTCTATTTTATGAATCTAAAAAGAAAAAGTATAGGTTTATAGTCGAAAATATAAGTTACAAGTCATTTTTGTAAAGGTAGTCATTTCAGTCGAAAGAACGACGTCTAGATGACCATTTTAGAAAACATACTTTCACTTTGAGTTTAATCATGATTTTTGGATATAGTTTCATGTTCATAAGAAAAATCATTTTCCCAGAAGAACAAATTTTAAATCAAAGTTTATCATAGTTTTTAATTAACTAACCCAAAACAGCCCGCGGTGTTACTACGACGGCGTATGTCCGGTTTTACAGTGTTCTTCGTGTTTCCAGGTTTTAAATCATTAAGTTAGCATATCATATAGATATAGAACATGTGTTTAGTTGATTTTAAAAGTCAAGTTAGAAGGATTAACTTTTGTTTGCGAACAAGTTTAGAATTAACTAAACTATGTTCTAGTGATTACAAGTTTAAACCTTCGAATAAGATAGCTTTATATGTATGAATCGAATGATGTTATGAACATCATTACTACCTCAAGTTTTCTGGATAAAACTACTGGAAATAAGAAAAATGGATCTAGCTTCAAAGGATCCTTGGATGGCTTGAAAGTTCTTGAAACAGAATCATGACACGAAAACAGTTCAAGTAAGATTTTCACTCGAAATAAGATTGTTATAGTTGTAGAAATTGAATCAAAGTTTGAATATGAATATTACCTTGAATTAGAAAGATAACCTACTGTAAATAACAAAGGTTCCTTGATCTTATATGATCACTTGGAATGGATTAGAAAGCTTGGAATTAGACTTGCAAACTTGGAAGTATTCTTGATTTTTATGAAACTATACTTATGGAATTTATGAAGAACACTTAGAACTTGAAGATGGAACTTGAGAGAGATCAATTAGATGAAGAAAATTGAAGAATAAAAGTGTTTGTAGGTGTTTTTGGTCGTTGGTATATGGATTAGATATAAAGGATGTGTAATTTTGTTTACATGTAAATAAGTCATGAATGATTACTCATATTTTTGTAATTTTATGAGATATTTCATGCTGGTTGCCAAATGATGGTTCCCACATGTGTTAGGTGACTCACATGGGCTGCTAAGAGCTAATCATTGGAGTATATATACCAATAGTACATACATCTAAAAGCTGTGTATTGTACGAGTACGAATACGGGTGCATACGAGTAGAATTGTTGATGAAACTGAACGAGGATGTAATTGTAAGCATTTTTGTTAAGTAGAAGTATTTTGATAAGTGTCTTGAAGTCTTTCAAAAGTGTATGAATACATATTAAAACACTACATGTATATACATTTTAACTGAGTCGTTAAGTCATCGTTAGTCGTTACATGTTAGTATATCTTAATATGATATATATACATTAAATGTCGTTACAACGATAATCGTTACATATATGTCTCGTTTCAAAATCATTAAGTTAGTAGTCTTGTTTTTACATATATAGTTCATTGCTAATATACTTAATGATATGTTTACTTATCATAATATCATGTTAACTATATATATATATATATATATATATATATATATATATATATATATATATATATATATATATATATATATATATATGTCATCATATAGTTTTTACAAGTTTTAACGTTCGTGAATCGCCGGTCAACTTGGGTGGTCAATTGTCTATATGAAACCTATTTCAATTAATCAAGTCTTAACAAGTTTGATTGCTTAACATGTTGAAAACACTTAATCATGTAAATAACAATTTCATTTAATATATATATAAACATGGAAAAGTTCGGGTCACTACACATAAGACTATCATCACACTCCTCGAGCATATAGTAACCTCCATAAGTCTATCAAACACCTCTTGGTTCAACCCTAGCTTCCCAAGAACCCATATACCAATCATCATTCATACCCATGAAAACCGATGATTCACCCGATTGTTGGACATCATACATGGCTTCCGAAATCATATAATCATACCCAGCAATATTATACCTTTAACCTGGCTGCAATCACACCAGAAAAGAAAAACAAAACAAACAAAAAAAACAAAAATAAAGCAGGTAACTTTCGTGAAAATAACTTCCCACGAAAGGATCGAATAACTAAAAGTCTATTAAAATCTATTAAACATAACCGCTCCCCGGCAGCGGCGCCAAAAAGTTGATGTGTCAAGACGTAACCTTTAAAATGTAGACAATATGCTTAATAATTAACACATAATACAGGCAACTAAAACCCGATCATGCAGTAACTAGCAAGTAAATTGACCAGTTCGATCCACAGGGAGAAGTTTGTTTTAAGGACTTTAAATGATTAGTTATTCTAAAGAGGGAGTTTTAATTGTAGAATTGTTAAGTAACAAACGGGAAATAAAATGAGATAAATAACAAGGATGAGAAGGCGGTGTTTACTTCAATGCTTGATAAATGATAGAGATTTTTCTTTTATACTTAAACCCGTTATTTTGTAGTTACAAGTAAATGTAAATGGCTCATATCAATCTCACAATATCTATAAATCGAGAACTATAAACTTAGTAAATTCACATAAACCTTATCATTAGTTCTTCTTTACCTATGTTTAATCAATAAAACTCTTCCTTGGTTGAATTCACATAAAACCTAGTTTATTAAGATCACTCTAAATAAACTAAACTATTGTGAAATCTAGCTACCATTCAATTACCATCCTACACTCACATGTAGATGTCTAAATCACTAAGTGTTGAAGTACAAGCCATGAACATTGATAAACTCACATAAACCAATTCATAACTTGTATAATTGAACTAGAGTAAATGGATACTTACAACAATGGATCTATGGAAGAACATAATTAATTTAGATTGATTAGATTAATTAGACCCAACCCGGTTAAACTCACGTAAAACCTAAATTACAATAATCACTTGAGGTAAATTCATGACTATGTAGTTCTAGTACGTAATCAATTACCGATCTAAACATATAGCAAAGTCGTCAATTAAGTATATGTTTACCCGTCTAGATTACTAAAAGTATTGAAGCATAGATTGTGTTCCTAGTGTCACATGTAGTTATCAATCTATGTAATTGAAGGAAAGTACCAAACTAGCATAACTATTGTTCTTTTGGTTGGACATGGTAATTTAATCAATCAAACATCTTAGTAACTTAAATAACATTAAAAGATAGAACAATCCCAAACCATAAATCTTACATTAATGTAAACACACAAGGCTTTAGCCAATCATAATAATGAAGGTTACAACAATACAATCGAAACAATAGGAATTCATAATCTTATCACTAAAATATATGAAACCGAAAGTACCTATCGTAGCGTATGATTCCTTCTTCAATCTTGATGCTCAAAAGGGTGGAGAACCCTTTAGAATGGCTGGGGAAACCCCCTTCTCGGACTACTACTGATCTATATTATGGTGTATCAAATGTGTAACCAAAGCTCTTCTTAAATAGGCTCAAAAGTTAGGTAAAATGGCCAGAAATGCATCAGATGCGCCGCATCTCTTTACTTTTAGTGGATTCCAGCTCGTTTTAGCACCCAAAACTATCGGCAGGCCTTCAGATGCGCCGCATCTGGCTTTGTTGATGTCTAATGCTCCGCATCTGACTTTTTTGGCCTCAGATGTGCCGCATCTAAGGCAGATGCGCTGCATCTGGTACTGTTTATTGGTAATTTTCTAATATGATGTTGTAGAGCTCTGAGTTACGGACGTCTGGGCTCTGGATTCACCATTTTTTGAGTTCGTATGACCGAGTTATGGCCAAAACGGTGCAGGTGCGCAGAATCTTCTAAAATCAGCAATATTTTCCATAAATCTTCACTTCAACACTCGCAATGGATTATACACACATTTTAACTTATTACAATACACAAGTACAACAATTACATACAAAATGATACAAAATCGGATCGAAATAACGACAACAAATATGTATAATTTTGGCGTTATCAAATGCCCTGAAACAACCCCAAAACGTTTGGGGTTCAAATGTGCCTTTTGGGTTGAAAAGACACATTTTCAGCGAATCAGTGTTAAGTCGCGCCGCGGGCCCAAGAGCCGCGCCGCGAGCTAACAAAGGACCAGACTTCAAAAATGCCAAAAGTCTCGACATGAAAATCGTGCCTTAAGCCGCGCCGCGGGCCCAGGAGCCGCGCCGCGGCTTAAAGCTACTGCACACCAAAATTTTGTTTAAGCTTATTTTCAAGTGTGTTTAGCCTTTCAAGTCGCGTTTCGCATTCTTTCAAGTCGCGTTTTGCATTCCTTAAGTTCCAAATGTCATTTCCAAGTCCAAAGAAAACCTCAAACCACCTCACGTTTTACGAACGTGTACTCCACACTTCTCCGAATTCGTGTAATGTATCAATGGTTCGAAAACACTTTCAACATAGTAATCCAATCCCTAAAATGAATGTTGGATCGTGCTAAAATCACCAACAAGGAGGTTATTTAGTATTAGTTACTTAGAAATTAGAACGGAGTGGTAATTCATGCAACAATCTATGTAGTATAACAAAATCAAATACTAGCTTCATCATAGGATTTATTAACTTGCTCTGTCATCCGCATTATTCTTAAAAAAACATTGAATTCATCTTGCATTTCTTAATGATAGTCAATCAAAACTAATAGAAGGTCATACAAAATAAAACATTGAGAGTTTCATGAGATCAGCAGGTCTTATTTGAACCAAAAAGTGAGCTCATTACTAGTATTGAAATGAATTCTACTAAAATCATCAATATAGTTGTTACAACAGAACTCTTCAAACACAAAATCTGGCTTTACGGCGACTAAAATTATTGACGATTAAGCTATCAAGAATTCGTTGACGCCTTACCCTTTGTGGTGGATGTTCTTCCCAAAATCACTCTCTTCCATCATATCCACAAATTCACTGTAATCAATCCTCCCATCCTGAAACACCAAAAATAACGGATCATCGTTAAAACTACTTAAATAATATCCAAATTGGTCACATAAAAATTGAAACTTTAAAAGAAAACATGGCTACATTGTCCTTATCGACTTCATCCATAACTTCATCAAGAGGTATATCACCCAAACCATATTGCTCACACGCCTGATGAAGTTCCTCAGCTGTGATGAATCCACTACCGTCTTTATCGAAGTACGAAAAAGCAGCAAATAAGTGTTCCTCCTTCTGAACTTTATTTAAATGGAGCATTGCTGCTATAAACTCTCCATAGTCTATGGTACCATTATTGTCTAGATCCGCCTGCAACGTTAATGTAAAGCCACAATCACAAGATTTTAATCGCGTGTAAATTGCTTGAATCTTGATATAACAAGATTATATTGTACTGTAACAATTAATTAATTAGTTACCGCGTCCATTAGCTGTATCATTTCTGCATATTTTATGTTGGAGCCTACTTTTTCAAGGCCATCTTTTAATTCCTCTAATGTGATTTGACCACTGTCGTCGGTGTCCATCATCTTGAACATTTCTTTGAGTCCCGCAATTTCCTCTTCAGAAAGACTCTCAGCAATTACCTGAGACAGCATCACATTAAAAAAACAAAAACAACAAAAACAAAAAAACTGATACGGCAATACAATAGAAATGCTAAAAGCTTACTTTTATGGCCATCTTCTTGATTTTGTTCATTGCAGAGAATTGCTTTAAGCGAGATAGGACAGCAGAATCAAGAGGCTTATCTGGTGCTACACCGTCATGAATCCAAGGGTGGTCTATAAAAGAAAATAGTTACAAAAGTTAGATTAATTAAAATTTAAAATGAAAACAATAATGGGATTAAATGTATACTCACTAAGAGCTTCATGGGCTGTTATCCTCATTGTGACATCGCGTTCAAGCATCCCTCTTATAAGATCTTTTGCACTATCTGATACACTTGGCCAAGGTTCTGACTCCAGATCAAGTTCACCTTCTAATATTTTCGTATATATTCCATCTTCCGTTTCTAGTTCAAATTACAATTTCTTAGTTTCTACCATAAATGATACAAATAGATAAAACGGCGAATATTTTAGATCAGATCTACACAGCCTGAACAGGTTATCCCGTGACCATTTCGAACCATTTTTCTTTGCTACCCTAAGATATACTAGTGATGTTTAAACCTGAGACCTCTTGTAAGTATATCAGGAACACAACCACTGGCTATCTTGGGATGGTTTAAACATCAAATATAGTTTCATTATTTCTCAAGTAACATATTTCTATCAAACAATTATTCTATTATAACAAAATTATGCTCCTTTCGTCCCAGTATTACTGTCCGTCTTATTATTTTTGTTTCCTCAAAATAAGATACTAGAATAACAAAAAATGCCTTATAAAGAAACTTACCATCCCAAAAAGGCGGAATCCCGCAAAGTAAGATATATATAATAACCCCTGCGCTCCAAACATCGCATCCTTTATCATACTGTTTTCGCAACACTTCTGGCGCCATATAGTAAGCAGTCCCGCACGTATCATGAAACATTTCACCTAAATCAAACACATTTTAGCTCACTTTTTCAAATTCAATTACAAACAATAACACTCGAAATGGTACCTGGTTTAAAAAACACCGAAAGCCCAAAATCAATCGATTTAAGTGGGGCCTCTTCGTCCCAATTCACAAACAAAAAATTCTCAGGTTTCAAGTCTCTATGCATAACTCCTAAACTATGACAAGCTTCCATAACACTAACAATAACTCGCGAAAGATCTGCAGCCTTTTTCTCAGTATAATGTCCCCGTTCTATAATTCGATCGAATAACTCGCCACCAGCACATAACTCCATAATCAGATAAACCGAAACAGCATCTTCATAAGCATCAACAATAGATATTATATTTGGATGTCCAGCCATATGATGCATTATTTGAATCTCCCTCCTAACATCATCCACATCTTCCTGTTCTACTAGTTTACGTTTCGCGATCGTTTTACAGGCGTACTCTTTTCCGGTACTCTTTTCGACACATAAAAACGTTGTTCCGAATTGACCTTGACCTAATAGTATTCCTAATTGATAATGTTCCTTCATGTTTCCTGTTTTTGTTTGTAATATTGTTTGAAATCCTACACCACCGGCTTCTGGTGGTACGTCGGACTTGCTGCGGCTTTTCCGGTGTCGTCTTGTGCTTTGCCGCGGCCGCGTTTTCCGATGGCCGCCTAAAATTGATTCAAAGAAACCAGCTTTTGGACCACTGTTTTTGTTTCCCATTGTTAACTTATATTTGTATGTAGGTATATAGTATATATGTTCTATGTAATTGAATAATTTGAATATCTAACCCTAATTGTGCAGATTCATAAAAATGTGTATCGTTGGAATGACAATTTTAATTTTTTTATAAAATTATTAGATCGTCAATTGTTATTGAATGTAGGAGTTGCACGTTTACCGGATGAAGGAATGATAGAAACCATGGATTAATTGTAATTGTGATCGTGAAAAGGGGAAATTTGATGGAGGGAAGAGGGCCGAGTTAGAAGCTGAGTTGACTGGGACCCTAATTTAAATCGTCGGCTAACAGATAGAATATATTTACAGTAGCTATCCTTGAGCTTTGTTTTTATTTGCATTGTGGCCCCATAATTTAATTTTTTTTTTTGGATGTCAGATATTTAAACAAACCGATCATATATAGGATGACTTGAACTTTACTCGTATTTCATAGTTGAAAATTCATCAAGATACAGCTAAACTGATGACTCAGATTTGATAATTTTCTTTAAAAACAATACACATCGCTTAACATGTGACTTAATTATTCAAATTATCTTTTATCAATAAAATAATGAAGTGAATAGTAAGTCTATATGTTCTATTGATATATATATATATATATATATATATATATATATATATATATATATATATATATATATATATATATATATATATATATATATATATATATATATATATAATTCAGAGTTGATACCGCTAGCCGCTAGGTAAATCACTCTTTCATGCTATGTTGCAACATATGCACAATGTTCAATGTTTAGGTCTTACAAATACCATTTTTTTCTTCTCATTTGAGCCATGCTTTTGTATAATGCCTGAAATATCATGATAGGTCTTACACAGCTTCAAATTGGGATTTGAACTAAAATTGGATCAATGTCAACTCCAGTGAAGCAATTCTTAACTATATTGATCGCTCATTAACCACACGAAATGATGTTTTATCTATGAACGTAACAATGTGATACAACAACAATACACAATCTCATGTATACAGAGTATGGAATGATGTTGACATTCATTCTTTCACCACGGGAGAGGGACTTATTTTGCTACTCTCAGACAACGAAAGTCATCCCTCAACTAAAAAGTAAAGAGGTCAGTTTCGAAAGAACCTCATAAAAATAGTGATGAGCCATTAGATTGTAAATTCTCTATTAGTTGTGTTTCTACTAAAAGCAAAAGTTGTAGGCTCACATCTGTCCTCATACGGATGCATCTGTAATCAATAAATCAGAGCCACACAACACCTCACTGTGATTGTTGCGACCAATTTTATTCTTCACATAGATATAACATAGAATGTTTCAAAGCCATTTTTATTTAACTTCTCATCAACGAGCACACTTATATATCATACATCATACAAGCTAATAACCAACTGCCAAAATATAGTAGATTTCACAGAAATTATTTAATTCAGACTTCAACTCCACAAGTTCATAGCTTAGAAAATCTTCATTATTTAATCACCATCACAAGTTTCAGGAGAAATTATTTATTCAAATATTTGATGATGCCCCAATAAAGTTCTTCTCCTTCAAGCTGTCGACAGTTTCAATGATGCTTTGTTCGAGGGGAATGTAGTCTATGCCCAAACTCTTGACCTTTTCCTTTGACACTTGGTATATCGGCGCAAATGGCTTGTCATCTCCACACCTTCACCACCCAAAAATTAACCAAATTTCAGTTTACAATAATGCTTACCAAACTTTAGCCCTTTTGAGATTTGATAATAATAAAAAATAAAAAATAAAAAAAAAAATCACTCGTTTTTGTACGAGAGTTGACTCTTTCACAAGCACATGATGCATATATATCTACCATACGAACTATAATAAGTACATGATAAAATGGTAATTCAAGCTTTTTAAGGTAGAGAAAAGCTTACTTTGCTGGAATTGAAAATGAAGGATAATGTTTGCGTAAAATCTCAACTATTTCCGAATAGTGAGCAACTCTTTCCACCAAACAATATCTTCCGCTTGCCGAAGGGATTTCAAAAGCTTGGATGTGCGCATTTGCAACATCCTTAACATTAACCCACCCAAAACTAGCATTTGGATATGTTTGTGACCCTGCATAATCATACAACTTTAATATATCAGACATCTATAATATAGAACTTGGTGATTCTAACAAATAAAACATACCGTTCAATAGGTCTGCAATTGCTTCAGCACTAGTGTTGAGTGTTGGCTGTAACAGAGGACCAATAACCATTGCTGGGTTTATGGTTACCATGTCCAACCCCTTTTCTTTTGCAAATTTCCATGCAGCTTCCTCAGCCAATGTTTTCGACAGCACATACCACATCTTGAAAAAGGAAAAAACAGATAACGTAATAACGACTGAAAATATCACTAACAAACTTGGCATAATAACAATTACCAATAAAAATGCAAAAACACGAAGTTGTATGCAGTATACCAAGCAAGCAGAGAAAGTAAATATGCATACCTTTGTTTTTTCGCAAAGGTCGGGATCAGAAAACCAAGTTTCATCAACTACAACTTCAGGAGTCCTAGGCCTGCCGTTGTAAGCAACTGCCGCCACAGAGGACGTCACGACCACTCTTTTAACTGATGAGGCCTTTGAACATGAACCAAGCACATTCAGTGTTCCTTTCACTGCAGGATCAATCAGCTCCGCCTGAAACCAAGACAGAAATATTTAGGTATCACTTATAAAGATTTTTTAAGTCAAATAAAAAAAGAGAGATTACCTGTGGATCAGTGACTCTATGGTAAAAAGGAGAAGCTGTATGAAAAACACCAACACAACCTTCAACTGCAGCATCAAAGGAGCCATCTTCAAGCAGGTTCGCTTTGAATAAATGAAGCCTTTCCTTTGCTCCATCAAGTTTAAGCAAATGGTCTACCTTTTTAGGGTTACCTGAAAGATCCCCCAAAAATTCAACAATACAATAAAATGTTTATACAACAGATGCACACAGCACACACAAAAGAGAGATGATGTATGGATAAGGCAGTGGTGTGGTATGCTAAAAAATTAAAATCATTCCTTAACATGTACAACTAACGTGCAATGCTAAAGTTGAAAGACAGGACAAAAGCATACACTTGAAGATGCAAATTATAACAACCTAGATGTGGTCATACGAACATAAATAGATTTTCATAAGTTGATATAGCGTGCATGATAATGTTACAATGTCATTGAATAAAATCAGACCAATGACGCAGAACTAACTTATTCTTAAGCTAGCTGACCTTCAAGTACTTAATCTTGTAAGCAGGAATTAAGCAAACAGATCTGACAGCTAAAATCCAATCCAGTACTAGAATATTTGGTAAACTTACTTTATTAGGTGACTAGCAAATCGTTTAATTTAGATAACAAAGTAGATAATTGAAAAACAATTGGAACAGTTACCTCCTTCCTAGTTTTAAGTTATATTTTGAAAGGCTTCATAAAGACCACAAATTATCAAAACTGTCATAATTTAACTTCTTATCTGCCACATCAGCATTATACACTAGCACTATACACTGTAACTAACCAATATATAAACACTACCTATCATAACTTAACTCTCATAATTAACTTCTTATCCCCAAAAATTAACTAAGCACTACCTTTTCCTTTCTCATGATAGTTACAGCCATAACGATCTGAGCCCATTATATACCTTCCTACCTATGGTGTTATGGTCATAACCCCTACGACAATCGTCCATAACGATGCAACAGGAGAGGTCTAACTAGTTAATCTATTTAGGAATAGGCGGCCAAAAAATTAATTGTAGTTGTAAGGGCTGGGGAAATTAATGCCTAAATGCCTAATGATGCAGCCAATGTGGACTAGGACCATCTTATGTTAAAATTATATTATACTTCGTATCAGTTATAGCAATTATAATTGTAAAACGTTTTTAGATTGTTAGTAAATAACTTTTTTAACTGGAGTGTGTGTGATTGCTTATTCAAAAGTTTTAGCAACAAATAAGCAAATAAACAAATACAAACTCTTCTTAAAGTTGTTATCAAGGGGAATGAAAAAGTAAATCTCAACCCTTAGATCATTCAAACCAGATAATATTCAGCGAGATGAATATTGGACGATCCAAACGCTGAGATTTTACTTATCGAATTCTATTGATCATCTCCATAACATTATAACATTATCAATATATAACGAGAATCATATATAATTACTTTTTAAAGCTTTATTCATTCATCAACAACAAATAGCATAGTGTCGGAGAAATTAGATCAACAGTAATAAATTGGATGGTTGTAGATAAGATATAAAAGTGTCATAATTAGGTTAAAAATGTCAAAAAAAAAAAAAAAAAAAAAAAAAAGGTAATCAATCGAATGTAATAGAATTGAAAGAAATAGTTACTAGGATCGCGAACAGATGCTTTGACGATGTAACCGCGTTCAAGCAAGAGCTTGACAAGCCATGAAGCTATGTAGCCAGATGCTCCGGTCACGCACACGGTGCTCATTTTCTTCCTTTCAATTACACAAAATAATAAAAAATCAGGTCACTCAGTCAGATGTCTAGTTAGTAGGTAGGTTTTAGACTTGGCATGCGTCTACAAAAGTGCCTTTTGCAAATTGTCTTTTATATGGTATTATTATTATTATTATTATTATTATTATTATTATTATTATTATTATTATTATTATTATTATTATTATTATTAGGTATAGGTATTATTATATTATTATTATTAGGGAGAAGTATATGAAAAATGCATTGAACTTTCACTAAATTTTTATTGTATGCATCTAACTTTCAGATCTCCTATTGTATGCATTCAACTTTTAAATTGAAATGTCCTGTTCATATCGATTATAAACGTTCTATATTAATTGATTTCGTTACGAGGTTTTGACCTCTATATGAGACGTTTTTCAAAGACTGCATTCGATTTTAAAACAAACCATAACCTTTATTTTATCGATAAAGGTTTAAAAATATTACGACGATTATCAAATAATGATAATCTAAAATATAGCGTTCTCACACGATTATTACATAATGGTTTACAATAATATTACACATCAATTTAAATCTTCGAATGCAGTTTTTAAACAATATTATACAAGCATGCTGACTCCAACTCTTGTCCATAAAATAGCATGCAACAGCGGAAGCTCTTAATAATCACCTGAGAATAAACATGCTTTAAACGTCAACAAAAATGTTGGTGAGTTATAGGTTTAACCTATATATTTATCAATTCGTAATAATAAACCACAAGATTTCATATTTTCATTTCTTGTAAACAACATGCATGCATAGAAATCATTCATATGGATTGAACACCTGGTAACCGACATTAACAAGATGCATATAAAAATATCCCCTATCATTTCGGAACATCCATCGAACATGATAAAACAACATCGAAGTACTAAAGCATCCGCAACCATGGATGAGGTTTGTTAGGCCAAATAGATCTATCTTTAGGATTCGCGTCAATTAGTAGATCGGTTTACTAAGTCTTAGGCTACCAAGTAAAAAGGGACATATTCGGCTTCGATCATTCACCCATAGAATGTAGTTTCGATTACTTGTGTCTATTTCGTAAAATATTTATAAAACTGCATGTATTCTCATCCCAAAAATATTAGATTTTAAAAGTGGGACTATAACTCACTTTCACAGATTTTTACTTCGTCGGGAAGTAAGACTTGGCCACTGGTCGTATCACGAACCTATAACAAATATGTACATATATATCAAATTATGATCGAAATATATTCACCACATTTTTTTATTATGTTTTAATTATTTAAGTTTGTTAAGTTAGCAGTCCAACGTTAGTAATCTACAACTAGTTGTCCACAGTTAGATGTACAGAAATAAATCAATATTATCTCGAATCAATCCACGACCCAGTGTATACAAGTCTCAGGCTAGATCACAACTCAAAGTATATATATTATTTTGGAATCAACCTCAACCCTGTATAGCTAACTCCAGCATTACTGCATATAGAGTGTCTATGGTTGTTCCAAATAATATATATAGATGGGTCGATATGATATGTCAAAAACATTGTATACGTGTCTATGGTATCTCAAGATTACATAATATGTATAATACAATATAAATTAGTTAGGATATGTTTAGTCTAGATTTGTTACAAAATTTTCGTAGCTAAAACTATCAAGTTTATCCAATTTTGTTTTACCCGTCATTTCTTCGTTTCAAATCCGTTTTGAGTGATTCAAGTTGCCATAGTTTCATAATGAACTAAAATTTATGAAACTAAACAGAAAAAGTATAACTTTATAATCGGAAATACATGTTACAAGTTAGTTAGGATATGTTTAGTCTAGATTTGTTACAAAATTTTCGTAGCTAAAACTATCAAGTTTATCCAATTTTGTTTTACCCGTCATTTCTTCGTTTTAAATCTGTTTTGAGTTATTCAAGTTGCCATGGTTTCATAATGAACTAAAATTTATGAAACTAAACAGAAAAAGTATAACTTTATAGTCAGAAATACATGTTACAAGTCATTTTTTAAAGAGGTAGTCATTTCCGTCGAAAGAACGACATCTTGATGACCATTTTGAAAAACATACTTCCACTTTGAGTTTAACCATGATTTTTGGATATAGTTTCATGTTCATAAGAAAAATCATTTTCCCAGAAGAAAAACTTTTAAATTAAAGTTTATCATAGTTTTTAATTATCATACCCAAAACAGCCCGCGGTGTTACTACGACGGCGTATGTCCGGTTTTACGGTGTTTTTCGTGTTTCCAAGTTTTAAATCATTAAGTTAGCATATCATATAGATATAGAAAATGTGTTTACTTGATTTTAAAAGTTAAGTTAGAAGGATTAACTTTGTTTGCGAACAAGTTTAGAATTAACTAAACTATGTTCTAGTGATTACAAGTTTAAATCTTCGAATAAGATAGTTATATATATATGAATAGAATTATGTTATGAACATCATTACTACCTCAAGTTTAGTAGGTAAACCTACTGGAAGTGACAAAAAAATGATCTAGCTTCAAAGGATCTTGGATGGCTTGAAAGTTCTTGAAGTAGAATCATGACATGAAAACAAATTCAAGTAAGATTTCCACTTGAATTAAGATTGTTTATAGTTATAGAAATTGAATCAAAGTTTGAATATGAGTATTACCTTGAATTAGAGAGATAACCTACTGTAAATAACAAAGGTTTCTTGATCTTGGATGATTACTTGGATTAGATTAGAAAGCTTGGAAGTAATCTAGTAAACTTGAAAGTGTTCTTGATGTGTTCTTGAGTAGTTGTTTTGAAATTTGATCTAGGTTAGAATTTATGAACTAGATTAAGCTAGATTTTGTTGAATATGATGAAGAACACTTAGAACAATATGAGAGAATAAGAGAGAGATCAATTTGATGCATGAAAGTTGAAAAATGAAAGTGATAATGGTGATGATGGAAAACGTGATTATGCATGGCCATATAAGGTCACATTAGTTTGTAATTTTGTGAGATATTTCATGCTAGTTGCCAAAATGGTTGGTTCCACATGTTTGTTGACTATCTAGGGCTGCTAAGAGCTGAATTATTATGTGTATATACCAATAGTATATACGTCTAGGAGCTGGGTATTGTACGAGTACGAATACGGGTGCATACGAGTAGAATTGTTGATGAAAATGAATGAGAATGCAATTGTAAGCATTTTTGTTAAGTAGAAGTACTTTGATATGTGTCATGAAGTCTTTAAAAAGTGTACTAATACATTTAATATACTACATGTATATACATTTTAACTGAGTCGTTAAGTCATCGTTAGTCGTTACATGTAAATGTTGTTTTGAAACCTTTAAGTTAACGATCTCATTTAATGTAGTTAATTCATTGTTATTATACTTAAATGAGATGTTAAATTGTTATGTTGACATGATAACATGGTATATAAATATATCTTAACATCATATATATATGTCAAAATATATTTACAACGATAATCGTTACATATATATATTGTTTCGAAACTCTTAAGTTAGTAGTCTTGTTTTACATATATAGTTTGCTGTTAACACCCTTAATGATATATTTAACTATCATTTTATCATGTTAAACATAGTGTATCAATATCTTAATATGATTCATATGTATTTAGTAATACGTTATTATAACGATAATCGTTATATGTATCGTTTCGAGTTTCTTAATTCAATAAACTCATTTTTATGTATATCACTCATTGTTAATATACTTAGTGAGATACTTACTTATCATGATCTCATTTTAAACACACACACACACACACACACACACACACACACACACACACACACACATATATATATATATATATATATATATATATATATATATATATATATATATATATATATATATATATATATATATCCATATATATATATATCCATATATATATCATCATGTAGTTTTTACAAGTTTTTAACGTTCGTGAATCGCCGGTCAACTTGGGTGGTCAATTGTCTATATGAAACTAATTTCAAATAATCAAGTCTTAAAAAGTTTGATTGCTTAACATGTTGGAAACATTTAATCATTCAAATATAGTTTTCATTTAATATATAATCATGGAAAAGTTCGGGTCACTACAGTACCTACCCGTTAAATAAATTTTGTCCCGAAATTTTAAGCTGTTGGAGGTGTTGACGCATCTTCTGGAAATAGGTGCGGGTATTTCTTCTTTATCTAATCTTCACGTTCCCAGGTGAACTCGGGTCCTCTACGATCATTCCATCAAACCTTAACAATTGGTATTTTATTTTGCTTAAGTCTTTTAACCTCACGATCCATTATTTCGACGGGTTCTTCGATGAATTGAAGTTTTTCATTGATTTGGATTTCGTCTAACGGAATAGTGAGATCTTTTTAAGCAAAACATTTCTTCAGATTCGAGACATGAAAAGTATTATGTACCCCGGCGAGTTGTTGAGGTAAGTCAAGTCGATAAGCTACTGGTCCGACACGATCTATTATCTTGAATGGTCCAATGTACCTTGGATTTAGTTTTCCCCGTTTACCAAATCGAACTAAATACATATGAATCATATTAAGATATTGATACACTATGTTTAACATGATAAAATGATAGTTAAATATATCATTAAGGGTGTTAATAGCAAACTACATATGTAAAACAAGACTACTAACTTAAGAGTTTCGAAAAAATATATATATGTAACGATTATCGTTGTAAATATATTTTAACATATATATATATATGATGTTAAGATATATTTATATACCATGTTATCATGTCAACATAACAATTTAGCATCACATTTAAGTATAATAACAATGAATTAACTACATTAAATGAGATCATTAACTTAAAGGTTTCAAAACAACATTTACATGTAACGACTAACGATGACTTAACGACTCAGTTAAAATGTATATACATGTAGTATATTAAGATGTATTAGTACACTTTTTAAAGACTTCATGACACATATCAAAGTACTTCTACTTAACAAAAATGCTTACAATTGCATTCTCATTCATTTTCATCAACAATTCTACTCGTATGCACCCGTATTCGTACTCGTACAATACCAAGCTCCTATACGTATATACTATTGGTATATACACATAATAATTCAGCTCTTAGTAGCCCTAGATATTCAAAAAACATGTGGAACCAAACATTTAGCAACTAACATGAAATATCTCACAAAATTACAAACTAATGTGACCTTATATGGCCATGCATAATCACGTTTTCCATCATCACCATTATCACTTTCATTTTTCAACTTTCATGCATCAAATTGATCTCTCTCTTGTTCTCTCATATTTTTCTAAGTGTTCTTCATCACATTCAACAAAATCTAGCTCAATCTAGTTCATAAATTCTAACCTAGATCAACTTTCAAAACAACTACTCAAGAACACATCAAGAACACTTTCAAGTTTACTAGATTATTTCCAAGATTTCTAATCCAATCCAAGTAATCATCCAAGATCAAGAAACATTTGTTATTTACAGTAGGTTATCTCTCTAATTCAAGGTAATACTCATATTCAAACTTTGATTCAATTTCTATAACTATAAACAATCTTAATTCGAGTGGAAATCTTACTTGAATTTGTTTTCATGTCATGATTCTACTTCAAGAACTTTCAAGCCATCCAAGATCCTTTGAAGCTAGATCATTTTTTTGCCACTTCTAGTAGGTTTACCTACTAAACTTGAGGTAGTAATGATGTTCATAACATCATTCGATTTATATATATATAACTATCTTATTCGAAGATTTAAACTTGTAATCACTAGAACATAGTTTAGTTAATTCTAAACTTGTTCGCAAACAAAGTTAATCCTTCTAACTTAACTTTTAAAATCAACTAAACACATTTTCTATATCTATATGATATGCTAACTTAATGATTTAAAACTTGGAAACACAAAAAACACCGTAAAACCGGACATACGCCGTTGTAGTAACACCGCGGGCTGTTTTGGGTATGATAATTAAAAACTATGATAAACTTTGATTTAAAAGTTTTTCTTTTGGGAAAATTATTTTTCTTATGAACATGAAACTTTATCCAAAAATCATGGTTAACTCAAAGTGGAAGTATGTTTTTCAAAATGGTCATCAAGATGTCGTTCTTTCGACGGAAATGACTACCTCTTTAAAAAATGACTTGTAACCTGTATTTCTGACTATAAACTTATACTTTTTCTGTTTAGTTTCATAAATTTTAGTTCATTATGAAACCATAGCAACTTGAATCACTCAAAACGGATTTAAAACGAAGAAATGACGGGTAAAACAAAATTGGATAAACTTGCTAGTTTTAGCTACGAAAATTTTGTAACAAATCTAGACTAAACATATCCTAACTAATTTATATTGTATTATACATATTATGTAATCTTGGGATACCATAGACACGTATACAATGTGATAATGCTAAAAACGAACATACATTTCATAGCATTATCCCTCAAGAAAGACAAGCTTTTAGTTGCAATTGTTCTATTTACAAGTGATATTCGTTTAAATAATAAAAGGTGAAGACAAAAGACAGATTAGATGATTTGAAGACGAAAACGACCAAAACGCTAAAGAGTACAAAGTACAATCCAAATGGTTCAATTTATTGATGAGAAACGTCTCAAAATTACAAGAGTACAAGCCGCAAAACGCAAAGTACAAGATATTAAATAGTACGCAAGGACGTTCGAAAATTCGAAACCGGGACATGAACCAACTATCAACGCACGACGCAACGGAGCTAAAATTACAAATCAACTATGCACACGAACATAATATAATATATAAATAATTCTAAAAATTATTTATATATTATATTTATATTAAAAACCGTCGGCAAATGAGAAAACAAAAGTACCTGAGCTGTAAAAGGGGGCCATGCGATCGCATGGCCTGGAGGCACAAAAACCATGCGATCGCATGGCAGTAAAGTTGTGGTCAGGTCTATAAATTGCAACGAATTCTGGCCGATTTACACACACCATATATCCATCTATCATCATACTCTCTCAATATATTTATATTTATATAATTTTAATTTAAGTTTAATAATAATTGGGTTATTGTAAGGAATGTTTTAAAGGTTTTGTAAGTCGAAATTTTGTCCGTGTAACACTACACGATTAATACTCATTGTAAGTTATGTTCAACCTTTTTAAATTAATGTCTCATAGCTAAGTTATTATTATGCTTATTTAAATCGAAGTAATCGTGATGTTGGGCTAAATATTAAAGACGGGGTTATTGGGCTTTGTACCATAATTGGGGTTTGGACAAAAGATCGACACTTGTGGAAATTAGAATATGGGCTATTAATGGGCTTTATATTAACTAAACGATACCTCGTTAATTTAATATAAAGGTTACAATTTGACGTATCTATATATAACTACATACGCTTAATCGGGTACGGTGGGCGGGATATTTATAAATACGAATTATTGTTCATTTGACCGGACACGGGGATGGATTAATAGTCACTGGACTCATTAAAACATGGGTGGATTACATTCAAGGGTAATTGGTGTAATTGTTAATAAAGTATTAAAACCTTGGATTACACGCAGTCGATAACCTGGTGTATTCATTAAACAAAGTATTAAGACCTTGTTACAGTTCGAATCCCCAATTAGTTGAAATATTTGACTTCGGGTATAAGGTTAATTTGACGAAGACTCTCGCACTTTATAATTATGACTGATGGAGTATTATGGACAAAACCAGATGGACATATCGAATAATCCAGGACAAAGGTGTGATGGCCCCGTCAAAACACTTAACGGCTCCGTCACTTGGTCCCACAGCTTGATCGAACTTAAATGAATTTAACAAACGACATTGCATTCTTTTATTTCAAAAGTTTCCCAAAAAGGAAAGCATACCAAAATATGTAGTTTAAAAGTAACCCAACATATTAATAATCCAAAGTTGACACAAAACATTGTCAACAACCCACAAGTATTAATTATTCAAAAACCGAATGCAAGCCAAAGTTTCATAAATTGTTTCATTAAAATCTGCCCAAATGCATGCAGACTCTTCTAAACACAGCGGAAGCATCACATAAACTCAAGTACCTGTGAAAACATGCGAGTAAACTGTCAACACAAAGGTTGAGTGAATTATAGGTTTAAATAATTGAATAAATTTTAGACCACAAGATTTAAAATGTTAGAAAATATTAAACATTATTCCATTATCAATGAGCCACCTGGTAACCACTTAACCTTTTATTTACCCTTGCCAAACACAATAAAAATATACACTGGACAGTGTATCTACAATAAAATACGAAGTACTAAACATTCCGATTATAAATTGCTAGCGCGACTAGCTTGAAATGGGGTTGTCAAACCCGATAGATCTATCCGTAGGATTCGCGTTCACCGGTAGAAACCAATGATTACAGTTACCAGACTAGGGAATATTTTTATCCAACTCACAATGAATAATTTAAATTTAATTGTCACTTGTGTCTAAACGTGAAATAAAATGCATGTAATCACATCCCAAAAATATACTTTGAAAAGTATGTAAAAACGGGACTATAACTCACCTTAACAGTAACGAAGTAACCAACACAATTAAGCGAACAGCAAATGTAGTACAGTGATCAGGAATGATCACAACGCCGACCTATAAATAAAGCAGGTCGATATAAATAACTAACTTAGGTCAAGTCTTAGTATGATAGCTATTGTACATGTTACAAGTAGACATAGAACAATACTCAATATGCATTGGTTTGATCGGAACAGCTTACGGACACACACTTTCTATTTTTAGAAAGTTTCTATTTTTAGCAGGTTTCCATTTTTGGAAAGTTTCTATTTTTGGAAAGTTTCTATTTTTGGAAAGTTTTCAAATTTAGAAAGTTGCTATTTTAGGAAACTTTATAAGTTAGGAAAGTTTCCTTAATTAGAAAGTCAACAAAAGTCAACTGAAAGTCAAAGTCAACCGAAAGTCAACTCAAAAGTCAACCTTGGTCAAACATAGTCAACGTTAATTTTAAAAGTGTAAGTTATAATAATAATATAAGTTATAACATTTATTAAAGTTAAATATGTCTAATTATGTTATAACATAAGTTTTATTAAATTAAAATGAATTATTAAAGTTAATATAAATTTAAATGATATAACTTATATAACATAAGTATTTAATTAATTAATTAAATATTAGTCATAATGTAAGTATTATTAATTAATAATAAATTTTAAATATATCATAAGTATTATTAATTAATAATGAATTATTAATCATATCATAAGTTTCTAATTATAATTATTAAATCATAAGTATTTAATAATTAAATTATAATTAAATAATAACTAAGCCTTATAATAATTAAATAATTAATTAATCCTTATTATAAGTCTTATTACAATAATCTCATAATATAAGTTTAATACTTATCATTAGTAGTTTCCATTAATAATGAAGTATTATTAATCATATGTTTAATTAAAATGTTTAATTAAATCATAAGTATTAATTAAATGATATAATAAATATATATCATAAGTTGTAAATAATAATAATTACTTTTTTTTATCATAAGTAATTAAATGATAATGAAATCCATTATTTATATCATAAGTTTAATAATTAGTCACAAGTTTTAAATCAAAAGTTCAGCGGGTCGTATCCTGAGCCCCGGGTGTCGGTTTTCGGCAAGCCTTACATATATCTCCGCCTAATCAAACCACCCAACACTTTGATACACTCAAGAACACACTATGAACAGCCCACAAGTCGTGATGTACAGCCATTACACTACTTGGAACTTCAATTCACTCAAAATCGTGTTTTAGACGTAACAGGTGATTCGTGGCTCGGATTGAGATGACCCGAACATGAAAGTTCGCCCCACCATCAGTCCTAACATACTAAAACACCCTAAAGTCACCAAATATGGTCACAAAGTCGGACCAAACCTGGTTCATACCAAAATCACAATTCAATCTTAACAAAATACCACTTTGATCATATCTAGGGCTCCGGGAATCGAAACGACATGAATCCGGAGTCTAAAATTAATGTCTTGATGAGAGGAACTCATCTAGATACTTTATTTTATCTTTTATAACAGTCACAATATAAGAAACACACGAATTAGCTGCTGTCCCAATTTTATCAAACCGAAAACATGTGTTTATGAGTAATTCTATGCATACAAACACCATTCCAACAACAAGAAATCATCATACTATTAATATATAATCAAAATACAGAAATATAATGAAAAACCAAAAGTTCTAGGGTTAGGGTTTATACCCTAATCAAGAAACAATCGATAGAATCGTGTAGAGGATGATTAGTAGAACGCGTTGATGTATAACAATGGATGATCCAAACCTTGATTTGATGCAAGATGATGATGATGATGGGTGTGGTGGTCGTCGCCCAAAAAGAAGAAGAAGAGGAGAGAGCACAAAAATTAGGTTTAGATAAAATTAGGATGTAAAAATTAAATGAGGAAAAATAATGAGAAAATGGGAGTATTACTCCCTCCCTTGGAGTCTCGGCCGAAGGTGGGGTCATGGGGTGGGCCCCATAGCCCAATTTTGCTAAATGGTTATTTCCTGATGGCCCGAAAGCCCGAACGAATCCCGAAAAGCGAAAACACGCTTACGCGATTAAAAATCCGGAGAGATAACAAACGCGCGACGAAAAATAAATATAAATACCCTGTATAATAATATGATCTTAAAATATCATATTTAAAATAATTAGGATTTAAATATCTCAAAAACGCGACCGTTGGTTTGAAAACCGAAAAGATTCGCCGGATAGAAATCCGCGACACGTAGAAACGTATAAATTAAAATATGAATACAATTATTCACATAGCACTTAATAATTAATATATTATTATTAATATAATAATATAGGTCATAGAAATGACGTAGCGCAATTAACAGTTAACGGTCGTTAAATAATTAACGGTAAAGATAACGGAAAAAGTAGGGTCGTGACAAAAGGACAATTAACCCATGGAAATAAATTAAAATCAACACGTCAAACATCATGATTACGGAAGTTTAAATAAGCATAATTCCTTTATTTTATATCTCATCGTACTTTTAATTATCACAATTTTATTTATCGTGATTTTAATTACTGCAATTTTATTTATCGCACTTTTATTTATCGTCATTTATTTTACACTTTAAATTAAGTTATATTTATATTTAATATTTTACATTAGGTTTTAATTGTGACTTAAGACATAAAATCGACAAACCGATCACTAAACGGTAAAAACCCCCTTTTATAATAATAATAATATTACTTATATATATTGATACAAATATAGTTTAAAATAAATATAGCGTTAAACTCATCTAGCTCCCTGCGGAACGAACCGGACTTACTAAAAACTACACTACTTTACGATTAGGTACACTACCTATAGTGTTGTAGCAAGGTTTAGGTATATCCACTCTATAAATAAATAAATAACTTGTGTATAATTGTATCGTATTTAATAGTATTTCGCAATAAAAATATAATCTATTTCGTATACAACTCACATAACATCAACTCACATAACATCAAGTATTTTTGGTGCCGCTGCCGGGGAACTTCAACAACGCTGAAGCGAAACGCTATAAAAAAAATTTTAGTTTTTTTTTAAAGTTATTTTTTGTAAAAATATATTTATATACGTTTTAAATATTAAAAACAAAAATAAAAAAAATAATAATTATATATATCTATTTAAGTGTTTAAAAAGAAAATATATTTTATAAAAGTATTTTTTTTAGTTCTTAAAAAATTTAAGTTTATTTTAATAAATATTACTTATATAAATTTAGTAAAGATTATAAAGTAAAGAGTAAAAAAAATAATAATAAAAAACTCAGAACCTGCACCGATTGAAACTGCAAAGGATCTGAGCATGCACTGTCATACGATCGCATGAGCAGGCAAGGGTAAACCCATGCGACCGCATGGTACCTTCTGACACGCCCACAACCTAGTACGACAGAATTAGGATTACTATTATTATTATTATTAATTACCTAATTAGGGTTTAGTTATTTAATAATTAGTTTTAGTTTATTTAATTTTGTATTTTTAAGTTTTAATTAGTTTTAATAATTTATAAATTAGTACTTTTATAAAATAATTATATAAAAATAATATTTTTATAAAAATAAGTAATTTTATCATTTTTTGTATCTTTTTATAAATTGAATATTTTTATTAGTTTAATTTGTAATTTGTATATCTATCGTTCGTAATTAGTTTTAAACTTAGTATTTTGCCGTAGTTAATTTATACTTCTAGATTTTTAGTCTTTGCCGTAAAATCCCTTAAGTGCTTTTTCTTTAGATTAAGATTTAGGCGCTTTAGAATTTTACAACGTCGCTTATCGCTTTAATATTTAATAGATTTTAGTGCTTAATTAAGCTATTGCCGTTTTGGATATAGAATTCCTTTTAAGATTTAATACCTTTAGACACAAATTTTTAATATTTAGTTTTTAGACTTTTAAGTTCCGACGCTCTACTTTCTTATTATTGTTTTTCGACTTTTTATTTTTCGACGTTTTTCGACGCACTCTTTTTCTTTCTTATTTCTCGACGCTCTAGTTTTTAGGACATAGAATTTTCTTTATTTTCTTTAATAATTTTTATCTTTATAACTAATGGGATATTCAGTGAATGCACCGAGAAAAACGTTCACCACCTTTCATACGTTCACCTCCTGTAACTCGATCAAGACATCTAGCCAATATTGTCACCGTTGATTTTTCTTTAGAATCGTCATCTAGTCAACCAAGTACTCCAATTCAAATTTTTGAAAATCCATTTTTTGAACCCGACCTCACAATTGAGAACCCGGAGGATATTCAAGGACAATTCAGAGATCCTGAACCACTAATCATTCCTCCTGAACCACAAATCATTCAACTAGAGATTGTCGAGGAAGAAACCATTAAATCAGAATCCTCGAGTGATTCAGATTCAACAAATTCAATCATGGAAAATCCGGAACCTCTAAGTATGGAAGACCGAATGAGAGCTAAACGCACTGGCCAAGGTCGCGCAATTACTCAACCAGACATTAATGTGCCAGATTATGAAATCAAAGGACAAATCCTACACATGGTAACTAATCAATGCCAATTTAGTGGTGCGCCGAAAGAAGATCCAAACGAACATCTTCGTACCTTTAATAGGATTTGTACACTATTCAAAATCAGAGAAGTTGAGGATGAACAGATCTATCTCATGTTATTTCCCTGGACTTTAAAGGGAGAAGCCAAAGATTGGTTAGAATCGTTACCTGAAGGGGCGATTGATACATGGGATGTCTTAGTTGAAAATTTTCTTAAACAATTTTTTCCGACATCTAAAGCTGTGAGACTTTAAGGAAAAATTGTTACGTTCACGCAAAAGCCAAATGAAACTTTATATGAGGCATGGACAAGATTTGGAAAGTTGTTGAGAGGATGTCCTCAACATGATTTAGATACTTATCAAATAGTACAAATATTCTACCAAGGATGCGATATTACTACACGAAAAGACATCGATATAGCAGCTGGTGGTTCCATTATGAAGAAAACTGCAACTGAAGCTTACAAAATTATTGATAACACTGCTTCCCACTCACATGAGTGGCACCAGGAAAAAGATATTCCTGGTTCATCTAAAGTGTCTAGAGCCAATTCTAGCCATGACTTTAATTCCATTTCCGGAAAGTTAGATGCTTTCGAAAGACGAATGGAAAAGATGACGAAAGATATTCACGCAATACGAATTAGTTGTGAGTAGTGTGGATGACCACATTTGACAAAAGATTGTCTCAGTATTCAACAAACAATGGAACAAAGAGAGAATATTTCATACATGAATCAAAGGCCTGGAAATAATTATCAGAATAATTAACAACCGCCAAGACCAAACTACAATCAGAATTATAACCGAAATGTTTCATACAACAACCAACAAGGTCCTAGCAATCAACAAGTATCTAACAATACTTACAATCAGCAAAGACCTATTTTTCAAAATAAACCACCACAAACCGATGATAAAAAGCCAAATTTAGAAGACATGATGTCGAAGCTAGTTGAATCTCAAACGCAGTTTTTCACATCTCAGAAATAAACGAATGAACAAAATGCTCAAGCATTTAGAAATCAACAAGTTTCTATTCAAAATCTGAAACAAGAAGTAAGTAACTTAGCAAGGTTGATAGGTGAAAGAAAATCGGGAAGTCTACCTAGCGATACAAATGCTAACCCCCAGAATGAAATAGCTAAAGCCATTACCACGAGAAGTGGTATTACACTTAAACCACCTGAAATGCCTGTAATTTCTGATGACGCTATTCCTACTACACAGACACCACAGGCTGAACAAGAGAAGGAAACAGAACCGGTAGTTGAAAAGGTTAATGAAGATAACACAGTTAACGCTAAACCTTATGTTAAACCATACCAACCACCACTTGCTTACCCAAGTAAAATGAGAAAAGAAAGACTTGAAGCCGAGCAATCCAAATTCTTGGATATGTTTAAACAAATAAATGTCAATCTTCCTTTCATTGATGTGATTTCAGGAATGCCTAGATATGCTAAATTCCTAAAAGATCTAATCACAAATAGAAAGAAAATGGAAGAACTCTCGGCTGTTACTATGAATGTTAATTGTTCTGCAGTGCTGTTGAATAAGATACCAGAAAAAATTATCAGATCCAGGAAGTTTCACAATTCCATGTTTTCTGGGTAGTCTTAGTTCAATAGAAGCATTGGCAGACTTAGGTGCTAGTATAAATTTAATGTCGTATTCACTATACGCTAAACTAGACCTTGGAGAATTGAAACCAACAAGAATAAGCATACAACTACCCGATCGATCAGTAAAATACCCTAGAGGGATAATGGAAAACATGCTAGTTAAAGTTGATACTTTAGTATTTCCAGTAGATTTTGTTATTCTGGACATGGAAGAAGATTCTCTAGTTCCTCTCATATTAGGAAAACCATTCTTAAACACGGTTAAAGCAATAATAGACGTGTTCGGTAAGAAACTGACCTTAAGTATAGAGGACGAGAGTGTTACCTTTTCTGTTGATAGAGCCATGCAACAACCGTAATCTGTAGATGATACATGTTATTATATTCAAACTATAGATTCACAAGCAGAATTGTTAGAAGAATTTCCAGAATTACAAGGAACGGGAGAATGTTCTTTAGGAGAAGGAACTGAACCAATTGATGAAGCTGAAATGTTAGCTACACTCATGGCTAATGAATATGAACCAACAACAGAAGAACTTCAAATGCTAAAAGAGGAAGACAGATATCGATACAAATCATCGATAGAAGAACCACCGATATTAGAGTTAAAGCCACTTCCAAACCATTTAATACGCTTATTTACATGGTGAATCTGAATTGCCTGTAATAATATCGTCTTCTCTTACGAAAAATGAAAAATCTCGACTCATTTCTGTGCTAAAAGCTCATAAACCAGCTATTGCATGGAAGATTCATGACATTAAAGGCATAAGTCCTTCGTATTGCACACATAAAATCCTTATGGAAGAAGGCCATAAAACTTATGTACAACGCCAACGAAGACTAAATCCTAATATGCAAGATGTTGTTAAGAAAGAAATTATTAAACTGCTCGATGCAGGTTTAATTTATCCAATCTCTGATAGTCCATGGGTAAGCCCAGTTCAATGCGTACCTAAGAAGGGTGGCATGTCTGTCATCACAAATGAAAAAAATGAGCTTATTCCTACTAGGACTGTAACAGGATGGCGTGTCTGTATTGATTATAGAAAATTAAATGACGCCACCAGAAAAGATCACTTTCCCTTACCTTTCATTGATCAAATGTTGGAAAGATTAGTCGGGAATAGTTATTATTGTTTTCTTGACGGTTTCTCCAGATATTTTCAAATTCCAATAGCACCCGAGGACCAAGAGAAAACCACATTCACGTGCCCTTATGGTACTTTTGCTTACAAACGCATGCCATTTGGACTTTGCAATGCCCCTGCATCATTTCAAAGGTGCATGATGGCGATTTTTCACGACATGATAGAAGAATGCATGGAAGTTTTCATGGATGACTTTTCAGTCTTCGGTGATACTTTTGAAACATGTCTAGTTAATCTTGAACGAATGCTTATTAGATGCGAGCAATCAAATCTAGTTCTTAATTGGGAGAAATGCCACTTCATGGTTAAAGAAGGCATCGTTCTTGATCATAAAATTTCAAAGGAAGGAATTGAAGTGGATAGAGCTAAAGTAGATGTAATTGCTAAACTTCCACATCCCACCAATGTTAGAGGAGTTAGGAGTTTTCTAGGGCATGTCGGTTTCTACCGACGTTTCATAAAAGATTTTTCTAAAATTGACACTCCTATGAATAAACTCCTTGAAAAGGATGCTCCATTCATCTTTTCAGATGAATGCATTAAATCTTTTAATATTCTTAAAGAAAAAATCACTAATGCGCCGATCATGATAACTCCAAATTGGAATCTACCATTTGAACTCATGTGCGATGCAAGTGATTTTGCAATGGGAGCCGTTTTAGGACAAAGGATTGAAAAATGATTTCCACCTATTTATTACGCTAGTAAGACGTTACAAGGAGCATAAACGAATTACATAACTACTGAAAAAGAACTCCTTGCTATTGTCTTTGCTTTTGACAAATTTCGTTCATATCTCGTTCTACCTAAAACGATGGTCTATACCAACCATTCTGCTCTTAGATACTTGTTTTCAAAACAAGATGCCAAACCACGATTAATCCGTTGGATCTTACTCTTACAAGAGGTCGATAATGAGATCCGAGACAAAAAGGGAGCAGAAAATCTCGCAGCTGATCATCTTTCTCGTCTTGAAAATCCTGAATTAGAAGTTCTAAATGAATCGGCTATACAAGATAACTTTCCTGATGAATATCTCTTGAAAATCAATTATAATGAAATTTCATGGTTTGCAGACTATGCAAACTACTTAGTATGTGGATTCCTTGAAAAAGGGTTGTCGTACCAAAAACGAAAGAAATTCTTTAGTGATATAAAACACTATTTCTGGAAAGATCCACATTTGTTTAAAAGTTATCCCGATGGAATAATACGTCGATGTGTATTCGGAGATGAAGCTAGTGAAATCTTAAACCATTGTCACACAGGACCAACAGGAGGGCATTATGGGCCTCAACTTACAGCAAGAAAAGTCTACGACACTGGATTCTATTGGCCTACAATTTTCAAAGATGCACACCTTCTCTGTAAATCCTGTGATGCTTGTCAAAGGGCCAGAAAAAAGTCAACGTGATGAAATGCCACAAAATGTTATTCAAGTATGTGAAGTATTTGACGTTTGGGGTATTGACTTTATGGGTCCATTTCCAAAATCTCATAATAATCTCTACATTCTCGTTGCCATTGATTATGTATCTAATGTAGTGACCCAAACTTTTCCATATTTATATATATTATATGAAATTGATATTTACATGATTAAGTGTTTCCAACATGTTAAGCAATCAAACTTGTTAAGACTTGATTACTTGAAATGAGTTTCATGTAGACAATTGACCACCCAAGTTGACCTGCGATTCACGAACGTTAAAACTTGTAAAAACGACATGACGATATATATATGGATATACATATAGTTAACATGAGATTATGATAAGTAAGTATCTCCATAACTATATTAATAATGAGTTATATACATAAAAATGAGACTACTAAGTTAAGAAACTCGAAACGATATATATAACGATTATCGTTATTCCAACGTCTTACTAAATACATATGTATCATATTATGATATTGTTACACTATATTTAACATGATAAAATGATAATTATATATATCATTAACTATGTTAACAATGAACTACATATGTAAAACAAGACTACTAACTTAAGAATTTTGAAACGAGGCATATATGTAACGATTATTGTTGTAACGACATTTTAATGTATATATATCATATTAAGATATATTCATACATCATAATATCATGATAATGTAATAATTTAACAACTCATTAGATATAATAAATAATTGGTTAACAACTTTAAAGGAGATCGTTAACTTAAAGGTTTCAAAACAACACTTACATGTAACGACTAACGATGACTTAACGACTCAGTTAAAATGTATATACATGTAGTGTATTTAGATGTATTAGTACACTTTTGAAAGACTTTAAGACACATATCAAAGTACTTCTACTTTAAAAAAAAGGTTACAATTGCATTCTCATTCATTTTCATCAACAATTCTACTCGTATGCAACCGTATTCGTACTCGTACAATACCAAGCTCCTAGACGTGTATACTATTAGTATATACACATAATAATTCAGCTCTTAGCAGCCCTAGATAGTCAACAAACATGTGGAACCAACAATTAGACAACTAGCATGACTTATGAGCAAGGAAACAAAAACAAGAACTTTTTTTAACCCCACTCACCTTCACCACTCACCACCTACTCCATTTCACTTCCAATTTTCTTCCCAATTCTCTCTCAAAACACACACACTCTTCCATGAACGTCTAAGTTACTATTTTTCTAGCAAAAATCATCAAATACAAGCTTTGGTTATTATCTATAATCATCATAAAAACAATTACTCAATAACACATCAAGAACACTTCCAAGTTTACAAGTTTACTTCCAAGTTTCCTAATCCTTTCCAAGCAATCATCTAAGATCAAGAAACCTTTGTTATTTACAGTAGGTTATCTTTCTAAATCAAGGTAATATTCATATTAAAGCTTTGATTCAATTTCTATAACTATAACTATCTTAATTCGAGTAATAATCTTACTTGAACTTGTTTTTGTGTCATGATTCTATTTCAAGAACTTCCAAGCCATCAAAGATCCTTTGAAGCTCAAGTTATTTTTTTATCATTTCCAGTAAGTTTACCTACTAAACTTGAGGTAGTAATGATGTTCATAACATCATTCGATTCATATATGTATAATTATCTTATTCGAAGATTTGAACATGTAATCACTAGAACATAGTTTAGTTAATTCTAAACTTATTCGCAAACAAAGTTAATCCTTCTAACTTGACTTTTAAAATTAACTAGATACATATTCTATATCTATATGATATGCTAACTTAATGATTTAAAACCTGAAAACACGAAAAACACCGTAAAACCGGATATACGCCGTCGTAGTAACACCGCGGGCTGTTTTGGGTTAGATAATTAAAAACTATGATAAACTTTGATTTAAAAGTTGTTCTTCTAAGAAAATGATTTTTCTTATGAACATGAAACTATATCCAAAAATCATGGTTAAACTCAAAGTGAAAGTATGTTTTCCAAAATGGTCATCTAGACGTCGTTCTTTCGACTGAAATGACTACCTTTACATAAACAACTTGTAACCTATATTTCTGACTATAAAATTATACTTTTTCTGCTTAGATTCATAAACTTAAGTTCAATATGAAACCATAGCGACTTGAATCACTCAAAACGGATTTGAAACGAAGAAGTTATGGGTAAAACAAGATTGGATAATTTTTCTTGTTGTAGCTACGTGAAAATTGGTAATAAATCTATATTAATCATATCCTAGCTAACTCATACTGTATTATACATGTATTCTAATATATTATGTAATCTTGGGATACCATAGACACGTATGCAAATATTTTGACATATCATATCGACCCATGTATATATATTATTTGAAACAACCATAGACACTCTATATGCGGTAATGTTGGAGTTAGCTATACAGGGTTGAGGTTGATTTCAAAAATATATATACTTTGAGTTGTGATCTAGCCTGAAACGTGTATACACTGGGTCGTGGATTGATTCAAGATATATATATATATATATATATATATATATATATATATATATATATATATATATATATATATATATATATATATATATATATATATATATATATATATATATATATATATATATATATATATCGATTTATTTCTGTACATCTAACTGTGGACAACTAGTTGTAGGTTACTAACGAGGACAACTGACTTAATAAACTTAAAACATTAAAACGTATTAAAAATGTTGTAATTTTATTTTGAACATACTTTGATATATATTTACATATTTGTTATAGGTTCGTGAATCAACCAGTGGCCAAGTCTTACTTCCCGACGAAGTAAAAATCTGTGAAAGTGAGTTATAGTCCCACTTTTAAAATCTAATATTTTTAGGATGAGAATACATGCAGCTTTATAAATGTTTTACAAAATAGACACAAGTACATGAAACTACTTTCTATGGTTGAACGATCGAAGCCGAATATGCCCCTTTTTACTTGGTAACCTAAGAATTAGTAAACCAGTCTACTAATTGACGCGAATCCTAAAGATAGATCTATTGGGCCCAACAAACCCCATCCGTTGTAGCGGATGCTTTAGTACTTCGATGTTATTTTATCATGTCAGATGGATGTCCCGGGATGATAGGGGATATTCTTATATGCATCTTGTTAATGTCGGTTACCAGGTGTTCAAACCATATGAATGATTTTTATCTCTATGAATGGGATGTATATTGAAATATGAAATCTTGTGGTCTATTATTACGATTTGATAAATATATAGGTTAAACCTATAACTCACCAACATTTTTGTTGATGTTTAAAGAATGTTTATTCTCAGGTGATTATTAAGAGCTTCCGCTGTTGCATGCTAAAATAAGGACAAGATTTGGTGTCAGCATGCTTGTATAATATTGTTTAAAACTGTATTCGAGATTTACTTTGTTGTAACATATTAATATTGTAAACCAATATGTATTGGTAGTGTGTAAGTGTGATATTTTTTTAGATTATCATTTCTGGATAATCTAGGTGATGTCCTTTTAACCTTGTTGATAAAATAAAGGTTATGGTTTGTTTTTAAAAACGAATGCAGTCTTTGAAAAACGTCTCATATAGAGGTCAAAACCTCGCAACGAAATCAATTAATATAGAACGTTTATAATCAATATGAACGGGACATTTCAGTTGTTATCCGAGCGTTGGTCTTAGAGAACCAGAATTTTTGCATTAGTGTGTCTTACCGAGTTAGTTAGGATGCATTAGTGAGCCTGGACTTCAACCGTGTTTTTCTTCAAAAACGATTGCTTAACATTTTTTGTTGTTGAAAACTATATATTATTAACATGTAAATATTATGTGATATATTAATCTCTTAACGTGTTTGATATTGTGTGATAGATGTCTACCTCTAGTACAAATCCCATCGACTCACCTAATAATAATGAAGATTCGAATATATTTTGGGAAGATTCACAAATTCCCGAAGAGGAACCGGAAGAGGAGGAACTGGAAGAAGAGGAACCGGAAGAAGAGGAACTGGAAGAGGAGGAACCAGAAGAGGAGGTTTCGAAGGAAGATATATTGATACCTACAGTAAATCGATTAAATAAAAGAAAATCCTCAACCAACGGACCAAAGTTAAAAATGGTCAATGGTGTTTCCGCCGAGGAAGCAAAATATTGGGAAGATTACCAATTTTTTGATGAATCGGATCCCGATGAGGATTCTGATGATGTTATAGAAATTACCTTGACCCAATTTAATAAAGCAAAAGAAAATAATAAGGGAAAAGGTATAAAAATGGAGAAACCTGATTCCAACCCCGATGAACTTTATATGTATCGGCAACATCCGTATTTTCTAAATTGTAACAATAACCCGGGAACCTCTAAACCACCAGGTTTTTCTAAACCATTGTGAAAAATGACGGCTCGTATTAGAGGAACAACATATATCCCTAGAAAATTAGGAAAATGAACCAAGTCCGAAGAAGAAGAAACCAGTGATTCAGATTAGAGGGTTGTAATCATGTTGTGTATTATATGTATTGTAGTGTGCTTGTACTTTTATATTCTATGTAAAAATTGCTTGTATTGTTTGTTAATTGTCTTTTACGAATCTAATCTTTGTCTATTTTACAGTATAAAAACAAAATGGATGTTAAGGATAGACAACCGAATATTTTAGAAGACCTACCAGAGGATATGATTGAGGAAATCTTGTCCAGAGTCGGTCGGAATTCATCAGCACATTTAGTTATGTCGAAATTAACTTGTCAAACATTTGAAAGACTTTTCAGAAATGCCTTAGTTTATAAAAGGCTTTTCTTTGATAGGTGGGGTATATCACATTGGGGAGACCGTAAGTTACGCCGTGTTTTCTTTAAAGCGTTAAATGCGGAGAACCCAAATGAAATTTTACGCTACGGATTAAGAACCTATTTTGACTCAACATATCCCAACATAGGATTTCGTGAGTTAGAAAGAGCTTCTAACATGCAACATAAAGAAGCATGTTATACTTACGGGTTAGTGATGTTCGCTTCTTACTAAAGTGAGAAAAAGAACATCGAATTACAACTTTTAAATAAAACCTTCCCACAAGTGACGGATTCAGTAGTTGGGGTGAGAAACAAGGTTTTTAGATTATTACGGGGCTGTTGGACATTACGAAACCCTCGTCCTTTTGACGACATTACAACATGCTGCCTAGCAAATGGTCATAATGGTTACTTTCCACAAAATCAAGGATGGGAAGTCGTCTTAGTAAAACCTGAATGCATGACTTGTTTCTGGACTTATGAATTACGTGTCTTTATTTCTTTTGCTGAACAACTTGCGTATTAACTAGAATTGCCTTTATAGCTGCCAAGTAGAAAAGTTATTATGTGCTATATTTCATCCTATATGTATAATAGTGGTATTGTAAGTTTGTAAAATATTGTATAAGTTTGAACGCGAAATATTATTGTAATAAGTTTTTCATATAGAATCGTAGTGGTTGAATTATATAATAGCTGCTAAGTATGAACTTAACGGGTAGGTACTACCCGAATTAAAACTATAAAATGCTAATATGAAGAAAAAGCTTTTATAAATTAGTTCATATTATGCTACGAAATACTATTGACTACTATTAAATTCTATATGATTAACTCAATTATTTTGGCTATTTTTGAAGGAAATGGCACCGACGACTCGTCAGAACTTGAACATGAGTGAGGAAGACTTCCGTGTTTTCCTTCCTGCGAGCATAGTCGCAGTGCAGGCCGTAATGCAAAATAACAATAATAACTCTGGTTCTAGCAGTAGAACAAATTTCACAAGAAATCGTGTAGGATGTTCCTACAAAGAATTCACTGCCTGCAAACCTTTAGAATTTGATGGAACCGAGGGTCCAATCAGATAGAAACGGTGGACCGAGAAGGTTGAATCGGTGTTTGCCATAAGTAAATGTACTGAAGAAGACAAAGTAAAGTACGCTACGCATACCTTCACAGGTACGGCGTTAACATGGTGGAATACCTATCTCGAGCAGGTAGGACAAGATGCTGCTTACGCACTACCGTGGTCAGCATTCAAGCAATTGATGAACGAGCAGTATAGTCCCAGAAACGAGGTCAATAAGCTCAAGGTAGAGCTTAGAGGATTACGAACTCAAGGTTTCGATATCACCACGTACGAACGACGATTCATAGAATTGTGTCTATTGTGTCCCAGAACGTTCAAAGACAAAGAAGAGAAGATCGACGCATTTAAAAAAGGGTTACCGGAAAGGATTCAAGAAGATGTGAGTTCACACGAGCCCGCCTCCATACAAAAGGCAAGTCGAATGGCTCACAAATTAGTAAACCAGATCTAAGGAAGGATTAAAGAGCAGGCGACCGAAGAGGCTAACATGAAACAAGTCAAGAGAAAGTGGGAAGAAACCAATGATAAGAGTCACCAATACAACAACAACAACAATCACAACCACAATCGCAATAACTATCCGAATAACCGCAACATCAATCGCAACAACAACTTCAAAAAATGTCCCAACAACAACTACAATAACCGTCCCAACAACAATAACAACAACAACAACATCAGCAACAATAACAATCCCAACAACAATCTCAATAATAACAATGGCAACAAAAACCAAAAACAGCCATGCCAAAGATGTGAAGAGCATCACCTGGGGTTCTGTACGACATTTTGCAACAAGTGTAAAAGAAATGGTCATAGCGCGAAGAAGTGCGAAATCTACGGACCAATGCATAACAGAACTAAAAGAACAAATAATGTCGGAACAAATAACACCGCCATAGTTTGTTTTGGATGTGGAAAACCTGGCCACTTTAGTAGAAATTGCCCGAATCAGGGGAATACTAGTGGGCAGGGCTGTGGAAGAGTTTTCAATATTAATACGGCAGAAGTGCAGGAAGACCCAGAGTTGTTACGGGTACGTTTCTTATTGACAATAAATCTGCTTATGTTTTATTTGATTCGGGTGCGGATAGAAGCTATATAAGTAGAGATTTTTGTGCTGAACTAAGTTGTCCACTGACGCCTTTGGATAACAAATTTTTACTCGAATTAGCAAACGGTAAATTAATTACAGCAGATAATATATGTCGGAATCGAGAAATTAAACTGGTTAGCGAAATATTTAAGATTGACTTGATACCAGTAGAGTTAGGGAGTTTTGATGTGATAATTGGTATGGACTGATTGAAAGAAGTGAAAGCAGAGATCGTTTGTTACAAAAATGCAATTCGCATTATACGAGAAAAAGGAAAACCCTTAATGGTGTACGGAGAAAAGAGCAACGCGAAGTTAAATCTTATTAGTAACCTGAAGGCACAAAAACTAATAAGAAAAGGTTGCTATGCTGTGCTAGCACATATCGAGAAAGTCAATTCCAAAGGAAAGAACATCAATGATGTTCCCGTCGCAAAAGAATTTCCCGATGTATTTCTGAAAGAATTACCGGGACTACCTCCACACCGATCCGTTGAATTTCAATTAGACCTTGTACCGAGAGCTGCACCAATAGCTCGTGCTCTATACAGACTCGCACCCAACGAAATAAAGGAACTTTAGAGCCAATTACAAGAACTTTTAGAGCGTAATTTCATTCGACCAAGCACATCACCGTGGAGAGCTCCTGTTTTATTTGTCAAGAAGAAGGATGGTACATTTAGGTTGTGTATCAACTACCGAGAGTTGAACAAACTTACCATCAAGAACCGCTACCCACTACCGAGAATCGATGACTTATTTGATCAACTACAAGGCTTGTCGGTTTATTCGAAGATTGATTTATGTTCTGGGTATCATCAAATACGGGTGAAGGAGGATGATATTCGAAGACTGCTTTTAGGACGCGTTACGGTCATTACGAGTTTATGGTTATGCCGTTTGGGTTGACTAACGCACTAGCTGTGTTCACGGACCTCATGAACCGAGTGTGTGGACCATACCTTGACAAGTTTGTCATTGTTTTCATCGATGACATACTTATTTACTCAAAGAATGACCAAGAGCACGAAGAACATTTGAGAAAAGTGCTAGAGTTGTTAAGGAAAGAAAAACTGTACGCTAAGTTTTCAAAGTGTGCATTTTGGTTAGAAGAAGTTCAATTCCTCGGTCATATAGTGAACAAAGAAGGTATTCAGGTGGATCCAGCAAAGATTGAAACCGTTGAAAAGTGGGAAACCCCAAAAACTCTGAAACATATACGCCAATTTTTAGGACTAGCTGGTTACTACAGATGATTCATCTAAGATTTTTCCAAAATAGCAAAACCCTTGACTGCATTAACGCATAAAGGGAAGAAATTTGAATGGAAAGATGAACAAGAGAAAGCGTTTCAATTGTTAAATAAAAAGTTAACTACAGCACCTATATTGTCATTACCTGAAGGGAATGATGATTTTGTGATATATTGTGAAGCCTCAAAGCAAGGTCTCGGTTGTGTATTACTGCAACGAACGAAAGTAATTGCTTATGCGTCTAGACAATTGAAGATTCACGAGCATAATTATACGACGCATGATTTGGAATTAGGCGCGGTTGTTTTTGCATTAAAGACTTGGAGGCACTACTTATATGGGGTCAAAAGTATTATATATACCGACCACAAAAGTCTTCAACACATATTTAATCAGAAACAACTGAACATGAGGTAGCGCAGGTGGATTGAATTATTGAATGATTACGACTTTGAGATTCGTTACCACCCGGGGAAGGTGAATGTGGTAGCCGACGCTTTGAGCAGAAAGGACAGAGAACCCATTCGAGTAAAAGCTATGAATATAATGATTCACAATAACCTTACTACTCAAATAGAGGAGGCGTAACAAGGAGTTTTAAAAGAGGAAAATTTAAAGGATGAAATACCCAAAGGATCGGAGAAACATCTTAATATTCGGGAAGACGGAACCCGGTATAGGACTGAAAGAATTTGGGTACCAAAATTTGGAGATATGAGAGAAATGGTACTTAGAGAAGCTTATAAAACCAGATACTCAATACATCCTAGAATGGAAAAGATGTACAAGGATCTCAAGAAACATTTTTGGTGGCCGGGTATGAAAGCCGATGTTGCTAAATACGTAGGAGAATGTTTGAAGTGTTCTAAGGTCAAAGCTGAGCATCAGAAACCATCAGGTCTACTTCAACAACCTGAAATCCCGGAATGGAAATGGGAAAACATTACCATGGATTTCATCACTAAATTGCCAAGGACTGCAAGTGGTTTTGATACTATTTGGGTAATAGTTGATCGTCTCTCCAAATCAGCACACTTCCTGCCAATAAGAGAAGATGACAAGATGGAGAAGTTAGCACGATTGTATTTGAAGGAAGTCGTCTCCAGACATGGAATACCAATCTCTATTATCTCTGATAGGGATGGCAGATTTATTTCAAGATTCTGGCAGACATTACAGCAAGCATTAGGAACTCGTCTAGACATGAGTACTGCTTATCATCCACAAACTAATGGGCAGAGCGAAAGGACGATACAAACACTTGAAGACATGCTACGAGCATGTGTTATTGATTTCGGAAACAGTTGGGATCGACACCTTCCGTTAGCAGAATTTTCCTACAACAATAGCTACCATTCAAGCATTGAGATGACGCCGTTTGAAGCACTCTATGGTAGAAAGTGCAGGTCTCCAATTTGTTGGAGTGAAGTGGGGGATAGACAGATTACGGATCCGGAGATAATACAAGAAACTACCGAGAAGATCATCCAAATTCAACAACGGTTGAAAACCGTCCAAAGTCGACAAAAGAGCTACGCTGACATTAAAAGAAAAGATATAGAATTCAAAATTGGAGAGATGGTCATGCTTAAAGTTGCACCTTGGAAAAGTGTTGTTCGATTTGGTAAACGAGGGAAATTAAGTCCAAGGTATATTGGACCATTCAAGATTATTGATCGTGTCAGACCAGTAGCTTACCGACTTGAGTTACCTCAATAACTCGCGACTGTACATAACACTTTCCATGTCTCGAATTTGAAGAAATATTTTGCAAAAGAAGATCTCACTATTCCGTTAGACGAAATCCAAATCAACGAAAAACTTCAATTCATCGAAGAACCTGTCGAAATAATGGATCGTGAGGTTAAAAGACTTAAGCAAAACAAGATACCAATTGTTAAGGTTCGATGGAATACTCGTAGAGGACCCGAGTTCAATTGGGAACGAGAATATCAGATGAAGAAGAAATACCCGCACCTATTTCTAGAAGATACGTCAACACCTCCAACTGCTTAAAATTTCGGGACGAAATTTATTTAACGGGTAGGTACTGTAGTGACCCGAACTTTTCCATGTTTATATATATTAAATGAAATTGATATTTACATGATTAAGTGTTTCCAACATGTTAAGCAATCAAACTTGTTAAGACTTGATTATTTGAAATGAGTTTCATGTAGACAATTGACCACCCAAGTTGACCGGCGATTCACGAACGTTAAAACTTGTAAAAATGACATGACAATATATATATGGATATACATATAGTTAACATGAGATTATGATAAGTAAGTATCTCCATAACTATATTACAGTGAGTTATATACATAAAAATGAGACTACTAAGTTAAGAAACTCGAAACGATATATATAACAATTATCGTTATTACAACGTCTTACTAAATACATATGTATCATATTATGATATTGTTACACTATATTTAACATGATAAAATGATAATTATATATATCATTAAGTATGTTAACAATGAACTACATATGTAAAACAAGACTACTAACTTAAGAATTTTGAAACGAGGCTTATATGTAACGATTATCGTTGTAACGACATTTTAATGTATATATATCATATTAAGATATATTCATACATCATAATATCATGATAATGTAATAATTTAACATCTCATTAGATATAATAAACAACGGGTTAACAACATTAAATGAGATCGTTAACTTAAAGGTTTCAAAACAACACTTACATGTAACGACTAACGATGACTTAACGACTCAGTTAAAATGTATATATATGTAGTGTATTTAGATGTATTAGTACACTTTTGAAAGACTTCAAGACACATATCAAAGTACTTCTACTTAACAAAAATGCTTACAATTGCATTCTCATTCATTTTCATCAACAATTCTACTCGTATGCAACCGTATTCGTACTCGTACAATACCCAGCTCCTAGACGTATATACTATTAGTATATACACATAATAATTTAGCTCTTAACAGCCCTAGATAGTCAACAAACATGTGGAACCAACAATTAGACAACTAGCATGACTTATGAGCAAGGAAACAAAAACAAGAACTCCTTTTAACCCCACTCACCTTCACCACTCATCACCTACTCCATTTCACTTCCAATTTTCTTCTCAATTCTCTCTCAAAACACACACACTCTTCCATGAACGTCTAAGTTACTATTTTTCCAGCAAAAATCATCAAATACAAGCTTTGGTTATTACCTATAATCATCATAAAAACAATTACTCAATAACACATCAAGAACACTTCCAAGTTTACAAGTTTACTTCCAAGTTTCCTAATCCATTCCAAGCAATCATCTAAGATCAAGAAACATTTGTTATTTGTAGTAGTTTATCTTTCTAAATCAAGGTAATATTCATATTCAAGCTTTGATTCAATTTCTATAACTATAACTATCTTAATTCGAGTAATAATCTTACTTGAACTTGTTTTTGTGTCATGATTCTATTTCAAGAACTTCCAAGCCATCAAAGATCCTTTAAAGCTCAAGTTATTTTTTCAACATTTCTAGTAGGTTTACCTACTAAACTTGAGGTAGTAATTATGTTCATAACATCATTCGATTCATATATGTATAACTATCTTATTCGAAGATTTGAACATGTAATCACTAGAATATAGTTTAGTTAATTCTAAACTTGTTCGCAAACAAAGTTAATCCTTCTAACTTGACTTTTAAAATCAACTAGACACATGTTATATATATATATGATATACTAACTTAATTATTTAAAACCTGAAAACACGAAAAACACCGTAAAACCGGATATACGCCGTCGTAGTAACACCGCGGGCTGTTTTGGGTTAGATAATTAAAAACTATGATAAACTTTGATTTAAAAGTTGTTCTTCTGGGAAAATGATTTTTCTTATGAACATGAAACTATATCCAAAAATCATAGTTAAACTCAAAGTGAAAGTATGTTTTCCAAAATGGTCATCTAGACGTCGTTCTTTCAACTGAAATGACTACCTTTACAAAAACGACTTGTAACCTGTATTTCTGACTATAAACTTATATTTTTCTGCTTATATTCATAAACTTAAGTTCAATATGGAACCATAACAACTTGAATCACTCAAAACGGATTTGAAACGGAGAAGTTATGGGTAAAACAAGATTGGATAATTTTTCTTGTTGTAGCTACGTGAAAATTGGTAACAAATCTATATTAATCACATCCTAGCTAACTCATATTATATTATACATGTATTCTAATATATTATGTAATCTTGGGATACCATAGACACGTATGCAAATGTTTTGACATATCATATCGACCCATGTATATATATTATTTGGAACAACCATAGACACTCTATATGCAGTAATGTTGGAGTTAGCTATAAAGGGTTGAGGTTGATTCCAAAAATATATATACTTTGAGTTTTGATCTAGCCTGAGACGTATATACACTGGGTCGTGGATTGATTCAAGATATATATATCGATTTATTTCTGTACATCTAACTGTGGACAACTAGTTGTAGGTTACTAACGAGGACAGCTGACTTAATAAACTTAAAACATTAAAACGTATTAAAAATGTTGTAATTTTATTTTGAACATACTTTGATATATATGTACATATTTGTTATAGGTTCGTGAATCGACCAGTGGCCAAGTCTTACTTCCCGACGAAGTAAAAATCTGTGAAAGTGAGTTATAGTCCCACTTTTAAAATCTAATATTTTTGGGATGAGAATACCTGCAGCTTTATAAATGTGTTACAAAATAGACACAAGTACATAAAACTACTTTCTATGGTTGAACGATCGAAGCTAAATATGCCCCTTTTTACTTGGTAACCTAAGAATTAGTAAACCAGACTACTAATTGACGCGAATCCTAAAGATAGATCTATTGGGCCCAACAAACCCCATCCGTTGTAGCGGATGCTTTAGTACTTCGCTGTTGTTTTATCATGTCCGATGGATGTCCCAGAATGATAGGGGATATTCTTATATGCATCTTGTTAATGTCGGTTACCAGGTGTTCAAACCATATGAATGATTTTTATCTCTATGAATGGAATGTATGTTGAAATATGAAATCTTGTGGTCTATTATTACGATTTGATAAATATATAGGTTAAACCTATAACTCACCAACATTTTTGTTGACGTTTAAAGCATGTTTATTCTCAGGTGATTATTAAGAGCTTCCGCTGTTGCATGCAAAAATAAGGACAAGATTTGGTGTCAGCATGCTTGTATAATATTGTTTAAAACTGTATTCGAGATTTACTTTGTTGTAACATATTAATATTATAAACCAATATGTATTGGTAGTGTGTAAGTGTGATATTTTTTTAGATTATCATTTCTGGATAATCTAGGTGATGTCCTTTTAACCTTGTCGATAAAATAAAGGTTATGGTTTGTTTTTAAAAACGAATGCAGTCTTTGAAAAACGTCTCATATAGAGGTCAAAACCTCGCAACGAAATCAATTATTATGGAACGTTTATAATCAATATGAATGGGACATTTCATCTAAATGGGAGGAAGCCCAAGCTCTCCCAACTAACGATGCACAAGTTTTAGTCAACTTCTTAAAACGTCTTTTTGCTAGGTTCGGAACACCGAAAGCTTTAATAAGTGATCGGGGTACTCATTTTTGTAATAATCAACTTGAGAAAGTTCTCAAAAGATATGGAGTGACTCATAAAATCTCAACCGCTTATCATCCACAAACAAGTGGACAAGTTGAAAATACCAACCGAGCTTTAAAACGTATTCTAGAGAAAACCGTAGGATCAAATCCGAAGGAATGGTCCATGAAATTGGAGGATGCACTATGGGCTTTTAGAACAGCCTATAAAACTCTAATTGGAACCACACCTTTTAAACTCGTTTACGGAAAAACATTTCACCTTCCAGTAGAAATTGAGCACAAAGCATTTTGGGCTTTGAAGACGTGTAATCTTGATTTACATGAAGCTGGACGTCTACGGTTAAGTCAATTAAACGAATTAGAAGAGTTAAGACATGAAGCATATGAAAATTCGTTAATCTATAAAGAAAGAAGGAAGAAATGGCATGATAAAAGAATTAGAAGTTCAAAAGAATTTAAAAAAGGAGATAGAGTTCTTCTTTTCAATTCACGATTCAAGATATTTCCTGAAAAATTGAAATCAAGATGGTCTGGATCATTCATAGTCAAAAGAGTTTTCCCATATGGAACAATAGAGTTGATAAATTCAAATGGGATTGAATTTAAAGTTAATGGTCACAGAGTTAAACATTACATACATGGTCCAATGAAAGTTGACAATGAAGTTAATCACAATTTCAACACCACAGCTAACTAAGTTTGGGGAGAATCAAGTCTTTTTAAGGATAATATATATTTCTGTTAGAGTTAGATTTTCTGTTTTCGTGTAGTACTCGAAAATGGAATCCGAATGGTCTTTCCCTAGCAGACTCTAAAAAACTAGTCTTCTCCCCCCATTCTGAATTTTTATTTTTTTTAGGTTTTACGAGATGAAGAATTCCTTTGATTTGAACCATGGTCTACTACTACACGCTTTGATTACTAAACGTAATAATGACACATTTCCGAGTGAACTAGTATCATTCATAAGAGGCAAAATGGATGAAGTGAGGAAAGAACTCAGGAAAGATCATCATAAGACACACTTTGGTAAAGGAAAATCAAAATACGCAACAAAAAGAAGAGCAAGACATCTTGAAAGATGTCATAAATGCGGAAAATGGTCACACGAAGGTAAATATTCGAACAATCAAACATATTCAAATACCGAATTTGTTACTCTATGCAGAGAAGGACCGTTTATATGTTTAGAAGAAAAGTTATTGAAGAATCGAGGTTACGCTTATGTAGCTATGGAAAACCAAATCACTCGACTCTCCTATGAGTCGGCTAAAGCATGTCTCTGAGAATTCTATTTCACAGGTAAGTATGTACAGTTTTTATTTTATTTTTATTGCTTTTAACCTTTTGATAATAAATGCTGAATCGTTCGCTATAAAGTATTAAATTGATATTCAATAAAATTAGGTATGCGAAACCGAAATTATTGATATCATACAAAAATTTAATTCATCACTGTGAAATTTACCGTTTATTCATAAGGTATAAATATCTTTAATCAATCAATCTAAAATATATCAAAAATTCGTCAGGAGTAAAACTAGGTAAAATAGCCTAAATTACTTTACCCAAAAGAGGGACGTATATTTTTGGTAATATTTGATTGATTAAAGTGGGATAAAAGACCAAAAAGATTTTAATTTTATTTTTACCATGTTTTTAAAATTAATATTGTAAATTTTTAAAATCAATATATTTAAGTTTGTAAATATTTAAAAAAAACTAATATTTTTAATATAAGTTTGTAAAATTAATATATATAAATATTAATAATATTTATATAAAATCTTATGCATTTTAAATTTAAGTTTGGTGTGAATTTAAAAACAAAAATTTACTTTATTTCATTAAGTTAAAAAATTGATTTCTAAAATTCGTCGTAAGTTGAAGACTAGGTCGATGAACCGAAATTGCTTTACCCGAAGGCGAGATGAGAAATTTTGCTATCATTATTTTTAATCATATTGATTTAAAGTATGCCAAAAATATTAAAAAATTCAAAAATCTTTGCTTTTAAAACAATCGCTTTAAAAATGACAAATTTTAAAATTTTGTCGAGGGACGAACTAGGTAAACTTACCGAAACGACCTCAGTCTAAAAAGAAACAAAATTTTAAAATAAATTAATTAATTGTTTTATTAGTTGAAGGTTTTTATTTATATATAAAAAAAAAACTTACACACCATGCGACCGCATGGGGTTTACACTATAAACTCATGCGGTCGCATGGGTTAGAAAAGCTTGACAGAATAAAAAAAACCCCAGTCGACTGCATCTGTCTCCACTTATACACACACAAAAACACGCAAATACTCTCAAATTCCTCTCAAAAATCTTCAATTTTTCATCAAATCACTCAAAGTTTCGTGTTACAAATCACTCTAAACATGCCTTTTCTTGGAATTGGAAGGAAGAAGGTATCAAAATTCACTCCTAAACTCTTTAATTCATATTATTAGTGTTCTTGAGCTAAATTTTACCTAATTTAATTTTGATAATTTCTAGTGAAATTAGAGTTAAATTGTTAGTATATTATACTTGTATAACCTAGATTGATGCTATTTGTCATGATTTGAAGCCTTAAACTTCAAAATTTTTAGAAATCTAGGGTTTGTGTTCTTGAGCAATTTGGGGCTTTTTGATATAAACAGGTTATGGCCGATTTTTGTTATGAATTATTGCTAAATTAAGTAGTGTAACATGTTTAGGTAGCTAAATGATCAAAACTTTGATCCTAAACATGATTTTGAGCATCAAAGTGGACTTTTAAGTCTAAAATTCATGAACTTGATTATTTTGATACAAATGCCGTTTGAAACTTGTTTAATTGCTAGTAATGATTATTTTGACATGTTATTTGAGTTGAATCTTATGAACTTTGTATGCATTTTCATATGTGCTTATTTGAAAAATTGTAGAATTGATAAAAATATGAAAATGAGTATAAGTTTAATATGGATTAAACATGTTATTGTAATTGTTTTAATTTGTTATTTTGCTAACACTAATGCATATTTGGATGCAAAAATTTTGTGTTTAATGTGTTTTGTAGAGAAATACAGATACGGACGGTGCATCATCGTCTAGACGACCTGAACAAGAACCTGATTCGGAAACACAGCTAAAGATGCAATATCATGAACCGGAGCAACAACAGGAACAACAACAACATTATGATCAACACGTTCCATACTATGAGCCGGAGCCACAATTTTTTACCGCCTACGTAGTATTTCGCGTTCACCATGTAATAGAACACTCGAGAATTCATGAACAGGAGTTACACCCTAATCTAAGGTTTGATAGAAGTTGGAGAGATTACCCGACGTACCAAAGTAACAAATTTAAGCTTTGGACCAAAAATGTAGAAGTACCAAGGGTAATAGATTGGGAGCCTTTGGAAAGGGTCCACCTGGCTAACCCAGTTAGGCAGCATCTAATCCAAAGGTATGGCAGCTCTTCTTTTACTGATTGGGAACGTTTATTTACCACTCGTAGGCCTATATATAAGGAGTGGTGTGTTGAGCTAATGAGTACTATAGCCTTAAATAAGGATGTAGATAGGTTAGATGATTAGAGTTTTCTTAGGTTTTTACTTGGAGGTAGGATGTACAGGATGTCTATGATAGACATGGCTAGAGCTTTACAGATTTACACCCCCACTGAATTATTATCACCTGATTGTACAGCTTTAATTTATCACGGTAAAAGGGTAGATAGAGATTTTGACGCTAACGCCATATGGAGGCGTATGTCAAATTTTAATGTTTTTACATGGGGAGGAAGACACTCCTATTTAGATATTAATAGAGCCGAGCTCCGTATAATACATAGATTTTTAGCTAACTCGATTACACAAAGAGGTAAAAACAAGGAGAAAATGACTCTAAGCGATTTATTTTACCTTAAGTGCATTCGAGACACTAGAGGCTTTGTTAATATTCCCTACTGTGTTGGGTTTTATTTGTCCAAAGTTGTGGAAGGAATACAGGACGGGGGAATAATAGGAGGAGGCTTTTTTTTTACTCTCATTGGAGAGTACTTAGGTGAAGATAGGGAACACGGGGGGTCCAATGATGGTAGTTGAGGAACAAACCGATTCTATAGGTTTGCAGGTTTATCAGGGTGCAAAGGTACTAAAACGGAGGTATAATATGCCAATACCATATCATGGCACCCATCCACAGATAGAGAGGGGTTCGGATGAGGAGATAGAGGAAGCAGATGACATCAGGGATGTCATTAGGGATAGTTTTACTGACTTTTTCCAGCGTATAGATGAGGTGGAAATGAGTAATGAGGATAGGCATCGTCAGTATGAGCAGTGGCAAGCCGCGAATGTATATGAGACTTCCAGGCAACACCAACACGATAGCTGGCAAGTTCATCTGCACCAAATCATGAGCCAGCTATTATATCAGGTAGCAAATAACTACATCCCGACTCGACCTACTTATTATCCACCACATCAGCCCGACATGCTACCACCCTTTAACCTGTACGACCCCAACCAAGCCTACCAGGACACCTATCACCAACCATGGAATCCGAGCGATGATATGAACTGGAATCCCTATCCAAATCAATAATGTTCCATTGGTGATTTCTTATCTTTTATTATTTTTATCTATTTATGTTAAACATTTAACATTTTAATACTTTTATGTAATGTTTAACATTTTTATTATTTTGAACTAATATTTCATTTTTGTAATTTGAAAGTGGGATATTAAGTCCCATTTCAAATTATCAAGTGTGACGACCCTGGAATTTCCGACTAAATTTAAACTTAATCTTTATATGATTTCGATACGATAAGCAAAATATGTAATGTTAAGTCTAGAAAATTTTGGAACGATGTTCATATATTCAATTGACCTTCGACTGCTCTCGACGATTCACGAACAATTAATTGTAATTAGATATGTGTGTATGTATATATAAATAATAATTCGAAATATAATTTGAAGTATTATATGTTGTTATTATTAAAAATTTATAAAATAAAAATAAGATATTATATTAATTATTATTTAAAATATATCTCTATATATAAATAAAGTATATTAAAAATAAATATTAAATGATTATAATACTCGTTTGATGTTTTAATAGATATTAAGCAAGTTAAATTCAAACTTATGTAATTTTAAAATAAACGGTGATACGAAAATGAGTTTTATAAATTTTAGACTTATTAATAATATATTTAGATGTTGTTTGTCAAATTTTAAAACTTTTTATTTTTGCTTGGGGTTGGGAGTGAATAATTAATGTAATTTTTATTTAATAGTTAATGACCAAAATTTATACCATAATGACCTAAATAAATAAAGATACTTAAATTAAAATTTTGGGATTTATCCGAAGACTTTTATCCGCCCCTGATTTCAAATAGTGCACGATACACGGGCCGTGATTTATAGTTGAATAGTGTCGGCAGAATTGAAATTAGTTTTTGAACGTTTGATTCAATTATATGTTTCCATCCTATTTCTACTTTTGACTAATGTTAAGATATTATATTATTAATAATTATTAATAATATTATATTTATATAATTTACTTATATATGCATACATATATGTAATGAATGATAGAGAATCAATCACTCTATCTTTCTATCCCTCTGCTCTGTTTCTTATTCTCTTAAAGGAACAACCCACCACCCATGCACCTTTGAAAAACCCAGTTGTTGTGTTGAGCTGAGACCGAGAACAATACTTCTATCATTTTATAATTGCTACTGCAATCATGATCAAACCGCCATCTGGACTCCCCTCAAACAACCCATCATTTTTGCCTTTTACATGCTCGATAATATCACCTATAACCACCACCTTCATTCTGTTGAACCACACCACAACCGACACCATACACCACTTCACCACTTTCTACAACCAAACACCTTTAAAACACCAACACCATAACAACCGCTGAGCGGCAATCGTTTTCATCTTGTCTGTTACGATTATAGGACCACTAAACCACACACATCGTACCTTGCTCGACTTTTATCTATTTTTGTTTCGATAACCAAAGCACCACTTTAAACCCAATTAGAACACCACCCATTTAAACACCACAACAATGAACCATCGTAAGTGATGAGTTTCTACTATCTACTTTATGTTTTTCTATTTTCCATGTCAATAAAACACACAATCATTCATCACCCTACAACCACCACAAAACCGCCAACTTCACCATCGAACTTACTGTTTTGCTGCTACTACCACTCGCAAATTGTTGCAGTCTTTCTTCTCGTTTGAAAATCACCCAAACCATCATCAAGAGTACCATCATCAACTTCATAAATCATCATTCTAATTGCCATTATCATCAACTCATAAGTACCATCTTCATTGTCCACCTGCAAATATGCTTCTTCTATCTTCCTGTCAAAACCGAAACCCACTTCAACGACGAACACCATCATCCTCAACTTTTATTTCGTTTGCTGTACCAACGAACACATCACCAATTAAATCCCTATTGTTACTGTTTCGTGGTTCAACTATCACCTAAAACACCTCCCATCGATGCTAGCCGTTATACCTGTGATATGGTTATTTTTTTTATAAACCGCCACCCAAGAAACCACCACCATCGACTACCATTATCTACCATCTCTTAAACACCAACCAAACCCCACATAAAGTATAACTTTCCATCCATTTGAAACTCGTTATGTATAAAATAGGACTTGGTTATTTTAATTTCATGTGGGACGGTTTGAAATTAAAGGTGCCGACTTTTTAACAACCCCACTTGATAAAGAATGCCCACTACTAGTTGTTTGCAATATAGAAAACAGAATACAGTAAAAGGAACTCTAGTTGTTACGTAGTGTAGCGATTTTTATTTTTGGTTTGAAAATGGATTTGGTGCAACGGGCTACTTCATCAAAACTGTCCAATATCCTTTTTATTAGTATATGAAGGCCCAACATTGAATTACCCAATTCATTTGGCCCATTTATGATGTGGACCTCCTGATCAGTTTTCACCCCAAAAACTAAAAACCTGGTCGTGGTATTCCTGATACAACCACGTTTTCGTTTCTTATTCCCTCGTTTGAATAAATTTACGACTATGATGATGTATGATAATTCACGATGGTGATAGAGGTTATAAAGATACATGATGATGATAGCAAGTTAAATATTGATTATGTTCGAGAAAGATGTAGTTGATGGGTTAAAGAAGGTGGTAACGATGGTTTAAGAAGTCTGATGAAATGAATTCTGATGAAGATTGGGATTAGGAAACGTGATCATATGATAAGGATAATATAATTCTGGAATATAAATATGATGATATCAATTAATAATGATATCGTGATGTGAAAAAAAAAATGAAATATAAATAAACGAGTTAAATAAATTAAAGTTAAGGATTATTTTAGAAAAAGAAATGGCAGTACAATGGTTTGAGATGTTGGGTATAATCGAGAGATCGCGGGTTCAAGCCCGGGCCGGGGTAATTTATTTTTTTTGAAGTCCCTCCCATTTAAGGTAGTCATTTTTATTTATTATCATTATTATTATTATTATTATTAGTGTTATTGAAATTACAAAATTTTCAATATCATTATTATTATTAACCCATAACAATTTCATTTACTTTTATTATGATTATATATTATTATTATTATTATTATTATTATTATTATTATTATTATTATTATTATTATTATTATTATTATTAGTTGTAGTATTAGTATTATTATTATTACTAATATCAAAACTAGTATTATTATCTTTATCATTTTTAAACCTAATCATTTTCATTATTAAAGAATACTATTATAATAACTAATATCATTACTATTATTATTTTTAAACATTATTATTATCAGTATTATCAATATTATTATTATTATCAATATTATTATTATTATTATTATTATTATTATTATTATTATTATTATTATCACCTATATCATAAATATACTAATATTACATAATATCATTTTTTTACTAACATAATATAATTCCTAGTAAATAAATTATATATCATGTACATATAATGACAGATTATAAGTATTAATATGAAAATGTATATGGACATTAGTCTTAATACAATATAAACTTAGTTGATTAATATTATATGTGTTAATATATATATACATGATATAGGTTCGTGATAAACTAATGAACTCACTAACTTTTTGGTTGACACTTTAAAGCATGTTTATTCTCAGGTAATAAAGAAATCTTTCACTGTGCATTAGCTCATTTTAGAGATCTTACTTGGAGTCATTCATGGCATATTTCAAAAGACGTTGCATTCGAGTAGTTGAGTTCATCAAGATTATTATTAAGTCAATTATAGTTGGATGTATTATGAAATGGTATGTATGCTGTCAACTTTCATTGTAAAGAAAATTTGTCTTTTAAAAACGAATGCAATGTTTGTAAAATGTATCATATAGAGGTCAAGTACCTCGCGATGTAACCAAATATAATGTATTCGTCCAGATGGATTAGGACGGGTTACTACACCATGCATGTTTATATTTGTATTGTATGTATTTTATCTCATGTACACAACAGGGTAAAACATCACATTTTCAAAGACTGGCATTAAGTTCAGCAAAAGCAACTAATTTTGACGACAAGATGCAGAATATATGTGAAATAACAACTGCAGGAATGAACAAATGATGTGCACCATTTATCATTCAACACAAACAACAATATGTTTGGAAACTTTGATAAAATTTAATCATTTTTCTACGCTAATCACCCTCAATAATTTAAATTGCTATTGATTTCTTGCAAATGAGAGCATTGCAAGATCTTAAGTGTGGGAAGGGATTAAATTCTTTCGGTTTTAAATTTTTTTGACTTATACACTTGGTTTAATAGCCACCGTTAAAATACTAGTAATGCAGTAGTTGTATTAGAATCTAGTGCTCTCTGATAATAAAGAACAGCCCTATTCTTATATACTGACTACCCACTTCTAGTAAAATTTTTAAAATTTTTTAACTAAATGAACTCAAAATCATGTTTATACATATTTATGAACGATAAAACTAGGTGTTAACACCGAAATTATTGTTACCTCGGAAAGGACATAAATTGAGAAACAACCCAAAACGCTTGAATTCATTTAAAATGGAATAGAGGAGAATAAAAAGGCAAAGAAAGAAAAATAAAAGCCAAGTGTGAGAAAAATTTACCAAGTTATTTAGAACATATATCACATATTTTTTATACAAATAATTGAAAATACTTTTGTTTTGGACAATATTAATCAGTTTTACCCAGTTTATTGTAATATAAATAGAATTTATAAGGAAGTACAGTCTTCCGAGAAAAAGACACGCGCTTCTTAATTTAGGTCAGGAAGTTGTCATCCAGACCAGTTGTAGAGACTATGAAAAACCTTGAAAAGTTTTCTCGAAAATCAGCTGAAAATCCACGGACCTCAGCATCAAACAGGGTCGCCAAGTGGTCAGACTTATCCTAACCATGAGAGGATCTGTCTCGTACAATGGGGGCACCGTGAAAATTAGCTTATAAGACTAATGAATCAGATCCCCAGAAAGGATAATCTCCTTAATGATTAAAAATCAGCTTTTAAAGCCTGATATTACTCAATCCTTGAGATTGACCTTAAAGATTGAGAATTACAAACTCATGGAATTCAATGATATCTAAACTCGAGCTTGAACAAGAAAATATTTTGATAAAAATTACAAAACGATTTGTTTTCTGAAAACCCATTTTTAGTACGTTCATTACCATTCAACGTAAAATCCTAGGAATTCACCTGAAATTCATTAGGTCACCTGAACCAAATCGGGTGTCAACCGTAAGAACGGTGATTGCATAGCATGGTCGAAGACAGGACCTTGTGCCAGACCTAAAAACTATAGGGTGATCTTTACTATTGCTCCTACAAAGGATAGTAATTGCATCCGACACGATATAGACCATAATCAAAAGCATGTCATTAGACATTGCCTTAACAGTTGCTTGTTCAACGCTTTCCTTTAAAACCGGACGGTAGTTTACCAAAAGGTAATATACGGAGCAAGTATACTGGACGTGTTGCTTTCCTAATACAAGGTTAGCAAGTGGATGATACAAAACCGCAAGTTTTGAGCTAAAATTTTCAAATCTGAAACCCACAAAACCCACAAAAATAATTTGCAAACACCGGTGAAGGGTTATTCCGGAAAACTTATCTAGGGTAAAAGCTAGATTGAATTTTCAAAAGATCAAATGTTTTCATAAAGATCCAATTTTCTAAAGGATCTAAATTTTTATAGTCATGTGAGACTGTAAACCACAACGTTATTATCATTGTTCATACCGCAGTATCAAAATCACTGATGTAAAAAGTGTGAAGAATAAAGAAGTGATTCTAGTAAAGTTATATTCAAGTTTTATATTGCTTGAGGACAAGCAACGCTTAAGTGTGGGAATATTTGATAATGCTAAAAATGAATATATATTTCATAGCATTATCCCTCAAGAAAGACAATCTTTTAGTTGCAATTGTTCTATTTACAAGTGATATTCGTTTAAATAATAAAAGGTGAAGACAAAAGACAGATTCGACGATTTGAAGACGAAAACAACCAAAACGCTAAAGAGTACAAAGTACAATCCAAGTGGTTCAATTTATTGATGAGAAACGTCTCAAAATTACAAGAGTACAAGTCGCAAAACGCAAAGTACAAGATATTAAATAGTACGCAAGGACGTTCGAAAATCCGGAACCGGGACATGAACCAACTATCAACGCGCGATGCAACGGAGCTAAAATTACAAGTCAACTATGCACACGAATATAATATAATATATAAATAATTCTATAAATTATTTATATATTATATTTATATTAAAAACCGTCGACAAATAAGAAAACAAAAGTACCTGAGCTGTAAAAGGGGGCCATGCGATCGCATGGCCTGGAGGCACAAAAACCATTCGATCGCATGGCAGTAAAGTTGTGGTCAGGTCTATAAATTGCAACAAATTCTGGCCGATTTACACACACCATATATCCATCTATCATCATACTCTCTCAATATATTTATATTTATATAATTATAATTTTAATTTAAGTTTAATAATAATTGGGTTATTGTAAGGAATGTTTTAAAGGTTTTGTAAGTTGAAATTCTGTCAGTGTAACACTACGCGATTAATACTCATTGTAAGTTATGTTCAACCTTTTTAAATTAATGTCTCGTAGCTAAGTTATTATTATGCTTATTTAAATCGAAGTAATCGTGATGTTGGGCTAAATATTAAAGACGGGGTTATTGGGCTTTGTACCATAATTGGGGTTTGGACAAAAGATCGACACTTGTGGAAATTAGACTATGGGCTATTAATGGGCTTTATATTAACTAAACGATACCTCGTTAATTTAATATAAAGGTTACAATTTGACGTATCTATATATAACCACATACGCTTAATCGGGTACGGTGGGCGGGATATTTATAAATACGAATTATTGTTCATTTGACCGGACACGGGGATGGATTAATAGTCACTGGACTCATTAAAACATGGGTGGATTACATTCAAGGGTAATTGGTGTAATTGTTAACAAAGTATTAAAACCTTGGATTACACGCAGTCGATAACCTGGTGTATTCATTAAACAAAGTATTAAGACCTTGTTACGGTTCGAATCCCCAATTAGTTGGAATATTTGACTTCGGGTATAAGGTTAATTTGACGAAGACTCTCGCACTTTATAATTATGACTGATGGACTATTATGGACAAAACCAGATGGACATATCGAATAATCTAGGACAAAGGACAATTAACCCATGGAAATAAATTAAAATCAACACGTCAAAAATCATGATTACGAAAGTTTAAATAAGCATAATTCCTTTATTTTATATCTCATCGTACTTTTAATTATCGCAATTTTATTTATCGTCATTTTAATTACTGCAATTTTATTTATCGCACTTTTATTTATCGTCATTTATTTTACGCTTTAAATTAAGTTATATTTATATTTAACATTTTACATTAGGTTTTAATTGTGACTTAAGACATAAAATCGACAAACCGGTCACTAAACGGTAAAAACCCCCTTTTATAATAATAATAATATTACTTATATATATATATATATATATATATATATATATATATATATATATATATATATATATATATATATTGATACAAATATAGTTTAAAATAAATATAGCGTTAAACTCAGCTAGCTCCCTGCGAAACAAACCGGACTTACTAAAAACTACACTACTTTACGATTAGGTACACTGCCTATAGTGTTGTAGCAAGGTTTAGGTATATCCACTCTATAAATAAATAAATAACTTGTGTAAAATTGTATCGTATTTAATAGTATTTCGCAATAAAAATATAATCTATTTCGTATACGCCTCGCATAACATCACAATGTTTTGACATATCATATTGACCCATCTATATATATTATTTGGAACAACCATAGACACTCTATATGCAGTAATGCTGGAGTTAGCTATACATGGTTGAGGTTGATTTCAAAATAATATATATACTTTGAGTTGTGATCTAGCCTGAGACTTGTATACACTGGGTCGTGGATTGATTTGAGATAATATTGATTTATTTTTGTACATCTAACTGTGGACAACTAGTTGTAGATTACTAACGTTGGACTGCTAACTTAACAAACTTAAATCATTAAAACATAATAAAAAATGTGGTGAATATATTTCGATCATAATTTGATATATATGTACATATTTGTTATAGTTTCGTGAATCGACCAGTGGCCAAGTCTTACTTTCCGACGAAGTAAAAATCTGTGAAAGTGAGTTATAGTCCCACTTTTAAAATCTAATATTTTTGGGATGAGAATACATGCAGTTTTATAAATGTTTTACGAAATAGACACAAGTAATCGAAACTACATTCTATGGGTGAATGATAATGCTAAAAACGAACATATATTTCATAGCATTATCCCTCAAGAAAGACAAGCTTTTAGTTGCAATTGTTCTATTTACAAGTGATATTCGTTTAAATAATAAAAGGTGAATACAAAAGACAGATTCGACGAATTGAAGACGCAAACAACTAAAAAGCTAAAAAGTACAAAGTACAATCAAAGTGGTTCAAATTATTGATGAGAAACATCTAAAAGTTACAAGAGTACGAGCCGTGAAACACAAAGTACAAGATATTAAATTGTACGCAAGGACGTTCGAAAATCCGGAACTGGGACCAGAGTCAACTCTTAACACGCCACGCAACGGAGCAAAAATTACAAGTCAACTATGCACATGAATATAATATAATATATAATTAATTCTTAAAATTATATATATATTATATTATATATTAAAACCGTCGGCAAACTAGAAAACAAGAGAATGTGGCCTGATCCAGCTGGCCATGCGATCGCATGGCCTGGAAGAAGAAATCTCATGCAATCACATGAGCCAAAAAGTTGGGTCAGGTCCTATAAATTTCGCGCGTTTTGGCCGAATTTCATACATCTTTTTCAATCTCTCTCTCTCATGATATATATATATATATATATATAATTTATAATTTTAATTTTAATTTAAGATTAATAATAATAAGGTTATGTTAGCGAATGTTGTAAGTGTGTAAGTCGAAATTCTGTCCGTGTAAAGCTACGTTATTATTAATCATTGTAAGTTATGTTCAACCTTTTTAAATTAATGTCTCGTAGCTAAGTTATTATTATGCTTATTTAAGCCAAAATAATCGTGATGTTGGGCTAAATATTAAAGATGGGGTAATTGGGTTTTGTACCATAATTGGGGTTTAGACAAAAGAACGACACTTGTGGAAATTGGACTATGGGCTATTAATGGGCTTTATATTAACTAAACGATACCTCGTTAATTTAATATAAAGATTACAATTTGACGTATCTATATATAACCACATATGCTTAATCGGGTACGGTGGGCGGGATATCTATAACTACCAATAATTATTCATTTGACTGGACACGGGGATGGATTAATAATCAATAGACTTGTTGAAACAGGGGTGAATTACATACAAGGGTAATTGGTGTAATTGTTAACAAAGTAATAAAACCTTGGATTACATGCAGTCGATAACCTGGTTTATTCATTAAACAAAGTATTAAGACCTTGTTACAGTTCGAATCCCCAATTAGTTGGAATATTTGACTTCGGGTATAAGGATAATTTGACGAAGACTCTCGCACTTTATATTTATGACTGATGGACTATTATGGACAAAACCGTATGGACATATCGAATAATCCAGGACAAAGGACAATCAACCCATAGTACTAAACTAAAATCAACACGTCAAACATTATGATTACGGAAGTTTAAATAAGCATAATTCCTTTATTTCATATTTCATCGCACTTTTATTTACTGTCATTTTATTTATCGTACTTTTTAATTATCGCAATTTTATTTATCGCATTTTAATTATTGTCATTTACTTTACGATTTAAATTAAGTTATATTTATTTTTAATATTTTACATTAGGTTTTAACTGCGACTAAAGTTTTAAAATCGACAAACCGGTCATTAAACGGTAAAATTATGATAATAATACTACTTATAAATATATATATATTTATATATAAATTTAGTTTTAAAATATAGCGTTAAACTTGGCTAGTTCCCTGTGGACGAACCGGACTTACTAAAAACTACACTACTATACGATTAGGTACACTACCTATAAGTGTTGTAACATGGTTTAGGTATATCCACTCTATAAATAAATAAATAACTTGTGTAAAATTGTATCGTATTTAATAGTATTTCATAATAAATATATAACTATTTCGTACACGCCACTGCACACATCAAGTATTTTTGGCGCCGCTGCCGGGGACTTCTTAAACGCCGGAAGCGAAACGCTATATATATAAAAAAAGATTTTTATTAAGTTTTAATTTCTTTTTGTAAAAATACGTTTTAAATATTAAAAATACAAAAATAAAAAAAAATTAAGAGTTTGTTTAAAATATATAAAATTATAAAGTTTTTCTATTTCTATTTTAGTTTTTTTTTTAAATTAAGTTTTTTTTTATTTTATATAAATAAATTAAAAACAGAAAAAAAAAATTATAAAAGTAATCGGGCCGATCACTGTTGCAGCCCAACTTTCTGGCCTGGTATCCGATCTCATGCGACCGCATGAGCATATAACACGAAATCCATGTAACCGCATGGTGATGTCTGACTGGTCTGATCCTAGTAACGTACGGATTAAGGTTAATAATTATAATTATAATTATTAATTAAAAACCTAATTAGGGTTTATTTATTATATTAATTAATTTTAGTTTTATTTATTTTGTATTTTTAAGTTATATTTAGTTTTATTAATATAATAAATTAATACTTTTATAAAATAAATAATATAAAAATAATATTTTTATAAAAATTGTATTTTTATAACTTTAAGATTATTTTTATTTTTTGTATCTTTTTATTAGTTAATCCGTAATATTTGTATTTTTATCGTTCATAATTAGTTTTAAGATTAGTTTTAGCCGTAGTTATTTTTATTTCTAGATTTTTAGACTTTGTCGTAAAATCCCTTAAGTACTTTTTCTTTAGATTAAGATTTAGGTAATTTAGAATTTTATAACGTCACTCATCGCTTTAATATTTAATAGACTTTAGTACCTTTTTAAGTTATTACCGTTTTGGATATAGAATTCCTTTTAAGCTTTAATACCTTTAGACGTAAGTTTTAATATTAAGTTTTTAGAATTCTAAGTTTCGACGCTTTATTTTCTTATTTTTATTTTTCGACTATTTGTTTTTCGATGCTTATTTTTTGACCTTTTATTTTTCGACGCTTTTCGATGCACTCTTTTTCTTTCTTATTTCTCGACGCTCTAGTTTTTTAGGACATAGAATTTTCTATTTCTTCTCTAAAATTTCTTTAAACTTCGACGAAAAATTATTTTAAGCGGTTAAATTGATAGACATCCAAAATTTTCTGGTTCGTAGTAATAGTTGGATTTGTTAGTGGCGAGTTGTGGGCTTCCGATTTAAAGGGTCCTGGCTACCTGCTGCATCTATTGGCTATTCGAAACGTGGGCAAAATCAGAAAAGTCTATTAATTTGATAGCTTATATAATTTTTATCTTTTATAACTAATAGGATATTCTGTGAATGCACCGAGCAAAACGTTCACCACCTGTAACTCGATCAAGACATCTAGCCAATATTGTCGCCGTTGATTTTTCTTTAGAATCGTCATCTAGTCGACTAAGTACTCCAGTTCAAATTTCCGATAATCCATTTTTTGAACCCGACCTCACAATTGAGAATCCGGAGGATATTCAGGGACAATTCAGAGATCCTGAACCACTAATCATTCCTCCTGAACCACAAATCACTTATCCAGAGATTGTCGAGAAAGAAACCATTAAATCAGAATCCCTTAGTGATTCAGATTCAACAAATTCAATAATGGAAAATCTGGAACCTCTAAGTATGAAAGACCGAATGAGAGCTAACGCACTGGCCAAGGTCATGCAATTACTCAACCAGACATTAATGCGCCAGATTATGAAATCAAAGGAAAAATCCTACACATGGTAACTAATCAATGCCAATTTAGTGGTGCGCCGAAGGAAGATCCAAACGAACATCTTCGTACCTTTAATAGGATCTGTACTCTATTTAAAATCCGAGAAGTGGAGGATGAACAGATCTATCTCATGTTATTTCCCATGACTTTAAAGGGAGAAGCCAAAGATTGGTTAGAATTGTTACCTGAAGGGGCGATTGATACATGGGACGTTTTAGTTGAAAAATTTCTTAAACAATTCTTTCCGGCATTTAAAGCCGTGAGACTACAAGGAGAAATTGTTATGTTAACGCAAAAGCCAAATGAAACTCTATATGAAGCATGGACAAGATTTGGAAAGTTGTTAAGAGGATGTCCGCAATATGGTTTAGACACTTATCAAATAGTACAAATATTATACCAAAGATGCGACATCACTATACGAAAAGACATCGATATAGCATCTGGTGGTTCCATTATGAAGAAAATTGCAACTGAAGCTTACAAAATTATTGATAACACTGCTTCCCACTCACATGAGTGGCATCAAGAAAAAGACATCGTTAGATCATCTAAAGCAGCTAGAGCCGATTCTAGCCATGACTTTGATTCCATTTCCGCAAAGATAGATGCTGTCGAGAGACGAATGGAAAAGATGACTAAAGATATTCACTCAATACGAATTAGTTGTGAGCAGTGTGGACGACCACATTTGACAAAAGATTGTCTCAGTATTGAACAAACAATGGAACAAAGAGAGAATGTTTTATACATGAACCAAAGGCCTGGAAATAATTAGCAGAATAATTATCAACCGTCAAGACCAATCTACAATCAAAACCAGAATTATAACCGAAATATTCCATACAACAATCAACAAGGTCCTAGCAATCAACAAGTATCCAATAATACTTACAATCAGTAAAGACCTATTTTCAAATCAAACCACCACAAACCGATGATAAAAAGCCAAATTTAGAAGATATGATGTCGAAGCTAGTTGAATCTCAAACGCAGTTTTTCACATCTCAGAAACAAACCAATGAACAAAATGCTCAAGCATTTAGAAATCAACAAGCTTCTATTCAAAATCTGGAACAAGAAGTAAGCAACCTAGCAAGGTTGATAGGTGAAAGAAAACCGAGGAGTCTACCTATTGATACAAATACTAACCCCCGGAATGAAACAGCTAAAGCCATTACCACAAGAAGTGGTATTACACTTAAACCACCTGAAATACCTGTAATTTCTGATGACTCTATTCCTACTACACAAGAAAAGGAAACAGAACCGGTAGTTGAAAAGGTTAATGAAGATAATACAGTTAAGGCTAAACCTTATGTTAAACCATATCAACCACCACTTCCTTACCCGAGTAAAATGAGAAAAGAAAGACTTGAAGCCGAGCAATCCAAATTCTTGGATATGTTTAAACAAATAAATGTCAATCTTCCTTTCATTGATGTGATTTCAGGAATGCCTAGATATGCTATATTCCTGAAAGATCTAATCACAAATAGAAAGAAAATAGAAGAACTCTCGGCTGTTACTATGAATGCTAATTGTTCTGCAGTGCTGTTGAATAAGATACCAGAAAAATTATCAGATCCAGAAAGTTTCACAATTCCATGTTTTCTGGGTAGTCTTAGTTCAATAGAAGCATTGGCAGACTTAGGTGCTAGTATAAATTTAATGTCGTATTCACTATACACTAAACTAGACCTTGGAGAATTGCAACCAACAAGAATAAGCATACAACTAGCCGATCGATCAGTAAAATACCCTAGAGGGATAATGAAAAACATGCTAGTTAAAGTTGGTACTTTAGTATTTCCAGTAGATTTTGTTATTCTGGACATGAAAGAAGATTCTCTAGTTCCTCTCATATTAGGAAGACCATTCTTAAACACGGCTAAAGCAATAATAGACGTGTTCGGTAAGAAACTGACATTAAGTATAGAGGACGAGAGTGTTACCTTTTCTGTTGATAGGGCCATGCAACAACCGCAATCTGTAGATGATACATGTTATTATATTCAAACTATAGATTCACATGCAAAATTGTTAGAAGAATTTCCAGAATTACAAGGAACAGGAGAATGTTCTTTAGGAGAAGGAACTGAACCAATTGATGAAGGTGAAATGTTAGCTACACTTATGGCTAATGGATATGAACTAACAACAGAAGAAATTCAAATGCTAAAAGAGGAAGACAGATATCGATATAAATCATCGATAGAAAAACCACCAACATTAGAGTTAAAGCCAATTCCAAACCATTTGGAATAAGCTTATTTACATGGTGAATCTGAATTACCTGTAATAATATCGTCTTCTCTTATTGAAAATGAAAAATCTCAACTCATTTCTGTGCTAAAAGCTCATAAACCAGCTATTGCATGGAAGATTCATGACATTAAAGGCATAAGTCCTTCGTATTGCACACATAAAATCCTTATGGAAGAAGGTCATAAAACGTATGTGCAACGCCAACGAAGACTAAATCCGAATATGCAAGATGTTGTTAAGAAATAAATTATTAAACTGCTTGATGCAGGATTAATTTATCCAATCTCTGATAGTCTATGGGTAAGCCCAGTTCAATGCGTACCTAAGAAGGGTGGCATGACTGTCATCACAAATGAAAAAAATGAGCTTATTCCTACTAGGACTGTAACAGGATGGCGAGTTTGTATTGATTATAGAAAATTAAATGATGCCACAAGAAAAGATCACTTTCCCTTACCTTTCATTGATCAAATGTTGGAAAGATTAGCTGGGAATAGTTACTATTGTTTTCTTGACTGTTTCTCTGGATACTTTCAAATTCCAATAGCACCCGAGGACCAAGAGAAAACCACATTCACGTGCCCTTATGGTACTTTTGCTTACAAACGCATGCTATTTGGACTTTGCAACACCCCTGCAACCTTTCAAAGGTGCATGATGGCAATTTTTCACGACATGATAGAAGAATGCATGGAAGTTTTCATGGATGACTTTTCAGTCTTCGGTGATACTTTTGAAACATGTCTAGTTAATCTTGAACGAATGCTTATTAGATACGAGCAATCAAATCTAGTTCTTAATTAGGAGAAATGCTATTTCATGGTTAAAGAAGGCATCGTTCTTGGTCATAAAATTTCAAAGGAAGGAATTGAAGTGGATAGAGCTAAAGTAGATCTAATTGCTAAACTTCCACATCCCACCAATGTTAGAGGAGTTAGGAGTTTCCTAGGGCATGCCGATTTTTACCGACGTTTCATAAAAGATTTTTCTAAAATTACCACTCCTATGAATAAACTCCTAGAAAAGGATGCTCCATTCATCTTTTCGGATGAATGCATCAAATATTTTAATATTCTTAAAGAAAAACTCACTAATGCGCCGATCATGATAACTCCAAATTGGAATCTACCGTTTGAACTTATGTGCGATGCAAGTGATTTTGCAATGGGAGCCGTTTTAGGACAAAGGATTGAAAAACGATTTCAACCTATTTATTACGCTAGTAAGACATTATAAGGAGCACAAACGAATTATACAACTACTGAAAAAGAACTCCTTGCTATTGTCTTTGCTTTTGACAAATTTCGTTCATATCTCGTTCTAGCTAAAACGGTGGTCTATACTGACCATTCTGCCCTTAAATACCTATATTCGAAACAAGATGCTAAACCACGATTAATCCGTTGGATCTTACTCTTACAAGAGTTCGATATTGAAATTCAAGATAAAAAGGGAGCAGAAAATCTCGCCGCTGATCATCTTTCTCGTCTTGAAAATCCCGAATTAGAAGTTCTAAATGAATCGGCCATCCAAGATAACTTTCCTGATGAATATCTATTGATAATCGATTATAATGAAATTCCATGGTTTACAGACTATGCAAACTATTTAGTATGTGGATTCCTTGAAAAAGGGTTGTCGTACCAAAAACGAAAGAAATTCTTTAGTGATATAAAACACTATTTTTGGGAAGATCCACATTTGTTTAAAAGTTGTCCCGATGGAATAATACGCCAATGTGTATTCGGGGATGAAACCAGTCAAATCTTAAACCATTGTCACACAGAACCAACAGGAGGGCATTATGGGCCTCAACTCACAGTAAGAAAAGTTTACGATGCTGGATTCTATTGGCCTACAATTTTCAAAGACGCACACCTTCTTTGTAAATCATGTGATGCTTGTCAAAGGGCCGGAAAAATAAGTCAACGTGATGAAATGCCACAAAATGTCATTCAAGTATGTGAAGTATTTGACGTTTGGGGTATTGACTTTATGGGTCCATTTCCAAAATCTCATAATAATCTCTACATTCTCGTTGCCATTGATTATGTATCTAAATGGGCGGAAGCACAAGCTCTCCCAACTAACGATGCACGAGTTGTAGTCAACTTCTTAAAACGTCTTTTTGCAAGGTTTGCAACACCGAAAGCTTTAATAAGTGATCGGGGTACTCATTTTTGTAATAATCAACTTGAGAAAGTTCTCAAAAGATGTGGAGTAACTCATAAAATCTCAACCGCGTATCATCCACAAACAAGTGGACAAGTTGAAAATACCAACCGAGCATTAAAACGTATTCTAGAGAAAACCGTAGGATCAAATTCGAAGGAATGGTCCACGAAATTGGAGGATGCACTCTGGGCTTTTAGAACAGCCTACAAAACTCCAATTGGAACCACACATTTTAAACTCGTTTACGGAAAAACATGTCATCTTCCACTAGAAATTGAGCACAAAGCATTTTGGGCTTTGAAGACATGTAATCTTGATTTACATGAAGCCGGACGTTTACGATTAAGTCAACTAAATGAATTAGAAGAATTAAGACATGAGGCATATGAAAATTCGTTAATCTATAAAGAAAGAACTAAGAAATGGCATGATAAAAGAATCAGAAGTTCAAAAGAATTTAAAAAAGGAGACAGAGTTCTTCTTTTCAATTCACGATTCAAGCTATTTCCTGGAAAATTGAAATCAAGATGGTCTGGACCATTCATAGTCAAAAGAGTTTTCCCATATGAAACAATAGAGTTGATAAATTTAAATGGGATTGAATTTAAAGTTAATGGTCACAGAGTTAAACATTACATTCATGATCCGATGGAAGTTGATAATGAAGTTAATCACAATTTCGACACCACGGCTAACTAAGTGTGGGAAGATTCGAATCTTTTAAGGATAATATGTATTTCTGTTAGAGTTAGATTTTCTGTTTTAGTGTAGTTCTCGAAAATGGAATCCGAATGGTCTTTCCCTAGCAGACCCTAAAGAACTAGTCTTCTCCCTCCATTCTGAATTTTTATTTCTTGTAGGTTTTACGAGATGAAGAATTCCTTTGATCTGAACCATGGTCTACTACTACACGCTATGATTACTAAACGTAATAATAACATCTTCCCGAGTGAACTGGTATCATTCATAAGAGGCAAAATGGACGAAGTGAGGAAAGAACTCATAAAAGATCATCATAAGATACATTTTGGTAAAGGAAAATCAAAATCCGCAACAAAAAGAAGAGCACGACACCTTGAAAGGTGTCATAAATGCGAAAAATGGTCACACGAAGGTAAATGTTTAAACAATCAAGCATATTCAAATACCGAATTTGTTACTCTATGCAGAGAAGGACCGTTCATATGTTTAGAAGAAAAGTTATTAAAGAATCGAGGTTACGCTTATGTAGCTATGGAAAACCAAATCACACGACTCTCTTATGAGTCGGCTAAAGCAGGTCTCTTGGAATTCTATCTCACATGTAAGTATGTACAGTTTTTATTTGTTTTTATTTATTGCTTTTAACCTTTTGATAATAAATGCTAAATCGTTCGCTATAAAGTATTAAATTGATATTCAATAAAATTAGGTATGCGAAACCGAAATTATTGATATCATACAAAAATTTATTACATCACTGCGAAATTTACCGTTTATTCTTAAGGTATAAATATCTTTAATTAATCAACCCAAAATATTTCAAAAATTCGTCAGGAGTAAAACTAGGTTATGGAACTGAAATTACTTTACCGAAAAAAGGGGCGTATATTTTTGTTAATATTTGATTGATTAAAATGGGATAAAAAACCAAAAAGATTTTTAATTTTAATTTTTACCTTGTTTTTAAAATTAATATATAAATATCAAATTACTAATGTAAATTTTTAAAATCAATATATTTAAGTTTTTAAATATTTTAAAAATTAATATTTTTAATATAAGTTCGTAAAATTAATGTATAAAAATATTAATTATATTTATATGAATTTTTAATTTCATGCATTTTAAATTTAAAGTTTGGTGTGAATTTTAAAAACAAAAATGTACTTTATTTCATTAAGTTAAAAATGTGATTTCTAAAAATTCGTCGTGAGTTGAAAACTAGGTCGTTGAACAGAAATTGCTTTACCCGAGGGCGGGACCAAAAAATTTTATTATCATTATTTTTAATCTTATTGAATTAAAGTATGCCAAAAACATTAAAAAAAACCCAAAAATCTTTGCTTTTAAAACAACGCTTAAAAAGTGACAAATTTTAAAATTTTGTCGAGAGTCGGACTAGGACAACGATCCGAAACGCCCTCATCCTAAAAAGAAATAAAATTTTAATTTTTAATTAATTATTTGTTTTAAAAGTATAAGGTTTTTATTAAAAAAAAAAAAAAAAAAAAAAAAAAAAAAAAAAACCTGAACCCCATGCGATCGCATGTAGTTTGAACTGTCAACTCATGCGATCGCATGAAGGTAAAAAACTGGTCAGGATCAAAAGAGCAGCGAGTATATTCTGTCTCACACAACCACACACACAAATACACAAACACACACACATAATCGCCAAAAATCATCAATTTTTCACCAAATTCAACCAAATTTCGTCCTAAAATCAACTACAATCATGTCTTTCTTCAGATGGGGAGACAAAAGGTAAAAATTTCACCTCTAAACTCTTTAAATTCTCAGTTTTAGTGTTCTTGAGCTAATTTTTACCTAATTTAATTTTGTTAATTTCTAGTGTAATTAGAGTTAAATTGTTAGTATATTATGCATGTGTAACCTAGATTGATGCTATTTAACATGATTTGAAGGCAAAAACTTCAAAAATTTTAGAAATCTAGGGTTTGTATTCTTGAGCAATTTGGGGCTTTTTGATATAAACAGATTATGGCCGATTTTTGTCATGAATTATTGCTAAATTAAGTAGTGTAACATGTTTAGGTAGTTAAATGATCCAAACTTTGATCCTAAACATGATTTTTGAGAATTAAAGTAGACTTTTTAAGTCTAAAATTCATGAACTTGATTAAATTGATGTAAATGCCATTTGAAACTTGTTTAATTGCTAGTAATGATTATTTTGACATGTTATTTGAGTTGAATGCTTATGAACTTTGTAAATATTTTCATATGTGCTTATTTTAAAAAGTGTAGAATTGATAAAAATATGAAAATGAGCATGAGTTTAATATGAATTAAACATGTTATTGTAATTGTTTCAAGTTGTTATTTTGCTAAAACTAATGCATATTTGGATGCACAAATTTTGTGTTTAATGTATTTTGCAGAAATATACCGAATCTGGCGGTGGATCATCATCCAGACAACCTGAAAATGAACCTGAATCAGAAATGTAATATGAACAAGAACCTGAACAGGAACAACAACAGGAACAACAATATCATAATGATCAACACATACCGTATTATGATCCGCAACAAGAATATGTTAATGCCTACGTACAATTTCCGATTCATCCAATAATAGAACACCCAACGATTCATGAAGAACAGTTGCATCCCAATTTGAGATTTGATCGAAGTTGGAGAGATTACCCGACGTACCAAAGTAACAAATTTAAACTGGTAACGAAAAATGTAGAAGTACCGAGGGTAATCGATTGGGAGCCTTTGGAAAGGGTCCAACTAGCTAACTCAGTTAGGCAGCATCTGATCCAAAGGGTAAAACAACGCATTTTCAAAGACTGGCATTAAGTTCAGCAAAAGCTACTAATTTTGACGACAAAACGAAAAAACAAATGTGATGTAACAACAAGACGAAATGAACAAATGATGTGCACCATTTATCATTCAACAAACAAACGCCAATATGTTTGGAAACTTTGGTAAAATTTAATCATTTTTCTACGCTAATCACCCTCAATAATTTAAATTGTTACTGATTTCTTGCAAATGAGGGCATTGCAAGATCTTAAGTGTGGGAAGGGGTTAAATTCTATCGGATTTTTAAAATTTTTGACTTATACACTTGGTTACCATTAAAAATACTAGTAACGCAGTAGTTGTATTAGAATCTAGTGCTCTCTGATAATAAAGAACAGCCCTAGTCTTATATACTGACTACCCAATTCTAGTAAAAATTTTCAAAATTTTCAATTAAATGAACTCAAAATCATGTTTATACAAATTTATGAACGATAAAACTAGGTGTTAACACCAAAATTATTGTTACATCGGAAAGGACATAAATTGAGAAACAACCCAAAATGTTAGAATTCATTTAAAATGGAATAGAGGAAAATAAAAAGGCAAAGAAAGGAAAATAAAAGTCAAGTGTGGAAAAAATTTACCAAGTTATTTAGAACATATGTCACATATTTTTGTACAAATAATTGAAGATACTTTTATTTTGGACGATTTTAATCAAGTTTTACCCAGTTTATTGTAATAGAATTTAAAAAGGAAGTAAAGTCTTCCGAGAAAAAGACACGCGCTTCTTGATTTAGGTCAGGAAGTTGTCGTCCAGACCAGTTGTAGAGTCTACGAAAAACTTTGAAAAGTTTTCTCGAAAATCAGCTGAAAATCCACGGACCTCAGCATCAAACAGGGTCGCCAAGTGGTCAGACTTATCCTAACCATGAGAGGATCTGTCTCGTACAATGGGGGGCACCGTGCAAATTAGCTTATAAGACTAATGAATTAGATCCCCAGAAAGGATAATCTCCTTAAAGATCAAAAAATCAGCTTTTAAGACTGATATTACTCAATCCTTGGGATTGACCTTAAAGATTGAGAATTACAAACTCATGGAATTCGATGATATCTAAACTCGAGCTTGAATGAGAAAATATTTTGATCAAAATTACAAACCGATTTGTTTTCTGAAAACCCATTTTTAATGCGTTCATTACCATTGAACGTAAAATCCTAGGAATTCACCTGGAATTTATTAGGTCACCTGAACCAAATCGGGTGTCAACCGTAAGAACGGTGGTTGCAAAGCATGGTCGAAGACAGGACCTTGTGTCAGACCGAAAAATTATAGGGTGATCTTTACTATTGCTCCTACAAAGGATAGTAATTGCATCCGACACGATATAGACCATAATCAAAAGCATGTCACGGGACATTGCCTTAACAGTTGTTTGTTCAACGCTTTCCTTTACAACCGGACGGTAGTTTACCAAAAGGTAATATACGGAGCAAGTATACTGGACGTGTTCCTTTCCCAATACAAGGTTAGCAAGTGGGTGACACAAAACAGCAAGTTTTAAGCTAAAATTTTCAAATCTGAAACCCACAAAACCCACAAAAATAATTTGCAAACACCGGTGAAGGGTTATTCCGGAAAACTTATTGTGATGACCCGGAAATTTCTAACCAAATTTAAACTTTATCTTTAAATGATTTAATGTTTTCGACACGATAAGCAAAGTCTGTAATGTTGAGTCTCAAAGTTTTGGAACTATATTCATGTAATCAATTATTCTTTGACTGTTCTCGAAGATTCACGAACAATATATATATATAACTTAATGTGCATATATATATATATATATATATATATATATATATATATATATATATATATATATATATATATATATATATATATATATATATATATATATATATATATATATATATACATGATTTCAAGTTATTTAGTAAACGATAGTAACATTCGATTATTGATTTGATTGATATTTAGATAAGTTAACTAAAATGTTTAAGATGAACCAGTAAAACATTAATTTGCTACAGTATTTTTGAATTGTTACAGTACCCGAAAAGCTACAGTGTTTTCAAAAATCACTATTTGCTACAGTAGAAGAAGTCAACGAGCTTCGCGCTCGGGTAGTGGCTTTGGAGAATATGGTGCAAAGGTTACAAGCACCGGCAGAATCACCGGCATCAACAGTACCACCGACAACAACACCAACAGTACCATTACCACCATCAACAAAATCCGCACCGCAAGCCTCAACATCACAATATGTACCTTGAACATCAACGTCATACGCATCGTAGTTACCAAGAAATACCAGCAACAATAACCGATGAAGTATTAACTCATTTTCCCTGAAGAAATTTTATGTATATTTAATATATATGAATTTTGAAATCAAAATAAATCTTTTCGTACTAAGCTATTACGTGTGAATCTTAACTGGTAGGTACTACTCGGTTAGTTCATATTACTAATATGCAATGATGTACATCCTTCCTTAACAACTTAACCATTGTTAACTACAATCTCTGTTTCAACTTAATGAATTTCATTTCATAATAAACCAAGTGTATTATTCAATTACATAATTGATTTTACAATTTCATTTTCGATGTACTCGAAACTTTCTAGAAAACATCATCTGTGCCTTGTAAGGTTCACAAAAATTCCACGAGCATCAACATCCTTCACCGAGGAATAAGAATAAATAATAAAGTATCGATTACATTAGCGAAAAACTCCACAAAGATTATGTAATCTTTAATGTTTTAGAGATTAATCATTTCTAAGTCAAGCCGAAAATCAAATGAGCTTAATATGATATTAACTCATTAAATCCATATTACATCTGAAGAAATATACATACATATATTTTCATAAAGGCTGTAATAAAAATTCTTTTGTACAAAGTATTAATTGTAAAATCTTTAACGGGTAGGTAATACCCGGGAAATATATAAGTTCGCAATTAATATGTTACACTGTACATTCTTTAACTTTGATTCAAAAATTATTAACAATGCTCACAACGATATACAATCGTTTTCATACAAATTCAATTACATATTCTGATATTGACAGATCAGAATCCAAGTCATAACTCTGAACCGGTGACATCATTCTTAGATCTCTACAACTTTCAAAGCTATACTTTAACTTTAAATCTGTGCAAGATCCATTAGCATTGTTTTTACCGAAAATAACCTTGCAATTCCTTTTCAAAAGTATCCAGTATTATCAACTGTTAAACCAGTCAACGACGACCTTTCAGACTTGTAACTTTGGCATATACGTTTTTGTTACTGGGGAACCTTTCATGTTCCACCACATTAACAGTAAATGTACCAGTAAATTCATTAATCTGTGACTTAAAGTCTCTCCGAAAAACCATTATAATTGTTCATTGAAACCCTATCATATACTCATCCACATCTTGTAACGGTAATTGCCATACCAACTACCGGGAATTAGCAATCAGTATTTTGAATTTTGCAGCAATTCTACGCCAACAGTTATATATATACATATAATGTCTATCTCCTAGACTTACTTACTTCAAATGTGAAGTTTCTGAAAAACACCCCAAACTGCGAAACTAGTCCTCCGAATATTGGGAAAAAATGCTGATGAAGCAGCAAAAACTGTAAACGACCTTAACAGTCGAAAGTTTGATGATAAAGAATAGTGTGGTGGTAAAGCTGAGAAAAAGAGAAGGTTTGGAACTGAAAACGGATTGAGCAGACCATGAAGGAGGCTGTGGACAAATCACAGAGACTAAACCTGCCTTCAAAGAATACAAATGATTCAGTATCTGCTGAAGTCATTAACGAATACCTTGCTCCTGACTCAAAATCCGTTACGAACAAATCTTCTTCATTATCCTTCGATATTAGAAATTCTAAGATATTATCATATCTTTCATTATAAATATCTTCGATATTTTTGAAGATATCTTCATAACTATTATCATCCGAAATTATTTATCTCTTCACGCTATCTGTGTTACATCATAAAAGAAACTATTTTAGTTTCTAATTTCTGAAAATTTCAAAAAATGGATGTTTTTGAAGTAGTGTTGGGAATTGAAGCATGAGTTAGTATAATATAATGACATTTGATCAACGTGATTATATTACAGTAAGTCATGCTGAGTTTCTAATAGAACGTGATAAAGATTCACAGATCATACCCTCATCATGGACCATGTTACATAACTCTTTCATTCTATTTAACCTCTAAACTATCAAGAAAATATTTTCTTAATGATTCGGTCTTTTTTCGAGGTATTTTGGTAATTTGACAAGTCAGATTGTGCTATTACTGTTTCTTTCTTAGAACATTAATTATGTTCATTCCGAAATTCATACCTACGAATTCTGGACCATTATTCGCTTGATTTAAAGTCGGGAAGATAAAACAAAAGCATGAAGCTTCAAAATATCAATGTGAGTATATATAAATCACAGTAAATTGGAGAGAGTATTAACTGTGGATGTCAATGATTATGGAAAGACAGAAGCAGAGACATCGAAATATAAGGGAAGATATAAAACCCAACAACCACCCAGAAATTACAAACCATGTATATCAATGCGTATAGCAATATAAAGACACGGGAGAATGAAAAATACTATAACCCCAAGGTAATAGTAGAAGAAAATAACTTCCTCTGGTGGTAGATGAAAAAGAAGAATGAAGGATACGATAGCCAAGAAAATATCAAGAATCAGAACTGGATTAAGCATTTCACAATCTTTTGGAAGTATGAAATAAGGAAGAAGATGTAGGAGTGGTGAAAATAATGAAATGGAAGTGGTTAATTTATAGCAAAATATCAGACATAACAATCGAGGCAGATTACGCATTTAAAGGAAATATTAATTTCCTTAAATTTCGAAGAATCAAATCTTATTTAGATTATGAAGATTTTCTATTCCTTAAATTCTGGAAATCAATCGTAACTACGTCAAAAGTTAAGACGAATCTCTATTCTTTCATTTCACTCTTTTACGATAACTTCTCTCATACGCTTCGAGAAATCGGATTGTTTTATCCATATTATTCAATGGTGATAAAATTCTATTTATCAACTCATATTCGTCATGAAAACATTTTTATTGTTAGCCATGACCTCGCTTAAATTTCGGGACGAAATTTCTTTAACGGGTAGGTACTGTGATGACCCGGAAATTTCTGACCAAAATTAAACTTTATCTTTAAATGATTTAATGTTTTCGACACGATAAGCAAAGTCCGTAATGTTGAGTCTCAAAGTTTTGAAACTATATTCATGTAATCAATTATTCTTTGACTGTTCTCGAAGATTCACGAACAATATATATAACTTAATGTGCATATATATATATATATATATATATATACATGATTTCAAGTTATTTAGTAAACGATAGTAACATTTGATTATTGATTCGATTGATATTTAGATAAGTTAACTAAAACGTTTAAGATGAACCAGTAAAACACTAATTTGCTACAGTATTTTTGAATTGTTACAGTACCCGAAAAGCTACAGTGTTTTCGAAATTCACTATTTGCTACAGTAAAACACTATTTCAAAATAAAAATGTATATGTATATACTGCGAGACGATGATTTATAGAAGTAAATGACCAAAACACTCGAAAGTTTAAGATACACTTTGAGTGATATAGTTTATTAATAATTTAAGACTATATTTTAACAAAGGTACGAGTCACGAAACGTAAAGAGCCAGTTTTCTCAGCGTGTGAATGGACATTCGAAAAACCGAAATCGGGACATAAGTCGCGTGATGACGTACGACTTATCGGAATAAAAATTACAAGTCAACTATGCACGTGAATTTAATATAATATATAATTAATTATTTAAATTAAATATATTATATATATTATAAATAGATATGTCGACAAACGTTAGGACAAAAATATGTGAGCTGGAAATTCATGCCATGCGATCGCATGGCTATATAGTGTAAACCCCATGCGATCGCATGGGGTACTGTTTCAGGCCAAGTAGTATAAATAAGCTCGATCTGGTTCCAGTTTATTTCATTATTTATTTTACTCCGTATTATTTAAGTTATTTATATTATTATAATTATTATTATTATTATTATTATTATTATTATTATTATTATTATTAATATTATTATTAATCCTATTATTATTAGTAGTATTATTACATAAAATACTACGACGAGGTCATGAGCGTGTCACTTTCAAAATGGGTTTCGAGCGGGATAGAGCTAAAGAAATTATGGGTTATAATTATGGAGGTTATGGGTAATATTCGCAAGTCAAACCTAGTGTTTATCATCTCCGTTACGTCTACATACTTTCCTACAATATTGAATCTCAATATTGATACGTAAGCACTCATATTTTATCTTTTATATATTAATTGTGTATCCATGTCTAGTGCTCGAGTATATATATTTATACATGCTTGTATGCTAAATTTCGTCGTTAAACAGTTATGATAAATCACGAAGTAAATATATATATTACTGATAAAAGGTATATGATATGCATGTTTTTGGAAAGCTGGCGAAAAATCAATAACTTTTCATTTAGATATTGAATAGTTTCGATAAACGAATTAAAAGATATGGGCAACTGAATTATGATCAACGTTGATTGGAATTGCTTTTGAATATGAAATTAATATTTAAACAACTTGTCTATGAGATTGATAAATTGGATTTTTGAATATTACCAGCCGAGTAAATGAATCATTATATAAGGCACGTCTCGTTTTGTTGAACTATTGTCAAAATTGACTTTTTGAAACGACTTTGGATAACTTTTGTATGTCGATCTCGAGCATTAGGATTATGATACACTATGACCTGACCTAGCTTGATAGACATTTATTGACCAACATATGTTCTATAGGTTGAGATCTACGGTTATTTGGTGATCCGAGTTTCAGTCACATTTTGGTGAACGACTTTATATGCTGCTAAGGTGAGTTTCATTTGCTCCCTTTTTAATTGCTTTTGCAATCTATATTTTTGGCCTGAGAATACATGCACTTTATTTTAAACGCAATGGATACAAGTACATACTAAATTCTACACTGAGTTTGAACCGAAAATCCCTTAGCTTTGGTAACTAGTAACTGTCGATTATAAGAACCGATGGGTGCGAATAGAGGTATATGGATCCATAGGGCTTGACATCCCCGTCTGTTCCAGGTATAGAAACCCTAGCCTGAACTATAAAACAGACGTATGCCATTTGAGTTTAGTACACGTTGGTTTGCGTGTATTGTACATGTTGGTTGCATGTATGTTAAAACAGGGGTACTTATTATAACGTTAAAGTTTAGTTACCAGGGTGCTCAATCTTGTAGAATATTTTGATAAATGTTTCTGGATGAAACAACTAAAATCTTGTGATCCACCTTTATATACAGATTATACGAAACATTAAAACCATGAACTCATCAACCTTTGTGTTGACACTTGTTAGCATGTTTATTCTCAGGTTCCCTAGAAGTCTTCCGCTGTTTGCTTATATGTTAGACAAGCTATGTGCATGGAGTCTTACATGGCATATTTTTACAAGGAAACGTTGCATTCACCAAATCATCACCATGTATCTTATTTTGACTGCATTGTCAACGGAAGTACTATTGTAAACTATTATTTACGGTGATTGTCTATATGTAGAAATCATCAGATGTCGAAAACCTTTGATTTAAATATTCATTTATGGTGTGCCTTTTCAAAAGAATGCAATGTTTATAAAATGTATCATATATAGGTCAAATACCTCGCAATGAAATCGATGAATGACGTGTTCGTCCATATGGATTTGGAGCGATCGTCACACTTATCTAGGGTAAAAGCTAGATTGAATTTTCAAAAAGATCAAATGTTTTCATAAAGATCCAATTTCCTTAAAGGATCTAAATTTTCATAGTCATGTGGGACTGTAAACCACAATGTTACTACCATTGTTCATACCGCCGTATAGAAATCACTGATGTACAAAGTGTGAAGAATAAAGAAGTGATTCTAGTTTTTTTTTATTTAATTTCAAGACTATATTGCTTGAGGACAAGCAACGCTCAAGTGTGGGAATATTTGATAATGCTAAAAACGAACATATATTTCATAGCATTATCCCTCAAGAAAGACAAGATTTTAGTTACAAGTGATATTCGTTTAAATAATAAAAGGTGAAGACAAAAGACAGATTCGACGAATTGAAGACGCAAACGACCAAAAAGCTAAAAAGTACAAAGTATAATCAAAGTGGTTCAAATTATTGATGAGAAACGTCTAAAAGTTACAAGAGTACGAGCCGTGAAACACAAAGTACAAGATATTAAATTGTACGCAAGGACGTTCGAAAATTCGGAACCGGGACCAGAGTCAACTCTTAACGCGCGACGCAACGGAGCGAAAATTACAAGTCAACTATGCACATGAATATAATATAATATATAATTAATTCTTAAAATTATATATATATTATATTATATATTAAAACCGTCGGCAAACTAGAAAACAAGAGAATGTGGCCTGATCCAGCTGGCCATGCGATCGCATGGCCTGGAAGAAGAAATCTCATGCGATCGCATGAGCCAAAAAGTTGGGTCAGGTCCTATAAATTTCGCGTGTTTTGGCCGAATTTCATACATCTTTTTCAATCTCTCTCTCTCTCACGATATATATATATATATATATATATATATATATATATATATATATATATATATATATATATATATGGAACGTTTATAATCGATATGGAACGTTTATAATCGATATGAACGGGACATTTCATAAATTTCTCCTATTGTACGCAATCTATGACTTATTCATCAACTAACAGGTTACCAAAGTTAATTTTTTAACGTAGTTAGTCCCTCAACATAACGAAATTAAAATAAACATCAATTTATCTAACGAAATTATAACGAAGCTATATCCTCTTACTCTTCATCACTCTTCTTCAACTTCATTTCTCTTTTTTACAAATCTCACCAAAAATTTATTCATGTTAACAAAATCAAATCAAACTATATTTAAACTAAATCAAAATCGAAAACCAAATAAAACCCATTTATTCCACTTTTACATTCGTGAAAAGCAAAGAACACAACAAATACAAATAAAACCCATTTATTCAATTTCAAAAGCATGTTATACATCTTCAATTTCAAAACCCATTTATACACCTTCTTCAAATTTAAAAAAAAATTGCATCTTCATTCATTCATCAGTCCACTTTCGTAAACCCTAAGAATTGAGCCTAATTACTCATATCTAAGGGTAATTTTAAACACAATAAATCTAGAAAATATCTTCAAGATAATCAGTTGTCACAATTATTCAGAAAATGATGCTCCGTACACGATTAAAGAAGTGCCAAATCAAGAAATCAACTATTTGAGATGAATAGTTGCTACCATGAACAAAAACTCAACTTTATACAAATGGGTATTCAATTAAATTTCAAGAATAACCCGGCACAAATAATAAGAAAAAAAACGGTGAAGCTTTCCTGTCATCATTAGCCGCTGTAGCCGCTGTAGGTGACAAGATGTTGACCGAGGGCGGCGTATTTGATTCCGAGGTGTTTTACCATTTCCATCTCAGATCTAAACTTGGGTTCGATTTTTACTTTGGATTTTAGGGATTTGCGATGAAGATGAAAGGCGTATGAAGGTGTCTGAACCATCAATCGTCGTGCTTATTGATCGTAATCGATGGTGAAGATGATCAGAGCTACAGTCGCGGCCATTTTTGATTACAAAGAGGATACCATCGCTAGCCCTCCATTGGAGTTACTTGATCTATGAGTTGAAGAAATTTGTAAGTGCATAAAAATGTTGAATTTGTGTAATTGTTATCATCTTTTGGACATGAACTTACTGTATGAATGCACTGGGTTTGAACTTGCTGTTTTCAGATTTATGTAAGTTTATATTTTCTTTTTCAGATTAACAAAATTGATCTCATTTTGGTTTTTAAGTGAAAGAGGGAATTTTTGATGAAAGTGATGATGGCCATGGTGAGACTGGATGTTGAAGGTGAGGTGTTGGATGTTGAAGGCGAGGCTGGATATTGAAGTCGGTTGTTCACATCTGTAAATCGATGATGAATAATGGATGAATATGAAATGTTTTGTGTAAGGGACCAATGAAATTAGAGTTTAAAACATGAGGGACCAATGATGTAATTTTGAAATTGTGGTAACCTATAAGTTACCTGTTATAACAGGTTAAATGCATACAATAGGAGAAATTTAAAAGTTGAATGCATACAATAGAAGATCTGAAAGTTGAATGCATACAATAGAAATTTAGTGAAAGTTCAATGCATTTTCATATACTTTTCCCTTATTTTTATTAGTGGTCCTCTCAACCAATTTTTATCCCTTTCCAAATTTTCACAAAAATGCATCTTTTTGCTATATTGAGTAATTATTATTATTATTATTATTATTATTATTATTATTATTATTATTATTATTATTATTATTATTATTATTATTATTATCATTATCATTATCATTATCATTATCATTATCATTATCATACGAAATGTGGTACATTTCAACAAATGTTATTGGCTCAAAATGGAGGTGACCACTCAAAATTTCGTTGCTCGAAATTGCATTGTCATTAAAATTATAAAGTGCAGAAACAATTTGAAGTTGAACAAAAAATTGTTTTTGCTCCCTGACGAACAAACAACATTTGATTTACATAATGTTTTGAATTTTTTCAACTGTAACTTTAAGATATCGTTAATAGAAATTTAAATGTTGCGAATTTAATCTCCACGGCGAAGCGCGGATCCCACAAATACTAGTTATTTCGTCAATTTGGGTAACATATTACATATTGCTTTGTTTAAGGGTACCATCTTTATTTTACTTCTCATTAGAGCTCTCTCAACAGTATCCCACCCTCCTCGTTTCTTCATTCAGCCCTCAAGGGAGCCATTGGTAGCAAGCTAGACCTCACTGGCACTACTCCATGTCATGCTTCATTTCGTCCTTTTTCAACATATGTGAGGGCGGAGGTTTGTGCAAGTTGGTGAATAAATAAATTGTACTGTTATCTTTAATACTTGTATATTGATATAATGTGAGTCACAAATTTTATGTTGAAGTATGTCATAATTGATAGTGATTTTATTTAATTACGAGTTAGTCTTGATAAGGAAATGATAATGTGGCAAAGTCCTATATGGATAAGAAAGTATGTAGGGTTGGGAGTGGTCATAACGAGCACACTTCTATAAATAACATAAAATATACATAATAATAATCAACGGCAAATACAAAGTAGATTTCGCAGAATTCACTAATTTAGTCTTTAACTCCACACGTTCATAGCTTAATCAACAACAATACTCAATCCCGCACATCAGGTATGACGGATGTGAGATGGAGGCACTATTTCCTCTACCCTACCCTAGAATAGAAGTCGTTTATTCACCCACATGTAGAGAAAGATTTCTCTATCAACGGAAAAACAAGTCAACCCTTTTTCTTTACTCGATGGTAGAGAGATTGCTTACGTAAAGACCTTCGACCAAGTTCATAGCTTAAAAAAAACTTCATTATTTAATCAACATCACAAGTTTAAGGAGAAATGATTTAATTATTTAGATATTTGATGAGGCCCCAATAAAGTTCTTCTCCTTCAAGCTGTCCACAGTTTCGATGATGCTTTGTTCGAGGGGAATGTAGTCTATGCCCAAACTCTTAACCTTTTCCCTTGACACTTGGTATATCGGCACAAATGGCTTGTCATCTCCACACCTTCACCACCCATTAACCAAATTTCAGTTGATAAGAAAGACACTTGGTATATCGGCACAAATGGCTTGTTATAGTATTAGAATTGTAAAAGACGCTTTACTTTGTAAGATATGCGAGCTAGCACAATAGCAGCGTTTCAGTCTTCCAGTCTAACCTCCCTAACTAATCGTTGGCCTTTCTTATAGTGATTGGGAGCACTTACCATTACTAATACACTTTAGTCACATTTCGCCATGTTTGACCCATTAGACCAGTTTCCTTTCAGCAAGTTTGTTTTTTATTTCTTATTTTATTTCTAGAAAAAGTTATTTTTTTTTTACTTGTTACAGACAAGAAACTCAAATTGACTCATTCATAAGCACATTATGCATATAGATCTACTATATAAACTAATGTACATGCAAAATGCTAATTCAAGCTTTAAGGTAGATAAACGCTTACTTCTCCGGAATTGGATATGAAGGATAATGCTTGCGTAAAATCTCAACTATTTCTGAATAATGAGCAACTCTTTCCACCAAACAATATCTTCCGCTTGCCGAAGGAATTTCAAAAGCTTTGATATGCGCATTTGCGACGTCCTTAACATTAACCCACCCAAAGCTAGCATTTGGATATGTTTGTGACCCTACACATAATCATACAACTTTGATATAGCAGACCTCAAATAATATATAACAAACGCTCCTGGTGAATGACAGAATTAGTTGGTGTTGACATACACTCTATGATTGCAGATAAAACATACATTGTAGTTCAGAACTTGGCGAATCTAAGAAATCAAACATACCGTTGAATAGGTTTGCAATTGCTTCAGCACTAGTGTTAAGTGTTGGCTGTAACAGAGGACCAATAACCATTGCTGGGTTTATGGTTACTATGTCCAACCCCTTTTCTTTTGCAAATTTCCATGCAGCTTCCTCAGCCAACGTTTTCGACAGCACATACCACATCTTGAGAAAGGTAAAAACAGATAACGTAAAAATTGCAGGAATAAAAACAGATTTGTGATTTGTATACACATCTTTCTATATTCCATAGTCAAGTTGATCATAGATGTAGTCCTTAAATAAATTTATATAAGTGCCAAGAAATATAAAAGGTTATTGATTATTGATTAATTGTGCTGCAAATGCAGAAAATGTCAGCGTTTATAATTGTAACGAAATGTTTTGTGGAATATTTCTCTTTACTTTTATAAGCAGATAAAGCAGATATGCACACCTTTGATTTCACGCAAAGGTCTGGATCAGAAAACCAAGTCTCGTCAACTACGACTTCAGGAGTCCTGGGCCTGCTATTGAAAGCGACTGCTGCGGTTGAGGACGTCACAACCACTCTTTTAACTGACGAGGCCTTGGAACATGAACCAAGCACATTGAGCGTTCCTTTCACTGCAGGATCAATCAGCTCCGCCTGAAACCAAAGGTGACCCAACAAGCCAAGCATATCAGGTTTGTGTTTACTTGATATTGTCAAATCTACTTTCAATAGGTAAATAGCTCTACTAATAAGATGAAATCACTTAATTGATTCAAGCCATGTTTACATTAAAGACGACCAAATCCCAATACTTTTGTTTCAAGTAACTTTTCATCTGAAGATTCTTTCATAATCAACTACGGTAAACTAAAATCAACTTTCAGGCCAAACAAATAAAACATAAATATATTACAAAATTATTGAAACTACCTGTGGATCAGTGACTTTATGGTAAAAAGGAGAAGCTGTATGAAAAACACCAACACAACCTTCAACTGCAGCATCAAATGAGCCATCTTCAAGCAGGTCCGCTTTAAACAAATGAAGCCTTTCCTTTGCTCCATCAAGTTTCAGCAAGTGGTCTACTTTTTTAGGGTTGTCTGAAATAATCCCAATTTTTTTTTCAACTTTAATACAATAAAATGTTTATACAACAACAGATGCACACACAAAAGGGAGATTATGTATCGATATGGATCAGTGATGTGTAAGTTAACAAAATCAACACCATTCCTTAACACGAACAACTAACATGCAATGCTAGAGAAATTAGATACTTTTTTAAATGTTTTATTCATAAACAACAAAGCGCATAGTGTTAGAGAAATTAGATAAACAGTAACAACAAATCGGATGGTCAATAATATAAATTGGGTTTATAAATAAATATCAAAATTAAATAATTAGAAATAGAATTGAAGGAAATAGTGAAGTTACTAGGATCGCGAACAGATGCTTTAACGGTATAACCGCGTTCAAGTAAAAGCTTGACTAGCCATGAAGCTATGTAGCCAGATGCTCCGGTCACACACACGGTGCTCATTTTCTTCCTTTCAATTACACTCTGGTCAGATGTGTAGTTTAGGAGTAGTAGGTAGGTTATACACTTTTATAAACACACGTGTCTATCAAAGTGCCGTTTGCATAGTCTTTTTATCTAGTGACAATTGTTATTTGTGGTCCACTCAAACTACTCTTATTAATATTAAGTTGTGGTGCGCGCTTCGTAGCGGATTAGTGTCATTCTAATGTTACTATAAAGTTACACATTTTTTGGCCTGAAAGTCATCGAAACCACTATATAAACCTTCGATATAATCTATAACTATAATGTACTATTAAAAAAAGACTAATCTGTCGAGGGTTACACACCGCAACTTCATTCATTGTTAAACGTTCTTCACCATCAACAACATCCTTTAAATAAAGTATTTGTAATACAAATATAGCAACAAACAATAAAAAGAACGAAATTTTAAAATAAATATAGACAATATTATATACACGGAGTATATTACTGAGTAAGATTATTTTAGCGGTTAGTAATTTGGTATACATTAGCATCATATTATTAAAAGATGTAAAGGAAAAAAAATGAAAAAGATTATAACTAATTTAGTTATATATTACTAAAATGCTTCATCCCGTTCTGATTTTTGTTATACTTCGAATCATTCATGTACAACATAATCTAATTCTATTGACAATCGTAATCTACTTTTGATATTTTCATTGTCCTTTCTTTTGTCTGGATGTTATAAGTCGACAACAACAATTGATCAATAATGTAACCAGTTCCAGCTGTTATGAATCGTTCTATAACCACTAAACCACTTTGATTTTTACTACAATTCGAAGCACTATGAAACCCACGCACACACCACACTTGTTTCCTGTTTTCCTCAACCATGATCAAACCATCTCCTCTATATATATATATATGTATGCACCGTATCACCATCACACATTTCTTTTTCTTTTCTTCTTCTTGTTTCTTTTCATACTCGAACACAGCCTACCTTAAATCCCATTTTCCTATTTCCTGCTTCTACTTCGTGAAGACAAGAGTCACTTCACCATCTCAAACCCAAAAACGTCTATGCAATCCCATGATTTTATGCCGCTAATAGGTCTTCTGTTTCTGTTTACTTCTAATACTGTCGAACAACTACTCTTGCTGCTGTTATTCTTTCTTCGTATCTAACCAACGAATAAAGCAACCAAAAAAAAAAATAAAATAAAAAAAATTTAACATTGATTTATCATAAACCTTACAAGAAAATACCTGTTTAATCCTTTTGTGTTGCTGCTATCCATCTGTCTTGTTACCACTATACAACCGGTTACTGCATGCTTTTGTTTATGTTTCTTAATTCCCTGCTGCAGTCCGAAACCCAACCCAACACCACCAATTCATTACAAAATTTCTGCACACTTATTTTTCTTTCTTTTGTTTTGTTAATTCACGAAGACAGCTGCCCCAGCAACCTTTGTTTCTGTTTATAATCGAATAAAGATATCCTCTTTTTCGTTTGGCCGACAGTCATCAAACCAACAACCCCACATAAAGTTTAAACTTTCCAGCTGTTTTGACATTCATGATTCATATAATAAACCTAAATGAACTTATTAGTTCTTGGACTCGTTAAGATTATAGGTTAAGTGGGCTTCAAAATAATCGGACCTTATTTACACTAAGAATGAATTAGAGTGTGGTGCACTGATTTCCTTTTTGGGCCGTGACCCAACAAATATATTTTTGGGGGCTGCTATGATGAAAATACGAAAATTGATGATGATGTCGATGGGGTTTTAGGATGAGAAAGCAACAGATACGGTTTCTAAATAAATCGGCGGGATTTAATTCTAGATAAACAGAATTGGATCCATGGTTTAGAGGGTTACAGATAAGCAGAAGGTCATGTGTTCGAGTCCCGGCTCGGACACTTTAATTCCTTTTTAGCATTCTAAGGTAGTTTTTGATAAAATTATTATTATTATTATTATTATTATTATTATTATTATTATTATTATTATTATTACTATTATTATCATTATCATTAAATCATTATTATTACTAAAATTAGTATTATTAGTATTAATATCATTATGAATATCATTATTAGTAAAAATATTATTATTATAATTATTATTACTACTACTATTATTATGATCATTTTTATTTTCAAAAAATATTAAAATTTATCATTTTATTTTTGTGATCATTTTAGTATTATTATCAGTATTAGAAAAATTATCATTTTATCAAAATTATTATTATTAGTATTATTATTTTTAAACAAATACATCTTTTAATTATTATTATTATTAATGTTATTTTACCAAATAAATATTTATTATATAAAAATATATTTAAACATATATGATTTAAATGTATTAATATTTTATAAGCAATACTAATTATGTATCTAATGTATATGAAATAAAATAGTTAATAAAGTTATTAATGAAACATATTATTACTAAGATAACAAATACTACATAAATTCGTTTGATTTCAATTATGTGTGTTAATATATATATATATATATAAATGATATAGGTTCGTGAATCCGATGCCAACCTTATAATTGATCAATGATGTTATATGTATTTTTACTACAAAATACATTAGGTGAGTATATAGATCCCTTTTAACTCTAAATATTTTGGGCTGAGAATACATGCACTGTTTTTATAAATGATTTACATTATGGACACAAGTAACTGAAAAATATATTCTACGTTGAGTTGTACCACTGGCATACTTCCCTGTAGCTTGGTAACTAATATTTACAGCGGTATTGTAAACGCGAATCCTGTTGATAGATCTATCGGGCCTGACAACCCCAACCGGACTGGACGACCAGTATTCAACGGTTGCACAGTACTTCGTTTCGTGACTACACTTGGTACAGTGTAGTAAGATTTCATAATAAAGGGAATATGCGACGTGATTAAATGTTAAGTATGGTTACCAAGTGCTCAACCACTTAGAATATTTTTATTAAATGTTTATATATGAAATCTTGTGGTCCATAGTTATAACGCTGCTAGCATCAAACCTATATATCTCACCAACTTTATGTTGACATTTTAAAGCATGTTATTCTCAGGTACGAATAAAGTCTTCCGCTGTGCATTTGCTCGTGTTAAGAACATTACTTGGAGTCGATCATCGCAATGGAACCGGATGTTTGTTGATTTCGTCTATAATAACAATGGAACACAAGATTTCATATATAAACATTTTAATAAAAATATTCTAAGTGGTTGAGCACTTGGTAACCATACTTAACATTTAATCACGTCGCATATTCCCTTTATTATGAAATCTTACTACACCGTACCAAGGTGTAGTCACGAAACGAAGTACTGTGCAACCGTTGAATACTGGTCGTCCAGTCCGGTTGGGGTTGTCAGGCCCGATAGATCTATCAACAGGATTCGCGTTTACAATACCGCTGTAAATATTAGTTACCAAGCTACAGGGAAGTATGCCAGTGGTACAACTCAACGTAGAATATATTTTTCAGTTACTTGTGTCCATAGCGTAAAACATAAAATACATGTATTCTCATCCCGAAATATTTAGAGTTTAAAAGTGGGACTATATACTCACTTTTGTCTTGAAGATATGTAATTTTGACTTGGTCTCCGATTGATATCACGAACCTATCCATATATAATATATCAATACCTTTTCTTTTTAAACAATCGTCACATATATATACTTATAATACTTATAATACTTTTAATAATTCCTTAGTCCGTAGTTAGCAGTCCGATGTTAGTAATTCAATTTTAATGGTTCATATTTAGTTGTTTAATAAACCCCCAATGAAATAAATAAAACCCCCATCGTATATGTATTGGTCGAGATTAATCTTGACCCATGGTACCGGTGTTGTCAAATGACGTGTTGCGTACATAAAGTACCGGTGTTGTCAAATGACGTGTTGCGTACAATCATGGGATCTTATGATTAATCTTCTCGTATTGTTTACGGGTGATCCTGAACCATATAAAATTAAATTATGAGTACATATGTATAAAATATCATGTTACTTTAGGAAGATGTGATTTATTTAATTTTCTCCAATTATTTTCGTGGCTAAACTAATCTTGGGTATCCGATTTTGTTTTGGTCATAATTTCTTCGTTACAACTCCGTTTTCGTTGATTCAACTTTCCACTTCCTTGGATCGAGTCCCTCTTTAAGAATATGAACTGTAAATACCTTAGTTTGTATTCGAAATCATAGGTCATAGGTCAAATTTTGGTGAAACTTATGAAGTTAATCATTTTTGTTACAAAAACATCATTTAATGACCATTTTTCTAAAAATACTTATACTATGAATTAAATCATGAAATTTTTATGTGTTAACATATTCATAAGAAATATCATTTTTCCTGAATATAAACCTCCAATTCAAAGTTCAAGATGGTTTTTAATTATCCAACCCAAAACAGCCCCCGGTTGCACTCCGACGTCATAAAAACAGTTTTTTAAGGTATTCTTTGAAAAACCAAGTTATACCTTGTTAAATTAGCATATATTTAAGTTATATTATAGGTCTTGAAGTATTTTAAAAGTTAAGTTAGAAGGATCTATTTAGTTTGCAAACAAGTTTGAAATCATTCAAACTATGTTTTTGTTGTTAAAATTGTATACCATACAATAAGATAGCTATATATATATGAATCGAATAAGGTTATGAACAAAGTTACTACCTCAAGTTACTTGGACAAGATTGCTGTAAAAGAGGAGTAAAAACCTAGAACCAAAAGAGTGATGAAATTGGATGAAAGATTGGAAGTAACTTAAGACATAAACTTGAATTGAAAGTTGTATTTTTGTAGTGTTTTTGTTGATCTTTTTATGGTGGTGTTTAAGGTGATTCTTGAGAGGATTTTTGCTGGAGTTCTTAGAGAGACATGAGGCTAGTAAGTGTGTGTGTTTAGCTAGAGAAATGATGTTCCAAAAATTGAAAATGGATGCATGTATTTATGGTGGTGTAAAAGGTGTATAAGTTTGTAATTTTGTGAAAAGATCTTTTAATCATGTGAAATTGTCATACTAAATAACAAAAGTAGTTACCTTATACATAAGGCATTAAACAAGGGCAAAGTTTTTATAATTTAGTTGTAAACTAGTTGTAGAGCCCTCGCTTCGCGCCGGGGGCTCCGTTTTGAATGCGAGTTAAAAAAAATGTCTTGATCTATTTCATAAAAAAAAAAAAGAAATTCGACATCTAACATTGAAGGGTTGTTCCTTTTGTGAAAGTTGCTTCTTTTAGCGTTGGTTTTTTTTTTAAAAGTTAGTTGATTTATTTTGTAAAAACAAATGTTTTTCGACATCTTTTGATAGTATTGAAGGGTTGTTCATTTTATGAAAGTTGCCTCTTTTATCGTTGAGGAAAAAAAAAGAGAAGAAAAAAAGTTAGTTGATTTTTTTGTAAAAAGGATTTTTTTGACATCTTTTGGTAACATTGAAAGGTTGGTTCTTTTACGAAAGTTGCTCATTTTATCGTTGGGGAAAAAAGTGAAATGACGAAAATAATATTGGTGAATAGTGAAACAGTGTTTTGTCTATTAGTATAGAAATAATTGTGCCGTTGGTCCCTCCATTTTACCCCAAAAAGCTAACAGCGTCCCTCGAGTTTTTTTTTTTGGCTTTCAGAATCCCTCTATTATCACTCTTTGTGTTTACGCGTCCCTCCGTCAACTTTCTGTTAAAAAAGTCCGTTAAGTCATGCCATGTGCCTTGCATGTGAGGGCAAATTCGTCTTTTTACTCTTTTCTTCATTAAAATCGAGGGACCACCGGCGCAAAAAATGAAAAATCTTATAATTTATATATATTTTTATCTATATATTTATTATATAATTTTGGTATTTTAAATACCAAACATATCAATCATCTTCATCATCTGGGGCGTGTTTTCGACGCACGTTTTACTAGCCCGACCCAACTGATCCGGGTCTCGACCCAACCCAACTCGGGTCTCGACCCAACCTGTTTAACCCATTCATATATACATGCCTACCACGAGGCTTGAACCCCCAACCTCTTAGTTGAATGGGCTCCTCACATACACTATAAACATTACGATCTTTATTGAATCGGTTATTATAAGAATACAGAAAGGAACAAAAAAGTCAAAACTCACAAGTACCCAAAATCTTCTGTTTTGTAGTTAATTCCAACATCAGCTCCAAGATCTTTACAAGCCTTCAATTTTTCGTCACTCCCTAAATAAATAAATAATAACTGACAGATGATTGCAAATTATTTTGGAACTTAATTGATAGTGCAAATTTTTTTTACCTGCAGTGACAAACACTTTGATACCTAGGTATTTAGCCAATTGAATTGCAAATGTACCTATGCCACTAGAACCACCATGTATCTGAAAATCATACGAGCTATGAATCAAACCGCAAGTGCACACACATATGTTTTTAATGGAAGTTGAACCCACAACATGTGGTCGGTGAGGGACACATATGTTACCACTAGGTCAAACCCAAATAACATTTGACTTTACCAGAAATGTTTCTCCAGAAGATTCATATTCAAAATTTGTGACACCAAAATTTTGACTTTAGTGAAGAACCCAAATAACATTTGACTTTACAGTGCTTCGTATTTCATCATATGAACACCAAAATTTGTGACACTTGAAGATTCGAATTTGTGACACTGAAATCAATTAGATTAGTCACCTTATGCAGCGACTAGGAGGATTTAGTGAAGATTCGAATCCAAAACATCTTTATAATCACGAATTAAGGATGAATAGCTTCGTTTTTTAATCTTATGAACCTCAGATCCAAAAATGAGATTGAATGTGTTTTAGATAGCGATTCCTTCATCAAAGTTGCTTTAAATCAACCAACAATCACTCGAAAATTATCTCCATAACCTGAATCAACGCATAACTCTTGAATTTGATCTATGAACCTTCGTTTGACTTTTATTCCGAAAGTTTGACCACGAAATTCGATCTCGATTTATCGAGTTACGATCTGAGATTTTAGATACACGTTCACGAAGTGAATCTAAGAAACTCTGCATTTTTAGATTTCTCTAGATTTCTCTATTTTTTTTTAAAAAAAAATTGGGGTTTGTAATTTTGGGAAAGAAAATATTGAACAAGCTTCATATTCAGGTGAAGAAGAAGGGTAAAAGACGATTTTACCCTCACATGCAACGCACATGTCATGCACTTAACGTCCAACTATGACGTCTGACTGACGGAGGGACGCGTAAACACAAAGAGTGATAATAAAGGGATTCTGAAAGCCAAAAAAAACTCGAGGGACGCTGTTAGCTTTTTGGGGTAAAACCGAGGGACCAACGGCACAATTATTTCTTTAGTATATATAGAAATTACTAAATTGAAAAGGTTGTATGTGTTTTGTCTATTAGTATATATAGAAATTACTAAATTGAAAAAGTTGTATATTAATTTAGTTGAAAACAAATGGAATGAAATTCCAAGTCCAACCCATCACCTTTTTTATTTTTAAAATTTCATTTCAATCCAACTCGACTTCTAAGTTCAACTCATCATTTTTTTAATTTCTTTTTACCCAAATGAAGTTATAAGTCATACCCACGAATTGTTTATTTACCTTTTTTTTTTTTTTTTTTGACCAAGTTGCCACACACACCACCTTTACTTTTAAATATTGAGAAGAATTAAGAGTAAGTATAAGTGAGATACAGTCACTGGGTCGGATTAACCTGACGGGTTGATCCATTTGCAATTTGGTTTGATTGTATAATGTTTGAAGATATTTGTTTTTATTAAAAAGATAGAAAAGAAAATAGAAGTGAATTTAAAAAGGAAAAAGAATTAAAAATAAAATAAAAATAAAAGTGAATTAAAAGAAGGAAAAAGAATTAAAAAAGAAAAAAGAAAATAAAAGTGAATATAAAAGAAAAAAGAAAATAAAAGTGGAATAGTATAACAGTAAATTTGGATGAGTTGTTGGGTAAGGATTGGTGGATGGGTGTGGGCCCATTACGCCATTTAGTATAGTACGAGAATAAAAAACCCACACTTCGTTGCGGGGTGATTTTAGTTGGTTGACAGTTTGTTTATTGAACGTTTAAGAAAACGGTGACAATCGGTTAATTGAATGTTTAAAAATAAAGAAATGAAAAAAAGGGAAAAACGGAAGTTTAAAAAAATTTGTACGTTGCAGCGGGAACGTTGCGCTGCCTAGAAACATGATTTTTGTTGAGGATATTTCAATTTCCAGGGACAGTTAACTCCATTAAAGAGCCAGAACCTTTCTTTTTGTAGATTATAACAATGAGCCTGTAGGAAACCCACAGCTATTAGTCATACACATATAGATTAATTAGTTATACACATCTTAATCGCTCTTGTAACAATATAGATAACCAACAATTTCACAATATTGTTATAATATATAGAACATACATGAGTGTTATTAGTTAGTACATGATATTACAAAAGTTGTTTTGATGGTTCAGTCAAAAACATACTAAACCATGAAATACAATGTATATAATTTGAAAGTTACAATGCACATAACTAAAAAATAATCAACAAAGAAACTCACATGGAAACAACAGCAGTGTAACCCCTCCTCATAACTCTCCACATGGATCGGTAACATTAGGTTTTCAGTCTGCTAGCTTCTGCTAGCTGCACATCATTGTTCAAAGTTGTCACCAGTACCCTTAATGCTTGAATTACAAACAAACAAAAGAGCTATATAAAATATATACACACACGCATTCCCTAATCCAAATGAGAAGTAAAATGGCTTAATTGACATTAAAAAATCTCCTTTCTATTGCTCAAATCCTCGAAACATAATCCTTTTCAAGACAACATTAAACATCGATAAGTAAAGCATTCAAGATCAATGAAGTTTGTGTATAAAATAAAATTTCTTTATAGGTCATACCTCAACCACGAATGTGCGGAGTAACCATTAATGGCGACTTTCTAGTGATCATACCTTTATCTACAAGAGTTTTGTGTATATGATATTTTTAACACATAACTGCTATAAAAAATGCTAGTTCACTAATAAAGATGTTAAAATCGTCTTTGAATGAAAATAAACAGTTCCATCTTTTTTGTTTATTAAGCTTCATATATGAGTGATATTAAGAATTCTAACAACAGCTGAAGCAAAAATGACACCATGCAGCTTTTGATCTTATGGTAGTTCAAAACATATATAGTTTAACTAATTTCCACTACCATTATTGATCATGTCAAGGCAAATAAATGTTCCCACTATAGTATATAAAGGTTCTACGACAAATCTTCCGGCTGTTGTTTTGGCATCATCTGTTGAGTGCAACACATAAGAACTAACTCAATAAGCCACTTGAGTAATAAACAGATAATGTATTTTTACAAATCATGCTCATTTACTTAAAATGGTCAAATTATTATTATTTTTTTTTAAAGCTAGAATTAAGAACCAACTCTTTTGAAACCATCTGCAATTCTTTTACTTGAGTAATGCTTTGCTAAATAAGCACATTCATTTGACGATGGTAAAAGTCTTCTACATGATATACCTCAAACATTCTCATCCACATTACATCGAACACATTGAGAGCGTCCAACACATCGGACATATTGCTGCCTTTTGTTGCACAACTCTCGGCGGCCGGTAAACAAACAATAGTAAGCACAAAAAACAAAGTATGAATCGATTAGTTACCATAAAATTGAAGAAGGATTATCCACAGCAAAACCCTAAAACCACAAAACATAAACATAAAAACCCACCAAATAGATAAACAGTAGTCAATTTTTTTTTAAGAACAATTTGAGTCGACAATACCTGAGCAGTTTGAGTAAGCGATATAGACATAAGATGGTTGTAGCCACAGTCGTATGCATCTGATTTGAAAGAAGGAACTCTTAAAAATCTTAATTTTTGAGTGTAAATTCATCGCCCTAAAAAGGTGTAGATGTCGAAAATAACCATAGCCAAAACTTATGTGTTGCACTCAACCATCTCCATAGCCTAAACTGTAACCATCGCCTAAGCCTAAACTGTAACCCTAATTACTCTGTATATCTGTAATGAAGGTGGAGAAAGATCTGGAGGCGATAGGAGTGTAAAAAGACAAAATTACCCTTCCCACGTTACTGTTACACTGTGGCTGTAACTGATATATTGTAGCTGTGTAGCCAATAAGATTGTGGTATTTTTACCTGAGTTAGTGTATTTATAAAATATAATATTAATATTAATATTAATATTAATATTAATATTAATATTAATACTAATACTTGGGGATGATTCTAACACACCCTTTTTTGATCCTCACACACCTATTTTAACCTTTTACTCTTCTAATAATACTCCATTTCTTTAAATTGGTGTGTGAGGATCAAAAAAGTATGTGTGAGAATCATCCTCCATACTTATATAATACTTATATATAATATAATATACTAAATACTAAATGTGGTGAGAATGTGTGTAGTACTGTAGTTTCAGTTATATCGAATTGTAGTTTTGAGTTTGCGTTCACATTACAACCGGTCCATCAACTTCAGCTATATTTAGTTATTTACACAACGATCCCTCAAGTTTACACTTTTTCAGGGGTTAAAAGTATAAATATATAATTTTATTAAAATAAAAGAAATTAATTCCACCCGAATTTATAACGGACCCTATCTTCTCGCTCGGTGTGAGTTAAATTCCGAGACCACCGTTCAATTTGGAAAAATCTTAAGAACTCAACGGGACTAACTATACGCGAAACATACAATTTTTTAAAAAAAAAACAAAAAAAAACACTAAACACAACGACAACCCGTATCTTCCCGCTCGCCACGAGTTAAATTTTTTCGACGGCAGCGTCAGACTCGAAATAATTTTATGAACAAAACGAAATTAACCACGTTCGAAACGGACACCCTTTAAAAAACGTTAAACACAACGACAGCCCGTATCTTTCTGCTCGCCGCGAGTTAAATTTTTCCGACAACACCGTTACACTCGAAAAAAATTATTGAACAAAACAAAACTAACTACGTTCGAAACGGATACTTTTTAAAAAACGCTTAACACTACGACATCTAAAACGGCGCTTAACACATGGGGCGTGTTTCACTCTGTAAAGACACAACGCTACGTTAAATATGAATACTCAGCCCAAAAGCCCCCGCTGCAATGCGCGGACCGGTCCTGACTAGTTCGTTTCTAAACTTTCACCAAAAAAATGCATCTTCAACTCAAGTTTGGTAGTATATTGAAATATTCTAATGACAGCCCTAAGGGCTGTCTTTAAGCCATTCAAACATGCATTAAACAATTGTACACTTAATATAACTACCCACTTCCTGCAGAAAACTACCTCCATATACTACTTATTTATGCATATAATTATTTCTTAATGACAACCCGGTTGTCATTAGAAAAGTTCATTTAAATAAAACTTTTTTTATTATTATTATTTCGTCAATTTAGGTAACATATTGCTTCGTTTTCTATTTTTATTTGTAACCGTACCTCTCATATATCACTAACACTTAGTCTGATCAAATTCTATACGTTGTATAGCATAACTTAAACAATAAGTTTACTAAAAGTTATGTAGAGTTTGAGTGTTTAAGACATATTAGCGTTATATCATTGGCACTCAGGGGCGGAGTTAGTAGGGCGCCTCTGCCACCCTCAACTGTAGTCGTATCTTTTGTATTTGATTGTGTTTGAATGGATATATCATATATATTTGAAGTTATAGCACAATTTTGGAGTAGAAGATTTTGAACAAAAACGACGGCAGAAATTAGAAGATGAAGAAGAAGTAACTTTTTCAAATTTCACATTAGAACCCTCAATTTATATGTATAGTTTATTTTTAACCTCTCACTTAAATGTTATGTAATTTAACTATAAGTATTTTACATTACATTTTCAAAACTTACAAATTCACTTTTTTGTTTGCAAAAGTCTCGAAAACAATTTTTTATATATATATAAAAAGTAGACCATACATACATTTAATGTTTATATAAAAGTAAATTATTATTATTATTACAGTAGTATTATTGATAGTTGATGTTATGCGAGGTGTATATAAAATAGCTTTATATTTTACAAGGAAATACTATTAAATACGATACAATTTTACACAAGATATTTATTTATTTATTGAATGGATATACTTAAACCTTGCTACCACACTTATAGGCAGTGTACATAATCGTACAGTAGTGTAGTTTTTAGTAAGTCCGGTTCGGTCCACATGGAATCTTTTAAACAAAGCTTAACGCTATATTAGTTTTATTTTATAAAAATACAAATATATATATATATATATATATATATATATATATAAGTAATATTATTATTATTATAAAGGGGGGTTTTTACCGTTTAATGACCGGTTTGTCGATTTTAAAACTTTAGTCGCAGTTAAAACCAAATGTAAAATATAAATAAAAGACTTAATTTAAAGCGTAAAGTAAATAACGATAATGAAATTGCGAATAATAAAAGTGCGATAAAATAAACTTGCGATAATTAAAAAGTACGATAATTAAAAGTGCAATTAAATACAATAAAAATAAAAATGCGATAATTAGATTTGCAATTAAATATAAAATAAAGGAAATTAAATATGAAATAAAAGAATTATGCTTATTTAAACTTCCGTAATCATGATGTTTGACGTGTTGATTTTAGTTTTATGCCCATGAGTTAATTGTCCTTTGTCCTGGATTATTTAATATGTCCATACGGATTTGTCCATAATAGTCCATCAGTCATAAATATAAAGAGCGAAAGCCTTCGTCAAATTATTCTTATTCCCGAAGTCAAATATTCCAACTAATTGGGGATTCGAATTGTAACAAGGTTTTAATACTTTGTTTAATGAATACACCAGGTTATCGACTGAGTGTAAACCAAGGTTTTACTACTTTGTTAACAATTACACCAATTACCCTTGAATGTAATTCACTCCTGTTTCAACAAGTCTATTAACTATTAATCCAGTTCCGTGTCCGGTAAAATGAATAATTATTGGTATTTATAAATATCCCGTCCACCGTACCCAGTCAAGCGTATGTGGTTATATATAAATACGTCGAATTATAAGTTTGTATATTAAATTAACAAGGTATTGTTTAGTTAATATAAAACCCATTAATAGCCCATAGTCTAATTTCCACAAGTGTCGTTCTTTTATCCAAACCCCAATTATGGTACAAAGCCCAATTAACCAATTTTAGTAATTAGCCCAACATCATGATTACTTCGGATTAAATAAGCATAATAATAACTTAGCTACGAGACATTAAATTAAAAAGGTTGAACATAACTTACAATGATTAAAAATAGCGTAGCGTTACATGGACAGAATTTCGACTTACACCCTTACAACATTCGCTAACATACCCTTATTATTAGAATTATAATTAAAATTAAAATTAAAATATAAATATAAATATATTTACGTATACATATATAGAGAGAGATTGAATTATGGATGGATTTTGCGATCAAACTGCGTTTGCTTTTATAGGGTATTGAGTCCAGGGGAACTCCGCGACTCGCGGCATTTTTTTGCCTTCAAACTCCGCGAGTCGCGGAGTTTGAAATTCCAGCTCAACAGCTTTGGCTTCTTTCTTGCCGACGATTTTAAATATTAATATAATATATATATAATTTTTAAGAATTATTTATATATTATATTATATTCATGTGCATAGTTGACTTGTAATTTTTAGTCCGTTGAGTCGAGCGTTGAGAGTTGACTCTGGTCCCGGTTCCGGATTTTCGAAAGTCCTTGCGTACAATTTAATATCTTGTACTTTGAGTTTTGAATCTTGTACTCTTGTAATTTCGAGACGTTTCTTATCAATAATTGGAACCTCTTTGATTGTATTTTGTACTTTTGAGCTTTTTGGTCGTTTGCGTCTTCAATTCGTCGAATCTGTCTTTTGTCTTCACCTTTTAATATTTAAACGAATATCACTTGTAAATAGAACAATTGCAACTAAAAGCTTGTCTTTCTTGGGGAATAATGCTATGAAATGTATGTTCGTTTTAGCATTATCAAATATTCCCACACTTGAGCGTTGCTTGTCCTCAAGCAATATAGTCTTGAAATACTAGAATCACTTCTTTATTCTTCACACTTTGTACATCAGTGATTTCTATACGGCGGTATAAACAATGGTAGTAACGATATGGTTTACAGTCCCACATGACTATAAAAATTTAGATCCATTAAGGAAATTGGATCTTTATGAAAACATTTGATCTTTTGAAAATTAAATCTAGTTTTTACCCTAGATAAGTTTTCCGGAATAACCCTTCACCGGTGTTTACAAATTATTTTTGTAGGTTTGGTGGGTTTCAGATTTGAAAATTTTAGCTCAAAACTTGCGATTTTGTGTCACCCACTTGCTAACCTTGTATTAGGAAAGCAACACGTCCAGTATACTTGCTCCGTATATTACCTTTTGGTAAACTACCGTCTGGTTGTAAAGGAAAGCGTTGAACAAGCAACTGTTAAGGCAATGTCCCCTGACATGCTTTTAATTATGGTCTATAACGTGTCGGACGCAATTACTATCCTTTTTAGGAGCAATAGTAAAGCTCACCCTTTTAATTTGTCGGTCTGGCACAAGGTCCTGTCTTTGACCATGCTATGCAACCACCGTTCTTACGGTTGACACCCAATTTGGTTCAGGTGACCTAATGAATTCCAGGTGAATTCCTAGGATTTTACGTTCAATGGTAATGAACGCATTGAAAATGGGTTTTTAGAAAACAAATCGGTTTGTAATTTTGATCAAAATATTTTCTCGTTCAGGCTCGAGTTTAGATATCATTGAATTCCATGAGTTTGTAATTCTCAATCTTTAAGGTCAATCTCTAAGATTGAGTAATACCAGTCTTAAAATCTGATTTTTAATCTTTAAGGAGATTATCCTTTCTGGGGATCTGATTCATTAGTCTTATCCAGCTAATTTGCACGGTGCCCCCCCATTGTACGAGATAAATCCTTCTCATGGTTAGGATAAATCTGACCACTTGGCGACCCTGTTTAATGCTGAGGTCCGTGGATTTCCTGCTGATTTTAGTGATGACTTTTCTAGATTTTTCGTCAACCTACAGCTGGTCTGGACGACAACTTCCTGACCTAAATCAAGAAGCGCGTGTCTTTTTCGGAAGACTTTACTTCCTTTTAATGATGGAATTGATTCATCGTGTAGATCCATCTCTTCTTTTCTTTCATCGGGTAAAACAGTTTAGTTAGTCCAAAGCAAAAGTATTTTCAGTTTGATGTGATAATTCATCATAGAATACGAATGAATATAATTCATGAATGTAGTGATCTTTAAGAAGATAACACTCGCTAAAGTTTTACTTAAATTCCGATATGTCAAAATCAGAATATGTATTTGAATTTGTATGAAAATGGTTGTTCTTTAGTGAATGGATACATATGTGGATGTAAGTAGTATAGTTACTAATTATTGAATCAGAATTTGAAGAATGTACAATGTAAGATATTGATGTGAGATATAAATATTTCTCGGGTTTTACCTACCCGTTAAAATATTTTCACAATTAACAGTTTGTACAAAAGGATTTTTAATTACAATCTTTATGAAGATATACGTTCATATATGTATTCTTCACGTATAATATAGATTTAATGAGTTAATATACTATTAAAATCATTTGATTTGCGGTTGAAGCGAGAATAAATAATCTTCAAAACTTGAGAGATTACATAATCATCGCAGAATCTTTCTTTAATGAAGTTATGAATCAATACTCCATCGTTCATTGTTATTGATATACCTCAGTATATGATGTTGATGCTCGTGGAATTCTTGTGAAATTCACAAGGCACGAATGATGTTTTCTAAAGAGTTTTGAGTACATCGAAAATGAAAGTGTAAAACCAAACATGTATTTGAATAATACACTTAGTTTATTATGAAATGGAGTTTATTGTGATGAAGCAGTGATTAATGAGGAATGTATATCATAGCATATTAGTGAGATGAATTAACCAAGTAGTACATACTATTTAAGATTCACACGTAATAGCTTAATACGAAAAGATTTATTATTGTTCCAAACCATATATATATATATATATATATATATATATATATATATATATATATATATATATATATATATATATATATATATATATATATATATATATATATATATATATATATATAAAGTATACATATATAATTTTCAGGAAGAATGAGTCAATACATCTTAACTCATTATTACTAATATTCCTTGGTATCTATGGGGCGTATGATGTTGATATCCGAGGTACAGATTAAGGTGTTTGTTGTTGGTGAAGATGATGTTGTTGGTGGTGATGCTGTTGGTACTGGTGGTGATGCTGGTTATGCTGCTGGTGCTCGTAGGTTTCGCACCATATTCTCCAGAGCCACCACTCGAGCGCGAAGCTCATTGACTTCTTCTATTATTCCGGGGTGATTGGCGGTTCGGACAAGTGGATGAATAAGATCTAGAATTTTAGATATTATATATTCGTGACTGGATACCCTGGAAATGAGGGTGAAAATAGTGTTCCGAACGGGTTCGCCGGTAAGTGCTTCTGGTTCTTCACCAAGAGGTGAATTCGGTTGGTGGAAGGGATCACCTTCTTCTTGTCTCCATTGATTAAGTTTACTACGAACCCATCCCCAATTCATCCAAAATAGATGATGACTATTTGGTTGGTTCATTCCGGTTACGCTGCCATTGGAGCTCGAGGAGTTCAAGGAATCATGTGAGAAATCCATATTATCTGATCGGAATAAGGGTTTTTGTTATGAGATGAGTGTTGAATATTGAATGATATATTTGTCTTCTTGATATACGTATATATAGCAAAAAGATTTCCGTAATTTACGGAGGAAATTTAGGAAAAGTGTTAGACAAAGTTTATTAAGATAGATATGATAAGATATAATAAGATATGATGTGTCTATAATCCAATAATAGCAGTATGACGTGTCGAGATCATAAAATGATAAGTATGTAATCTGATAATCTTTCGATTAAAGACTTTTAATTCGTAATGGCCTATTCAGGTCTAGGGGCTTGAGCTATAGGATCCTCTAAATCGGTAATCCAAACCCTTCCATTCTAGAGTTTCGTAGACGCCATCCGTCAAGAAAATTCAATAACGAGAAATAAAAGGTATAAAAGTAATGAATATAAGTAGTGATGACATTATAATGTCTTTGAGATTCTCGATAACTCAATGACATTTTTCGGTTTGCAAACTGATGCATAAAGGCATAAAGCATATAGGTACGCGATATAACAGGGAGTTATATACGTTTGAGTATGAATAGTAACAAATATAGGAGTTTCAAAAATTCATGGATAATATTTCATGTAATACATATGTAATACACAAAACCATGATAAATGACATAGGAATGTCGAGAACGGTGTCGCATTTAAATGTGGTGGCGGAATTGAATACAACTTAGGAGAATGAGCAGAGTTCTTAGATTGGCTCGGCATTCTAAGATAAGTAAAGTTTCTAAAGTATAGTGTAGCATTTAACAGTTAAAGGCAACAATTAAATGCACTATAGTCAAAGGAAGTTGTAGTCCTACATTGCTAAGGTACCTAATTGTATAAGGCACACATAAGATGCAATCCTGGTTCTCTACAACAACCTGCTCTGATACCAATCTGTCACACCCCCAAAATGGACCAGGGGTAATTGTGACCAATCATATTATAACACAGTTGTATAAGCGAGAACGACTCTAAATGAGACGTTTTATTTATTAAATAAACAGCGGAAGCATTATTCAAAGTTTTACATCATAAGAGTACAGTAAATGGAAAATGTCTTAAACAAAATGATAAATATGAATGATGGACTCCATGCAAGCAGCAAAGCATACATCAATCATCTAGTAGCAAGTAGCAGCTAGCTCAATCATCACCTGAGACAAAACACGCTTAAAGTGTCAACCAAAAAGGTTGAGTGAAATTCATAGGTTTATAAATAATATCCAAAGTTTTAGACCACAAGATTTAGTTTAAAGTTGATTGATATAGAAATATCAATCTAAAAGTGTTGCTGCATTTTGTAATATCGCTACTAAACAAGTTTACCCTATGACACCTTGTACTGTCAGTGTCGTGGAATCATTATTATGTAACCAAAGACCAACGGTCGAATGGTTAGAGACGTTACTCTCAATAGGCCTACTCACAATAATTAAGTTTGCATTTAAACGTAGCAATTAACGATATTACGGTAGGGATTTAGCATGAATCAAAGCATGACAACATAGTTAACAATTTAGTACTTGTGTCTAAGCGTAAAACAATTATAAAGCAATCATGTGTCTCACCCCAAAAGTTGTAAAACAGTTATGAAACAGTAAAAAGTGGGGCTATGAAGTTCACCTTAGTAGCACAAAAGAGTATTCCACGAAAGAATTGAACAGAAGGACGTGACCGAGATCTCAACCTAGAGATAGATCGTATGATCAGACATTGCCTAACAGACAATAGTATATAGTACTATATTGATAGTAATGGTTCACTAAAGAATTTCCATTTTCGAAAGGTTACTATTTATGAAAAGTTTCCACTTATAGTAATTTTCCAATTTTAGAAAGTTCGGGTTAATCTTTAGCAAGACGTTGTATAACTTTACTCAAACTTCGTTGCTATCAAATAAGTCAGGAATGACCAGATGTAACCGGGGGCCCAGGACTCTTGACCAGAATCTAAGTCATGGCATTCGAGATCCACAAGATTACCCATAAATGGCAACCTAGACATCATTCACTTACGACCGTGAGTAGCGATGAAGTTCACATGAATTATACATTATCTTTGATTAACCTTCACTTTAGGTGTATACACACAACGAATTATTAATGTACTTAATAATTATATATGTGATAATATAACCTAAGTTTTATTTAATATTTAGTTATTATACCTTATTATGTCTTATATATATTAAATATAATTATCTTTAAATAAATACCTAAATTACTTCAAAAATAATAGTGTTTTATTAATCGAACATTATTTAAAAATGTCTAAATAATAAATTAAATATCTAAAAATTACATACATAATTTTTATAGTCTTAGTTAATCATATAGATTAGTAGAAAAATTTAAGAAAATGTTTTTATTATATTTTTGTATTTATTTTTGTTTTTACCCTTAATGTATTCACAAAACAATTTTAATTCTACATAATTACTAAATAAACCCAAATAATTATTTTTATAATTTTTATAAGTTTTTATCAGTCTAATAACCTGTAGAAAAATATTAAAAAAAAATATTTTTTTATTTTTTTATATTTATTCTTAATTTACCTTCGAATTACATAATAATAGAGTTTAATTATATAATAAATACCAATTCGACCCAAGTAATTATTTTTATAATTTTTTTCAGATCTATATAGGTTTTAAAAACTCAGAAAAAAATTATATATATTTTATTTTTGGTTAAAAGTATTTATTACGAATTTTACATTGTTTTTACGTTTAAACACTACATAATTCGTATTTAATTATAAATAATATTCCATAAATTATCAAAATTATTTTTATGCATCATAACACTTATAATACTAATTATAACATATAAACATAATTAATTTCGAATTTTACAAAGAATATACAATAAATATAAATATAAATGACAATATTGAAAAAAATTAATAAAAATAGAAAGTACCTCAAATTTTCTTCAAGGTTTTGAGAGAATAACTTAAGTTTTTGTGTTTGGTAAGAAAAAATGAATGAGGATCCATGTATTTATAGGTAAAAAATGGTTGGTGAAAAGAAAAAAAATAATAAAATAAAGGTGCCAATTTTGACAAAATAATAAAAACATGTTAAAAATGTTTTTAATAAGTTTTTGATTTTGAAAATATTTAGTCAAAATTCATGGGATCATTATTTAATTTATAAAAAAATCTTATTTCTTTTTATTTTTATTTTTTTTATAAGCTAAAAATATATATAATGATTACAATAATTTATCATTTAATTAATAATTATGTTACATATAGTTTTAAATATAATACGCATTAATATTAACTAAAGTTATTTTATATAATTAGTGTAAACTTTAGTTAACAGAACGTGTCGACTAAAAATAAATATTTGATCAACGTCGAATTTAATTATATATTACGTATGGATAACAACCCTATAGTCAAATTAGTCAATTCAGGCATGGAAATATGAGGGTTGTTATAGTACCTACCCGTTAAAAGAAATTTCGTCCCGAAATTTAGTTGTTGCCATTAATCGGTTTTGTTCGTACATAGACGAGGATATTTACGTTTTATTTGGTTTTCACGTTCCCAGGTATGCTCGGGGCCTTGCGTGAATTCCAACTGATAGAATATTGTTCTGTTTCAAAAATTAAAATCATACAAACCATAATTTCTACAAGTTCTTCTACGAAGTGCATTTTATTATTAATGCGGAGATCATTCAAAATGATGATGTTATACAAGTCATTTCAGTAAATTGGATATATAAAATGTGTTATGAATAATATCGAGCTCATTTAAACCTTTAGCGTTTATGCCACCATGCTAGGGTAGACAAAATAGAAAGGAGTTCATGAAAATCATAGTCGTGAAATTTGATAGAGATTGTCATTCTTTACAACAAGAATGATGAATATGAGTTGAAAATATTGTTTTATCAACATTGGGTAATATGGATAAAACGATTCGATTATAGGAAGAGTATAAATGAAGTTATCTTAAAAGTTTGAAATAAGGAAATATCAGTTTGCCTTAACTTTTGACATAATTAAAGGTGATTTTCGGAATTCAAGAGATTTAAAGGAAATCTTTATAATCTATAAGATTTGATTATCCGGTATTTACGAAATTTTGGGATTTCTTTGATTAAATGCGGTGAATTGCCTCGATTGCTGTGTTTGGAAATTTTGCTATAAATTAGCTTCTTCCGTTTCATTATCTTCACCACTTCTATACTTTCTTCCTAGATTCATACTTCCAAAAGATTTGTTAATATGCTCAATCCCGTATTGATATTTGTTATTATATTGACTATATATGCAGTCATGCTTCTTTTTCTTTTACCACCAGAGGAATCTGTTTACTTCTACAATTACCTTGGGGTTATAGTGTTTTTAATTCTCCCGTGTCTTTATGTTGCTATACGCATTGATATACACGGTTTGTAATTTTCGTGTTGTTATCGGGCTTTATATTTTCCCTTATATGTCGGAGCTCTATGCTCTTGTTTTTCCTTCCCAACTTCAAGTCAAGCGAATAATGGTCTAGAATTCGTAGGTATGGAGTTTCAAATGATCATAATATACAAAGCAGAAGGAAAGGTAATAGCACGATTTGATTTGTCAAATTACTAGAATTACTAAGGATAGAACTATCAAGAATATATGTTCTTGATATGTTCAGAGGTTAAGTAGAATGTAAAAGTCATGTAACATGGCAAATGATGATTATAAAGTCTATGAATCATCATCTTCCATTAAAAATTTAGCATGACTTACTGTAATATATTTGCATTGGCCTGACATCATTATATTATACTAACTCATGCTTCAATTCCCAACACTACCTCAAATCATTCAAAATTTAAACTTGTATGTTATAGAAATATAGAAACTAAAACAGTTTCCTTTATTATGTAACACAGAAAGTGCGAAGTGATAAATAATTTCGGACAAGAGTAGTTATGAATGTATCTTCGGAAATATGGAGGATATTTATAACGAAAGATACGATGATATCTTAGAATTTTCTAAGATCAAATGATAACGAGCAAAATTCTTCTGTAAGGATTTAGAATGCGTAAGGAGATCTTTTGTGATTTTCATCAGAAATCGAATCATCTAGATTCTTTGATTACAGGTTTAATCCTTGTGATTTGTCCACGGTCTCCTTCATCGTTTGCTCAATCTGTTTTTCAGCACCAAATTTTCTATCGAGCGTTCCCAATACCCCATTCTTTATCATCAAACTCCTGGCCATTTAGGCCATCTATAATTTTGCTGTTTCCTATGCATTTAATGCAGCCATATTTGAATCGTCGGTTATCAATCTGAGATGGTTTCAAGAAATTTCATTTTTAGATGATTGAACGCTGATTGTGATCGTCAAGATTCAAAGGATGTTTTCAAAAAATTTGAATTTCAAGTGTTTAAGCGTAAGATGCATCCATCAATGGATCTAACAGTTGACGAAGAAATGTTTGTGATTTTCAAAAGTAAGGAATTGTAAGTTCAGTGGTTTGATGTGATAATTCATCATAGAATACGAATGAATATAATTCATGAATGTTGTGATCTTTAAGAAGATAACACTTGCTAAAGTTTTACTTAAATTTCGATATGTCAAAATCAGAATATGTATTTGAATTTGTATGAAAATGGTTGTTCTTTAGTGAACGGATACATATGTGGATGTAAGTAGTATAGTTACTAATTATTGAATCAGAATTTGAAGAATGTACAATGTAAGATATTGATGTGAGATATAAATATTTCTCGGGTTTTACCTACTCGTTAAAATATTTTCACAATTAATAGTTTGTACAAAAGGATTTTTAATTACAATCTTTATGAAGATATACGTTCATATATGTATTCTTCACGTATAATATAGATTTAATGAGTTAATATACTATTAAAATCATTTGATTTGCGGTTGAAGCGAGAATAAATAATCTTCAAAACTTTAGAGATTACATAATCATCGCAGAATCTTTCTTTAATGAAGTTATGAATCAATACTCCATCGTTCATTGTTATTGATATACCTCGGTATATGATGTTGATGCTCCTGGAATTCTTGTGAAATTCACAAGGCACGAATGATGTTTTCTAAAGAGTTTTGAGTACATCGAAAATGAAAGTGTAAAACCAAACATGTATTTGAATAATACACTTAGTTTATTATGAAATGGAGTTTATTGTGATGAAGCAGTGATTAACGAGGAATGTATATCATAGCATATTAGTGAGATGAATTAACCAAGTAGTACATACTATTTAAGATTCACACGTAATAGCTTAATACGAAAAGATTTATTATTGTTCCAAATCATATATATATATATATATATATATATATATATATATATATATATATATATATATATATATATATATATATATATATATATATATATATATATAAAGTATACATATATAATTTTCAGGAATAATGAGTCAATACATCTTAACTCATTATTACTAATATTCCTTAGTATCTATGGGGCGTATGATGTTGATATCCGAGGTACAGATTAAGGTGTTTGTTGTTGGTGAAGCTGATGTTGTTGGTGGTGATGCTGTTGGTACTGGTGGTGATGCTGGTTATGCTGCTGGTGCTCGTAGGTTTCGCACCATATTCTCCAGAGCCACCACTCGAGCGCGAAGCTCATTGACTTCTTCTATTATTCTGGGGTGATTGGCGGTTCGGACAAGTGGATGAATGAGATCTAGAATTTTAGATATTATATATTCGTGACTGGATACCCTGGAAATGAGGGTGAAAATAGTGTTTCGAACGGGTTCGCCGGTAAGTGCTTCTGGTTCTTCACCAAGAGGTGAATTCGGTTGGTGGAAGGGATCACCTTCTTCTTGTCTCCATTGATTAAGTTTACTACGAACCCATCCCAAATTCATCCAAAATAGATGATGACTATTTGGTTGGTTCATTCCGGTTACGCTGCCATTGGAGCTCGAGGAGTTCAAGGAATCATGTGAGAAATCCATATTATCTGATCGGAATAAGGGTTTTTGTTATGAGATGAGTGTTGAATATTGAATGATATATTTGTCTTCTTGATATACGTATATATAGCAAAAAGATTTCCGTAATTTACGGAGGAAATTTAGGAAAAGTGTTAGACAAAGCTTATTAAGATATATATGATAAGATATAATAAGATATGATGTGTCTATAATCCAATAATAGCAGTATGACGTGTCGAGATCATAAAATGATAAGTATGTAATCTGATAATCTTTCGATTAAAGACTTTTAATTCGTAATGGCCTATTCAGGTCTAGGGGCTTGAGCTATAGGATCCTTTAAATCGGTAATCCAAACCCTTCCATTCTAGAGTTTCGTAGACACCATCCGTCAAGAAAATTCAATAACGAGAAATAAAAGGTATAAAAGTAATGAATATGAGTAGTGATGACATTATAATGTCTTTGAGATTCTCGATAACTCAATGACATTTTTCGGTTCGCAAACTGATGCATAAAGGCATAAAGCATATATGTACGTGATATAACAGGGAGTTATATACGTTTGAGTATGAATAGTAACAAATATAGGAGTTTCAAAAATTCATGGATAATATTTCATGTAATACATATGTAATACACAAAACCATGATAAATGACATAGGAATGTCGAGAACGGTGTCGCATTTAAATGTGGTGGCGGAATTGAATACAACTTAGGAGAATGAGCAGAGTTCTTAGATTGGCTCGGCATTCTAAGATAAGTAAAGTTTCTAAAGTATAGTGTAGCATTTAACAGTTAAAGGCAACAATTAAAGGCACTATAGTCAAAGGAAGTTGTAGTCCTACATTGCTAAGGTACCTAATTGTATAAGGCACACATAAGATGCAATCCTGGTTCTCTACAACAACCTGCTCTGATACCAATCTGTCACACCCCCAAAATGGACCAGGGGTAATTGTGACCAATCATATTATAACACAGTTGTATAAGCGAGAACGACTCTAAATGAGACGTTTTATTTATTAAATAAACAGCGGAAGCATTATTCAAAGTTTTACATCATAAGAGTACAGTAAATGGAAAATGTCTTAAACAAAATGATAAATATGAATGATGGACTCCATGCAAGCAGCAAAGCATACATCAATCATCTAGTAGCAAGTAGCAGCTAGCTCAATCATCACCTGAGACAAAACACGCTTAAAGTGTCAACCAAAAAGGTTGAGTGAAATTCATAGGTTTATAAATAATATCCAAAGTTTTAGACCACAAGATTTAGTTTAAAGTTGATTGATATAGAAATATCAATCTAAAAGTGTTGCTGCATTTTGTAATATCGCTACTAAACAAGTTTACCCTATGACACCTTGTACTGTCAGTGTCGTGGAATCATTATTATGTAACCAAAGACCAACGGTCGAATGGTTAGAGACGTTACTCTCAATAGGCCTACTCACAATAATTAAGTTTGCATTTAAACGTAGCAATTAACGATATTACGGTAGGGATTTAGCATGAATCAAAGCATGACAACATAGTTAACAATTTAGTACTTGTGTCTAAGCGTAAAACAATTATAAAGCAATCATGTGTCTCACCCCAAAAGTTGTAAAACAGTTATGAAACAGTAAAAAGTGGGGCTATGAAGTTCACTTTAGTAGCACAAAAGAGTATTCCACGAAAGAATTGAACAGAAGGACGTGACCGAGATCTCAACCTAGAGATAGATCGTATGATCAGACATTGCCTAACAGACAATAGTATATAGTACTATATTGATAGTAATGGTTCACTAAAGAATTTCCATTTTCGAAAGGTTACTATTTATGAAAAGTTTCCACTTATAGTAATTTTCCAATTTTAGAAAGTTCGGGTTAATCTTTAGCAAGACGTTGTATAACTTTACTCAAACTTCGTTGCTATCAAATAAGTCAGGAATGACCAGATGTAACCGGGGGCCCAGGACTCTTGACCAGAATCTAAGTCATGGCATTCGAGATCCACAAGCTTACCCATAAATGGCAACCTAGACATCATTCACTTACGACCGTGAGTAGCGATGAAGTTCACATGAATTATACATTATCTTTGATTAACCTTCACTTTAGGTGTATACACACAACGAATTATTAATGTACTTAATAATTATATATGTGATAATATAACCTAAGTTTTATTTAATATTTAGTTATTATACCTTAGTATGTCTTATATATATTAAATATAATTATCTTTAAATAAATACCTAAATTACTTCAAAAATAATAGTGTTTTATTAATCGAACATTATTCAAAAATGTCTAAATAATAAATTAAATATCTAAAAATTACATATATAATTTTTATAGTCTTAGTTAATCATATAGATTAGTAGAAAAATTTAAGAAAATATTTTTATTATATTTTTGTATTTATTTTTGTTTTTACCCTTAATGTATTCACAAAACAATTTTAATTCTACATAATTACTAAATAAACCCAAATAATTATTTTTATAATTTTTATAAGTTTCTATCAGTCTAATAACCTATAGAAAAATATTTAAATTTTTTTTTATTATTTTATATTTATTCTTAATTTACCTTCGAATTACATAATAATAGAGTTTAATTATATAATAAATACCAATTCGACCCAAGTAATTATTTTTATAATTTTTTTCAGATCTATATAAGTTTTAAAAACTCAGAAAAAAATTATATATATTTTATTTTTGGTTAAAAGTATTTATTACGAATTTTACATTGTTTTTACGTTTAAACACTACATAATTCGTATTTAATTATAAATAATATTCCATAAATTATCAAAATTATTTTTATGCATCATAACACTTATAATACTAATTATAACATATAAACATAATTAATTTCGAATTTTACAAAGAATATACAATAAATATAAATATTGTGACGATCGCTCCAAATCCATATGGACGAACACGTCATTCATTGATTTCATTGCGAGGTATTTGACCTCTATATGATACGTTTTGTAAACATTGCATTCTTTTGAAAAGGCACACCATAAATGTATATTTAAATCAAAGGTTTTCGACATCTGATGATTTCTACATATAGACAATCACCGTATATAATAGTTTACAATAGTACTTTCGTTGACAATGCAGTCAAAATAAGGTACATGGTAATGAATTGGTGAATGCAACGTTTTCTTGAAAAATATGCCATGTAAGACTCCATGCACATAGCTTGTATATCATAATAGCAAACAGCGAAAGACTTCTAGGGAACCTGAGAATAAACATGCTAACAAGTGTCAACACAAAGGTTGGTGAGTTCATAGTTTTTAATGTTGCGCATAATCTGTATATAAAGGTGGATCACAAGATTTCAGTTGTTCAATCCAGAAACGTTTATCAAAATATTCTACGAAATTGAGCACCCTGGTAACTAAACTTAACGTATATATAATTTGTACCCTTTGTATAATCATCCTAATAATACACGCAAACCAACGTGTACGCTTCTCAAATAGCATACGTCCGTTAAAAGGCTAGTGCTCTAGCTCGGACGGGGATATCAAGCCCTATGGATCCATATACTACTACTCGCGCCCACCAGTTCTTATAACTGGCAGTTAACAGTTACCAAAGCTAAGGGATTTTCTGTTCAAACTCAGTGTAGAATTTAGTATGTACTTGTATCCATTGTGTTTTAAATAAAGTGCATGTATTCTCAGCCCAAAAATATATATTGCAAAAGCAATTAAAAAGGGATCAATGAAACTCACACATATAGATATTGTAAAACAGTTATTAAATCATTTGCATGTGTTCTCAGCCCAAAAACATAAAGAGTAAAAGGGAGCAAATGAAACTCACCTTAGCAGCACATAAAGTTGTTCATCGTAATGTGTCCGAAACCCGAAATATCAAATAATCGTAGATCTCAACCTAGAGAACATATGTTGGTCAATAAATGTCTATCAAGCTAGGTCTGTTCATAGTGTATCACAACCCTAATGCTCGAGATCGACATACAAAAGTTTATCAAAAGTCATTTCAAAAAGTCATTCTGACTTTAGTTCAACAAAACGAGACGTGCCTTATATAAGGATTCATTTACTCGGTTGGTAATATTTAAAAATCCATTTTATCAATCTCGTAAACAAGTTGTTTAAATCTTAATTGTAGATTCAAAAGCAATTTCAATTAACGTCAATCATAATTCAGTTGCTTATATCTTTTAATCCGTTCATCGAAACTATTCGATATCTAAATGAAAAGTTATTGATTTTTCGCTAGCTTTCCAAAAATATGTATATCATATACCTTTTACCAGTAATATATGTATTTAATTCGTGATTTATTATAAACTGTTTAGCGACGAAATTTAGCATACAAGCATGTATAAATATATATATACTCGAGCACTAGACATGGATACACAATTATTATGTAAAAGATAAAATATAAGTACTTACATATCAATATTGAGATTCAATATTGTAGGAAAGTACGTAGACGTAACGGAGATGATAAACACTAGTTTTGACTTGCAAACAAAACCCTTGAACAATACCCATAACCTCCTTAGTAATAACCCATATTTTCCTTAGCTCTATCCCTCTCGAAAACCCATTTTTGAAAGTGACACGCTCATAACCTCGTCGTAGTATTTTATGTATAATACTAATTATTAATAATACTAATAATAATAAGATTAATAATAATATTAATCTTAATAATAATAATAATAATAATAATAATAATAATAATAATAATAATAATAATAATAATAATAATATAACAGAGGGAGTAATTGTGCAACAAATGAACAAAAATCGTCGAAATTTATAGATGTTTGCTGGGATCTGTCACCATGCGATCGCATGGCTCCCATGACCAATTCCCATGCGATCGCATGGATTGGTTTTACAGCTCACAATGTTTTATCGTGTAACTCGTCGACATATAAATTGAATTTAAAATTTTAAAAAGTCGTATTTATTAAATACTTCAGGGGTATTCTATGTAACTTATAATTAATAATTTCTATCATGTCGTTTTCATGTGAATAGTAAATGAATTAATTTAAATTCAACTATTTAAGCTACACGTTGTACGTTGTGCTTTACAAATTGTACATTATTAATTTAACTTTGTTTCTTAAAAAAAAATACAAAAATTATATCATAAAAATAAAATGACTTAATACGTAAAAATTTTAATTTGAAATAGCATCGTTTAATAGTAAATTTTTAATCATTTCGTATATAAATATTATCCGCATGATTCCATATATATCGAAAACTCTTATATTTATTAAAATATGTATATAATACATGTTATGACGTTCGTGAATCGTTGGACAAACAGGGTGGTTAACCGTTATATATAAAAAATCATTTTCAAAAGTTTCAAAATTCATTGCTTATCATGTCGAAAATATTAAATCATATAGAGAATTGGTTTAAATAAGTCGAAATTCTCCGGGTCATCACAGTACCTCCCCGTTAAAGAAATTTCGTCCCGAAATTTGAGTGAGGTCGTCATGGCTAACAATAAAAATGTTTTCATGATGAATATGAGTTGATAAATAGAATTTCTATCATCGTTGAATAATATGGATAAAACAATCCAATTACTCGAAGCGTACGAGGGAAGTTATCGTAAAAGAGTGAAATGAAGAATAGAGATGCATCTTATCTCTTGACGTAGTAACGATTGATTTCCGGAATTTAAAGAATAGAAAATCTTCTTAATCTAAATAAGATTTGATTCTTCGGAATTTACGGAAATTATGATTTTTTTTTTTTTGATTAAATGCGCAATCTGCCTCGATTGCTATGTCTGGTATTTAGCTATAAATTGACCTCTTCCGTTTCATTTATTTTCACCACTCCTATAATCTTCTTTCTTATTTCATACATCCCAATAGATTGTGAAAATGCTTAATCCAGTTCTGATTCTTGATATTTTCCTGGCTATCGTATCCTTCATTCTTCTTTTTCATCTGCCACCAGAGGAAGTTATTTTCTTCTACTATTACCTTGGGGTTATAGTGTTTTTCATTCTCCCGTGTCTTTATATTGCTATACGCATTGATATACACGGTTTGTAATTTCGGAGTTGTTATCGGGCTTATATTCTCCTTTATATTTCGGAGCTTCATGCTTTCTTTTTCTCTTCCCGACTTTAAGTCAAGCGAATAATGGTCCAAAATTCGTAGGTATGGATTTTGAAATGAACATAATTAATATTATAAGAAAGAAATGGTAATGGCACAATATGACTTGTCAAATTACCAGAATACCTCGGAAAAAATCGAATCATCAAGAAAAATATTTTCTTGATATGTTTAGAGGTTAAATAGAATGAAAGAGTTATGTAACATGGTTCATGATGAGGGTGTGATCTGTGAACCTTTATCACATTCCACTAGAAACTCAGCATGACTTACTTTAATATAATCACGTTGATCAAGTGTCATTATATTATACTAACACGTGCTTCAATTCCCAACATTACTTCAAAACATCTATTTTTCGAATTTTTCAGATTTTAGAAACTAAAATAGTTTCTTTTATGATGTAACACAGATAGAGCGAAGAGATGAATGATTTCAGATAAGAATGGTTATAAAAAAGTATCTTCAGAAATATGGAGGATATTTATAATAGAAGATACAATGATATCTTAGAATTTCTAATATCAGAGGATGATGCGAAAAATCTGTCTGTGAAGGTTTAGAATAAGAAGTAAGGTTCTTACTAATGGTTTCAGCAGACACTGAATTATTTGGATTCTTTGAAGGCAGGTTCAGTCTTTGTGATTTATCCACAGCCTCCTTCATACTTTGCTCAATCCGTTTTCCAGTTCCAAACCTTCTCTTTTTCTCAGCTTTACCACCATACTATTCTTTATCATTAAACTTTTGACTGTTAAGGTCGTTTACAGTTTTTGCTGCTTCATCAGCATTGTTCCAATTTCAGCGAACTAGTTCATAGTTTGGGATGTTTTTTTTTTTAGAAACTTCACATTCGAAGTATGTAAGTCTAAAAGATAGACATTATATGTATATATAACTGTTGATGTAGAATTGCTGCGATATTCGAAATACTGATTGCTAATTCCAGTAGTTGATATGGCAATTATTGTTACAAAATGTGGATGAGTACATGATAGGGTTTCAATGAATATTATGATTTTTCGGAAGGTCAAAGATCAATGGAGTTGTTAGTAAATTTACTGCTAATGTGGTGGAACATGAAAGGTTTCCCAGTAACAAGAACGTATATATCAAAGTCACAATAAGGCTAATATGAAAAGTCGAAGTTGGTTGGAAGTGTGATAAAACTGGATACTTTGAAAAGGATTGCAAGATTGTTTTCGGTAAAAACAACGCTAAAGGATCTTGCACAGTTATGAAGTCAAAATATAGCTTTGAAAGATATCGAGATCTAAGAATGATGTCATCGGTTCAGAGTTATGACTTGGATTCTGATCCGTCAATATGTAATCGAATTTGTATGAAAACGATTGTATATCGTTGTGAGCATTGTTAATAATTTTTGAATCAAAGTTGAAGAATGTACAGTGTAACATATTAATTGCGAACTTATATATCAAAGTTATAATAAGGCTTATTCGAATGAATAATTGAAGTTGATTTGTTGGAGCTGTGACAAAACTGTCTATGTTGAAAAGGGTTTGAAAAGTTATTTTTGTTAATAAATGCTAAATGGTCTGACACGATTACATGTTAAACTATGACTTTGGTTTCGAGAGTTTTTCAGGTGCATAACTGTGAGTAACATGTGGTTGGATCATCATCTCGATGGTTCATTGTTTGAAGTGTTTTTCAGAAATTTCGGACGGTTTGAACACATATTGTAATCGTTAATATACATATGATGTTCTAGCACAGTTTTGAAATCAAAGTATAGCTTTGAAAGATGTAGGGATCTAAAAGTGATGATATCGGGTATATCTCTACTTGGATTCTGATATGTTAAAATCAGAATATGTAATTGATTTTGAATGAGTATGGTTGTTTTGATTTCTATGAAAGAATGTTTCTCGTTATGAAAGTAGTTGATGATTGGATGAATCAGAATCGAAAAATATAACGTGTTAATTATGGATTTATATATCTCTCGGGTATTACCTACCCGTTAAAATATTCTCACCATTAACAGTTTATACAAAAGAATTTTCTTAATTACAATCTTTATGAAAATATACCTACATATATATTTTCTTTAGATGTAATCATGGATTTAATGAGCTAACATAATATTAATCTCATCTGGTTTTTGACTAGGACTAGAATATATAATCTCTAAAACTTTTAGAAGCTACATATTCTCTGCAGAATATTTCTTCGATGAAGTTATGAATCAATACTTCATCGTTTGTTGTTGTTGTTGTTGGTATTCCTTGGTATCTATGGTGCGTATGACGTTGATGTTCGAGGTACAGATTGTGATGTTAAGGTGTGGGATGCGGATGTTATTGTTGGTGGTGGTGATGGTACTGTTGGTGTTGCTGATGGTGGTACTGTTGCTGTCGGTGCTGCTGGTGGTGCTTGTAACCTTTGCACCACATTCTCCAAAGCCACTACCCGAGCGCGAAGCTCGTTGACTTCTTCTATTACACCGGGGTGATTGTTGGTTCGGACGAGTGGATGAATAAGATCTAGAATTTGAGATAATATATAATCGTGACGAGACACTCTGGAAATGAGAGAGAAAATGGTGTCTCGAACAGGTTCGCCGGTAAGTGCTTCAGATTCTTCGCCAAGAGGGCAATGTGGTGGATGGAAGGGATCACCTTCTTCTTGTCTCCAATGATTGAGGAGGCTACGAACCCATCCCCAATTCATCCAGAATAGATGATGGCTAATTGGTTGATCCATTCCGGTTACACTGTCTTCGGAGTTCAGGTGAATATCCATATCGGAATAGCTGTCGAAATTTAAGGAATTTGAACTAGATACGGGATCCATCTTGTATAATTAGGGAGATTATTTTTGATATGAATTAGATTATAGAATTTAGTTTGGTATTCTTCAATACATAATTTACATATGTATATATAATACCAAATTCCATAAATCACGGAGAAATTTTCGGAAGATGTCAGGAAAAGTTTACAGTATCCGATATGCTAAGATATGTATTAGAAGATATGCTGAGATATGAATTTTATCTACACACTATTCATGCAATAACTGCAGGTAAACGTGTCTAGACTTAAGAATGATAAGCATGTAATTTCTGACAAGAAATGATAAGTAAAACTTTTGACATGTAGACACAGTCGAAGTCCAGACTTACTAATGCATTCTAACAACTATCAGTTAGACACACTCATGCAAGACCTGGTTCACTAGGACCAACGCTCTGATACCAACTGTGATGATCGCTCCAAATCCATATGGACGAACACGTCATTCATTGATTTCATTGCGAGGTATTTGACCTCTATATGATACGTTTTGTAAACATTGCATTCTTTTGAAAAGGCACACCATAAATGTATATTTAAATCAAAGGTTTTCGACATCTGATGATTTCTACATATAGACAATCACCGTATATAATAGTTTACAATAGTACTTTCGTTGACAATGCAGTCAAAATAAGGTACATGGTAATGAATTGGTGAATGCAACGTTTTCTTGAAAAATATGCCATGTAAGACTCCATGCACATAGCTTGTATATCATAATAGCAAACAGCGGAAGACTTCTAGGGAACCTGAGAATAAACATGCTAACAAGTGTCAACACAAAGGTTGGTGAGTTCATAGTTTTAATGTTGCGCATAATCTGTATATAAAGGTGGATCACAAGATTTCAGTTGTTCAATCCAGAAACGTTTATCAAAATATTCTACGAAATTGAGCACCCTGGTAACTAAACTTAACGTATATATAATTTGTACCCTTTGTATAATCATCCTAATAATACACGCAAACCAACGTGTACGCTTCTCAAATAGCATACGTCCGTTAAAAGGCTAGTGCTCTAGCTCGGACGGGGATATCAAGCCCTATGGATCCATATACTACTACTCGCGCCCACCAGTTCTTATAACTGGCAGTTAACAGTTACCAAAGCTAAGGGATTTTCGGTTCAAACTCAGTGTAGAATTTAGTATGTACTTGTATCCATTGTGTTTTAAATAAAGTGCATGTATTCTCAGCCCAAAAATATATATTGCAAAAGCAATTAAAAAGGGATCAATGAAACTCACGCATATAGATATTGTAAAACAGTTATTAAATCATTTGCATGTGTTCTCAGCCCAAAAACATAAAGAGTAAAAGGGAGCAAATGAAACTCACCTTAGCAGCACATAAAGTTGTTCATCGTAATGTGACCGAAACCCGAAATATCAAATAATCGTAGATCTCAACCTAGAGAACATATGTTGTTCAATAAATGTCTATCAAGCTAGGTCTGTTCATAGTGTATCACAACCCTAATGCTCGAGATCGACATACAAAAGTTTATCAAAAGTCATTTCAAAAAGTCATTCTGACTTTAGTTCAACAAAACGAGACGTGCCTTATATAAGGATTCATTTACTCGGTTGGTAATATTTAAAAATCCATTTTATCAATCTCGTAAACAAGTTGTTTAAATCTTAATTGTAGATTCAAAAGCAATTTCAATTAACATCAATCATAATTCAGTTGCTTATATCTTTTAATCCGTTCATCGAAACTATTCGATATCTAAATGAAAAGTTATTGATTTTTCGCTAGCTTTCCAAAAATATGTATATCATATACCTTTTACCAGTAATATATGTATTTAATTCGTGATTTATTATAAACTGTTTAGCGACGAAATTTAGCATACAAGCATGTATAAATATATATATACTCGAGCACTAGACATGGATACACAATTATTATGTAAAAGATAAAATATAAGTACTTACATATCAATATTGAGATTCAATATTGTAGGAAAGTACGTAGACGTAACGGAGATGATAAACACTAGTTTTGACTTGCAAACAAAACCCTTGAACAATACCCATAACCTCCTTAGTAATAACCCATATTTTCCTTAGCTCTATCCCTCTCGAAAACCCATTTTTGAAAGTGACACGCTCATAACCTCGTCGTAGTATTTTATGTATAATACTAATTATTAATAATACTAATAATAATAAGATTAATAATAATATTAATCTTAATAATAATAATAATAATAATAATAATAATAATAATAATAATAATAATAATAATAATAATAATAATAATAATAATAATAATAATATAACAGAGGGAGTAATTGTGCAACAAATGAACAAAAATCGTCGAAATTTATAGATGTTTGCTGGGATCTGTCACCATGCGATCGCATGGCTCCCATGACCAATTCCCATGCGATCGCATGGATTGGTTTTACAGCTCACAATGTTTTATCGTGTAACTCGTCGACATATAAATTGAATTTAAAATTTTAAAAAGTCGTATTTATTAAATACTTCAGGGGTATTCTATGTAACTTATAATTAATAATTTCTATCATGTCGTTTTCATGTGAATAGTAAATGAATTAATTTAAATTCAACTATTTAAGCTACACGTTGTACGTTGTGCTTTACAAATTATACATTATTAATTTAACTTTGTTTCTTAAAAAAAATACAAAAATTATATCATAAAAATAAAATGACTTAATACGTAAAATTTTTAATTTGAAATAGCATCGTTTAATAGTAAATTTTTAATCATTTCGTATATAAATATTATTCGCATGATTCCATATATATCGAAAACTCTTATATTTATTAAAATATGTATATAATACATGTTATGACGTTCGTGAATCGTTGGACAAACAGGGTGGTTAACCGTTATATATAAAAAATCATTTTCAAAAGTTTCAAAATTCATTGCTTATCATGTCGAAAATATTAAATCATATAGAGAATTGGTTTAAATAAGTCGAAATTCTCCGGGTCATCACAAATATAAATGATAATATTGAAAAAAATTAATAAAAATAGAAAGTACCTCAAATTTTCTTCAAGGTTTTGAGAGAATAACTTAAGTTTTTGTGTTTGGCAAGAAAAAATGAATGAGGAGCCATGTATTTATAGGTAAAAAATGGTTGGTGAAAAGAAAAAAAAATAATAAAATAAAGGTGTCAATTTTGACAAAATAATAAAAACATGTTAAAAATGTTTTTAATAAGTTTTTGTTTTTGAAAATATTTAGTCAAAATTCATGGGCTCATTATTTAATTTATAAAAAAAATCTTATTTCTTTTTATTTTTATTTTTTTTATAAGCTAAAAATATATATAATAATTAAAATAATTTATCATTTAATTAATAATTATGTTACATATAGTTTTAAATATAATACGCATTAATATTAACTAAAGTTATTTTATATAATTAGTGTAAACTTTAGTTAACAGAACGTGTCGACTAAAAATAAATATTTGATCAACGTCGAATTTAATTATATATTACGTATGGATAACAACCCTATAGTCAAATTAGTCAATTCAGGCATGGAAATATGAGGGTTGTTATATTAATGGTAACCAAGTGTTTAAGATAAAAATTTTAAAATCTGAAAGAATTTAACCCCTTCCCACACTTAAGATCTTGCAATGCCCTCATTTGCAAGAGATCAGTAACAATTTAAATTATTGAGGGTGATTTGTGTGAAAATGATTAAATTTTACCAAAGTTTCCAAACATATTTGTGTTTGTGTTTAATGATAAATGGTGCACATCATTTGTTCATTCCGTCTTGTTGTTATATCACATTTATTTTGCATCTTGTCGTCAAAATTAGTTGCTTTTGCTGAACTTAATGCCAGTCTTTGAAAATGAGTTGTTTTACCCTGTTGTGTACATAAGATAAACTGCAAACATATATACATATTTTTGAAGTTTGGTATATTACCCCACATTCAAAAATTATTGAAATCTAAGAATAAAAGTTAGAAAATTATAAAAACTATTACAATATTAACATAAGTATTAAACGTATCAACATTACAAATTACAAAATAAATAAAATTAAGTAGACTAGGGATGATACTGATACCAGTAGGGGTTCCATGCATAACCATAGGTGCTATAAAATGTTTCGGCTGGGTTATACGTAGGATACGGTGGTTGGATCTCTATAGACCAGGGAGGGAATATGGGCGATGGAGTAGTAATATAGTTTCTACCTATATGTTGGCAATAAGCTATGATTTGGTTTTGATGAACTTGCCAATCTTCAAATGCTCTATGTCTAGCATTTTTATACTCTTGTGAAGCTATAAACCTTTGCATTTCTGCCATTTCATTTCCCCCTCCTACATTACCTTGCTGTTGGTTTCTCTCAACCTGTGGATGTCTACCATTATATCGTGCTGCGGCGTTATTTCGCCTCTTCAAAACTTTCGCACCATGGTATAAATTTAAACCTATTGTATCTCGGGGTTCTGGTTCTTCGATTAGTAATCTCCCCCGACTTATATCCACACCGAGATATTCAGCAATCAAAGTAATAAATATACCACCTCCTATTATGCTATGCGGTCTCATTCCCCTAACCATAGCTGATAAATAATAACCCACACAATAAGGTATACTTACAGCGCTTTGTGGGTCTCGAATACACATGTGGTAAAATAAATCCTGTTCATTTACCTTTTCTTTGTTCTTACCTCTTTGTGTAATCGAATTAGCTAAAAACCTATGAATTACTCTTAACTCTGCTCTATCTATATCCAAATAAGAGTGATTTCCCCCTTTAAATCGGTGATGGCTAGTCATTTGACTCCATACACCATGTGTATCAAAATTTTCGTCTATCTTTTAGTATCAACCCTCTACAATCGGCAGATGCTAACTCCTCAGGCGTATATATACGTAAAGCCTGAGTCATGTCTAGTAAAGACATGTGGTTCATCGAACTTCCTAACAAAAATCTAATAAAAGATCGATCGGTTAAACTAGCTACTCGATCATTTAATTCTATACTACACAACAATTCTTCACACCATACTTTATATACAGGTCTACGCATGTTGAATAACCGTACCCAATCGTTAAAAGTAGAATTACCATACCTATGTGCAAGTAATTCCCTAATTGGCCCGGCCAATTCTACAGCTTCTAATGGTCCCCATTCTATGACCCTAGGTACTTCAACAGCTTTAGAATGAAGAGTATGCAAACCCCTTTGGTATTTTGGATAATCTATCCAAAGTCTGTCAAATCTCAGGTTCGGGTGCAAATCTTCCAAGTTCATATCAGAAAATGTCATGACTGGATGAGGTATATCTTGTTTGTAGTAGTTATCCACCTCCTGTTGTTCCGTATTCTCAGCAGGAGCATTGCAAGCTTGGGATGAAGATTTACCCCTTTCAGTCTGCAAAACACATCAAACACAATTTTTGTGCATCCAAATATGCATTAGTGTCAGCAAAATCATCAATCAAAATAATTACAATGACATGATCAATTTATATCAAACTTAAGCTCATTTTCATATTTTCATCAAATCTACACTTTTTCAAATAAGCATATACGAAAATGTTCGCCAAGTTCATAAGCATTCAACTCAAATAACATGTCAAAATAATCATTACTAGCAATTAAACAAGTTTCAAATGGCATTATCTCTCAAAAATCAAGTTCATGAATTTTAGACTTGAAAAAGTCCACTTTAATTCTCAAAATCATGTTTAGGCTCAAATTTTGGATCATTTAACTACCTAAATATGTTACACTACTTAATTTAGCAACAATTCATGACAAAAATCGGCCATAACCTATTTATATCAAAAAGCCCCAAATTTGCTCAAGAACACAAACCCTAGATTACTCAAAATTTGAAGTTTAAGGCTTCTAATCATATTAAATAGCATCAATCTAGGTTATACAAGCATAATACATAAACAATTTAAGCATAATTACACTAAAAAGCATCAAAATCAAATTGGGTATAAAATTGCTCAAGAACACTAATTTTTGGATTAAATGGTGTTCAGGTGTAGAAATTTACCGTTTTTCTTGAGTAATTCCTTGATAGCATCCTTCTCAACATGATTTTAGTAAAAGATTTGATGATTAACGGTGAAAAATTGTGAATTTGGGAGGTCTTTTTCGGGTTTTTTCGGGTTTTATTTTCGCAGTATTTGTGTTGTGGTGTGAGGATACTGATCTGATTACGTTTTTATTTTTTTCTGGGTTTTGGTCCCTCCGCGAGTCGCGGTGTTTGACCCTTCAAACTCCGCGAGTCGCGGAGTTTGTATTTTTTTTTTACACATCTTATACTAATTAAAACAATTAAATAATTAATTTTAAAATTTTGTTTCCCTTGTTATTTAGGATGAGGTCGTTTCGGATCGATGTCCTAGTCCGTCCTTCGACAAAATTTTAAAATTTGTCTTTTTGTAGCGATTGTTTTAAAAGCTAAGATTTTTGGGTTTTTTTTTAATGTTTTTGGCATACTTTAATTCAATAAGATTAAAAATAATGATAATAAAAGTTCTCGTCCCTCCCTCGGGTAAAGCAATTTCGGTTCAAAGACCTAGTCTTCAACTTACGACGAATTTTAAAAATCATATTTTTAACTTAATGAGATAAAGTAAATTTCTGTTTTTAAATTCACACCAACTTAAATTAAAAATACATAAAATTCAAAATTAATATTAAAAATTCACACTAAACTTAAAATTTGAAATGCATAAAATTAAAAATTCATATTTTAAAAATTAAAAATTCACACCAAACTTATATTAATTTTTCAAATATTTACAATTTTAAATATATTGATTTTACAAAGTTTACAATATTAATTTAAGATTTATATATTAATTTTAAAAACATGGTAAAAATAAAATTAAAAATCTTTTTGACTTTTATCCCACTTTAATCAATCAAATATTATCAAAAATATGCGCCCCTCTTTTCGGTAAAGTAATTTCGGTTCCAAGACCTAATTTAACTCATGACGAATTTTTGAAATATTTTAGGTTGATTGATTAAAGATATTTATACCTTAAGAATAAACGTTAAATTTCGCAGTGATGTAATAAATTTTTGTATGATATCAATAATTTCGGTCGCCAAACCTAATTTTATTCAATACCAATTTAATACTTTATAGCGAACAAATTAGCGTTTATTATCAAAAGGTTAAAAATAAAAATAAAAATAAAAATAAAAATAAAAAAAACTGTACAGACTTACCTGTGAGATAGTATTCTTAGTTATATGATCTATACCATTCATAAGATAGTCGGTTTAATTGGTTTTCCATGGCTACATAGGCGTAACCTCGAGCATTCAGTGTTTTTTCTTCTAAACATATGAACGGTCCGTCTCTGCATAAATTAACAAATTCGGTGTTTGAATAGGTTTGATTATTTGAACATTTACCTCCATGTGACCATTTTCCGCATTTGTGACATCTTTCTAGGTGTCGTGCTCTTCTTTTTTGCTGCGGATTTTGATTTTCCTTTACCAAATTGTAACTTATTATCTTCGCATCTGGATTCTTTTCTTACTCCGTCTAATCTTTCTCTGATTACTGATACTATTTCACTCGGAAGTGTGTCATTATTACGTTTAGTGATCAAAGCGTGTAGCATTAGACCATGGTTTAGTTCACAGGAAGTCTTCATTTCGTAAAAACCTAAAAAAATAAAAATTCAGAATGGGGTTAGAAGACTAGTTCTTTAGGGTCTGCTAGGGAAAGACCATTCGGGTTCCATTTTCGAGAACTACACGAAAACAGAAAATCTAACTCTAACAGAAATACATAAACTTCCCTATACTTAGTTGAAATTGTGATTAACATTATTTTCAATTGAATCATCAACAACTTGTATATCTTTGACTTTTACTTCAATCCATTTGTTGATTTCCTCCGTAACTTTCACAAATTCAACTAACATCTCCTTTTATTTTGACGATAAATTGGATATTAATCGGTTATATAACTTAAAGTTTCCTTTAATCTTAGCATCGTGAATCCGTTTATAAAGTTTCTTCGTTGAACTGTTAAAAATGGGTTCATCTAATTTCGTATCATCAACGGCATTCTTTGTGATTGGATCATCATTAAGTGTTTCTTTATCTTCCCCACACTTATGCGTTTTTATTGGTCTAACAGTTTTGGTTTGTGGAGATCTAAACTTTCGGTTCACAAAGGTGATCGATGTATCACCATCCCTAAGTGTCATTCTACCTTCTCTTACATCAATGAATGCCTCGGTGGTTGCTAAAAATGGGCGACCTAGAATTAGAGGAATATCAAGGTTTTCCTCCATATTAATCACTATGAAGTTTGCAACAAAGGTCAAACTTCCCACGTTAACAAGTAAATTATTTGCTATTCCAACCGGGTGTTTAATGGTTTGGTCAAATGATTGAACACCTATTTTGGTTGGTTTAATTTACCCATGCCTAATCTTTTGTATAAGGAAAGAGGCATAATATTTGCACTTGCTCCTAAATCTGCGAGTCCATTATATACATCACCATCATTAAGCAAGCAAGAAATGATAAATTCACTCGGGTCTCCTGCTTTAGTAAGTCGAGTTGGTTTGTAAACCTTTTTCGTGTGTTCTTTCCTTGGTTCTTTCACTTCTATTTGAATTTCTTGTTCACATTTTTCTTCGTTTCTTGGAATGGGAGGTTTGTATAAGAATTCTTCTTCATCACTCAAATTTGAATCCTCCTTATATTCTAATTTTGATTTTTCATATGTTGTTGATAACATATTTATGTTTTCATTTTGAAGGTTTTCTTTGGTGGTGAAATTATGATTAACTTCATTGTCAACTTCCATCGGACCATGTATGTAATGTTTAACTCTGTGACCATTAACTTTAAATTCAATCCCATTTGAATTTATTAATTCTATCGTTCCGTATGGGAAAACTCTTTTGACTATGAATGGTCCAGACCATCTTGATTTCAATTTTCCAGGAAATAGCTTGAATCGTGAATTGAAAAGAAGAACTCTGTCTCCTTCTTTAAATTCATTTGAACTTTTGATTCTTTTATCATGCCATTTCTTCATTCTTTCTTTATAGATTAACGAATTTTCGTATGCTTCATGTCTTAATTCTTCTAATTCGTTTAGTTGACTTAATCGTAGACGTCCAGCTTCATGTAAATCAAGATCACATGTCTTCAAAGCCCAAAATGCTTTGTGTTCAATTTCTACTGGAAGATGACATGCTTTTCCATAAACAAGTCTAAAAGGTGTGGTTCCAATTGGAGTTTTGTAGGCTGTTCTAAAAGCCCAGAGTGCATCCTCCAATTTAATGGACCATTCCTTCGGATTTGATCCTACGGTTTTCTCTCGAATACGTTTTAAAGCTCGGTTGGTATTTTCAACTTGTCCACTTGTTTGTGGATGATATGCAGTGGAGATTTTATGAGTTACTCCATATCTTTTAAGAACTTTCTCAAGTTGATTATTACAGAAATGAGTTCCCCGATCACTTATTAAAGCTTTCGGTGTTCCAAACCTTGCAAAAAGACGTTTTAAAAAGTTGACTACAACTCGTGCATCATTAGTTGGGAGAGCTTGTGCTTCCACCCATTTAGATACATAATCAATGGCTACGAGAATATAGAGATTATTATGAGATTTTGGAAATGGACCCATAAAGTCAATACCCCAAATGTCAAATACTTCACATACTTGGATGACATTTTGTGGCATTTCATCACGTTGACTTATTTTTCCGGCCCTTTGACAAGCATCACAGGATTTGCAAAGAAGGTGTGCGTCTTTGTAAATTGTAGGCCAATAGAAGCCAGCATCGTAAACTTTTCTTGCTGTTAGTTGAGGCCCATAATGCCCTCCTGTTGGTCCTGTGTGACAATGTTTTAAAATTTTACTAGCTTCATCTCCGAATACACATCGGCGTATTATTCCATCGGGATAACTTTTAAACAGATGTGGATCTTCCCAAAAATAGTGTTTTATATCACTAAAGAATTTCTTTCGTTTTTGGTACGATAATCCTTTTTCAAGGAATCCACATACTAAATAGTTTGCATAGTCTGCAAACCATGGAATTTCATTATAATCTATCTTCAATAGATATTCATCAGGAAAGTTGTCTTGTATGGCCGATTCATTTAGAACTTCTAATTCGGGATTTTCAAGACGAGAAAGATGATCAGCGGCGAGATTTTCTGCTCCTCTTTTATCTCGGATTTCAATATCGAACTCTCGTAAGAGTAAGATCCAACGGATTAATCTTGGTTTGGCATCTTGTTTCGAAAATAGGTATCTAAGAGCAGAATGGTCGGTATAGACCACCGTTTTAGCTAGAACGAGATATGAACGAAATTTGTCAAAAGCAAAGACAATAGCAAGGAGTTCTTTTTCAGTAGTTGTGTAATTCGTTTGTGCTCCTTGTAACGTCTTACTAGCATAATATATAGGTTGAAATCGTTTTTCAATCCTTTGTCCTAAAACGGCTCCCATTGCAAAATCACTTGCATCACACATTAGTTCGAATGGTAGATTTCAATTTGGTGTTATCATGATCGGCGCATTAGTAAGTTTCTCTTTAAGAATATTAAAAGATTTGATGCATTCATCTGAAAAGATGAATGGAGCATCCTTTTCTAGGAGTTTATTCATAGGAGTAGCAATTTTAGAAAAATCTTTTATGAAACGTCGGTAAAAACCGGCATGCCCTAGAAAACTCCTAACTCCTCTAACATTGGTGGGATGTGGAAGTTTAGCAATTATATCTACTTTAGCTCTATCCACTTCAATTCCTTCTTTTGAAATTTTATGACCAAGAACGATGCCTTCTTTAACCATGAAATGGCATTTCTCCCAATTAAGAACTAGATTTGATTGTTCGCATCTAATCAGCATTCGTTCAAGATTAGCTAGACATGTTTCAAATGTATCACCGAAGACTGAAAAGTCATCCATGAAAACTTCCATGCATTTTTCTATCATGTCGTGAAAAATCGCCATCATACACCTTTGAAAGGTTGCAGGGGCGTTGCAAAGTCCAAATGGCATGCGTTTGTAAGCAAAAGTACCATAAGGGCACGTGAATGTGGTTTTATCTTGATCTTTGGGTGCTATTGGAATTTGAAAATATCCGGAAAATCCATCAAGAAAATAATAGTAACTATTTCCGGCTAATCTTTCCAACATTTGATCAATGAAAGGTAAGGGAAAGTGATCTTTTCTGGTGGCGTCATTTAATTTTATATAATCAATACACACACGCCATCCTGTTACAGTCCTAGTAGGAATAAGCTCATTGTTCTCATTTGTAATGACAGTCATGCCACCCTTCTTAGGTACGCATTGAACTGGGCTTACCCATGGACTATCAGAAATTGGATAAATTAAACCTGCATCTAGTAGTTTAATAATTTCTTTCTTAACTACATCTTGCATATTAGGATTTAGTCTTCGTTGGCGTTGCACATACGTTTTATGACCTTCTTCCATAAGGATTTTATGTGTGCAATACGAAGGACTTATTCCTTTAATATCATGAATCTTCCATGCAATGGCTGGTTTATGAGCTTTCAACACAGAAATGAGTTGTGATTTCTCATTTTCAGTAAGAGAAGACGATATTATTACAGGTAATTCAGATTCACCATGTAAATAAGCGTATTCCAAATGGTTTGGAAGTGGCTTTAACTCTAATTTCGGTGGTTCTTCTATCGATGATTTATATCGATATCTGTCTTCTTCTTTTAGCATTTGAATTTCTTCTGTTGTTGGTTCATATCCATTAGCTATAAGTGTAGCTAACATTTCAGCTTCATCAATTTGTTCTGTTCCTTCTCCTAAAGAACATTCTCCCGTTCCTTGTAATTCTGGAAATTCTTCTAACAATTCTGCATGTGCATCTATAGTTTGAATATAATAACATGTATCATCTGCAGATTGTGGTTGTTGCATTGCTCTATCAACTGAAAAGGTAACACTCTCGTCCTCTATACTTAGGGTCAGTTTCTTACCAAACACGTCTATCATTGCTTTAGCCGTGTTTAAGAATGGTCTTCCTAATATGAGAGGAACTTGAGAATCTTCTTCCATGTCCAGAACAACAAAATCTACTGAAAATACTAAAGTACCAACTTTAACTAGCATATTCTCCATTATCCCTCTAGGATATTTTATTGATCGATCGGCTAGTTGTATACTTATTCTGGTTGGTTTCAATTCTCCAAGGTCTAGTTTAGTGTATAGTGAATACGACATTAAATTTATACTAGCACCTAAGTCTGCCAATGCTTCTATTGAACTAAGACTACCCAGAAAACATGGAATTGTGAAACTTCCTGGATCAGATAGTTTTTCTGGTATCTTATTCAACAGCACTGCTGAACAATTAGCATTCATAGTAACAGCCGAGAGTTCTTCCATTTTCTTTCTATTTGAGATTAGATCTTTCAAGAATTTAGCATATCTAGGCATTCCTGAAATCGCATCAATGAAAGGAAGATTTACATTTATCTGTTTAAACATATCCAAGAATTTGGATTGCTCGGCTTCAAGTTTCTCTTTCTTCATTTTACTCGGGTAAGGAAGTGGTGGTTGGTATGGTTTAACATAAGGTTTAGCCTTAACTGTGTTATCTTCATTAACCTTCTCAACTACCGGTTCTTTTTCCTTATCTTGATCAGGTTGTGGTTCTTGTGGAGTAGGAATAGCTTCATCAGAAGTTACAGGTATTTCAGGTGGTTTAAGTGTTGTACCACTTCTTGTGGTAATAGCTTTAGCTGTTTCATTCCGGGGGTTAGCATTTGTATCACTTGGTAGACTTCCCGGTTTTCTTTCACCTATTAACCTTGCTAGGTTACTTACTTCTTGTTCCAGATTTTGAATAGAAGCTTGTTGATTTCTAAATGCTTGAGCATTTTGTTCATTAGTTTGTTTTTGAGATGTGAAAAACTGCGTTTGAGTTTCAACTAGCTTCGTCATCATATCTTCTAAATTCGGCTTTTTATCATCGGGTTGTGGTGGTTTGTTTTGAAAATTAGGTCTTTGCTGGTTGTAAGTATTATTGGATACTTGTTGATTGCTAGGACCTTGTTGGTTGTTGTATGGAATATTTCTGTTATAATTCTGGTTTTGATTGTAGATCGGTCTTGGCGGTTGATAATTATTCTGATAATTATTTCCAGGCCTTTGGTTTATGTATGAAATATTCTCTCTTTGTTCCATTGTTAATTCAATACTGAGACAATCTTTTGTCAAATGTGGTCCTCCACACTGCTCACAACTAATTCGTATTGAGTGAATATCCTTAGTCATCTTTTCCATTCGTCTCTCGACAGCATCTATCTTTGCGGAAATGGAATCTAAGTCATGGCTAGAATCGGCTCTAGCTGCTTTAGATGATCTAACGATATCTTTTTCTTGGTGCCACTCATGTGAGTGGGAAGCAGTGTTATCAATAATTTTGTAAGCATCAGTTTCTGTTTTCTTCATAATAGAACCACCAGCTGCTATATCGATGTCTTTTCTTGTAGTGATGTCGCATCCTTGGTAGAATATTTGTACTATTTGACAGGTGTCTAAACCATGTTGCGGACATCCTCTTAATAACTTTTCAAATCTTGTCCACGCCTCATATAGAGTTTCATTCGGCTTCTGTGTAAACGTAACAATTTCTCCTTGAAGTCTTACGGCTTTAGATGCAGGAAATAATTGTTTAAGAAATTTTTCAACTAAAACGTCTCATGTATAAATCGCCCCTTCAGGTAACGATTCCAACCAATCTTTGGCTTCTCCCTTTAAAGTCCAGGGAAATAACATGAGATATATCTGTTCATCCTCAACTTCTCGGATTTTAAATAGTGTGCAGATCCTATTAAAGGTACGTAGATATTCATTTGGATCTTCCTTCGACGCACCACTAAATTGGCATTGATTAGTCACCATGTGTAGAATTTGTCCTTTGATTTCATAATCTGGCGCATTAATGTCTGGATGAGTAATTGCGTGACCTTGGCCAGTGCGTTTAGCTCTCATTCGGTCTTCCATACTTAAAGGTTCTAGATTCTCCATAATTGAATTTGTTGAATCGGAATCACTAAAGGATTCTGATTTAATGGTTCGTTCCTCAACAATCTCTGTTTGAATGATTGGTGGTTCCGGAGGAAAGTTTAGTGGTTCAGGATCTATGAATCGTCCCTGAATATTCTCCGGATTCTCAATTGTGAGGTCGGGTTCAAAAAATGGATTATCGGAAATTTGAACTGGAGTACTTGGTCGACTGGATGACGATTCTAAAGAAAAATCAACGGCGGTAATTTTTGCTAAATGTCTTTATCTAGTTACAGGTGGTGAACGTACAAAAGGTGGTGAACGTCTTGCTCGGTGCATTCACTGAATATCCTATTAGTTTTTTTTAAAAAGAAAGAAAAATTATATAAGTTATCCAATCAATAGACTTTTCTGATTTTGCCCACGTTTCGAATAGCCAAAAGATGCAGCAGAGGGGCAGGATTCGTTTGGTCTCAATATAATTGAGGACTGTTTGGCTCCAATAACCCGGTCCACGTACAAATCCAACTATTACTACGAACCAGAAAATTTTGATGTCTATCAATTTAACCACTTAAAATAAATTTTCGTAATTTTAAGAAATTTAGATAAGAAGTAGAATAAAAATCTATGTCCCAAAACTAGAATAGCGAGAAATAAGAAAGAAAAAGAGCGTGTCGGAAAAAGATTGAAAAATAAAAATAAGAAAGAAAAAGAGTAACTTATAGAACTTAAAAACACTCGACTAACCCAACCTTATTAATATTACTAACTTAAAATTATAATCGCAAATTGAGATTACTAATTGGAATGATAATTGATACATAGTTAAAAGGTGTCTAAAAATATTAAAGCTGACAAGAAAAACTATATTCCAAATGACAATAACTTAAAAAGATACTAAAACTTAAAAAGGTGTCGCAAAATTCTAAAGCACCTAAATCTTATTCTAAAGAAAAAGCACTTAAGGAATTTTACGGCAAGGCCTAAAAATCTAGAAATAAAAATAACTATGGCAAAAACTATATCTTAAAACTAAATACGAGCGAAAAATACAAATATTACGCTAAAATAATTAAAAAATGGACAAAATATAAAAATATACAAAAAGTTATAAAAAGTACAATTTTTATAAAAATATTATTTTTATATTATTTATTTTATAAAACTATTAATTTTTATATATAATAAAACTAATTAAAATTTAAAATACAATTTAATTTAAAAACTTAAACTAATTATAATAATAATTAAGTAATTAGGGTTAATAATAATAAATAAATAATAATAAAATCCGTAATTAATGCGAAATTAGGGTTCTGTCACGTGTGTCAGGGAGGCTCCGCGAGTTGCGGTATTTTCTTCCTCAAACTCCGCGAGTCGCGGGATATGAAAATTCAGATGACAGGCTGGTTTCGACAGGTTTCGTTTTACTTTTTTTTTTATATATATTTTCTGTTTAAATATTTAAATAAAATATTTATAAAAACTAAATAAAAATTTATGTTTTAAAAACTAAAATAAAAATAGAAATACTTTATAATAAAAATCTTAAAACTAGATTTATATATTTATTAATTAATTTTTTTTCAGTTTTTTTTATATGTTTTAAATAAAAATATTTAAATAAAACTTATATTTTTATAAAATAAAAATAAAGAAACTTTATAAAACTTAAATATTTAACAAAATCTTAAAAAAAATATATAAATTTTTGTTTTCTTTTTATATTTTTGAATAATTAAAAACGTATTTTTACAACAGTGAATTTTAATAAAAGTAAACTAAAAATAAAAATCTTTTTTTTTATTATTAGCGTTGCGCTTTCGGCTTTTAAGCTAGATTATTCCCCGGCAGCGGCGCCAAAAATAACTTGATGTTATGCGAGGTGTATATAAAATAGCTTTATATTTTACAAGGAAATACTATTAAATACGATACAATTTTACACAAGATATTTATTTATTTATTAAATGGATATACTTAAACTTTGCTACAACACTTATAGGCAGTGTACCTAATCGTACAGTAGTATAGTTTTAGTAAGTCCGGTTCGATCCACAGGGAATCTTTTAAACAAAGCTTAACGCTATATTAGTTTTATTTTATAAAAATACAAATATATATATAAGTAATATTATTATTATAAAGGTGGGTTTTTACCGTTTAATGACCGGTTTGTCGATTTTAAAACTTTAGTCGCAGTTAAAACCAAATGTAAAATATAAATAAAAGACTTAATTTAAAGCGTAAAGTAAATAACGATAATGAAATTGCGAATAATAAAAGTGCGATAAAATAAACTTGCAATAATTAAAAAGTACGATAATTAAAAGTGCAATTAAATACAATAACAATAAAAATGCGATAATTAGATTTGCAATTAAATATAAAATAAAGGAAATTAAATATGAAATAAAAGAATTATGCTTATTTAAACTTCCGTAATCATGATGTTTGACGTGTTGATTTTAGTTTTTTGCCCATGGGTTAATTGTCCTTTGTCCTGGATTATTTAATATGTCCATACGGATTTGTCCATAATAGTCCATCAGTCATAAATATAAAGAGCGAAAGCCTTCGTCAAATTATTCTTATTCCCGAAGTCAAATATTCCAACTAATTGGGGATTCGAATTGTAACAAGGTTTTAATATTTTGTTTAATGAATACACCAGGTTATCGACTGAGTGTAAACCAAGGTTTTACTACTTTGTTAACAATTACACCAATTACCCTTGAATGTAATTCACCCCTGTTTCAACAAGTCTATTAACTATTAATCCAGTTCCGTGTCCGGTAAAATGAATAATTATTGGTATTTATAAATATCCCGCCCACCGTACCCAGTCAAGCGTATGTGGTTATATATAAATACGTCGAATTATAAGTTTGTATATTAAATTAACAAGGTATTGTCTAGTTAATATAAAACTCATTAATAGCCCATAGTCTAATTTTCACAAGTGTCGTTCTTTTATCCAAACCCCAATTATGGTACAAAGCCCAATTACCCAATTTTAGTAATTAGCCCAACATCATGATTACTTCGGATTAAATAAGCATAATAATAACTTAGCTACGAGACATTAAATTAAAAAGGTTGAACATAACTTACAATGATTAAAAATAGCGTAGTGTTACATGGACAGAATTTTGACTTACACCCTTACAACATTCGCTAACATACCCTTATTATTAGAATTATAATTAAAATTAAAATTAAAATATAAATATATTTACGTATACATATATAGAGAGAGATTGAATTATGGATGGATTTTGCGATCAAACTGCGTTTGCTTTTATAGGGAATTGAGTCCAGGGGAACTCCGCGACTCGCGGCATTTTTTTGACTTCAAACTCCGCGAGTCGCGGAGTTTGAAATTCCAGCTCAACAGCTTTGGCTTCTTTCTTGCCGACGATTTTAAATATTAATATAATATATATATAATTTTTAAGAATTATTTATATATTATATTATATTCATGTGCATAGTTGACTTGTAATTTTTAGTCCGTTACGTCGAGCGTTGAGAGTTGACTCTGGTCCCGGTTCCGAATTTTCGAACGTCCTTGCGTACAATTTAATATCTTGTACTTTGCGTTTTGAATCTTGTACTCTTATAATTTCGAGACGTTTCTTATCAATAATTGGAACCTCTTTGATTGTATTTTATACTTTTGAGCTTTTTGGTCGTTTGCGTCTTCAATTCGTCGAATCTGTCTTTTGTCTTCACCTTTTAATATTTAAACGAATATCACTTGTAAATAGAACAATTGCAACTAAAAGCTTGTATTTCTTGGGGAATAATGCTATGAAATGTATGTTCGTTTTTAGCATTATCAATAGTATTATAGCTTTAAGCTTTAATTGGTTGTACTCTAGACGGTATAAGGGTAGTTTAAATTGGAACGTGTGGTTATGTAATCCCATGAACGCTTTGTAATTTTTTCTAGCTTCTCGCTAGTTATATTTATTTTATTTTCTGTTTAAAAAAAAGTATTATTGGTATGTATTTTTATATATATAGTAATTTTTTATATTTATTTTTTTGTATTTTAATATTTTTACAAAAAAAACTGATTAACTATCTACTCCTATTTCATATTGTACGAGATTGAATATCTTTATATATGCATATAATATTTATTTTGTTATATTCTAAAATATACATCATTTTGATCATTTTTCATTAAAAAATATAATTGAAATTATGAACTTTATCTTATCAAAATAACCAAATAAAATACCAGAAAGGTTGAAATTATTACAACGAATACATGATTTTAAGAATAACTATATCGATATTAGGTTTCATGTATTTAATGTAAGTTGTTACATTTTAGGTCGTGTTTTTCGCATGTGTACAACTTAGTTATATATGTACGCCACCTCTAACTCAAAATCCTGGCTCCGCCCCTGTTGACACTAAAGACTAACTCAATGTCACATTATTATTAATTTACTAGAAGGCAATGCCCGTGCGTTGCACGACTTGTCTCAAATTTCAATATTTTGAAATTCATGTTCCGAATGGTTAGAGCCATGACGGGAGTTGATTGAATACATATTAACCTTGAAGTGAAAGTTGATGTTGGTCCCATTATTCAAGTGGTCAAGTAGAATTTTGTGCATATATTTTGTTTGCCACTATGAAAATCTGCACATTCGGGACATATGTACTAACCATGAAACTATATATAAACAAAAGTTTACTAAAGGTGGTTAAATGATTTAACAAATAATGCCAAAATACATTATAAGACTTCCATATTGTAGTAAGATTTATAATATTAAAACATATATTACCTTTACAATTTACCATTAAATTTTTGAAGGTCTCTCTTTATAATTTCATATGTGACAATAAGTAGATACATAAGAGCACTGGGTGTGGTGACACGTCAGTTCAGTGTTAGTTCAGTGTCTTGCTGATGACTGGACGCTGACTGGACTGACATTGTAAACTGACATTGGTGAAAAACAGGGGAATTGGAAAGATTGTCAGTTCAGTGTCTTGGAGAGAGAAGAGAGGGTCCACCAATTTTTTATTTATACATTTTCTTATATATTTTTAACACATTATCAAATATCAAATATAATTAATAAAGTAACACATTATTAAATATAATTGTATGAATATTTCATATGAGTAATAAAATTAAAATGGTGAGGCTATAATGAACATGTAAGCAACTACAAGGTTTAAATTGAAAATTTGAAATAAGATGATGTATGTAATACCGAGTAATTGGGTGGGTTCACAAGTAATCTCCTTCACTCATTTATATTCTTCTTCCTTGCAACTCATCCAGCTTCCATTAGAATGAACTAACACCGACCTTTTCTTCTTTTTGTCTCTGTTATCGATTTTGCTTGAAAATTAATACAGATTAAAATACAAACAAACCCAAAAATGAATATATAAAAACACTCAAACGGTCGAAAATTTGAAATTTGGGCCCCACTTAATGTTTAGATACACCGTCGTCTGCACGACTTTGGTCTTCGAAACGCCGAAGCGACGCCGGTCGGGTGTCGAGTGACCGTCGGTTAGGCCGAAATCGGATTCCGACGCCGGGAATCGCCCCTCCACACCGGATGCTCTAATAATTGGAGTTCATAAAAAACTTCTAGATATAAACATGAACCATTACGCATTACTACAACACATAATATAAAACTCGTGAATAGAATAAATTTGGAGGTTTATAACATTGAATAACAATTGATATACAATTAATAATTATTTATTAACTACTATAATAAAGATATGTAACACCACTAAAAGTAGTAAACCTTATAAACTTTTCAATAGGTGTTATTTTTTTATTTTCCTTAATTTAACTTTAGTTATAAACATTCATTCATAATAAGTATATTTTATATGTCATAAATTATATGATTAGTTTCATTCTTTTCATTTTTCTTATCATAATTTTGCCATAAATTTAAAATTAAACTATGACATAAATAATAACAATAGTTTCAAACTTTTCATTTTTCATGTTTACATTGATAGTTATCGTTGCATATATATATATATATATATATATATATATATATATATATATATATATATATATATATATATATATATATATATATATATATATATGTGTGTGTGTGTGTGTGTGTGTGTGTGTGTGTGTGTGTGTGATTATTTATGGAAATCAATTAAATTAACATGATCTATATATTTACATGGATAAAAAATTATTACATCTATAATAATAATAATACTTATGCAAATTATAACAAAAAAGTAACAATAATAAAAAAAATATTATTATTATTAAATCATAATCGTAATCATATTCATAATTATAATTATGAATTATAGTCATAATATATATATATATATATATATATATATATATATATATATATATATATATATAATTATTTATATAAATTAATTAAATAAACATTATCTATATATTTACATGTATAAAAATGTTACACCTATAATAATCATATAGTTATATGTATTATAACTAAAATGTAATAATAATAAAAATAATAATTGTAATCATACTCATAATTATAATTATGAATTATATTTATAATCATAATAGTAATCATAATCTTAATTATTAATCATATAAATTATACAAATATACAATATAACAATCATAATATCATAATAATAACATTAAAAATAGATCTTCGAATGAATCGATCCAACATAGAGTCAATCACGTTTCTTCTTTCCTTGTTCGCAGTTTACAATATTTTGAAATTGACGTATCTTCAATACCTACAAAAAAACAAACATATATATATATATATATATATATATATATATATATATATATATATATATATATATATATATATATATATATATATATATATATATTCGGACATTTCTTCTTCTTTTCATCTTATAAAAAATCGAGAATACAGCATTAGTAATATAGTGTGCTCTTTTGTATGATTGATATGGAAAAATGAAATAGAGATGACATATTTATAGGCTAAAAAAGATAACTTACGTTACTTAGAAGATGAAAGGTTTATATATTTATTGTTAATTAATTAATTAAAATTTATTTATGACGTTTATTTAATATGATCTTTCTTTTTTTTTTACCTTTTTACCATAATAATTTTTAACCTATTTTACGCGTCTATTAAATTACATGGATAAATTTTATTGAGTTAACCGTATTTAATACACCATACTTATGATTCTAGGACTCAATTACTATATATATATATATATATATATATATATATTAAATTACATGAATAAATTTTATTGAGTTAACCGTATTTAATACACCATACTTATGATTCTAGGACTCAATCTATAGTTTCTATTAAAATCCTAAAATAACGATGTCATTATTAGGCTAATTTCTTTGTTAAGAAAAAATTAAAAATAAAAAGAAAAAAATCTAAGCATAGTGATGTCATTAATTTAAATAATTTTGAATTAAAATTAAATCTTATTAACTAATTATTATTATTAAATATTATTAATTAATTATTATTATTAATAATTATTAATAATTATTTTAATTATTAAAATTAAATAATTTTGAATTATTTTAATTAATTATTTTAAATTGAGTACGAGAAGGTATAAAAGCTAGGCAGAAGGAAATAAATTATAAATTTATATTTTAATTTAAACTTATAAAATAAAATGACAATCAATATTATCTTTTATAATTGGATGTGGATTGTTTAATATCATTTCAGGTGTTTGATTAAATGTTCAGCTTACGAGTTTCTTAGTCGGACTCTGTAGTTCCACGGGTCATTAAACTAAATAATTTTAACATTTACGTTCACTTAATACCTAAAATATATCATTAAACTGTTTCGTTTAAACAAACCCGTGGTTTCACGGGTCATTTCACTAGTTACTATATATATATATATATATATATATATATATATATATATATATATATATATATATATATATATATATATATATATATATATATATATATATATATATATATGGGGAAGTAACCAATCGGGGGAAGCAAATTTTTTTTTTCGTTTTTTTTGAATTTTTTTTTTCCGGCATCAAGATCACACGAAAATATGAACATTTAGAAGAGACACTTCGTGATGAATGTTATTATTTAAGCGGGAAAACGATCGACAAAAATAACATTCAAGATAATATTGTTCGTGAAGAATATGAACGTTTTTTTTCTTCATGTTTTGTGAAGTAAAATTTAGCCCGATTTAGAGTTTAGGGTTTTTGGTTTGGTGTTTTGGGTTTATTCCATAAACCCAAAACATCAAACCCTAAACCCTAAACCCTAAACTCTAAACCGTTCGTGTTAAAAACTCAATCTAAATCCTAAATCTAAACCCTAAATCTAAACCCTAAACCCTAAATTTCTAAACCCTAATATCTAAACCCTATAAACCCTAATATCTAAACCCTAATATCTAAACTCCAATAGCTAAAACCTCAAAATACGCTCGAAAAACACGATAATTGTTATATATTACTTCTTCGAGCGTTTTCCCGCCAAAATAAAAACATTTATCACAAAGTGTCTATACTAAATGTACATATTTTCATCTCATCTATAATGTTCGTGAACAAAGTTTTTTCAAAAAACGAAAAAAAAAAAAAAATTTGCTTCCCCTGAATGGTTACTTCCCTCTTGATCCTATTATATATATATATATATATATATATATATATATATATATATATATATATATATATATATATATATATATATATATATATATAGAAGATAGATTTTTTACTATCTCAACATATATTGTATCAAGACCGATACAATATGTTGTTTAATTGTATTTGTTCGTAGCGTTATATTGAAAAGAACTGACTTTTAAAAATGAATTTCAGTATTGAAGATCCATCAAAGGACTAAAAGCTATCAAGATACATATACTAAGATCAATCAACAAATAAATGGAAATAAAGCAAATATACAAAGCCCCTTCTTCCAAACTACAATTTAGAACCCACAAGACTATTATAATAATATAATTATATACAAAGCAATAAAGCATTTTCACTTGCAGATAGCCACTTTACATTCAAGCGTCTGAGGTAAAAAAAAAAAAACTTACAATCCATCAATCTCATACAACTATATATGTATCCATATTTTTCATGACAATCAATTGGAAAACCAATCAAACTTCAACAAATAGAAAACAATACACACTTTCCTGGCACCCGGATTGTTCACCAGAAGGAATTAATAGAAAAAACTATATAGAAAAATCTAATAAGTGGAACAGTGTGATGTAGATGTTCAAACCAGTTTGAAAGTCCAAATTGATGAGCAAGATCAATATTTCAAGAATCGGGTTCTTGAAAGACACCTCCATTGCCCCACCTGTGGGCCCTTATTTACCAGCATCCTTAAGCCCGCATTACTAGCAGACATACCAAATGTATATCTGAGAAAAAGAGGAGAACAAGTTACGGTTTTGACCAAATAGGAAACTTGTTTAAATAAAATGATAATGATAATAGAACTACTATATGAATAAGATGATGAACTTACTTGCTTCGACGTGTACTCTTTCTCCATAACAGAAATGAAGCGAGCCACTGACCAAAGTCAATAGAATCATATAAGTAAAAGTGTGCCGAGAATACAGCAGTAAACAGATACCATCTTTATATAAACTGCTATAAACACTAGACCTTAAGTTCATATCAACAAAACTTGAAGATCCCAAAAAGATAACGAAAGAATCAATGACAAGCATCTTTTACCAAAACCCGAAAAGATAGGTTTGTATTAAAATTTGATTGATAGTTACAAGTTTTTAGATGAAGGTAAGACGCGAATAGTATACGTGGCAAAGTAAAACCTAACTCTTCAAAAAGAGAAAATTATGCCATCTCATAATATAATAATTATGCTGAAAGTACAGAATTTTCGACAGTAAACGGAGCTACTGCCAGACCCATCTACTAGTATTGAGCAAACAAATCGATCTCAGCTGATCAAACAAGATGTTTGTGATAAATATATGAACCGTCAACTACTCTTTAAAATGGTGACCTAAAAGATATACATGGAACTAGGGGTGTTAATTAAACGGTTTCACCCACAAAACCAACCGAACCAAAATGATTTGGGCGAAATGGGGTGGCTAATTTAGTTTTGGTTTCACCCGAAAATATTAACAGATTTTGGATTGGAGTCGGGTTCAAAAATAAAATTTTGGTTTTAACCCGAAAAACAGAAACTGCAATTTAATTATAGTATATATATTATATCTTTGTTTGATTTGTTCTTGTTTGAATTAGATGTGTTTATTGGTTTGATTTCATTTTAACAGTAGATTTTGTTTATCAATTATTAACAATTTTCTTAGACTTCATACTTGACATGTATGTCAATTTAACAACCTCACTACACACTTTTTCATCTATGAATATGAATTTGGTTTAACCAAAACCGATTTCTTGTTTAATTGAATTGGCTTGGTTTAGACATATTTGGTTAGGCTATTGGTGTTCAAAAATATTTGTGAAAACCGAATAAATCCACATAAATTGTATACCAACCGAACGTGCATCCCTACAGGCAACATATGAGCAACAGATATAAAGAGGATCATAAGCAATTTAGTTACTGCAAACCAATATAGAAGAGTAAAATTGCCATTACCTTGAACAGCACAATAAACGAGAATTTCTGAAAAACTGACGGCTTCTTAACAGGCATACTGCTCGGTGGCGACATATCTTTATACAAATGCTGAGCTATTTCCTTCAACAATACCAATTGTGCTTTATCAGTTCGCATGGACATAAGTGCCTGCTTCATTGATTCCCTATCTGCTTCCAATGCATGAAGCCTTGCGTACAACTTCTTAACCTCTGAACCCCCAATATCATTATCCTTAAAATCATCATATGCACCACGATTAGCTTTAGGATCACTATTAAAAGATGCCAGATTATGAATCGAGTCAACGGTATATATCCTGTCACTCATGTCATCTCCAAATTCTGATACACTATCTACCTTCTTCATATCAGAGACCAAATCTTCTTTACTACCATAAGATGATGACTTTCGTGGTGAATTACCAATAATGACCTTCTCGTACACTGGACTGTGCCTAGGACTTCCCTCCAACTGATTAATCCTTTCCTCTATATCTTTCAAATCACGAGGGGATTCGTCAAAAGGATACTTCACGACATCAACCGTCTCATCATCAAGATCTCGATCAGAAGCATGATGTTCAATCAAGTTACATTTCAAAGGAGGGTAATTGTAGGCAGGGAATTCAAATCCGTTTTCACTATCATTCCGTTTTAATCCACCGTTATCTCCATCTGCTTCAGATTCAGTAAGACCAAAACTCAACATCCTGTGTTTATATGCATGTACTTCATAAGTCAGCGCTTCAATAGTCTGTTCCCTCTTATAAAGACAATCCTCCAACGCCATAATCTCCTGCTGATCATGAGCCATCCTCTCTTCAGAAAACCGCTTAAACTGTCGAGCTTCCATCTGAACTTCAGCTTTCTCGCTCTGTAACCGCAAGATCATCGACATAGCTTCATTAGCAGCTGAGGAAGCTGCGTTTCTTTCTTCGTCCAATTCAATCGACAGATCTTGAATCGTTTGTTGTTGACTGTTGACCATCTCGCGTAACGCGGCGCATTCATTTCCAATATCGACACGTGCAACATCACGATCTGAAAGACCAGGTATGAACAACGCGTCTTCGGCATCTCGTTCGTCAAGTTTTCGCTTCACCGTACGAAGCCAGGCACTGGAATCATCGAGTTTAGCAGTACAACAATCACATCCACAATCACACCATTTAACTACAGTAGCCGGCTCACTTTCAAATTCCATATTTATTGTACCAAATGTTCATTCACGAATCTAGGTCTACACAATCACGATCAGGATAAACAATTTAATCGCACGAAAAATTGTAGCTACGAAATTTAGGGCAAACACGATCACAATTTCTTCACGTAACCGAAAATCAGTTACAATTACGAATAAGTAATTAAAATTCGTTAGCTAAATTGATGAATTTACGTTACCTGAAACGATTGAATCGTAGAAATTAGGTGCTCAGTCCAAGCACATGACCAGCGACGAACTTTTGGCCAATAAGATCGACAAATTTGGCGGAAATTTTAATGTGCAAAATTGGGGAATTTGATTGAGATAACAGTGGAAAATAATTTGGGAGTTACAGAAAGGTGAAAGGATTTTGAAACCCTAGAATTTAATTTTGAGTTTATTGTCAATATTTTTTTTTTTTTTGATATTCGGAATAAAAATAAAAGAAAAGATTTTTTAAAATAAAGTTGGAAAATGAAATATAGAAAATATCTTAAAAAAGGTAGTCGTGGGACTAGTAATAGTGATTCTTTGTTCGTGGGTTAGCTGTAGGAAAAATACAACTAACTTTTTTCTGTTAGTTTGTTTATTTTAGAAATAATGAAGATTTTGTTAAAGTAAACAGAAAAAAATGGATATGGAAATAGTATTGTAATATGTAATATGTAATATGTAATATTCAAACAATCGAGAGTGTTTCTGTTGTAAGTAAAATAACGGAAATGATGATCAATAAAGAGATTTGATTTCTGAGTATCATATCATATATGATCATTGATTGATTGACAATATAAAATAAAAACTTGTATTGCATCAAAGTGTTAGGGGAAATATAGAAATTGAATGACGAATATTTCTTATTAAATAATTTTGTGTTTACTTGACGATTTCTAGGTCAAAATTTGTAACCTGGTCAACTATGATCCTTTAAAGGAAGGGGCTTCCTCGTGCATACTTTTCAAATACATATACATCTATAGATTTATATTATTTTCCTTTATATCATGTGTATTGTTTTCTTCTGCATTTACCCTTTGATCTTGATAAAAATCATTCATGCAATACAGTAACATGGACAGTTTTTACACCAAAAACAAAGAGAGTAAGAGAAATTTACTACTCCGTAAAATAATCTCAACCCTTTCTCTCACAAATAAACATTGTTAGGGGGCTTTTCTCAACCCTAGACAAACACTTCGTTTAACCTTTCATTTAACCTCTAGGCATATTAGACGTAATTTCTTTTAAGCAATTAAAATGAACCACGTGTCTAAAATATATCCGCATAGTTTTTTTCCAATTTTTAAATATTTCGCCTAACCTAACCTTTTTAGGCGTATTAGGCAGATTTGTTTAGGCGGGTTAGATGTATACATAAAAATCAATTAAAACTGCCACGTGTATTTTAAGTTTCCACCTAAGCCACCGCACTCACCTATTTTCTCAGGAGGTCGGACAACAACCACCGTACCCACCATCTACGGCCAACAATCATCGTAACCACCATCTACGTCGAACAACTACCCCTCACCACGTACGTCATGAATATACGCCTGAAAAATGTAGGTTAGGCGAAAACTCAAAATACATGTGACAGGCTTTAATTGGTTTTTATGAATACGCCTAACCCGCCTAAACAAATCCGCTTAATACGCCTAAAAAGATTATGTTAGGCGAAATATTTTAAATAATTGAAAACAACTAGGCGGGTATATTTTGGGCACGTGGTTTGTTTTAATTGGTTAAAATAAATTACGCCTAGAGCTTGGGTGAAATGTTTTTTTAGTATTGAGAAAAGACTCATCACAATGCTTATTTGTGAGAGGGTTGAAAGTGCTTATTTCGGTAAATTTCTCATTTAAAAAGTTAGGTTATGCGAAACATGATAAAAAGTTGAAAAAAATTATGCGGATATAATTTGGACACGTGATTCGTTTTAATTGGTTAAAATGAATTATGCCTAATACGCCTAGAGCTTAGATGAAATGTTTAATAACTGTTGAAAAAAGCCCCCTGACAAGGCTTAATTGTGAGAGACGATTGAAAATTGCTTATTTCAGTAAATTTCTCACAAAGAAAACCATGTTTAATTGTAACACCCCGTCAAAATCGACATTGACGCAGATGTTAACTCTGGTCCCAGTGCATGGCTTGACTTCTAAGTACATCAAAGTTCTACAGCGGAAGCATAATATACAAGTACCTGAGACAAAACATGCTTAAAAGTGTCAGCCAAAAGGTTGGTGAGTTCATAGGTTTATCATAAACAATGATTTTGAAAATAATGATAGATCACAAGATTTAGTTTAAAGTTGATTGATATAGAAATATCAATCTAAAAGTGTTGCTGCAGTTTGTAATATCGCTACTAAACAAAATTTACCCTGTGACACCTTGTACTGTCAGTGTCGTAAAATCATTATTATGTAACCAAAGATCAACGGTCGAATGGTTAGAGACGTTACTCTCAATAGGCCTACTCATAATAATTAAGTTTGTATTTAAACATAGCAATTAACGATATTACGGTAGGGATTTAGCATGAATCAAAGCATGACAGCATAGTTAACAATTTAGTACTTGTGTCTAAGCGTAAAACAGTTATAAAGCAAGCATGTGTCTCACCCCAAAAGTTGTAAAACAGTTATGAAACAGTAAAAAGTGGGGCTATGAAGTTCACCTTAAATAGCAGTTGAAGATAATCCACAAAGAAAATAAATGACGGAAGTAAGTAACGGAGATCTCAACCTAGAGATATAACGTTTAGTCAGTTATGTTCTAACAGACAAAAAGTATGTTTATTAATATAAGGATTATATTAATAGTGACAATTTACAGTAAGAGTTTCTACTTTTGAAAAGTTTCCATTTAAAGCAGGTTTATAGTTTTAGAAAGTTTGGGTTATAATCCTCCACATTAAGACGTTGTACAACTTTGTCCAAACTTCGTTGCTATTAAGTAAGTCGGGATGACCAGATGTAACCGGGGGTCAGGAACTTTCAGTTGGACTATAAGTCTACAACCTTTCGTTTAATCCAAAACCTTATTCCCATTATGGCAACCTAGACATCATCCACTTTACGGTAAATAGCGGTGAGTTCGTATAAGTGATACGTTATCTTTTGATCATAACCTTCACCCATTATGTGCGTATAGAAATACGACATGTTTATGTATTAATAATATGATATTAATAAGTTTATTGTTATCGTATTAATAATTCGATTATCTTTATTATTTATTTAAGTGTATATAAGTTTAGGTTTATTATTATATATATTATTGTATTTTATGAATTAATAAAGTATATGTATGTATAATAGGGAAATGAATTAATTAGTTATTATAAGTATTATTTTGATGTTTTATAATAATAGTAACAATATAATATTAATGTATTTATATGTATTTAATTAGTTTAGCCGAATTATATACATATACGATTTAATTTGTTGATTAATTCCATTAGTCACCAAAAAAATTATGTTCATAATTTTTATAACTTGATGTTAAAGCGAAGGGGTATAAAATACTATTAATTTTTACAAGGAAATACTATTAAATACGATACAATTTTACACAAGTGATTTATTTATTTATAGAGTGGATATACCTAAACCTTGCTATAACACTTATAGGCAGTGTACCTAATCGTACAGTAGTGTAGTTTTTAGTAAGTCCGGTTCTTTCCACAGGGATCTTTAGCCAAGCTTAACGCTATATTTTTAACTTATAATTGTAAAAATACAAAAATATATATAAGTAGTATTATTATTATAAAAAGGGGGTTTTTACCGTTTAATGACCGGTTTGTCGATTTTTAAAACTTTAGTCGCAGTTAAAACCTAATGTAAAATATTAAAAATAAATATAACTTAATTTAAAGCGTAAAGTAAATAACGATAATGAAATTGCGATAAATAAAAGTGCAATAAAATAAAATTGCGATAATTAAAGAGTACAATAATTAAAAATAAAATTAAATAAAATGACAATAAATAAAAGTGCTATAATTAAAAGTGCAATTAAATATGAAATATATAAATTATGCTTATTTAAACTTCCATAATCATGTTGTTTTTAGTTTATTCCTATGGGTTAATTGTCCTTTGTCCTGGATTATTCGATATGTCGATACGGATTTGTCCATAATAGTCCATCAGTCATAATCATAAAGTGCGAGAGTCTTCGTCAAATTATTCTTATTCCCGAAGTCAAATATTCCAACTAATTGGGGATTCGAATTGTAACAAGGTCTTAATACTTTGTTTAATGAATACACCAGGTTATCGCCTGCGTGTAGTCCAAGGTTTTACTACTTTGTTAACAATTACACCAATTACCCTTGAATGTAATCCACCCCTGTTTCAACAAGTCTATTAACTATTAATTCAGTTCCGTGTCCGGTAAAATGAACAATTATTGGTATTTATAGATATCCCGCCCACCATACCGAGTCAAGCGTATGTGGTTATATATAAATACGTAAAATTATAAGTCTATATATTAAATTAACGAGGTATCATTTAGTTAATATAAAGTCCATTAATAGCCCATAGTCTAATTTCTACAAGTGTCGTTCTTTTATCCAAACCCCAATTATGGTACAAAGCCCAATTACCGAATTTTAATATTTAGCCCAACATCACGATTACTTCGGCATTAAATAAGCATAATAATAACTTAGCTACGAGACATTAATTTAAAAAGGTTGAACATAACTTACAATGATTAAAAATAGCGTAGCGTTACACGGACAGAATTTCGACTTACACCCTTACAACATTCGCTAACATACCCTTATAATTAGAATTTAAAATTAAAATTAAAATTAAAATAATATATATATATATATATATATATATATATATATATATATATATATATATATATATATATATATATATATATACGAGTGAGATAGGGAGATAGATGGAAAAGATATGTTATTCGATCACCAACTGCGAAATTTATAGGCATGTGGCCACAAAAAGTGGCCCATGCGATCGCATGGATAATATGCCTACAGGCCATGCGATCGCATGGAGGTAGGTACCAGCTCACATAATTTTGTTTTCAAGCTTGTCGACGTTATTTTTAAATATATATAATATATAAATAATTTATATAATTATTTAAATATTATATTATATTCTTGTGCATAGTTGACTCATAATTTTTAGTCCGTTGCGTCGAGCGTTGAGAGTTGACTTTGGTCCCGGTTCCGGATTTTCGAACGTCCTTGCGTACAATTTAATATCTTGTATTTTGCGTTTTGCGACTTGTACTCTTGTAATCTTGAGACGTTTCTCATCTATAATTTGAACCACTTTGATTGTACTTTGTACTTTTGAGCTTTTTGGTCGTTTGCGTCTTCAATTCGTCGAATCTGTCTTTTGTCTTCACCTTTTATTATTTAAACGAATATTGCTTGTAAATAGAACAATTTCAACTAAAAGCTTGTCTTTCTTGAGGGATAATGTTATGAAATATATGTTCGTTTTTAGCATTATCAAATATTCCCACACTTGAGCGTTGCTTGTCTTCAAGCAATATAGTCTTGAAATAAAAATACTAGAATCACTTCTTTATTCTTCACACTTTGTACATCAGTGATTTCTATACAGCGGTATGAACAATGGTAGTAACGATGTGGTTTACAGTCCCACATGACTATGAAAATTTAGATCCTTAAGGAAATTTGATCTTTATGAAAACATTTGATCTTTTGAAAATTAAATCTAGTTTTTACCCTAGATAAGTTTTCCGGAATAACCCTTCACCGGTGTTGCAAAATGTTTTTGTGGGTTTGGTGGGTTTCAGATTTGAAAATTTTAGCTCAAAACTTATGGTTTTGTGTCACCCACTTGCTAACCTTGTATTGGGAAAGCAACACGTCAAGTATACTTGCTCCATATATTACCTTTCGATAAACTACCGTCCGGTTGTAAAGGAAAGCGTTGAACAAGCAACTGTTAAGGCAATGTCCCCTGACAATCTTTGTAGGAGCAATAGTAAAGCTCACCCTATAGTTTTTCGATCTGGCACAAGGTCCTGTCTTCGACCATGCTATGCAACCACCGTTCTTATGGTTGACACCCGATTTGGTTCAGGTGACCTAATGAATTCCAGGTGAATTCCTAGGATTTTACGTTCAATGGTAATGAACACATTAAAAATAGGGTTTTCAGAAAACAAATCGGTTTGTAATTTTTATCAAAATATTTTCTCGTTCAAGATCGAGTTTAGATATCATCGAATTCCATGAGTTTGTAATTCTCAATCTTTAAAGTCAATCTCAAGGATTGAGTAATATCAGTCTTAAAAGCTGATTTTTGATATTTAAGGAGATTATCCTTTTCTGGGGGTCTGATTCATTAGTATTATCAAGCTAATTTGCATGGCGTCCTCCCTATTTTACGAGACAGATCCTCTCATGGTTAGGATAAGTCTGACCACTTGGCGACCCTGTTTGATGCTGAGGTCCGTGGATTTCCTGCTGATTTTTGTGATGACTTTTCTAGATTTTTCGTCAACCTACAGCTGGTCTGGACGACAACTTCCTGACCTAAATCAAGAAGCGCGTGTCTTTTTTGGAAGACTTTACTTCCTTTTAATGATGGAATTGATTCATCGTGTAGATCCATCTTTCTTTCAAATATATTACAGTAAATTTGGTAAAACTGATTAGTTTAGTCTAAAGCAAAAGTATCTTTAATTATTTGTTACGGAAATATGTGATATATTGTAACAGACTGAAACCGGGGTTAGAAGTAAGATTACTTAATTGCCCTTAGGTTTATAATTGTGTTTAAATTATGCTTTTATTTTATTAATATATTTATTATTAATTGAATATGGAGTTAAGACCAGTTTGTGACAAGGGTCCCAGAACAGGTTGGTTTATTTAATTTGGTCTCCGTTAGGACCGCCTAAAGAGATACGAAAAGTTATCAGATAAGATAACTGGTAAATACCCGTGTGTTGTGAGGTATGAGTTATAACCCACATAAATGTGTAAATATCTGCTTCTTATCTTCATTTCTTGAACATTCTCAAAAATAAGAACGTACCTAAACTTCATCCCTTCACAAACCCTAATTGAATCTAAGTCTTAAATTGGATTGTGAGGCTTTAAGGATTGATTCATATCATCCTTGTGATCATTTATCCAGGTTTGTTAGCTTGAATTTGTGCTTTAATTCATAGAAATTGGGTTTTTTGTGTTCTTGAATAAAAGTGTGGTTTTTGAGCTTGAATCTTCATGAAATATGTTAGATATGCTTAATTGATGTTAGAAATAGGTTGCATATATGTTTAGTAGCTTCCTTGTGCTTAGAATTTGGTCAAAAACGCTCAAAAATCGAGTTTTGGGCGAAAAATGTTCGAAATCAGCGTAAGTGTTCGAACCAGTTGCTACAGTGTTTGCTACAGTATTTTGCTACAGTATTTTGCTACAGTACCCGAACTGCTACAGTATCACTATTTGCTACAGTATCACTATTTGCTACGTGTCACTATTTGCTACAGTGTTCGGGATTGCTACAGTACCACTATTTGCTACAGTACCCCCCGAGTTGCTACAGTACCGTGTTGCTACAGTACCGAGTTGCTACAGTGTTCGGAAATCACTATTTACTACAGTACCTTTTATGAAATTGAAACGGGCGTAACTTTCAAACCGTAACTCCGTTTTTGATGAATCAAATATCGTTGGAATCGTATTGAAGAGTACTTTTCAATGATGAACTTTTAAGAAACTAGATCAAACTATTTTTAGGTCGAAAAAGGAGTTTTAGTGTGTATGTCGTGTTTTGCACGCACCTGTATGCCATTATTGAATGGAGTCATAATGTAGACTCATAAAATTATGAATATATGGTGTTATGAATTAGTTAATCATATGAAATGATTATATTATTTATTGGATATGTATATTAACTTTGTTTGTGTTGTTCTCAGGTTATAAGGACAAGGAGGAAGCTCAGAAATAATAACTGAACAGTTGCTGGTAATTGGTGAGTGGGTCTATCTCCGGATAGAGTTTAAGTAGCATATCATGCTACTGTGGTTGACTCTTTTACCATGCATAGTGTAGAAATTGCCATGTTAGAATAATATAGTATGCCTGATGTTGTATGTGAATTATGTGTACACTGTGTGAATGGCACCAGTCGGGCCTAGGGAGACTGGGGACTCGAGACCGTGCCTAGGAGAGGTTAGAGTCCGTATGAGGTCAACCGTGCCTAGGGGAGGTTGGGTCCATAGGCTACTGATTGTAGAGTATAGTGTGAATGATGCATCCCCTGCATCTGGATAACTATACTGTCAATTGAGTAGCAGGGACTATCGGTAGACTCAAGTCCGATCAGCTAGGAGTCGTGTGCTCGTACAAGCCGCCGATCCTCGTATTGTCTTATTGTATGCTAGTTGATAGTTAGCATGTGTTGTTGTTAGTATATAGCTTGTGTGTGACTTAAGCTATATCTGTTAGATAGATTCCATTCACTTAGCGGTGCGCTAATCCCCCACATATTCTCCCCTTGCAGGTTTAGGTACTGCTAGTCGGGAAGGGTGCTATTGCAGAAGACATGTTTGACAACCCAACTCTGATGTGGACTTTTGTATAAATAATGTTTTGTGATAACGTAACACCGTTGTGTAAACTTAAACGTAATGACATGACTTATATTGTGTTTGTTAATAAAGTCTTCCGCTGTGTTTTAAAAAAAAAAAAAAAAATTGCCGGTGTTACAAGTTGGTATCAGAGCATGGTTTGGCAGCAAATACGTGCGCGTATTTTGTTCCCAAACCCTGAGGCAAGTCAAACATGTCTGTGGGAGTGGGGAAGTGAAAATAGGATATACGTGTGTTAGTTGTGATTGAACTAACTGTTATCCACTAAGCTTTTGTGTGAGCTGTTTTGTAGCACAGGTATGGCTGATAGAAACGCAACTGGCCCATCTAACCCCGGAACATTCAGAGCACCAGAAGAAGGTGTTGAGTCAGATGATGATCAGAGTAGTTACATCCTTCAGTTAGAAAGCAAGCTAAAAGAGGCCGAGGACAAAATTAATGAGCTTGAATTGGCGAGGCATTCTGGAAATGATGATACACCACCTGGATTCCCAACCGCGCAATCCCAAACGATACCTAATGTGCCCAGAACCAGTTTCAGAATCAAATACCTAACCAATATTATATGCCACCACAAAACACCTTTACTTACCAAAATCTCATGATGATGAATCCATACCAAATGCAAATGTTCCATCAACCTTACATGCAACCACCCAAAAGATGTACGTATAAGAACTTCCATGATTGCAAACCCTCCGAGTTCTCTGGAAGTACTGATCCGAATTTAACTCTCAATTGGTTGCGAGAAGTTGAAAGGGTATTTGAAGCGTGTCAGTGTGAACCCGAGCTGAAGGTAACATATGCTAGTAGACTGTTGAAAGGTAGGGCTATGATTTGGTAGGATTCTTTAATTTCTAGTATACCAAAAGAGCAAGTGAGTATGATCACATGGGAGCAGTTTCATGGGAAGGTGTGTGAACAATATTGTAATCCATTTGATATGAACCGAATCAAGACTGAGTTTCTTGAAATGAAGATGACACCTCAAATGACGATCGATGAGATAGTAGAGAAGTTTATGGATAAACTGAGGTTTGTACAACAATGGGTGCCAGACGAAGCGTCTCGTATCCAGCATTTTGTTAATATCATTCTGCCTGAGTACAGAACTTTTGTTAGAACAGCTACATCATTGTCTCAAGCTGTTGTGATGGCTAAGATGGTAGAAAGTGATGTTCAGGCTGCCAGAAACAGAATGTTTGGTAATGTGCTACAACAAGGTGGACAAGTATCTGGTCAATCAGGATCTAAATTTAAGAAGTCTAGTGGGTTTAAATTGAAGGGTAAAAGTGGTCAGAGTAGTACTGGATCTGGATCAGGTAAAGGGAATTGGTGTCACACGTGTCGATCTTCTCACAGTGGTCAGTGTTCTGAGGCTACAAGAAGATGCTTAAAGTGTGGTGTTGTTGGGCATGAGTCTTCAGCATGCCCGTATCCGAATAGTGTGTGTTGGAGTTGTCACAAACCAGGGCATCGTGCAATTAGTTGTCCGTCGAAGAGTGGTAGTTCCGGGGCAGGGTCAGGGGCGCGTTCAGCATCAGCTGGAGGGTCAACTGCCTCGAGTGGGCAGAAGAGGAAGAACCCTCCAACAGCAGAGGCTAGAGCTTTTCAGATGTCAGTGGAAAATGCTGTGGCAACCGAAGAAGTAATCACCGGTATGTTTCTAATCAACTCAATACCTGCTCGCGTATTGTTTGATTGTGGTGCCAATAGGTGTTTTATGTCCCTAGATTTCTGTGCTAAGTTGAATTTACCAGCTACTGTGTTACCCAAGCCGGTTAGTGTAGAAGTAGCTGATGGTAAGACCACACCCGTCACAACCTATGTGACTGGGGTTTGTATAGAGATCGAAGGGAAGTCTTTCCCGGTGACTTGTTTAGTGTTACCTATTCCTAGCTTTGATGTAGTACTAGGAATGGATTGGTTGAGCTCGCTTAGGGCTAATATTAAGTGTGATAGGAAAATGATTACCTTTCGTTCGACCGATGGAACCCGTGTTGTGGCCCGAGGGGAGCGGGGAGGGTATAATTTTCTGTTGATAACCATGATGAAAGCGAAAAAGTCGATGGCAAAGGGTTGTGAATCATTTCTTGCATATGTGATTGATGCGAAGAAAGAAAAGAAAACAATGGCCGATATTCCGATAGTATCAGAATTTCCCGAAGTGTTCCCAGATGAGTTACCAGGTCTGTCGCCGGTAAGGGAAGTTGAATATAAGATTGAATTGGTTCCTGGAACAACTCCAGTTGCAAAAGCTCCATACCGATTAGCGCCGTCTGAAATCCGTGAAATGATGTCACAGATTCAAGAACTATTAGATCGTGGGTTTATCCGACCGAGTTCTTCACCGTGGGGTGCTCCGGTATTGTTTGTTAAAAAGAAAGATGGGTCAATGCGTATGTGTATTGATTATCGTGAATTGAACAAAAGAACAGTGAAGAATAAGTATCCGTTACCTCGAATAGACGATTTGTTCGATCAGTTACAGGGTGCTTCATTCTTTTCTAAGATAGACTTACGATCCGGATATCATCAGGTTCGTGTTGCTGAATCAGATATACCGAAAACAGCGTTCAGAACAAGGTATGGTCATTATGAATTTCTTGTCATGCCGTTTGGGTTGACGAATGCGCCATCAATCTTCATGGATCTAATGAATAGAGTGTGTCGTCCATTCTTAGATAAGTTTGTGATTGTGTTTATAGACGATATACTAGTGTATTCAAAGACCGAAAGTGAACATGCTGAACATCTGAGACAGGTTTTGAACATGTTGAAACGTGAACAATTATTTGCAAAATTTTCAAAGTGTGAATTTTGGTTACGTAAAGTGCAGTTTTTGGGTCATGTGATTTGTGCCGAGGGTATAAAAGTTGATCCGACAAAGATAGAAGCAGTAATGAATTGGAATTCTCCGAAGACTCCGACTGAGATTAAGAGTTTTCTGGGATTAGCCGGTTATTATCGCAGATTTATCAAGGATTTCTCGAAAATAGCGAGTCCGTTGACTAAGTTGACTCGTAAAGATGTAGCCTTTCGATGGACTGATGATAAGGAAAAGGCTTTTCAGATTTTGAAACAGCTACTGTGTCAGGCACCAGTGTTAGCTTTACCAGAAGGTTCAGACAACTTCGTGGTATACTGTGATGCATCATATGCTGGGTTGGGTTGTGTATTAATGCAAAGAGATAAAGTAATCGCCTACGCCTCGCGACAGTTGAAAGTTCATGAGAAGAATTATCCAGTGCATGATCTTGAAATGGCTGCAGTAGTGTTTGCTTTGAAACTGTGGAGACACTATTTGTATGGAACCCATTGTGTTATATGTACATATCACAAGAGTTTGCAGTATATCTTCTCACAGAAAGAATTGAATATGCGTCAGAGACGATGGCAAGAGTTGATCAAAGATTATGATTGTGAAATTAAATACCATCCGGGTAAGGCAAATGTGGTTGCAGATGCGCTAAGTCGTAAAAAGTCAAGTGAAAATGTGAAATTTCTTCGTTTGAATATAACTTCAGATTTGATTAACAGCTTAAAAACCATTCAGGCCTGTGCTTTAGAGGACGAACATATTAAATCTGAACAAATGACCAAACGAAAAGTGGACTTAATTGATGACTCACGTGGACTAAAGACCTTAAACAATCGTGTTTGGGTGCCTAAGCTTGGAGATTTGAGGGATTTAATTATGACGGAAGCTCACAAATCCAGATTGACAATACATCTGGGTAGTAATAAGATGTATCATGATTTGAAAACAGTGTATTGGTGGCCAACAATGAAATCAGATATCGCCCGTTATGTCGAAAAGTGTCATATATGTGCTCAAGTGAAGGCCGAACATCAGAAACCTTATGGTTCGTTACGTCAGTTACAGATTCCAGAGTGGAAATGGGAACATATAACGATGGATTTTGTGACCAAATTACCTCGAACTCAGAAAAGACATGATATGATTTGGGTAATAGTGGATCGCCTAACTAAAAGTGCTCATTTTCTTGCTACTCGTGAAACAGCTTCGTTAAGTGAGTTAGCCGAATTGTATATAAACGAGATAGTTAGTCGACATGGTGTGCCATTATCGATCGTTTCAGACAGAGATTCCAGATTTGTGTCGAATTTTTGGAATAGTCTTCAACAGAATTTGGGTACACGTGTGAATTTAAGTACAGCTTATCATCCTCAGACAGACGGTCAGAGTGAAAGAACGATACAGACTTTGGAGGATATGTTAAGGGCTTGTGTGTTAGAATACGGTGGTTCGTGGGATACACATTTGTCGTTGGTCGAATTTGCGTATAATAATTCATATCATTCGAGTATAGGGATGCCGCCCTATGAAATGTTATACGGTCGTCGTTGCAGAACTCCGACTTGTTGGTTAGAAGCCGGGGAGAAACAGTTTGCAGGTCCCGAAATTGTTCAAATGACAGCCGAAAAAGTTGCAATTGCGAGAGAAAGTTGAAAGCCGCTAGAGATAGGCAGAAAATGTATGCTGATCCGCGTAGACGTCCAGTAACCTTTAATGTGGGTGAACGAGTGTATCTGAAAGTTTCGCCGTGGAAAGGGGTTATCAGATTCGGTAAACGTGGTAAGTTAGCACCGAGATTTATTGGTCCGTTTCCGATCAGTGAAGTGTTGAATGATCAGACTGTGGTGTTAGATCTTCCGTCAGAGTTAGCCGGTATTCATAATACATTCAACGTGTGTTATTTGCGTAAGTGTAAAGTCGATGACGAGACACAAATTGTACCGCTGGTAGATTTGAAAGTTGATTTGAGTAACAAGTTGGTTGAGGAACCTATTCGAGTGGTCGACAGAAAGGTTACTGAGTTAAGAAAGAAAAAGATCCCGATGGTTTTAGTAGAATGGAAACACAGCTTAGGGTCTAACTTGACGTGGGAGACAGAAGAGTTGATGAAGACCCGTTACCCTCATCTGTTTGAGCAAGACCAGATTCCGAGGACGGAATCTCTTTAAGGGGGGTGGATTTGTAACAGACTGAAACCGGGGTTAGAAGTAAGATTACTTAATTGCCCTTAGGTTTATAATTGTGTTTAAATTATGCTTTTATTTTATTAATATATTTATTATTAATTGAATATGGAGTTAAGACCAGTTTGTGACAAAGGTCCCAGAACAGGTTGGTTTATTTAATTTGGTCTCCGTTAGGACCGCCTAAAGAGATACGAAAAGTTATCAGATAAGATAACTGGTAAATACCCGTGTGTTGTGGGGTATGAGTTATAACCCACATAAATGTGTAAATATCTGCTTCTTATCTTCATTTCTTGAACATTCTCAAAAATAAGAACGTACCTAAACTTCATCCCTTCACAAACCCTAATTGAATCTAAGTCTTAAATTGGATTGTGAGGCTTTAAGGATTGATTCATATCATCCTCGTGATCATTTATCCAGGTTTGTTAGCTTGAATTCGTGCTTTAATTCATAGAAATTGGGTTTTTTGTGTTCTTGAATAAAAGTGTGGTTTTTGAGCTTGAATCTTCATGAAATATGTTAGATATGCTTAATTGATGTTAGAAATAGGTTACATATATGTTTAGTAGCTTCCTTGTGCTTAGAATTTGGTCAAAAAGGCTCAAAAATCGAGTTTTGGGCGAAAAATGTTCGAAATCAGCGTAAGTGTTTGAACCAGTTGCTACAGTGTTTGCTACAGTATTTTGCTACAGTACCCGAACTGCTACAGTATCACTATTTGCTACAGTATCACTATTTGCTACAGTGTCACTATTTGCTACAGTGTCACTATTTGCTACAGTTTTCGGGATTGCTACAGTACCACTATTTGCTACAGTACCCCCCGAGTTGCTACAGTACCGAGTTGCTACAGTGTTCGGAAATCACTATTTACTACAGTACCTTTTATGAAATTGAAACGGGCGTAACTTTCAAACCGTAACTCCGTTTTTGATGAATCAAATATCGTTGGAATCGTATTGAAGAGTACTTTTCAATGATGAACTTTTAAGAAACTAGATCAAACTATTTTTAGGTCGAAAAAGGAGTTTTAGTGTGTATGTCGTGTTTTGCACGCACCTGTATGCCATTATTGAATGGAGTCATAATGTAGACTCATAAAATTATGAATATATGGTGTTATGACTTAGTTAATCATATGAAATGATTATATTATTTATTGGATATGTATATTAACTTTGTTTGTGTTGTTCTCAGGTTATAAGGACAAGGAGGAAGCTCAGAAATAATAACTGAACAGTTGCTGGTAATTGGTGAGTGGGTCTATCTCCGAATAGAGTTTAAGTAGCATATCATTCTACTGTGGTTGACTCTTTTACCATGCATAGTGTAGAAATTGCCATGTTAGAATAATATAGTATGCCTGATGTTGTATGTGAATTATGTGTACACTGTGTGAATGGCACCAGTCGGGCCTAGGGAGACTGGGGACTCGAGACCGTGCCTAGGAGAGGTTAGAGTCCGTATGAGGTCAACCGTGCCTAGGGGAGGTTGGGTCCATAGGCTACTGATTGTAGAGTATAGTGTGAATGATGCATCCCCTGCATCTGGATAACTATACTGTGAATTGAGTAGCAGGGACTATCGGTAGACTCAAGTCCGATCAGCTAGGAGTCTTGTGCTCGTACAAGCAGCCGATCCTCGTATTGTCTTATTGTATGCTAGTTGATAGTTAGCATGTGTTGTTGTTAGTATATAGCTTGTGTGTGACTTAAGCTATATCTGTTAGATAGATTCCATTCACTTAGCGGTGCGCTAATCCCCCACATATTCTCCCCTTGCAGGTTTAGGTACTGCTAGTCGGGAAGGGTGCTATTGCAGAAGACATGTTTGACAACCCAACTCTGATGTGGACTTTTGTATAAATAATGTTTTGTGATAACATAACACCGTTGTGTAAACTTAAACGTAATGACATGACTTATATTGTGTTTGTTAATAAAGTCTTCCGCTGTGTTTTAAAAAAAAAAAAAAAAAAAATTGCCGGTGTTACATATATGTTTTAAATAACTTGGTAAATTTTTCCCACACTTGGCTTTTATTTTTCTTTCTTTGCCTTTTTATTGTCCTCTATTCCATTTTAAATGAATTCTAACATTTTGGGTTGTTTCTCAATTTATGTCCTTTCTGAGGTAACAATAATTTCGATGTTAACACCTAGTTTTATCGTTCATAAATATGTATAAACATGATTTTGAATTTATTTAATTGAAAATTTTGAAAATTTTTACTGGAATTGGGTAGTCAGTATATAAGACTAGGGCTGTTCTTTATTATCAGAGAGTACTAGATTCTAATACAACTACTACTTTACTAGTATTTTTAATGGTAACCAAGTGTTTAAATTTAAAATTTTAAAAATCCGAAGGAATTTAACCCCTTCCCACACTTAAGATCTTGCAATGCCCTCATTTGCAAGAAATCGGTAACAATTTAAATTATTGAGGGTGATTAGCGTAGAAACATGATTAAATTTTACCAAAGTTTCCAAACATATTGGCGTTTGTTTACTGAATGATAAATGGTGCACATCATTTGTTCATTCCGTCTTGTTGTTACATCACATTTGTTTTTCGTTTTGTCATCAAAAGTACTAGCTTTTGCTGAACTTAATGTTAGTCTTTGAAAATGCGTTGTTTTACCCTGTTGTGTACAATTAACAATATACATACATACAATACAAATATAAACATGCATGGTAATTTGAAATGGGACTTAAAATCCCACTTTCAAATATGAAATATTAGTACAACATAATAAAAATATTAAACTTACATAAAAGTATCATAATATAATGTGTTTAAACATAAATAAACAGAAATAATAAAAAGATAAAAATCATAAAAATCACCAATAGGAACTATATCAATCTGGATAGGGGTTCCAGTTCATGTCATCGTCCGGCTTCCATGGTTGGTGATAGGTGTACTGGTATGCCTGGTTAGGGTCATAGAGAGTAAATGGTGGTCTCATCTCTGGCTGGTGTAGAGGATAGTAAGCGGGTTGGGTTGGGACGTAGTGATCCTGAGGTGACAGCCGGCTCATGATCTGACGCTGATGATAGTCCCATCTATCATGCTGTCGTTGCCTGGAATTCTCGTAATCATTCCGGGCTTGCCACTGCTCCATCCGACTAAATCTCTCCGCGTTTGTCATATCTACCTCATCTACACACTGGTAGACGTCAGTCATAGCCTCCCTAATGACATCCCTAATGTCATCCGCTTCCTCCATTTCCTCATCTGATCCTCTCTCTACCTGTGGATGACGACCTTCATAGGGTACTGCCTGGTTTCGTCTGCTCTTTAATACCTTAACACCCTGATAGACCTTCAATCCTAAAGGCTCAACATGTTCCCTACATTCCAAAAGTGGACCCCCTTGGTCCCTATCTACACCCAAATACTCTCCAATGAGAGTAACAAAAATATCTCCTCCTATTATTCCCCCTTCCTGTATTCCTTCTACCATCTTAGACAAATAAAAACCAACACAGTAAGAGATATTAACAAAGCCTCTTGGGTCTTGAATACACTTTAGGTAAAATAAATCATGTAAGGTCATTTTCTCCTTATTGTGACCTCTCTGTGTAATCGAGTTAGCCAAAAATCTATGAATTATACGAAGCTCGGCTTTGTTAATATGTAAGTAGGAGTGTTTTCCTCCCAGCGTGAAAACATTATAATCTGACATACGCCTCCAGATGGCGTTCGCGTCAAAATTCCTATCTACCCTTTCACCACGATAAATCAAATTCATACAATCGGGTAGTAGTAATTCACCAGGAGTATATATCTGCAAAGCCCGGCCATGTCCAGCATGGACATCCTGTACATCCTACGGCCAAGTATAAATCTAAGAAAACTTCTATCATCTAATCTATCTACATCTGCATTTAACGCTATAGTACTCATAAGTTCAATACACCATTCCTTATATACAGGTCTACGAATGGTGAATAGACGTTCCCAATAGTGAAAAGAAGAGCTGCCATATCTTTGGATCAAATGCTGTCTAACTGAGTTAGCAAGTTGGACCCTTTCCAAAGGCTCCCAATCGATTACCCTTGGCACTTCTACATTTTTCGGTATCAGTTTGAATTTGTTACTTTGATATGTTGGGTAATCTCTCCAGCTTCTATCGAATCTCAGATTAGGATGCAACGTGTGTTCAGGAATCGTTGGGTATTCTACTGGCGGATGCATCGAAAATACTATGAAGGCATCAACAAATTGTAGCGGATCATAATATGGAACGTGTTCATCAGGTTGTTATTGTAGTTCCTGTTGTTGCTCCGGTTCAGGTTCATATTGCATTTCTGGTTCAGGTTCTGGAGCAGGTTACCTGGATGATGATGTTGCACCATCAGTATCTGTAAATCTCTGCAAAATACATTAAACACAAAATTTGTGCATCCAAATATGCATTAGTGTTAGCAAAATAACAAATTGAAACAATTACAATAACATGTTAAATCAAAATTAAATTTATACACATTTTTACAATTTTTTTTTACAATTCTACACTTTTTCAAATAAGCATATATGAAAATGTTTACAAAGTTCATAAGCATTTAACTCAAATAACATGTTAAAACAACCATTACTAGTAATTAAACAAGTTTCAAATGGCATTTACATCAATTTAATCAAGTTCATGAATTTTATACCTAAAAAGTCCACTTTAATTCTCAAAAATCATGTTTAGGATCAAAATTTGGATCATTTAGCTACCTAAACATGTTACATTACTTAATTTAGCAATAATTCATGACAAAAATCGGCCATAACCTGTTTATATCAAAAAGCCCCAAATTGCTCAAGAACACAAACCCTAGATTTCTAAATTTTTTGAAGTTTTTGGCTTCAAATCATGTTAAATAGCATCAATCTAGGTTATACATGCATAAAATACTAACAATTTAACTCTACTTACACTAGAAATTAACAAAATCAAATTAGGTAAAATATAGCTCAAGAACACTAAAAATCAAATTTAAAGAGGTTTAGGGATGAAATTGTTACCCTTCTTGATAAACTTTTTATCAAATTCATATTTAGAGCGGATTATAGCAAGAAATTTGGTTGATTTTGGTTAAAAATTGGTGATTTTAGGGTGGATTTTGGAGAGTGTTCGTGTGTGTTTGTGTGTGTGGTGGAGTGCAGAAACAGACCCGCTGGAACTTTTGTTTCTGGCCAAATATTCAGCTCCATGCGATCGCATGGTCCTGAAGGCCAAATCCCATGCGATAGCATGGGGTCCGGGTACAGTAACTTTTTTTTTTTTTTTTTTTTTTTTTTTTATAAAAACCTTATACTAATGAAACATATAATTAATTAAAAATTAAAATTTTATTTCTTTTTTGGATGAGGGCGTTTCGGATCATCGTCCTAGTCCGTCCTTCGACAAAATTTTAAAATTTGTCATTTTTAAGCGCGGTTTTAAAAGTAAGGATTTTTGAATTTTTTTTTAATGTTTTTGGCATATTTTAATTCAATAAGATTAAAATTAATGATAATAAAAATTCTCGTCCCTCCCTTGGGTAGAGCAATTTCGGTTCAACGACCTAGTTTTCAACTCACGACGAATTTTAAAAATCTCATTTTTAACTTAACGAAATAAAGTAAATTTTTGTTTTTAAATTCACACCAAACTTAAATTTAAAATGCATAAAATTAAAAATTCATTTTATTAAAAATTCATACCAAATTTATATTATATTTTTGTTTTTATACATATAAACTTATATTAAAAATATTAATTTTTCAAATATTTACAAACTTAAATATATTGATTTTAAAAAGTTTACAATATTAATTTAAAATTAATTTTAAAAACAAAGTAAAAATAAAAATTAAAAATCTTTTTGGTCTTTTATCCCACTTTAATCAATCAAATATTATCAAAAATATACGCCCCTCTTTTCGGTAAAGTAATTTCGGTTATATTACCTAGTTTTACTCCTGACGAATTTTTGAAATATTTTGGGTTGATTGATTGAAGATATTTATACCTTAAGAATAAACGGTAAATTTCGCAGTGATGTAATAAATTTTTGTATGATATCAATAATTTCGGTCGCAAAACCTAATTTTATTGAGTATCAATTTAATACTTTATAGCGAACGATTTATCGTTTATTATCAAAAGGTTAAAAGCAATAAAAATAAAAATAAAAACTGTACATACTTACCTGTGAGATAGAATTCTCAGTGACCTGCTTTAGCCCACTCATAAGATAGTCGAACTAATTGGTTTTCCATAGCTACATAGGCATAACCTCGAGCATTCAACGATTTTTCTTCGAAACATATTTTTTGTCCTTATCTGCATAAAGTAACGAACTCGGTATTGGAATATGTCTGATTCGTCGAGCATTTTCCTTCGTGTGACCATTTTCCGCATTTGTGACATCTTTCAAGGTGTCGTGCTCTTCTTTTCACTGCGGATTTTGATTTTCCTTTATCAAAATGTAACTTATTATGATCGTTTCTGAGTTCTTTTCTTACTCCGTCCAATTTGGCTCTTATTACTGATACCAGGTCACTCAGGAGTGTGTCATTATTACGTTTAGTGATCAAAGCGTGTAGCATTAGACCATGGTTTAGTTCACAGGAATTCTTCATCTCGTAAAACCTAAAAAAAAATAAAAATTTAGAATGGGGGGAGAAGACTAGTTCTTTAGGGTCTGCTAGGGAAAGACCATTCGGATTCCATTCTCGAGAACTACCCAAAAACAGAATATCTAACTCTAACAGAAATACATATTACCCTAAAAAGATTCGAACCTCCCCACACTTAGTTAGCTGTGGTGTTTAAATTGTGATTAACTTCATTGTCAACTTCTATCGGACCATGTATGTAATGTTTAACTCTGTGACCATTAACTTTAAATTCAATCCCATTTGAATTTATTAACTCTATTGTTCTGTATGGGAAAACTCTTTTGACTATAAATGGTCCAGACCATCTTGATTTCAATTTTCCAGAAAATAGCTTGAATCGTGAATTGAAAAGAAGAGCTCTGTCTCCTTCCTTAAATTCTTTTGAACTTCTGATTCTTTTATCATGCCATTTCTTCGTTCTTTCTTTATAGATTAACGAATTTTCATATGCTTCATGTCTTAATTCTTCTAATTCATTTAACTGACTTAACCGTAGAAGTCCAGCTTCATGTAAATCAAGATTACATGTCTTCAAAGCCCAAAATGCTTTGTGTTCAATTTCTACTGGAAGATGACATGCTTTTCCATAAACGAGTTTAAAAGGTGTGGTTCCAATTGGAGTTTTGTAGGATGTTCTAAAAGCCCAGAGTGCATCCTCCAATTTCATGGACCATTCCTTCGGATTTGATCCTACGGTTTTCTCTAGAATACGTTTTAAAGCTCGGTTGGTATTTTCAACTTGTCCACTTGTCTGTGGATGATAAGCAGTGGAGATTTTATGAGTTACCCCATATCTTTTGAGAACTTTCTCAAGTTGATTGTTACAAAAATGAGTACCCCGATCACTTATTAAAGCTTTCGGTGTTCCAAACCTAGCAAAAAGACGTTTTAAAAAGTTGACTACAACTCGTGCATCGTTAGTTGAGAGAGCTTGTGCTTCCGCCCATTTAGATACATAATCAATGGCAAAGAGAATGTAGAGATTATTATGAGATTTTGGAAATGGACCCATAAAGTCAATACCCCAAACGTCAAATAATTCACATACTTGAATGACATTTTGTGGCATTTCATCACGTTGACTTATTTTTCCGGCCCTTTGACAAGCATCACAGGATTTGCAAAGAAGGTGTGCGTCTTTGAAAATTGTAGGCCAATAGAATCATGTATCGTAAACTTTTCTTGCTGTGAGCTGAGGCCCATAATGCCCTCCTGTTGGTCCTGTGTGACAATGGTTTAAGATTTGACTGGCTTCATCTCCGAATACACATCGGCGTATTATTCCATCGGGACAACTTTTAAACAAATGTGGATCTTCCCAGAAATAGTGTTTTATATCACTAAAGAATTTCTTTCGTTTTTGGTACGACAATCCTTTTTCAAGGAATCCACATACTAAGTAGTTTGCATAATCTGCAAACCATGGAATTTCATTATAATCTATCTTCAATAGATATTCATCGGGAAAGTTGTCTTGTATGGCCGATTCATTTAGAACTTCTAATTCAGGATTTTCAAGACGAGAAAGATGATCAGCTGCGAGATTTTCTGCTCCCTTTTTATCTCGGATTTCAATATCGAACTCTTGTAAGAGTAAGATCCAACGGATTAATCTTGGTTTAGCATCTTGTTTCGAAAATAGGTATCTAAGAGCAGAATGGTCAGTATAGACCACCGTTTTAGCTAGAACGAGATATGAACGAAATTTGTCAAAAGCAAAGACAATAGCAAGGAGTTCTTTTTCAGTAGTTGTGTAATTCGTTTGTACTCCTTGTAACGTCTTACTAGCATACTAAATAGGTTGAAATCGTTTTTCAATTCTTTGTTCTAAAACGGCTCCCATTGCAAAATCACTTGCATCGCACATTAGTTCAAGCGATAGATTCCAATTTGGAGTTATCATGATCGGCGCATTAGTGAGTTTTTATTTAAGAATATTAAAAGATTTGATGCATTCATCTGAAAAGATGAATGAAGCATCCTTTTCTAGGAGTTTATTCATAGGAGTGGCAATTTTAGAAAAATCTTTTATGAAACGTCGGTAAAAACCGGCATGCCCTAGAAAACTCCTAACTCCTCTAACATTGGTGGGATGTGGAAGTTTAGCAATTACATCTACTTTAGCACTATCCACTTCAATTCCTTCCTTTGAAATTTTATGACCAAGAACGATGCCTTCTTTAACCATGAAATGGCATTTCTCCCAATTAAGTACTAGATTTGATTGCTCGCATCTAATAAGCATTCGTTCAAGATTAACTAGACTTGATTCAAATGTATCACCGAAGACTGAAAAGTCATCCATGAAAACTTCCATGCATTCTTCTATCATGTCGTGAAAAATCGCCATCATGCACCTTTAAAAGGTTGCAGGGGCGTTGCTGTGATGACCCGTCCTAATCCATCCGGATGAAGTCCATCTCGATTATAAACGATTCACAATAATTGGTTACATCGCGAGGTACTTGACCTCTAAAGGATACATTTTACAAACATTGCATTCGTTTCAAAAGACAAACTTTCATTTCATTGAAAGTTGATGACATGCATACCATTTCATAATACATCCAACTATAATTGACTTAATAATGATCTTGATGAACTCGATGACTCGAATGCAACGTTTTTTGAAATATGTCATGAATGACTCCAAGTAATATCTTTAAATGAGCAAATGCACAGCGGAAGATTTCTTTCAAACCTGAGAATAAACATGCTTTCAAGTGTCAACCAAAAGGTTGGTGAGTTCATTAGTTTAACATAAATAATCATTTTCATCATTTTAATAGACCACAAGATTTCCATATTCAGTTCTCATAAATGTACGTCCCATGCATAGAGACAAAATATCATTCATATGGATTGAACACCTGGTAATCGACATTCACAATATGCATATAAGAATATCCCCATCATTCCGGTATCCTCCTTCGGACATGATATAAATTTCAAAGTACTAAAGCATCCGGTACTTTGGATGGGGCTTGTTGGGCCCGATAGATCTATCTTTAGAGTTCGCGTCAATTAGGGTGTCTGTTCCCTAATTCTTAGATTACCAGACTTAATAAAAAGGGCATATTCGATTTCAATAATTCAACCATATAATGTAGTTTCAATTACTTGTGTCCATTTCGTAAAACAGTTATAAAAACAGCGCATGTATTCTCAGTCCCAAAAATGTAAAGAGTAAAAGGGATCAAATGAACTCACCTATTGTATTTTGTAGTAAAAATACATATGACGACATTAGACAACTGAACAATGCAAGGTTAGCCTCGGATTCACGAACCTATATCAATTGTATATATATATTAAAACATATACTCGTAATCGATCAAACTTATATATATTATTATTAATAATCGTACTTGTGATATTATGTGTTAGATAGATAAATTTAATTTATGTATATTTTATATAACTAATATTCATTGTAACATGTTAATGATACTATTTCATATTAAGGTTTATATATGATAAAAATGTATTTTTATATATTAGTTGATATTCTTCATATATAGCTTAGTTATTATAACAAAATTGAGTGATACGTAATATTAATACTATCGGAAAGTATTTTTATATATATATAAAAAATATATATCTATTTGTAATATTACTAAAATGATAAGAAGAATAATATTAATGGTAGTAGTAATACTAATACTAATAGTGTTAATTTTAATAATGATAAATATAATAATTTTGATAATTTTTAATTTCTATGGTACCTTACATTAATAATAAAATGATAATAATAACAACCTTGTTAACAATACTAATTTTTATAATAAATCTCGTATTAATTTTCTAACTTATAACTAGAGTTTCTTATAACTTAATTTCACATTCATATACATATTTGTACAAGTATCCATATAATTTAAAATCAGTTTCCGAATTTTACCATAACTACTTTTATCACTAACTTCATATTGGTTTATAATGTTTTCGTAATCATAATATCTAATAATAACAATAATAATGATACAATAATAATAATAATACTAATGATAATAATTTTAATACTAATAGTCATTATAATCTAACTATATTAAGGTTAATAATCTAATAGTACAATACTACTAGTAAGTAATACTAATAATTAATAATAACACTTGTACAATAACAATAATAATTATGAGCATAACAATAGCACTTATAATAATAATAATAATAATAATAATAATAATAATAATAATAATAATAATAAAAATGGAATTAGAAATAAGAAATTATACCCTTTAAATGTTTTTTGTAAAAAGAATTGCCCAATACCGGGTTCGAACCCGAGACCTCTCGAAAACCCGACAACCCCTCAACCAACCGTCTGCTGCTTACTTATCTGTTTAAACTCTCCACCTAAAACTATATATCTATTATCTATCTGTGATCTTCTTCTTCTTCAAAATTTCTCAAATCGACCAGGACCATAACTGAATAATTAAGTTACGTAAATAAAGTGTAGGATTTAAAATAATTACAGAATGATTAGGGGGTAACTAAATTAATTAAAACAAACGAAAAAAAAATTAAAAAGAAAAAAATAATAAAAAAAAAAAATTAAGAACATAAGCTGTCGTCGCTGCTATATAAAAAAAAATTAGTTTTGCAAAAGGCTATGATTTTGAATAAGGTTATAACACAAATTAGTTTGTAAATTGTTTATAGAAACTAATGGAATCATAATTTTTACCTTAATCGTAACATATAACATTAATTTGAATGAAGAACATTAGTTGACTTTTATGAACCCGAAACTTTGACTCACGAATTCTCGTTCAATAGAAAGAATTGGAACCCCAAATTTTTCAGATAGTTTAAGTGAAATATTCCTAACAAGACTGCAATATTACATTTTGACAATTAGTTCGAATCGAATTTTGAAAATAAAGAAGATAGAACAGGGATATCGAGTTGTTTATAAAAAATAAAACTTTCACAGATATATTAATGCTCAGACTGTTGTAAATTGATATTGAGAGTCGAATTTTGATTTAGTTGTTGTTAATGTAAGAATAATCGTTGTGCTTATCTCTGAGAAAGGATCGACAGATAATATAACTCAGAAGAAGGAATAACCGGAAAAAAAAGTAGATAAAGTAGACATTGACTTGCAACTGAATTTGTCATATAGTGAAATTGATTTGTACGATTTCTAACAATCATCTACAGCAACAATCGGGATGTAACAGATTTTGGATTTCTCTAGTTGTTTTATTTACTTACTTATTTATTTATTTATTCCTATATGTGTATATGCATATTTATATATATGGACATATGCTTGTATATTTATTTATACAATCTGTATTTTATATATGTATAAGTATTTATATATATTTCAGTAGTTATATATCTATTTATAATTAAATTTTTAACTAACATTAGTAATTATTAATGTATTAATGTTAATAATATTATTAACACTCATAATAAGTAAAATATTTAAATCACAACTAAATTATAAGTTTACTTATTCTTATAATAATATATATATTTTTTAAAATATTATTTTATTAATCGTACCTTGAAGTTATTAGAATCTTAATATTTATAAGTATATCAATAATAATGATAATAATATTAATAATACCAATATTGATATTATTATTCATAATAATAATGGAAGTAGTAACATTAATAATACTATAACAATTATATTTTCAGCTTATAATTAAATATGTAATACTATTACAATTTATTAATTATTTAAAAATTAAAGATTAATAATATATATGTGCAATAACATATTTTTACTATTTAATACAATATACATATAATCACCAATTATACCAAAATCATATTCATGTATATATATAAATATATTTATTTATTTATTTATTTAAAATAATTGTTCGTGAATCGTCGAAAATAGTCAAAGATCAAATGATTCCATTTAAACAGTTCACAAATTTCAAGACTCAATCTAATAGACTTTGCTTATCGTGTCGAAATCATAATAAGATTAGATTTAAATTTGGTCGGAATTTCCGGGTCACTACAGTACCTACCCGTTAAAGAAATTTCGTCCCGAAATTTGAGTAAGGTCGTCATGGCTAACAATAAAAAAATGTTTTCATGACGAATATGAATTGATGAATAGAGTTTTATCATCGTTAGATATTTGAATAGAATAATTAAATTATTCGGAGCGTATGAGAGAAGCTATCGCAAAAGATTTAAATAGGAAAAGTAAGGTTTCGTCTTAACTTTTGACGGAGCCTGGGTTGAATTCCGGAATTCAAGGGATTTATAGAAAATTTTCGAAATAAAAAAGATTTGATTCTTCGGCGAATAAGGAAATTAAGATCTCTCGAATTAAATGCGGTGATCTGCTTGATTACTCTGTCTGATATTTCCATTATAAATTAAATTCTTCCGTTCCATTATTCTCACCCTTCCTATACTTTCCTTCTTGTTTCATACATTCAAAAGATTCTGAAAATGCTTAATCCAGTTCTGATCCTTGTCCTCATCCTTATTATCGCAACAATCATTCTCCTTTTCCAACTTCCACCAGAGGAATCTGTTTTCTTCTATTTCACCCTCGGGATTATAATGTTTTTAATTCTCCCGTGTCTTTATGTTGCGATAAACATTGATATACACGGTTTGTAATTTATGTGTTGTTATCGGCTTTATATTCTCCCTTATATTTCAAAGCTCTATGCTTTTATTTTCTCTTCCCGACTTCAAGTCAAGCGATTAATGGTCCAGAATTTGTAGATATAGAGTCTCGAATGATTATAATGTTCTAAGTAGGGTGGAACGTGATAGCACGATTTGATTTTCAAATTTATCAAAAATACAGACGATAGAATTATCATGAATATATTCTTCTTGATATGTTCGGAGGTTATGTAGAATAAAAGAGTTATGTAACATGACACATGATGGTGGTATAATCTACTGTGAACCATCATCAGGTTTCATTAGAAACTCAGCATGACTTACTGTAATATAATTACGTTGATCAAGTGTCATTATATTATACAAACTCATGCATCAGTTCCCAACACTACTTCAAAAACATTCATATTTTAAGCTCGAAAGTTTAAAGAATATAGAAACTACCAGTTTCTATATGATGTAACATTGATAGCACGAATAAATTATTGATTTCAGATACGAATAGTTATGAAAATATCTTCAGAAATATGGAGGATATTTATAATGAAAGATATGATGATATCTTGGAATTTCTAATATCGATGGATGATAGAAACTATTGTCAGCAAGGGTTTAGAGTAAGGAGCAAGATATTCACTAAAGACTTTAGCAGACATTGAATCACTTGGATTCTTTGAAGTCAAGCTTATTCTTTGTGATTTGTCCACGACTTTCTTCATAGTTTCGCATAATCTGTTTTTCGATACTAAATTTTCCCTTGAATGTTTCCAATATAATGATACACAGGAAGCACGAAGAGGTATATAATTTCGGACGAGAATATTTATGAAAATATCCTCAGAAATATCGAAGATATTGATGATGATATTTTCGAATTTCTAAGTTCGATGGTTGATGGAAAAAGATTTTTCCGCAAGATTTTAACATGACTTCGGAGCAAGATATTCTCCAAAGATTTCAACGGATCCAGAATTACCTGAATCCTTTGAATATAGAGTTTGGTTTTTGTATTTGTCCTTGGTCTCCTTCATGGGTAACTTAATCTGTTTTTCAATACCTAATTTTCTATCGAGCGTTCCTAACACTCCTTTCTTTATCATCAAACTTTTGGCCGTTTAGACCATCTACAATTTTTCTGTTTCCTCTGCATTTAATGCTATGATATCTGAATCATCGGTTATTAATCCGAGGTGGTTTCGAGAGAATTGTGTTTTTAGATGATTAAACGCTGATGGTAATATGGTGGAATATGAAAAGTTCCCTGGTAACGATAAAAGAGCACGCGTATATATCAACGTTATAATAAGGTTGTTTCGTATGAAAAGTCAAAGTTGTCTTGCTGGAGCTGTGACAAATTTGGCTATTTCGAAGAAGAACTGCAAGGTTATTTTGGGTAATAATAACACTAAAGAAATTAGCACAGTTATGTGTTAAACGTTTACTCAGTTTCCGTGTGTTTTTCAAGTGCATAACTAAATGCATCAATCTTTTTCTCCCGTAGATGAAGTGCGGTTGATTCATCTTCTCGATTGAGGTATTTTCAAGGATCATGAAAGGTTTGAACGCGGATTATAATTGTCAGGATACAGATGAGATTTAAGATGAAATCAAGTGGCAAACTTGAAGATATGTTTAGTTTCATATGTTATAATCAATATTTTAATTCATTTTAATTATCCATTGTCGACAGTCCATATTTGATAGTCCACAATTAACAGTCCGATAATACATATATAGCTTAATATATAATATCCGAATTAATTAATACGTATCGGGACCCGTGTACATGTCTCAGACTCGATCACAACTCAAAGTATATATATTATTATAGAATCAACCTCAACCCTGTGTAGAGAACTCGATCATTACTGCATATAGAGTGTCTATGGTGATTCCAAATAATATATATAGATGAGTCGATATGATATGTCAAAACCTTGTATACGTGTCCCGATATTTAAAGTGCGTAAAATATATAACAGAAAATTAAATAACGATAAATAAAGTGCGTAAAGTAAATAACAGAAATTTAATGATGATAAATAAAATTGCGAGAATGTAAATTGCGATAAATAAAATGTAATCAGTTAGCTAGGATTTTGTTAGCGTGGATTCCTAACAAAATTTCTCATAGTTAATTTGTTTGTTTCTAACAAATTTTATTTTGTCCAATATTTTCTTCATTATGCCATTTGTCAGATTCTGATAGGTCAAAATCCAAATATGAAATTGAATGAAAATGGTTATTCTGTGATGAACGGATTCGTATAGCTGTGGTTGCAAGTAGGATAGTAAATGACTGTTGAATCAGATTCGAAGAATGTACAGTGTAACTTATTAATGCGAAATCTAAATATTCCTCGGGTATTACCTACCCGTTAAAATATTTTCACCATTAACAGTTTGTACAATAAAATTTTTATTTACAATCTTTATGAAAACATATATACATATATATTTTCTTCAGACGTAATTATGGATTTAATGAGTCAATATTATATTAAACTCATTTGATTTACCGTTAGAATAAGAATATATAATCTCTAAAACATTAATGATTACCTAATCGCCATGTCGAACGAAGATAAATGATGTAGAACGATTCGTAGAACGATGATTATACTCGAGGTACAGAATGAGATGTTGAGGCATGGATTGTTGAAACTTGGGTTGTTGGTTGTACTGGTCCCATTGGTGCTGAGGCTGGTGATGGTACCGGTGTTGGTGATACAGCTGGTGCTTGCAAATTGTATATCGTGCTCTCTAAAGTTAATACTCGAGCTCGGAGTTATCTAACTTCTTCTACTAACCCTGGTTGATTATCAGCGTGAGGTAGTGGTCGGATATCTTCTCTAGTTCCGTTAATGGTAGATTCAAGACGAAAAATTCTTGCAAATAGGGTATAAACGGTGTTGCGAACGGGTTCGCCGGTGAGCGGGTCAAGTACTCCAAGGTTAGGTGGTAGATTCGATTCATGATATGGAGTACCTTCTTCCCTTCTCCATAGGGTGAGTATGTCGCGAACCCACCCCCATTTTCTCCAGTAATCACGGTAGTTGATTGGTTGGTGTGCTCCTGTCACGCTGTCTTCGGAGTCAGAGGAACTTGGTTGATTCGGAGAGGCCATCTTACGCGATCTCAGGAAAGATTTTTGGTATGAAGAGTTTAGTGACAGCAATTTTATAGTTGAATGGTATTCTCAATGCATAATTTGCATAGATATATATAGTAACAGGATCTCTTAAATTAAGGAGAAATTTACGAGAGATATCAGGCAAGGTCTACAGTAACAGATACACTAAGATATGAATTGTCAGATACGCTAAGATATGAATTTTGTCTATACACTATTCATGCAGTCAATGCAGCAAGACGTGTCTAGACTAAGAATGATAAGCAGATAATTTTCGACACAAAATGATAAGCAAAACTTTTTGACATGCAGACACGGTCGAAGTCCAGACTTACTAATGCATCCTAACAACTTATCAGTTAGACACACTAATGCAGACCTGGTTCGCTAAGACCTCTGCTCTGATACCAACTGTGATGACCCGTCCTAATCCATCCGGGCGAAGTCCATCTCGATTATAAACGATTCACAATAATTGGTTACATCGCGAGGTACTTGACCTCTAAAGGATACATTTTACAAACATTGCATTCGTTTTAAAAGACAAACTTTCATTTCATTGAAAGTTGATGACATGCATACCATTTCATAATACATCCAACTATAATTGACTTAATAATGATCTTGATAAACTCGATGACTCGAATGCAACATTTTTTGAAATATGTCATGAATGACTCCAAGTAATATCTTTAAATGAGCAAATGCACAACAGAAGATTTCTTTCAAACCTGAGAATAAACATGCTTTCAAGTGTCAACCAAAATGTTGGTGTAGTGACCCGAACTTTTTCATGTTTATATATATTAATTGAGATTGATATTTACATGATTAAATGTTTCCAACATGTTAAGCAATCAAACTTGTTAAGACTTGATTAATTGAAATATGTTTCATATAGACAATTGACCACCCAAGTTAACCGGCGATTCACGAACGTTAAAACTTGTAAAAACGACATGACGATATATATATGGATATACATATGGTTAAAATGAGATTATGATAAGTAAGTATCTCCATAAGTATATTAACAATGAGTTATATACATATAAACAAGACTACTAACTTAAGGATTTCGAAACGAGACATATATGTAACGACTATCGTTGTAACGACATTTAAATGTATATATATCATATTAAGATATATTAATATATCATAATATCATGATAATATAATAATTTAACATCTCATTAGATATAATAAACAATGGGTTAACAACATTAATTGAGATCGTTAACTTAAAGGTTTCAAAACAACACTTACATGTAACGACTAACGATGACTTAACGACTCAGTTAAAATGTATATACATGTAGTTTATTTAGATGTATTAAAATACTTTTGGAAGACTTCAAGACATATATCAAAACATTCATACTTAACGAAAATGGTTACAGTTACTTTCCCATTCTTTTCTTTCATCAAGAATTCTAGTCGTATTCTTACCCGTATTATACACAGCTTCAAAACGTACTTACTATGGGTATATACCAATAGGAACTAGCATGGGATTCCACTCTTGATTATGTCATGTATGACTAATCAATTTTAACTTCTACCATGAGCTAGTCAACTAACTAGAACTCCTTTTAACCCCACTCACCACTCACCAATTACCACTCATCATTCACTCCATTTCACTTCCAATTCTCTTTCTAATTCTCTCTCAACACACACACACTATTATGAACGTATTTTTCCAGTAGTTAATCATCATCTTCATCAAAAATCACTTCAAGAATCAAGCTACAATCATCATAGGAAGAACACTTCAAGAACACTTCAAAAATCCCTTCAAGTGTACTAATTTACTTCCAAGCTTTCTAATCCATTCCAAGTAATCATCTAAGATCAAGAAACCTTTGTTATATACAGTAGGTTATCTTTCTTATTCAAGGTAATATTCATATTCAAACTTTGATTCAATTTCTATAGCTATAAACTATCTTAATTCGAGTAAAAATCTTACTTGAACTTGTTTTTGTGTCATGATCCTACTTCAAGAACTTTCAAGCCATCCAAGATCCTTTGAAGCTAGATCATTTCTTGTCACTTCCAGTAGGTTTACCTACTAAACTTGAGGTAGTAATGATGTTCATAACATCATTCGATTCATATATATAAAACTATCTTATTCGAAGGTTTAAACTCGTAATCACTAGAACATAGTTTAGTTAATTCTAAACTTGTTCGCAAACAAAAGTTAATCCTTCTAACTTGACTTTTAAAATTAACTAAACACATGTTCTATATCTATATGATATGCTAACTTAATGATTTAAAACCTGGAAACACGAAAAACACCGTAAAACCGGATTTACGCCGTCGTAGTAACACCGCGGGCTGTTTTGGGTTAGTTAATTAAAAACTATGATAAACTTTGATTTAAAAGTTGTTATTCTGAGAAAATGATTTTTATTATGAACATGAAACTATATCCAAAAATTATGGTTAAACTCAAAGCGGAAGTATGTTTTCTAAAATGGTCATCTAGACGTCGTTCTTTCGACTGAAATGACTACCTTTACAAAAACGACTTGTAACTTATTTTTCCGACTATAAACCTATACTTTTTATGTTTATATTCATAAAATAGAGTTCAATATGAAACCATAGCAATTTGATTCACTCAAAACGGATTTAAAATGAAGAAGTTATGGGTAAAACAAGATTGGATAATTTTTCTCATTTTAGCTACGTGAAAATTGGTAACAAATCTATTCCAACCATAACTTAATCAACTTGTATTGTATATTATGTAATCTTAAGATACCATAGACACGTGTACAATGTTTCGACCTATCATGTCGACACATCTATATATATTTCGGAACAACCATAGACACTCTATATGTGAATGTTGGAGTTAGCTATACAGGGTTGAGGTTGATTCCAAAATATATATAGTTTAAGTTGTGATCAATACTGAGATACATATACACTGGGTTGTGGATTGATTCAAGATAATATTTATCGATTTATTTCTGTACATCTAACTGTGGACAACTAGTTGTAGGTTACTAACGAGGACAGCTGACTTAATAAACTTAAAACATCAAAATATATTAAAAGTGTTGTAAATATATTTTGAACATACTTTGATATATATGTATATATTGTTATAGGTTCGTGAATCGACCAGTGGCCAAGTCTTACTTCCCGACGAAGTAAAAATCTGTGAAAGTGAGTTATAGTCCCACTTTTAAAATCTAATATTTTGGGATGAGAATACATGCAGGTTTTATAAATGATTTACAAAATAGACACAAGTACGTGAAACTACATTCTATGGTTGAATTATCGAAATTGAATATGCCCCTTTTTATTAAGTCTGGTAATCTAAGAATTAGGGAACAGACACCCTAATTGACGTGAATCCTAAAGATAGATCTATTGGGCCTAACAAACCCCATCCAAAGTACCGAATGCTTTAGTACTTCGAAATTTATATCATATCCGAAGGGTGTCCTGGAATGATGGGGATATTCTTATATATGCATCTTGTTAATGTCGGTTACCAGGTGTTCACCATATGAATGATTTTTATCTCTATGTATGGGATGTGTATTGAAATATGAAATCTTGTGGTCTATTGTTACGATTTGATATATATAGGTTAAACCTATAACTCACCAACATTTTTGTTGACGTTTAAAGCATGTTTATTCTCAGGTGAATATTAAGAGTTTCCGCTGTCGCATACTTAAATAAGGACGAGATTTGGAGTCCATGCTTTTATGATATTGTGTAAAAACTGCATTCAAGAAACTTATTTTATTGTAACATATTTGTATTGTAAACCATTATGTAATGGTCGTGTGTAAATAGGATATTTTAGATTATCATTATTTGATAATCTACGTAAAGCTTTTTAAACCTTTATTTATGAAATAAAGGCTATGGTTTGTTTTAAAATGAATGCAGTCTTTGAAAAACGTCTCATATAGAGGTCAAAACCTCGCAACGAAATCAATTAATATGGAACGTTTTTAATCAATAAGAACGGGACATTTCAGTTGGTATCAGAGCGTTGGTCTTAGAGAACCAGAATTTTGCATTAGTGTGTCTTATCGAGTTTGTTAGGATGCATTAGTGAGTCTGGACTTCGACCGTATTTACTTGAAAAATGATTGCTTAACAAATTTTGTTGGAAACTATATATTTTTAACATGTGTATATTATGTGATATATTAATCTCTTAACGCGTTTGATATTATGTGATAGATGTCTACCTCTAGAACAAGTCCCATTGACTCACCTAATAATAATGAAGAGTCAAATGTAAATTGGAATGATTCATGGACTGATTCACAAGTTCCCGAAAAGGAACCGGAAGAAGAGTCGGAACCGGAAGAAGAATCGGAACCGGAAGAAGAATCGGAACCGGATGAAGAAATAGAACCGGTGGGGGAAATAATAAAACGGTTAAGTAAAAGAAAATCCTCAACCAACCGACCAAGGTTAATTATGGTCAATGGTGTTTCCGCCAAGGAAGCAAAATATTGGGAGGATTACCAATTCTCCGATGAATCGGATTCCGACGAGAATTCCGATGATGTTATAGAAATTACCCCAACTGAATTTAAAAAGGCAAAAGAAAATAATAAGGGAAAGGGCATAAAAATAGAGAAATCTAATTCCAACCCCGATGAACTTTATATGTATCGTCAACCCCCGAAGTCCTTAAGTTGTAACAATGACCCGGGAACCTCTAAACCACCAGGTTTTTCTAAACCAATGTGAAAAACGACGGCTCGTATTAGGGGAACATCATATATCCCTAGAAACTTGGCAAAACAAACCAAAACAGAAGAAGAAGAAACAAGCGAGTCGGAATAAGATAGTTGTATTCGTGTGGTGTAATATATGTAATATAGTGTGCTTATGCTTTATGATATATGTAAAAATTGCTTGTATTAATAAGTATTTTTTTTTATGAATCTAACTCTTGTCTATTTTACAGTATAAAAACAAAAAATGGATAGACAACCTAATATTTTAAGAGACCTACCCGGAGACATGATTGATGAAATCTTGTCTAGAGTCGGTCAGAATTCTTCGGCACAACTATTTAAGGCGAGATCAGTTTGTAAGACATTCGAAGAACGTTCCAAGAATGCCTTAGTTTATAAAAGGCTTTCGTTCGAAAGATGGGGGATATCACATTGGGAAATCCATAAGTTACGATGTGTTTACTTTGACGCATATATTGCGGGGAACCCAAATGCTATTTTACGCAATGGGTTAAGAAATTATTTTGACTCAATATATCCGAATATTGGACTTCGTGATTTAGAAAAAGCGGCTAACATGCAACATAAAGAAGCATGTTATGCTTACGGATTAGTAATGTTCGCTTCTCACCAAAGTGAGAACAAGAACATCAGCCTACAACTATTAAACAAAACGTTCCCACAAGTGACGGAGTCGGTAATTGGGGTAAGAAATGAGGTTTTTAGATTGTTACGGGACTGTTGGACATTACGTAACCCTCGTCCCTTTGACGACGTTACAACACGCTGTCTTATCAACGGCCATAACGGTTATGTTCCACAAGACCAAGGATGGGAAGTAGTCCTAGTAAAACCAGAATGCATGACTTGTTTCTGGACGTATGAATTACGTGTCTTTATTGCCTTCGCTGAACGACTTGTGTACTAGCTAGAATTATCTTCACAACTATCTTGTATCAAAGTTATTGTGTGCTATATTTCATGCTTTATGTAAAATAAGCGGTATTGTAAGTTTGTAAAATATTATATAAAAGTTTGAACGCGAAATATTATTATAATCAGTTTTTCATATAGAATTGTAGTAGTTGAATTGTATATTAGCTACTAAGTATGAACTTAACGGGTAGGTACTACCCGAATTTAAACTTATAAAACGCTAATATGAAGAAAAAGCTTTTATAAATGAGTTCATATTATGCTACGAAATACTATTAACTACTCTTAATATTCTGTATGATTAACTTGTTCCATTTGACTATTTTGAAGGAAATGGCACCGACTACTCGACACACCGTGAATATGAATGAAGAGGAATTCCGTACTTTTCTAGCTTCAAACATAGCCGTAGTACAGGCTGCTCTACATACCAACAATAACCTTGGATCTAGCAGTACAGAAAATCGTGTAGGATGCACCTACAAAGAATTCACTGCCTGCAAACCTTTGGAATTTGATGGAACCGAAGGACCGATCGGATTGAAACGGTGGACCGAGAAGGTCGAATCGGTGTTTGCCATAAGTAAGTGTACTGAAGAGGACAAAGTGAAGTACGCTACACATACCTTCACAGGTTCTGCGTTAACATGGTGGAATACCTATCTAGAGCAAGTGGGACAAGACGATGCGTACGCACTACCATGGTCAGCATTCAAGCACTTGATGAACGAGAAGTACCGTCCCAGAACCGAGGTCAATAAGCTCAAGACAGAACTTAGAGGGTTACGAACCCAAGGATTTGATATTATCACGTACGAAAGACGATTCACAGAATTGTGCCTATTATGTCCGGGAGCATTCGAAGATGAGGAAGAGAAGATCGACGCGTTTGTGAAAGGATTACCGGAAAGAATCCAAGAAGATATAAGTTCACATGAGCCCGCCTCCATACAACAGGCATGTAGAATGACTCACAAACTAGTGAACCAGATTGAAGAAAGAACTAAAGAACAGACTACTGAAGAGGCCAATGTAAAGAAAGTCAAAAGAAAGTGGGAGGAAAACGGTGATAAGAATCACCAATACAACAACAACAGCAATTACAACAATAATCGCAACAATTATCCCAACAATCGCAACATCAATCGCAACTACAACAAACGGCCCAACAACAACAACAACAACAACAACAACAACAACAACAGCAACTACAACAATCATCCCAACAACAATAATAACCGCAACAACAACAACAATCAGAAGCAGCTATGCCAAAGGTGTGAAAAGTATCACTCGGGGTTCTGCACCAAATTTTGCAACAAGTGTAAAAGAAATGGTCATAGCGCGGCGAAGTGTGAGATCTACGGACCAGGGGTTAATAGAACGAAAGGAACAAATGGTGTCGAAACGAGTAATGGCGGAGCAAGTGGTGTCGGAGCAAGTTATGCCAATGTAGTTTGTTATAAATGTGGAAAACCGGGCCACATTATTAGAAATTGCCCGAACCAGGAGAACACGAATGGACAAGGCCGTGGAAGAGTTTTCAATATTAATGCGGCAGAGGCACAGGAAGACCCAGAGCTTGTTACGGGTACGTTTCTTATTGACAATAAATCTGCTTACGTTTTATTTGATTCGGGTGCGGATAGAAGCTATATGAGTAGAGATTTTTGTGCTAAATTAAGTTGTCCATTGACGCCTTTGGATAGTAAATTTTTACTCGAATTAGCAAATGGTAAATTAATTTCAGCAGATAATATATGTCGGAATCGAGAAATTAAACTGGTTAGCGAAACATTTAAGATTGATTTGATACCAGTAGAGTTAGAGAGTTTTGATGTGATAATCGGTATGGACTGGTTGAAAGAAGTGAAAGCAGAGATCGTTTGTTACAAAAATGCAATTCGCATTATACGAGAAAAAGGAAAACCCTTAATGGTGTACGGAGAAAAGGGCAACACGAAGCTACATCTTATTAGTAATTTGAAGGCACAAAAACTAATAAGAAAAGGTTGCTATGCTGTTCTAGCACACGTCGAGAAAGTACAAACTGAAGAAAAGATCATCAATGATGTTCCCGTCGCAAAAGAATTTCCCGATGTATTTCCGAAAGAATTACCGGGATTACCCCCACATCGATCCGTTGAATTTCAAATAGATCTTGTACCAGGAGCTGCACCAATAGCTCGTGCTCCTTACAGACTCGCACCCAGCGAGATGAAAGAACTGCAAAGCCAATTACAAGAACTTTTAGAGCATGGTTTCATTCGACCAAGCACATCACCGTGGGGAGCTCCTGTTTTGTTTGTCAAGAAGAAAGATGGTACATTCAGGTTGTGTATCAACTACCGAGAGTTGAACAAACTTACCATCAAGAATCGTTACCCACTACCGAGAATCGACGACTTATTTGATCAACTACAAGGCTCGTCTATTTATTCAAAGATTGACTTACGTTCCGGGTATCATCAAATACGGGTGAAAGAAGATGATATTCCAAAGACTGCCTTCAGAACACGTTACGGTCATTACGAGTTTATGGTCATGCCATTTGGTTTAACTAATGCACCAGCTGTGTTCATGGACCTTATGAACCGAGTGTGTGGACCATACCTTGACAAGTTTGTCATTGTTTTCATTGATGACATACTTATTTACTCAAAGAATGACCAAGAACACGGTGAACATTTGAGGAAGGTGTTAGAAGTATTGAGGAAGGAAGAATTGTACGCTAAATTTTCAAAGTGTGCATTTTGGTTGGAAGAAGTTCAATTCCTCGGTCACATAGTGAACAAAAAAGGTATTAAGATGGATCCGGCAAAGATAGAAACTGTTGAAAAGTGGGAAACCCCGAAAACTCCGAAACACATACGCCAGTTTTTAGGACTAGCTGGTTACTACAGAAGGTTCATCCAAGAATTTTCCAGAATAGCAAAACCCTTGACTGCATTAACGCATAAAGGGAAGAAATTTGAATGGAAGGATGAACAAGAGAAAGCGTTTCAGTTATTGAAGAAAAAGCTAACTACGGCACCTATATTGTCATTGCCTGAAGGGAATGATGATTTTGTGATTTATTGTGACACATCAAAGCAAGGTCTCGGTTGTGTATTAATGCAACGAACGAAGGTGATTGCTTATGCGTCTAGACAATTGAAGATTCACGAGCAAAATTATACGACGCATGATTTGGAATTAGGCGCGGTTGTTTTTGCATTAAAGACTTGGAGGCACTACTTATATGGGGTCAAAAGTATTATATATACCGACCACAAAAGTCTTCAACACATATTTAATCAGAAACAACTGAATATGAGGCAGCATAGGTGGATTGAATTGTTGAATGATTATGACTTTGAGATTCGTTACCACCCGGGGAAGGCAAATGTGGTAGCCGATGCCTTGAGCAGGAAGGACAGAGAACCCATTCGAGTAAAATCTATGAATATAATGATTCATAATAACCTTACTACTCAAATAAAGGAGGCGCAACAAGGAGTTTTAAAAGAAGGAAATTTAAAGGATGAAATACCCAAAGGATCGGAGCAGCATCTTAATATTCGGGAAGACGGAACCCGGTATAGGGCTGAAAGGATTTGGGTACCAAAATTTGGAGATATGAGAGAAATGGTACTTAGAGAAGCTCATAAAACCAGATACTCAATACATCCTGGAACGGGGAAGATGTACAAGGATCTCAAGAAACATTTTTGGTGGCTGGGTATGAAAGCCGATGTTGCTAAATATGTAGGAGAATGTTTGACGTGTTCTAAGGTCAAAGCTGAGCATCAGAAACCATCAGGTCTACTTCAACAACCCGAAATCCCAGAATGGAAATGGGAAAACATTACCATGGATTTCATCACTAAATTGTCAAGGACTGCAAGTGGTTTTGATACTATTTGGGTAATAGTTGATCGTCTCACCAAATCAGCACACTTCCTGCCAATAAGAGAAGATGACAAGATGGAGAAGTTAGCACGACTGTATTTGAAAGAAGTCGTCTCCAGACATGGAATACCAATCTCTATTATCTCTGATAGGGATGGCAGATTTATTTCAAGATTCTGGCAGACATTACAGCAAGCATTAGGAACTCGTCTAGACATGAGTACTGCCTATCATCCACAAACTGATGGGCAGAGCGAAAGGACGATACAAACGCTTGAAGACATGCTACGAGCATGTGTTATTGATTTCGGAAACAGTTGGGATCGACATCTACCGTTAGCAGAATTTTCCTACAACAACAGCTACCATTCAAGCATTGAGATGGCGCCGTTTGAAGCACTTTATGGTAGAAAGTGCAGGTCTCCGATTTGTTGGAGTGAAGTGGGGGATAGACAGATTACGGGTCCGGAGATTATACAAGAAACTACCGAGAAGATCATCCAAATTCAACAACGGTTGAAAACCGCCCAAAGTCGACAAAAGAGCTACGCTGACATTAAAAGAAAAGATATAGAATTTGAAATTGGAGAGATGGTCATGCTTAAAGTTGCACCTTGGAAAGGCGTTGTTCGATTTGGTAAATGAGGGAAATTAAATCCAAGGTATATTGGACCATTCAAGATTATTGATCGTGTCGGACCAGTAGCTTACCGACTTGAGTTACCTCAACAACTCGCGGCTGTACATAACACTTTCCACGTCTCGAATTTGAAGAAATGTTTTTCTAAAGAAGATCTCACTATTCCGTTAGATGAAATCCAAATCAACGAAAAACTCCAATTCATCGAAGAACCCGTCGAAATAATGGATCGTGAGGTTAAAAGACTTAAGCAAAACAAGATACCAATTGTTAAGGTTCGATGGAATGCTCGTAGAGGACCTGAGTTCACCTGGGAGTGTGAAGATCATCGAAGAAGAAATACCCGCATCTATTTCCAGAAGATTCGTCAACACCTTCAACAGCTTAAAATTTCGGGACGAAATTTATTTAATGGGTAGGTACTGTAGTGACCCGAACTTTTCCATGTTTATATATATTAATTGAGATTGATATTTACATGATTAAATGTTTCCAACATGTTAAGCAATCAAACTTGTTAAGACTTGATTAATTGAAATATGTTTCATATAAACAATTGACCACCTAAGTTAACCGGCGATTCACGAACGTTAAAACTTGTAAAAACGACATGACGATATATATATATATATATGGATAAACATATGGTTAAAATGAGATTATGATAAGTAAGTATCTCCATAAGTATATTAACAATGAGTTATATACATATAAACAAGACTACTAACTTAAGGATTTCGAAACGAGACATATATGTAACGATTATCGTTGTAACGACATTTAAATGTATATATATCATATTAAGATATATTAATATATCATAATATCATGATAATATAATAATTTAACATCTCATTAGATATAATAAACAATGGGTTAACAACATTAATTGAGATCGTTAACTTAAAGGTTTCAAAACAACACTTACATGTAACGACTAACGATGACTTAACGACTCAGTTAAAATGTATATACATGTAGTGTATTGAGATGTATTAAAATACTTTTGGAAGACTTCAAGACATATATCAAAACACTCATACTTAACAAAAATGGTTACAGTTACTTTCCCATTCTTTTCTTTCATCAAGAATTCTAGTCGTATTCTAACCCGTATTATACACAGCTTCAAAACGTACTTACTATGGGTATATACCAATAGGAACTAGCATGGGATTCCACTCTTGATTATGTCATGTATGACTAATCAATTTTAACTTCTACCATGAGCTAGTCAACTAACTAGAACTCCTTTTAACCCCACTCACCACTCACCAATTACCACTCATCATTCACTCCATTTCACTTCCAATTATCTTTCTAATTCTCTCTCAACACACACACACACTATTATGAACGTATTTTTCCAGTATTTAATCATCATCTTCATCAAAAATCACTTCAAGAATCAAGCTATAATCATCATAGGAAGAACACTTCAAGAACACTTCAAAAATCCCTTCAAGTGTACTAATTTACTTCCAAGCTTTCTAATCCATTCCAAGTAATCATCTAAGATCAAGAAACCTTTGTTATATACAGTAGGTTATCTTTCTTATTCAAGGTAATATTCATATTCAAACTTTGATTCAATTTCTAAAACTATAAACTATCTTAATTCGAGTAAAAATCTTACTTGAACTTGTTTTGTGTCATGATCCTACTTCAAGAACTTTCAAGCCATCCAAGATCCTTTGAACCTAGATCATTTCTTGTCACTTCCAGTAGGTTTACCTACTAAACTTGAGGTAGTAATGATGTTCATAACATCATTCGATTCATATATATAAAACTATCTTATTCGAAGGTTTAAACTCATAATCACTAGAACATAGTTTAGTTAATTCTAAACTTGTTCGCAAACAAAAGTTAATCCTTCTAACTTGACTTTTAAAATTAACTAAACACATGTTCTATATCTATATGATATGCTAACTTAATGATTTAAAACCTGGAAACACGAAAAACACCGTAAAACCGGATTTACGCCGTCGTAGTAACACCGCGGGCTGTTTTGGGTTAGTTAATTAAAAACTATGATAAACTTTGATTTAAAAGTTGTTATTCTTAGAAAATGATTTTTATTATGAACATGAAACTATATCCAAAAATTATGGTTAAACTCAAAGTGGAAGTATGTTTTCTAAAATGGTCATCTAGACGTCGTTCTTTCGACTGAAATGACTACCTTTACAAAAACGACTTGTAACTTATTTTTCCGACTATAAACCTATACTTTTTATGTTTATATTCATAAAATAGAGTTCAATATGAAACCATAGCAATTTGATTCACTCAAAACGGATTTAAAATGAAGAAGTTATGGGTAAAACAAGATTGGATAATTTTTCTCATTTTAGCTACGTGAAAATTGGTAACAAATCTATTCCAACCATAACTTAATCAACTTGTATTGTATATTATGTAATCTTGAGATACCATAGACACGTATACAATGTTTCGACCTATCATGTCGACACATCTATATATATTTCGGAACAACCATAGACACTCTATATGTGAATGTTGGAGTTAGCTATACAGGGTTGAGGTTGATTCCAAAATATATATAGTTTGAGTTGTGATCAATACTGAGATACGTATACACTTGGTCGTGGATTGATTCAAGATAATATTTATCGATTTATTTCTGTACATCTAACTGTGGACAACTAGTTGTAGGTTACTAACGAGGACAGCTGACTTAATAAACTTAAAACATCAAAATATATTAAAAGTGTTGTAAATATATTTTGAACATACTTTGATATATATGTATGTATTATTATAGGTTCGTGAATCAACCAGTGGCCAAGTCTTACTTCCCGACGAAGTAAAAATCTGTGAAAGTGAGTTATAGTCCCACTTTTAAAATCTAATATTTTTGGGATGAGAATACATGCAGGTTTTATAAATGATTTACAAAATAGACACAAGTACGTGAAACTACATTCTATGGTTGAATTATCGAAATCGAATATGCCCCTTTTTATTAAGTCTGGTAATCTAAGAATTAGGGAACAGACACCCTAATTGACGCGAATCCTAAAGATAGATCTATTGGGCCTAACAAACCCCATCCAAAGTACCGGATGCTTTAGTACTTCGAAATTTATATCATATCCGAAGGGTGTCCCGGAATGATGGGGATATTCTTATATATGCATCTTGTTAATGTCGGTTACCAGGTGTTCACCATATGAATGATTTTTATCTCTATGTATGGGATGTGTATTGAAATATGAAATCTTGTGGTCTATTGTTACGATTTGATATATATAGGTTAAACCTATAACTCACCAACATTTTGTTGACGTTTAAAGCATGTTTATTCTCAGGTGAATACTAAGAGCTTCCGTTGTTGCATACTAAAATAAGGACAAGATTTGGAGTCCATGTTTGTATGATATTGTGTAAAAACTGCATTCAAGAAACTGATTTCGATGTAACATATTTGTATTGTAAACCATTATGTAATGGTCGTGTGTAAACAGGATATTTTAGATTATCATTATTTGATAATCTACGTAAAGCTTTTTAAACCTTTATTTATGAAATAAAGGTTATGGTTTGTTTTAAAAATGAATGCAGTCTTTGAAAAACGTCTCATATAGAGGTCAAAACCTCGCAACGAAATCAATTAATATGGAACGTTTTTAATCAATAAGAACGGGACATTTCAGTTGGTGAGTTCATTAGTTTAACATAAATAATCATTTTCATCATTTTAATAGACCACAAGATTTCCATATTCAGTTCTCATAAATATACGTCCCATGCATAGAGACAAAATATCATTCATATGGATTGAACACCTGGTAATCGACATTCACAATATGCATATAAGAATATCCCCATCATTCCGGGATCTTCCTTCGGACATGATATAAATTTCGAAGTACTAAAGCATCCGGTACTTTGTATGGGGCTTGTTGGGCCTGATAGATCTATCTTTAGAGTTCGCGTCAATTAGGGTGTCTGTTCCCTAATTCTTAGATTACCAGACTTAATAAAAAGGGCATATTCGATTTCGATAATTCAACCATATAATGTAGTTTCAATTACTTGTGTCCATTTCGTAAAACAGTTATAAAAACAGCGCATGTATTCTCAGTCCCAAAAATGTAAAGAGTAAAAGGGATCAAATGAACTCACCTATTGTATTTTGTAGTAAAAATACATATGACGACATTAGACAAACTGAACAATGCAAGGTAGGCCTCGGATTCACGAACCTATATCAATTGTATATATATATTAAAACATATACTCGTAATCGATCAAACTTATATATATTATTATTAATAATCGTACTTGTGATATTATGTGTTAGATAGATAAATTTAATTTATGTATATTTTATATAACTAATATTCATTGTAACATGTTAATGATACTATTTCATATTAAGGTTTATATATGATAAAAATGTATTTTTATATATTAGTTGATATTCTTCATATATAGCTTAGTTATTATAACAAAATTGAGTGATACGTAATATTAATACTATCGGAAAGTATTTTTATATATATATAAAAAAATATATATCTATTTGTAATATTACTAAAATGATAAGAAGAATAATATTAATGGTAGTAGTAATACTAATACTAATAGTGTTAATTTTAATAATGATAAATATAATAATTTTGATAATTTTTAATTTCTATGGTACCTTACATTAATAATAAAATGATAATAATAACAACCTTGTTAACAATACTAATTTTTATAATAAATCTCGTATTAATTTTCTAACTTATAACTAGAGTTTCTTATAACTTAATTTCACATTCATATACATATTTGTACAAGTATCCATATAATTTAAAATCAGTTTCCGAATTTTACCATAACTACTTTTATCACTAACTTCATATTGGTTTATAATGTTTTCGTAATCATAATATCTAATAATAACAATAATAATGATACAATAATAATAATACTAATGATAATAATTTTAATACTAATAGTCATTATAATCTAACTATATTAAGGTTAATAATCTAATAGTACAATACTACTAGTAAGTAATACTAATAATTAATAATAACACTTGTACAATAACAATAATAATTATGAGCATAACAATAGCACTTATAATAATAATAATAATAATAATAATAATAATAATAATAATAATAATAATAATAATAATAATAATAAAAATGGAATTAGAAATAAGAAATTATACCCTTTAAATGTTTTTTGTAAAAAGAATTGCCCAATACCGGGTTCGAACCCGAGACCTCTCGAAAACCCGACAACCCCTCAACCAACCGTCTGCTGCTTACTTATTTGTTTAAACTCTCCACCTAAAACTATATATCTATTATCTATCTGTGATCTTATTCTTCTTCAAAATTTCTCAAATCGACCAGGACCATAACTGAATAATTAAGTTACGTAAATAAAGTGTAGGATTTAAAATAATTACAGAATGATTAGGGGGTAACCAAATTAATTAAAACAAATGAAAAAAAAATTAAAAAGAAAAAAAAATTAAAAAAAAAAAATATTAAGAACATAAGCTGTCGTCGCTGCTATATAAAAAAAAAATTAGTTTTGCAAAAGGCTATGATTTTGAATAAGGTTATAACACAAATTAGTTTTTAAATTGTTTATAGAAACTAATGGAATCATAATTTTTACCTTAGTCGTAACATATAACATTAATTTGAATGAAGAACATTAGTTGACTTTTATGAACCCGAAACTTTGACTCACGAATTCTCGTTCAATAGAAAGAATTGGAACCCCAAATTTTTCAGATAGTTTAAGTGAAATATTCCTAACAAGACTGCAATATTACATTTTGACAATTAGTTCGAATTCGAATTTTGAAAATAAAGAAGATAGAACAGGGATATCGAGTTGTTTATAAAAAAAAATAAAACTTTCACAGATATATTAATGCTCAGACTGTTGTAAATTGATATTGAGAGTCAAATTTTGATTTAGTTGTTGTTAATGTGAGAATAATCGTTATGCTTATCTCTGAGAAAGGATCGACAGATAATATAACTCAGAAGAAGGAATAACCGGAAAAAAAAAAGTAGATAAAGTAGACATTGACTTGCAACTGAATTTGTCATATGGTGAAATTGATTTGTACGATTTCTAACAATCATCTACAGCAACAATCGGGATGTAACAGATTTTGGATTTCTCTAGTTGTTTTATTTACTTACTTATTTATTTATTTATTCCTATATGTGTATATGCATATTTATATATATGGACATATGCTTGTATATTTATTTATACAATATGTATTTTATATATGTATAAGTATTTATATATATTTCAGTAGTTATATATCTATCTATAATTAAATTTTTAACTAACATTAGTAATTATTAATGTATTAATGTTAATAATATTATTAACACTCATAATAAGTAAAATATTTAAATCACAACTAAATTATAAGTTTACTTATTCTTATAATAATATATTTTTTTTTAAAATCTTATTTTATTAATCGTACCTTGAAGTTATTAGAATCTTAATATTTATAACTATATCAATAATAATGATAATAATATTAATAATACCAATATTGATATTATTATTCATAATAATAATGGAAGTAGTAACATTAATAATACTATAACAATTATATTTTCAGCTTATAATTAAATATGTAATACGATTACAATTTATTAATTATTTAAAAATTAAAGATTAATAATATATATGTGTAATAACATATTTTTACTATTTAATACAATATACATATAATCACCAATTATACCAAAATCATATTCATGTATATATATAAATATATTTATTTATTTATTTATTTATTTATAACAATTGTTCGTGAATCGTCGAAAATAGTCAAAGATCAAATGATTCCATTTAAACAGTTCACAAATTTCAAGACTCAATCTAATAGACTTTACTTATCGTGTCGAAATCATAATAAGATTAGATTTAAATTTGGTCGGAATTTTCGGGTCACTACAGTTGCAAAGTCCAAATGGCATGCGTTTGTATGCAAAAGTACCATAAGGGCACGTGAATTTGGTTTTCTCTTGATCCTCGGGTGCTATTGGAATTTGAAAATATCCGGAAAAACCATCAAGAAAACAATAGTAACTATTTCCGGCTAATCTTTCCAACATTTGATCAATTAAAGGTAAGGGAAAGTGATATTTTCTGGTGGCATCATTTAATTTTCTATAATCAATACAAACACGCCATCCTGTTACAGTCCTAGTAGGAATAAGCTCATTTTTCTCATTTGTGATGACAGTCATGCCACCCTTCTTAGGTACGCATTGAACTGGGCTTACCCATGGACTATCAGAGATTGGATAAATTAAACCTGAATCAAGCAATTTAATAATTTCTTTCTTAACAACATCATGCATATTAGGATTTAGTCTTCGTTGGCGTTGCACATACGTTTTATGACCTTCTTCCATAAGGATTTTATGTGTGCAATACGAAGGACTTATTCCTTTAATATCATGAATCTTCCATGCAATAACTGGTTTATCAGCTTTTAGCACAGAAATGAGTTGAGATTTTTTATTTTTAGTAAGAGAAGACGATATTATTACAGGTAATTCAGATTCACCGTGTAAATAAGCATATTCTAAATGGTTTGGAAGTGGCTTTAACTATAATGTCGGTGGTTCTTCTATCAATGATTTATATCGATATCTGTCTTCCTCTTTTAGCATTTGAATTTCTTCTATTGTTGGTTCATATCCATTAGCCATAAGTGTAACTAACATTTCAGTTTCATCAATTGGTTCAGTTCCTTCTCCTAAAGAATATTCTCCTGTCCCTTGTAATTCTGGAAATTCTTCTAACAATTCTGCATGTGAATCTATAGTTTGAATATAATAACATGTATCATCTGCAGATTGTGGTTGTTGCATGGCTCTATCAACAGAAAAGGTAACACTCTCGTCCTCTATACTTAGGGTCAGTTTCTTACTGAACACGTATATTATTGCTTTAGCCGTGTTTAAGAATGGTCTTCCTAATATGAGAGGAACTTGAGAATCTTCTTCCATGTCCAAAATAACAAAATCTACTGGAAATACTAAAGTACCAACTTTAACTAACATGTTCTCCATTATCCCTCTAGGATATTTTACTGATCGATCGGCTAGTTGTATACTTATTCGTGTTGGTTTCAATTCTCCAAGGTCTAGTTTAGCATATAGTGAATATGACATTAAATTTATACTAGCACCTAAGTCTGCCAATGCTTCTATTGAACTAAGACTACCCAGAAAACATGGAATCGTGAAACTTCCTGGATCTGATAATTTTTCTGGTATCTTATTCAACAGTACTGCAGAGCAATTAGCATTCATAGTAACAGCAGAGAGTTCTTCCATTTTCTTTCTATTTGTGATTAGATCTTTCAAAAATTTAGCATATCTAGGCATTCCTGAAATTACATCAATGAAAGGAAGATTGACATTTATCTATTTAAACATATCCAAGAATTTGGATTGCTCGGCTTCAAGTCTCTCTTTTCTCATTTTAATTGGGTAAGGAAGTGGTGGTTGGTATGGTTTAACATAAGATTTTGCCTTAACTGTGTTATCTTCATTAACCTTTTCAACTACCGGTTCTGTTTCCTTATCTTGCTCAGGTTGTGGTTCTTGTGGAGTAGGAATAGAGTCATCAAAAATTACAGGTATTCCAGGTGGTTTAAGTGTAATACCACTTCTTGTGGTAATGGCTTTAGCTGTTTCATTCCGGGGGTTAGCATTTGTATCGCTAGGTAGACTTCCCGGTTTTCTTTCACCTAGCAACCTTGCTAGGTTGCTTACTTCTTATTCCAGATTTTGAATAGAAGCTTGTTGATTTCTAAATGCTTGAGCATTTTGTTCATTGGTTTGTTTCTGAGATGTGAAAAATTGAGTTTGAGATTCAACTAGCTTCGACATCATATCTTCTAAATTTGGCTTTTTATCATCGGTTTGTGGTGGTTTGTTTTGAAAAATAGGTCTTTGCTGATTGTAAGTATTATTGGATACTTGTTGATTGCTAGGGCCTTGTTGGTTGTTGTATGGAACATTTCGGTTATAATTCTTTTTTTGATTGTAGATTGGTCTTGGCGGTTGATAATTATTCTGATAATTATTTCCAGGCCTTTGGTTTATGTATGAAACATTAACTCTTTGTTCCATTGTTAGTTCAATACTGAGACAATCTTTTGTCTAATGCGGTCCTCCACACTGCTCACAACTAATTCGTATTGAGTGTATATCCTTAGTCATCTTTTCCATTCGTCTCTCGACAGCATCTATCTTTGCGGAAATGGAATCTAAGTCATGGCTAGAATCGGCTCTAGCTGCTTTAGATGATCTAACAATATCTTTTTCTTGATGTCACTCATGTGAGTGGGAAGAAGTGTTATCAATAATTTTGTAAGCGTCAGTTGCGGTTTTTTTCATAATGGAACCACCAGCTGCTATATCGATGTCTTTTCTTGTAGTGATGTCGCATCCTTGGTAGAATATTTGTACTATTTGACAGGTGTCTAAGCCATGTTGCGGACATCCTCTTAATAACTTTCCAAATCTTGCCCACACTTCATATAGAGTTTTATTTGGCTTTTGCGTGAACGTAACAATTTCTCCTTGAAGTCTCACGGCTTTAGATGCCGGAAAGAATTGTTTAAGAAATTTTTCAACTAAAACGTCCCATGTATCAATCGCCCCTTCAGGTAACGATTCTAACCAATCTTTGGCTTCTCCCTTTAAAGTCCAGGGAAATAACATGAGATATATCTGTTCATCCTCCACTTCTCTTATTTTAAATAGTGTACAGATCCTATTAAAAGTTCGAAGATGTTCATTTGGATCTTCCTTTGGCGCACCACTAAATTGGCATTGATTAGTTACCATGTGTAGGATTTGTCCTTTGATTTCATAATCTGGTGCATTAATGTCAGGTTGAGTAATTGCGTGACCTTGGCCAGTGCGTTTAGCTAGCATTCGGTCTTCCATACTTAGAGGTTCCAGATTTTCCATGATTGAATTTGTTGAATCTGAATCACTATAGGATTCTGATTTAACGGTTGGTTCCTCGACAATTTCTGTTTGAATGATTGGTGGTTCCGGAGGAAAGATTAATGGTTCAGGATCTCTGGATTGTCCCTGAATATCCTCTGGATTCTCAATTGTGAGGTCGGGTTCAAAAAATGGATTATCGGAAATTTGAATTGGAGTACTTGGTCGACTGGATGACGATTCTAAAGAAAAATCAACGGCGACAATATTGGCTAGATGTCTTGATCGACTTACATGTGGTGAACGTACAAAAGGTGGTGAACGTTTTGCTCGGTGCATTCACTGAATATCCTATTAGTTATAAAAGATAAAAATCATATAAGTTATCAAATTAATAGACTTTTCTGCTTTTGCCCACGTTTCGTATATCCAATAGATGTAGCAGGGTGCCAGAACCCTTTAAATCGGAAGCTCACAACTCAGCCACTAACAAATCCAACTATTACTACGAAACAGAAAATTTGGATGTCTATCAATTTAACCGCTTAAAATAATTTTTCGTTGAAATTTTAAAAAAAAATTGAGAAGAAATAGAAAATTTTATGTCCTAAAAAAAACTAGAATGGCGAAAAATAAGAAAGAAAAAGAGCGCGTCGAAAAACGTCGAAAAATAAAAGGTCGAAAAATAATAAAAAGAATGTAGCGCGTCGAAACTTAAAAGTCTAAAAACTAAGAATTAAAAGTTGCGTCTAAAAATATTAAAGCTTAAAAGAAATTCTATATCCAAAACAGCAATTACTTAAAAAGGTATTAAAATATAAAAACGGCGTCGCAAAAATCTAAAGCACCTAAATCTTATTCTAAAAAAAAAGCACTTAAGGAATTTTACGGCAAAGCCTAAAAATCTAGAAATAAAAATAACTATGGCAAAAACGATGACTTAAAACTAAATACGAGCGAAAAATACAAATATTACGCTAAAAACAAATAAAAAGAAACAAAATATAAAAATAAACTTAAAATTATAAAAAGTACAATTTTTATAAAAATATTATTTTTATATTATTTATTTAATAAAACTATTAATTTTATATATTTATTAAAACTAATTAAACTAAAAATACAAATTAAATAAATAAAACTAAACTAAATATTAAAATACACTAACCCTAATTAGGGTTTTAATTAAATAATAATAATAATAATAATTAACCCTAATTTCGTACAGCTAAGGTATCAGGCGAGTCAAATCACTCCATGCGATCGCATGGAGTGTATGTTATATATTCATGCGATCGCATAAAGTAGGAAATCGGGCCAGATGGGTTGGGCTGCTACAGTACCAGGCCGAGTAATTTTATATTTTTTTTTCTGTTTTCTGTTTTAGATTAAATAAAATATAAATAACTTACATAAAAATTTAATTTTAAAAACTAAAATAAAAATACTTTTATAAATTTTTAACAACTCTTAACAACAAATATATAGATTTTTTTAATATATATATAGCGTTTCGCTTCCGGCGTTTAACTGTTCCCCGGCAGCGGCGCCAAAAATACTTGATGTGTGCGAGGTGGTGTACAAAATAGTTATATTTTTACTACGAAAAACTATTAAATACGATACAATTTTACACAAGTTATTTATTTGTTTATAGAGTGGATATACCTAAACCTTGCTACAACACTTATATGCAGTGTACCTAATCGTACAGTAGTGTAGTTTTTAGTAAGTCCGGTTCGTTCCACAGGGAGACTTAGCCAAGTTTAACGCTATATTTAAAAAATACAAATATATATATAAGTAGTATTATTATAATAAAAGGGGGTTTTTACCGTTTAATGACCGGTTTGTCGATTTTAAAACTTAAGTCGCAGTTAAAACCTAATGTAAAATATTAAAAATAAATACAACTTAATTTAAAGCGTAAAGTAAATAATGATAATGGAATTGCGATAAATAAAATGACAATAAATAAAGTGCGATAATTAGAAAGTACGATAATTAAAAGTGCAATTAAATACAATGACAGTAAATAAAAGTGCGATAATTAAAAGTGCAATTAAATATGAAATATATAAATTATGCTTATTTAAACTTCCGTAATCATGATGTTCGACGTGTTGTTTTTAGTTTAGTACCATGGGTTAATTGTCCTTTGTCCTGGATTATTCGATATGTCCATACGGATTTGTCCATAATAGTCCATCAGTCATAATCATAAAGTGCGAGAGTCTTCGTCAAATTATTCTTATTCCCGAAGTCAAATATTCCAACTAATTGGGGATTCGAATTGTAACAAGGTCTTAATACTTTGTTTAATGAATACACCAGGTTATCGACTGCGTGTAATCCAAGGTTTTACTACTTTGTTAACAATTACACCAATTACCCTTGAATGTAATCTACCCCTGTTTCAACAAGTCTATTGATTATTAATCCATCCCCGTGTCCGGTAAAATGAACAATTATTGGTATTTATAGATATCCCGCCCACCGTGCCCAGTCAAGCGTATGTAGTTATATATAAATACGTCAAATTATAAGTCTATATATTAAATTAACGAGGTATCATTTAGTTAATATAAAGCCCATTAATAGCCCATAGTCTAATTTCCACAAGTGTCGTTCTTTTATCCAAACCCCAATTATGGTCCAAAGCCCAATTACCCAATTTTAATATTTAGCCCAACATCATGATTACTTCAGTATTAAATAAGCATAATAATAACTTAGCTACGAGACATTAATTTAAAAAGGTTGAACATAACTTACAATGATTAAAAATAGCGTAGCGTTACACGGACAGAATTTCGACTTACACCCTTACAACATTCGCTAACATACCCTTATTATTAGAATTTAAAATTAAAATTAAAATTAAAATATAATATATATATATGTATATATATATATGTAAATATATATATATATATATATATATATATATGTATATATATATATATATATATATATATATATATATATATATATATATATATATATATATACGAGTGAGATAGAGAGATAGATGGAAAAGATATGTTATTCGATCATCAACTGCGAAATTTATAGGCATGTGGCCACAAAAAGTGGCCCATGCGATCGCATGGATAATATGCCTACAGGCCATGCGATCGCATGGAGGTAGGTACCAGCTCACATAATTTTGTTTTCAAGCTTGTCGACGTTATTTTTAAATATATATAATATATAAATAATTTATATAATTATTTAAATATTATATTATATTCTTGTGCATAGTTGACTCATAATTTTTAGTCCGTTGCGTCGAGCGTTGAGAGTTGACTTTGGTCCCGGTTCCGGATTTTCGAACGTCCTTGCGTACAATTTAATATCTTGTATTTTACGTTTTGCGACTTGTACTCTTGTAATTTTGAGACGTTTCTCATCAATAATTTGAACCACTTTGATTGTACTTTGTACTTTTGAGCTTTTTGATCGTTTGCGTCTTCAATTCGTCGAATTTGTCTTTTGTCTTCACCTTTTATTATTTAAACGAATATTGCGTGTAAATAGAACAATTTCAACTAAAAGCTTGTCTTTCTTGAGGGATAATGCTATGAAATATATGTTCGTTTTTAGCATTATCAGGTCTGCATCCATATGTAGAGGGTGATCTTTGGGTGGGATGAAATTTCTAACATTGGAGATCCTAAAAAGGCGGCAGAAGTGTGACGACCCGGAAATTTCTGACCAAATTTAAACTTTATCTTTAAATGATTTAATGTTTTCGACACGATAAGCAAAGTCTGTAATGTTGAGTCTCAAGTTTTGGAACTATATTCACGTAATCAATTATTGTTTGACTGTTCTCGAAGATTCACGAACAATATATATATAACTTAATGTGCATATATATATATATATATATATATATATATATATATATATATATATATATATATATATATATATATATATATATATATATATATATGATTTCAAGTTATTTAGTAAACGATAGTAACATTCGATTATTGATTTGATTGATATTTAGATAAGTTAACTAAAACGTTTAAGATGAACCAGTAAAACACTAATTTGCTACAGTATTTTCGAATTGCTACAGTACCCGAAAAGCTACAGTATTTTCGAAAATCACTATTTGCTACAGTAAACACTATTTCAAAATGAAAATGTATATATGTATATGTATATACTACGAGACGATGATTTATAGAAGCAAATAACCAAAACACTTAATTGATTAAAGCTACACTTCGAGTGACATAGTTTATCAATGATTAAGTTTAATTTTTGATAAAGGTACGATTCGCGAAACGAAAAGTATTAGTTTTCTAAGCGTATGAAAATGCGTTCGAGAAACCGGAAGCGGGACATAAGTCAAACGTAAACGTACAAGACATCGGAACCAAGATTTCAAGTTAACTAGACACGAGAATATAATATAATATATAATTAATTAATTTAAATTATATATATTATATTTTAATACGTCGACAAGAAAAACAACAAAATAATGTGAGCTGTAATGAGAGGCCATGCGATCGCATGGCCAAAGGCCTTCGAAACCATGCGATCGCATGAGGCAAAATTTCAGAAAAGGCCTATAAAAGTCGAGCTCGTTCACTGAATTGCACACACACATATATCATCCATCTTACTCTGTATTTATTTATTTAATTATTATTATTATTATTATTATTATTATTATTATTATTATTATTATTATTATTATTATTATTATTATTATTATTATTATTATTATTATTATTAAGATTATTATACATAAAATACTACGACGGGGTTATGAGCGTGTCCCTTTCAAAATGGGTTTTCAAGCGGGATAGAGCTAAGGAAATTATGGGTTATAGCTATGAAGGTTATGGGCAATGTACGTTGATATTATTGGCAAGTCAAACCTGGTGTTTATCATCTCTGTTGCATCTACGTACTTCCCTGCATTATTGAATCACGATATATTGATACGTGAGCATTCATATCTTATCTTTTATATATTAATTGTGTATCCATGTCTAGTGCTCGAGTATATATATTTATGCATGCTTGTATGCTAAATTTCGTCGTTAAACAGTTTATGATGAATCATGAATTAAATACGTATGTTACTGATAAAAGGTATATGATATGCATGTTTTTGGAAAGCCGGCAAAAAATCAATAACTTTTCATTTAGAAATCGCGTAATTTCGATGAACGAATCAAAAGATATGGTCAACTGAATTATGATTGACGTTAATTGGAATTGCTTTTGAATCTGCAATTAATATTTAAACAACTTGTTTGTAAGATTGATAAATTGGATTTTTGAATATTACCAACCGAGTAATTGAATCCTTATATAAGGTACGTCTCGTTTTGTTGAACTATTATCAAAATTGACTTTTTGAAACGACTTTGGATAACTTTTGTATGTCGATCTCGAGCATTAGGATTATGATACACTATGACCTGACCTAGCTTGATAGACAATTATTGACCAACATATGTTCTCTAGGTTGAGATCTACGGTTATTTGGTATTCCAAGTTTCGGTCACATTTCGGTGAACGACTTTATGTGCTGCTAAGGTGAGTTTCATTTGCTCCCTTTTTAATTGCTTTTGCAATCTATATTTTGGGCTGAGAATACATGCACTTTATTTTAAACGCAATGGATACAAGTACATACTAAATTCTACACCGAGTTTGAACCGAAAATCCCTTAGCTTTGGTAACTAGTAACTGCAGGTTATAAGAACTGGTGGGCGCGAGTAGTAGTATATGGATCCATAGGGCTTGATATCCCCGTCCGAGCTAGAGCACTAGCCTTTTAACGGACGTATGCTATTTGAGAAGCGTACACGTTGGTTTGCGTGTATTATTAAGATGATTATACAAAGGGTATAAATTATATATACGTTAAGTTTAGTTACCAGGGTTCTCAATTTCGTAGAATATTTTGATAAACGTTTCTGGATGAAACAACTGAAAACTTGTGATTCACCTTTATATACAGATTATGCGCAACATTAAAATTATGAACTCACCAACCTTTGTGTTGACACTTGTTAGCATGTTTATTCTCAGGTTCCTAGAAGTCTTCCGCTGTTTGCTTATATGTTAGACAAGCTATGTGCATGGAGTCTTACATGACATATTTTTCAAGGAAACGTTGCATTCACCAAATCATCACCATGTATCTTATTTTGACTGCATTGTCAACGGAAGTATTATTGTAAACTATTATTTACGGTGATTGTCTATATGTAGAAATCATCAGATGTCGAAAACCTTTGATTTAAATATTCATTTATGGTGTGCCTTTTCAAAAGAATGCAATGTTTACAAAACGTATCATATAGAGGTCAAATACCTCGCAATGAAATCGATGAATGACGTGTTCGTCCATATGGATTTGGAGCGATCGTCCATATGGATTTGGAGCGATCGTCACAAGAAGACTACAGACTGAGAATGGCCAAGACCTTCTTTCGTGCACGCTTTGATACCCAGGAACCCCCACTGAAAGAAAAAGTTGGTAACTGAGGTTGTATTTTTAAAACTGTATTTAAATATGTAAGTTGTATATAAAACTGTAAATGTTGTAAATTGTAGAAAAGGTCCAAAACTGTTTTTTTGCAGGCGCAAAGGTAATTAATTAGACCTTGCGACCTTGCGTCTCATTATAGTCGATGGCACAAGGTGCTTCTTGCGTCCTTGCGCCTCGTGTTTAGCATCAGGCGCAAGCAGCATCTTGCCACCTTGCGCTTTGTTTTTAGTAGCCTGCACAAGGTGCTTCTTGCGTCCTTGCGCCCTGTTTAGTATCAGACGCAAGTTGCATCTTGCGACTTTGCGCCATGTTTTTAGTAGCCTGCGCAAGGTGCTTCTTGCGACCTTGCACGTTGTTTAGTATCAGGCGCAAGGTTCATCTTGCGACCTTGCGCCTGTTTTTTACAACATAAAAACAGTATTACAACAATGGATGAAATCACACCTTAAAATGTTCCTGAAAATAAACTTATTCCGGGAACTAATTACTGCCTAAATTGAACAATATTACAACATATCAAAAAACACACGAAATCACATCATAAAATAAAAATTAAACAATATTACAACAATGGACGAAATCACACCTTAAAATGTTCCTGAAAATAAACTTATTCCGGGAACTAATTACTACCTAAATTGTACGTTGGATAAAACTGAGATTGATAAGCTTGAGATGGTTCGACTGTCTCTTTCGACTTTGAGGTTGTGTTTCTCGACCGTTGAGAAGTTGATTCACATGTTCGGTCATAAGCAGCTGGGCATGTTGATCGGGAATGACCTGGTTCTTTGCAACGACTACAAGTTCTTACTTTTTTGTAGTTTCTTCATCTTTTGAAGGAATGCGTTTTTTTTACCTTTAGGACGTCCAGGTTCTCTTTTCTTTAGAACTGGGAGGTGTACAATTTGCAAAATCCCGGGTCCCGAATCCGACCATTCAGACCGATGGGGGAGAGGAAGAATGTGTTCGGAATATGTATTTATGTATGTTTGAGAGGTGAACCAATGTGATACATAACAACTAATATCCTCCACTCCGAAGAGTCGTGCTGATGCAATCACATGACCGCAAGGTATGCCTGATAATTGCCATTGACCACATGAACAAGTTTTATCTTGTAGATTAACAAACCCATTTTTTCGTCCATCATGTACCTCTATTAGATCATTTGTCGATGGAAATGCTCGCCATCTTCTTGATTTGTCTGTCCTCTTGGCTAGTTTACGTTCAACGTATGGAGTAACCGGTGAAGTAAGACTAACTGATTTGTTGCGATGTTTGAAATACCAATCCTGTATTGAACAACGAAAAAATTCCAACAATATGCAAACGGGTAGTTTACGAGCATGTCTTGATAGAGAGATTATAGACTCTACAAGTGTTGCTTGTAAGGTATGAATACCTAATATGAGTAGATTGACTTCTGGACCATCTATTGATACCATCCTCACATAGCACTTTATAAGACGCTTTCAATCTCCTTCGAAATACATCAAGATGATCCTGAAAATCCGACGCACGGTAAGCCTTAACCATTTTTCAATAGTGCCATTCGAAGAATTTCATCTTGTTGGATTTAGTTTTGATGTTCATGAATAAATGACGTGCGCAATGAGCGTGAAACGCTTCCGGAAACACATTTGCAATGCCGTGTGCTATTGAAGCAGCACGATCAGAAATAAAAGTAATCTCTGACATGCGATCAACCATACCATAACTCATTAAATGATCTATTAGGTTGCTAAAAAACCATGACCAAACACTGTTTGTCTCGCCTTCACCAATTCCATAAGCCAATGGCAAAATTCCATTATTGTCATCCATCGCAACAGCAACTAAATTAGTACCCAGGTACCTACCCTTTAAATGTGCAGCATCGACGATGATTATCCGGCGGACATGTTGCACAAATGATCGAATCTGCATGAAATTTTCACAGTAAAGCAAATATTATCAATGATAACTCATACACCAGGCGCAAGGCGCAAGAAAAATTATTTTGTCTTGCGCCCTCTAAGCGCAAGTCCATCCTTGCGTCCTTGCGTCTTTACTACCTGGCGCAAGGTTTGACTTGCGTCTTTGCGTACCCGCGGGCGCAAGGTGAATCTTGCGTCCTTGCGTATGGTGTACATATTTTAATTGGTTTTTGCTAATATATATTTACTTACAACTACGCCAATGGACATGTAACACATCACAAATTTATTTTCTTTGTCGGTAACCAAATTGGTGATGGATCCTGGGTTGTGGATCTTAAGGTTATGAAGGTAAATTGGAAGCATTCTAAAGGAGTCATCACTACTGCCACGTAACATCTCTATTGCTTGACACTTGGCCCTCCATACTTGATTGTATAATATGCTCACTCTAAACCGATTGACTACATCATCACGTATATCTTTTGGTTTATACTCTCGATTTGCAGCCTTGAACGAACCCATAAGAATACTACCCAACACCTTTTTAGTAGCATGTTTATTGTTTCCCATAATTTGTGTGCGTGAGCATGTATGTATGTCATGCAACTTCTTAACCATAAAGTTTTCAGTATGTCTTATTTTGTATGCACTACATTTCCACTCACAATTTGGCAACAGCATTTAGCGGTGTACCGAGATTTGTCCGACTTTACAGGCTTTATTTGAAAGTTTTCTTCAAGGCATTTTGTAAATAGCTGGTTTAGGAATTCTTCCTTGTTCGAAAACGTTTGACGAACTTTGACCAAATCAGATACCTGATACGTGGTTGGAATTGGGGTCGTAAATTCTGGGTTTTCTTCATCTTGCTGACTGTGTAGAGTTGGCATATTCCAGAATAAATCTTGTTTTTCTTCATCTTCTTCATCTTCATCTTCCTCGTCACTTGCTTCATCCGATTCACTAGACGCAACAACAGGTATAAACGGGTTCTCTATTTTTTTTATTTTACACACGTTCTCGGCGCCATGGTTGAAGAAATCAAATTCTTCTGTGTTTGGAGGTGGTATTTCAGCCTGTTCTTCTTCCAAATGGTGTGTTTCGAGGTTTGGTTCGGAATTGTGTATTTCAGTCTATTCTTCTTGCAGATGGTGTGTTTGTTTGTTTGGTTGAGACTCGAGTATTCGGAGGTTTTGTTGGAGATGGTGTGTTTGTGGATTTTGTTGGGGCTGGAGTGTTTCCAGGTTTTGTTGGAGATGGTGTGTTTGTGGATTTTGTTGGGGTTGAAGCATTCTTACTTTGTCGGCAACATAAATATCAATAGGCTCGTTTGAGACACCGTGTTTTAAAAACTCAAAAAAATCTTCATGATCATCAGTAATATCAAAAATATGATTATTATCAATATATCTCAGCGAAACAGGTGCATTAGGTGGCAAATCAATTTTTTTAAGAACTTTCCTTAACAATACTCTTTGATTTATTGGTTTTTGTGGAACAAGTGGTAGTTTTAATCTGGTTCTAAAACAATCAAGAGGCAGATACATAGGTATGTTGTTAACAAATTCAAAATTACCCCCACAACATACATGAACAACAAATGCTTCATCATTACTACAGCTCATTAATACACAAATTAGTGAAAAAATAGATAAAAGTGTACCTTAACGATGCTCTAATGACATGATCTATTTAGAAATGAAGTGAAATGAAATTGGTTATCTGGATTTCTAACCTCAATAAATACACAGGTACAAAATCTTATCCGTAAAGGTACAAAAAATCTAACAAAATCTTATCCAGAAATCAGAAAAAATCCATCCTGATAAGACGCAAGGCCGCAAGGACGCAAGTCATGAACCTTGCGCCTTGCGTTTGTCCGCAAGGGCGCAAGTCGCAAGGTCGCAAGGACTAATGATCCTTGCGCCTTGCGCGGGCAAATTCTTAAATTTTTTTTTTTTAGGGTTCCGGCTCAGAAAGGGGTAAAAAAATAGACAAATAGGTGATAAGCCCTATAGTTAACACTCTTTTTATTCCATCTAAAAAAAATAATGGTCAATGACATTTATACATAACTACATCTCTATTACTCAATACAAAAGTTAACATTTTATTACAGTAATGAGATAGATTACATGGGCCCAACTGCCCAAGGCCACTTTAGTTTCTATAGTACAACATCATTGCAACATAGCAGTATACAGCTTTACAAGCATATATGAGGAGGAATAAGCTTTCCTGGATTCATAATGCCATTGGGGTCCAAAGCAGCCTTTATCTTCTTCATTGTTCTCAAATTCTCTGTCCCAAGTTCTTTTTCAAGATACTGCAAAAAAAAAAAAAAAAAAAAAGCAATTCAATTTCAAATGATCCCATGAGCATGTGCCATTTTTGAATTTGGTAATTTGGATTCATAAATTTTCAAGGTTATAATCACCTTTATTTTCCCTGTACCAACACCATGTTCTCCGGTACATGTACCTTCCATTGATAAGGCAGCATGAACCATGAAATTATTTAATCTTTCAGCTTCCTTTCGTTGTTCCTCATCTGCCGGATCAAACAAAATCACCGTGTGAAAGTTACCGTCCCCAGCATGAGCAATTACAGTGCTGTTCACATTAAAAGGTCAGATTTTATTACCTTTTCCAACCTACTAAATCTTTTAATTGAATACATCAATTGAACATACCACAACAGTGATGAAGCATCTAGTTGTTCTTTAGATTTGGAGATTAGTTCGGCAAGACGTGATAATGGAACACATACATCCTGAAAAATAATTAAGATATAGATAGAAGTTGACTTTTCTGGTCAATCATAATACATTTTTACATTTCAAATTCAAAAGATAATTTGATATTGCAATTATGCTGTTAAAAAAGGATTAAAAAGAGTTGACTAACCGTTATCATTGCTTCGGAACCAGGTGCTAATGCCAAACAAGCATAAAGAGCTTCTTTCCTAATCTAGAAAGGCAAGGGAGCAAAAGTAGAAATTTTTTTAGATACTGAAACGAAACCCGAAAATTAAAAGAAAAAACAGGGCAACACAGATGCAATTAGTATCATATAACCTTCCAAAGTTCCTTTTTAGCTTCCGGGTCTTCTGCAAAAACAAAATCCGAGCCACGATGTTCAGATGCGATCTTCTGAACAATTTGTGTCTGTTCACGTGTGTACGCTTCTGTAAAAAAATAATATAATTTTTACCAAACATTAGCATTATCAGCAACCCTTATTTCTTTTTTCTAGTCCTTATGTTGCATATTTAATGCATAAAATGTTATGTGGTCAAAAATAGTTGTTTAATATCTATAATATTTGTGGATAGTAACCTTAAAAAACAAGATAGCACTGTTTCACCTGTGCCAATTAACTCAAACATCAAAGTTGGAACTTCAGGCAACTGTTTTCCATTGGCAAGATTTATCGCCTTCACTTGAACTTCATCTAACAGTTCCACCCTTGATACCTACCATGAACAAAAGGTAAAAAAAAAAAAAAAAAAAAAATTGTAACGAGAACAAAAGGTAAAAAATTTTGTAACAAAAACAAAAGGTAAAAAAATTTGTAAGATGTAAAAAGTATACTTGTATGCCAGACAACATAGCTGCTATTGCAACATCAGCTGCATCTTTGACAGTAGGAAAATTGCACATTGCAACCTGCACATTATGACAGTCAATAATGTAACTTCATGAAGAAGGAAAAAAATAAGAAGTGTTATGTAATTGTATCAGACGAGCTTACAATGGAATGTTCCGGAATCTTCTGCAGTCGTAGTGTTACTTCTGTTATTACACCCAAAGTGCCTTCGCTCCCGATCATCAAACGAGTAAGATCGTACCTGCCACGTGCAACTATTCACTTATACAAAACTAATTACATAAGTTTTTTGGTTAAGAAGAAAGACTGGTAATGACGATTAGAACTCACCCAGCAGCACTTTTTCGAGCACGAGATGCTGTCTTAATAACCTCTCCATCTGCTAAGACAGCCTACAAAGTAACTTCATTAACAGGAGTATTCATGATAATAGTTGGAAATGGAAGAAAATGCATATACTTGTACATACAGACGAAATAAGAAATCGTGTTTAACATAAAATAGGCAATGGTCAATCTATTTCTGATTGGTTTGACAAATGGGCAGAAATTGGCCCATTATCCAGTTTTTTGTGGTAGACGTGAGTTATATGATGCTAGTCTAAGTGATGCTTACTGTGGCTAACTTAATTCATCACAATCAATAGCAATGGCCATCTGAATGGCTCACCAGATTCCCAGTTTTTAACTCATTTAAAAGTTCCTGTACTTGATGATGAGCATATTAAAGATTAAGTGTTATGGATCACTAAAGATAATGAAAAGATTCAATACTCAACCAAAAAAGTATGGGTTGATATGAGAGACAATGGGCCAACTGTGAACTGGTCTAAGGTTATTTGGTTTCTTTAGTTCAATCCTAATCATGCTTTCATTTTGCGGTTCGCTGTGCAAAATAGATTGACTACTACACAGGACAAGTTGGCATCCAAATACTACTAGCTAAATGCATATTTTGTGGAGGTCATGCTGATTCACAGGAGCACTTATTCTTTAAATGTGGCTACGCTACACAAATATCGCTGCAAAATGATCTGATTTCAATTGTCAATGTCATAGCTAAATATCTATGCTCGAAAAATATATATGGAATGTGCTTAACTGGTGAAAAAGACTGAATGTGCTCAAAGTTGCTATATTGTGAGGCCTTAAATGGGGCGACAAGGCTCTTCAGTATGTTTAATCCTCTTTTCTGGCCTATATAGCCTAAAGGTATCATGTCATGAAAGATGGGACAGCTTAATTTAGGTTGTTGGGTTGTAAATAGGATTAGTTGTTATTGCAGTTTGTTGTTTTAATTGGCTAGTTTCATTCTGTATTTTGTTTTGGGCAGAAATTGTCCCTAGCCCATTTGATTATTGTAATGGTGTTTTTGATCTATTAATATATTTTGCCTTGAAAAAAAATAACTTCATTAAATAACCAATGAGTTAGAAAGAAGCAAAACAGACCTTCAGATTGATGACGTTGTCACGCATGGTTCCATACCTACGTACTAAGAGCATAAGTACAACTTAAATACTTTGAGAAAAAATTAGAACATACATCTTGGTGTAACATTAGTGTACAATTTTTATTGACTTATTCTGTCTAAAAAAATGCAAACTTTTCCCTCGATAAATGATTTAAATTAAATATAAAACTGTAAACAGGTCATAATGTATACCTTACAGCTAAAGAACCAGAACAACGTGTCCCGCACATCCCTCCAATGGTTGCTCCAGGTCCTACGCATTAGAAATGGATATACCTTGATCACCATATATTAAATAGCAAAAACAAAAAAAAAAACAAAAAAAAAATCAAACAAGAATAGAGTATGGAAAAGGGATTTTAAAAAAAAAAAAATATAGATATATATACAAGTAGACAAGTAGATTAACATGCGTAAAAAAAATATATATATGAGATGTGTAGAAACTAACCAGGGTCAAGAGGAAAGAATAGACCATTCGGTGCTAGGTATTCATTGAGTTCCATCCATCCAATCCCAGGTTCAACGACAACATCCATGTCCTTAACATGCAATGCTTTTACATTCTATAACAACGTTTAAGTAACTTGGTAAGGATGATTAGTCCATAAAGGCTTCTATAATATTGTGCGCGAGTTATAAAAAAAAAAAACTTCACATAGACATAATGTTTACAACTACACACATTAAGATATATTTGTATGTTAAAAATCCAACCAACAATGTGACACAAGGTTGGTCATGTACCATAAGTTTTGAACAAGAAAGGGTGTTTCATACTTTCATTAAGGTCATGTCAATGCAAACACCTCCATTCGGTGATAAAGTGTGGCCTTCAATTGATGTAGCTCCACCATACGGTACAATAGGGACCTAAACACAAAAGATTAAACAACATTATGGTATAAATCAGAAGATATACAAGTTATTTTTAACTTGACAAGTGACCATATGCAAATCAACAGAAGAAAATGGACCTTATGTTTGTTACAAGATCGAACAATTTTAGACACATCGTCTTCAGACCTGCATTTATAGATTTTGAAAGGTGATGGATAGCACGAAATTATTAATTTGTAATCTCTAAAATAATAGTGGTAACTAATTACAAAACATGTCATTTTGAAACGAAGTATTGTGTTACCTCGGAAACACCACAACATCAGGGATATTAACTGCTTTGTGGAAACTGTATTGAGGTTTCCCGTGGAAGTATCTTTCGTCATGATCCAGCGTCATATTATCCTGTAAAACGAGTATAAACATTCGTTCTCAAATTATCATTTCAAAGTATACTACGCAAAAAATTGTCAAGAACCTCAATGAAACTTGGCCAGTGCCTCAAAAATGAGAAGAACAAATCAAAAATAATATACGCCAATTGCGATAGAGTTTAATTAAATGAGTGATTTTGGATGAAAAGTCCAAACGCTATGGTCTTTATACACTTGTGTTTCCACAATGTGTTCTAATCCATCAATCCTGCAAACTACAATGACTTTTATTTTTGGCATTTTTACAAAATGAATTGCTAGTTTGCAAACAAAAATTTGAACTTGTTATTAAGAAAATGTAAACGAATAAGAACACTCAAATATTACTTGACATATAGCCTTGAGTTCACTGATAAGCTCAGGTGGAACTGGTTTATAACTCCCCTTCACAACATGCTCCGTACTATCTTTACCTCCAATTCTCACACCTCTGAAACCCACCAAAATATATAAATAAATTTAAGATTTCTACAAACCCACTTAAATTACACGAAAACATACAAACCCCATGTCACAGAATCATTAAAATATGATAAAGCAAGTACCTTTCTTGAAGATTAGGGGCATCACATTGAGACGGATTATTTTGAATTTGAAGTGCGAGTGACCCACCGGAAACAGCAACAACAACAACTGAAAGCAAAGAAGACATCCATGATCGATTGCTTTTTGATTTGGTTAAAATGGTGTTTTCAAGTACTCTTGATTGAGATTGAAATCGGGGTGTTTGTTTGGAATAAATGAAAGAATTTTGAATCGATTTGATAGGTTTTGAAGAAGACCGGAAACGAGAGAGAAAATTGGAGAACGCCATTGGTTTTTGCAACTTCTTAGAGATGAGTGTCTCTTATGTTTCTTATGTTCTAGATACTTGAACTAAAATAAAGATTTAATTATAATTTATAATAATTAATAATTAAATTAAATTATATTATATTATAATTATAATTATAATTATAATAATTATAATTATAATTATAATTATAATTATAATTATAACTAGACTTTGAGAGCCCGTGCGTTGCACGGATGGCTCTAATTACACTAATTATTAAAACACAAATTAATGATGACAATAACAAATAAACATTGAAAATAAAACATCATATTAGATAATTAAACAAACAATGTCAAGATCCATCTTTCTCTTACCCATCTGTCAAAGAATGCGACCTAATTATATATCTAAAAATATAAGCAAATTCCAGTAGATGAGTTGCACACACAAAGTTGCACATTAATAGTACCCTTCACCTCTTAACAATAAAAAAGTAAGTATATCATCATCCAACTAATGACTCATATGTAAAGTATTGCATTCTTCTTTACATTGAACATACCTACTTTAAAATCATATTCTCTGGTAGATAAATAAATTAACTTGAAAAAGTCATCCAGTTCAGTCGAAGCATTCACCATAAAACCATTTTTCGAATTGTAGCACATAACCGAGAATCATTTATCATCATAACTACAATTTCTATGACATTTGAGTGAACGTGACGAAACGTCAATCCACAACAACCGAAAACGACAACAAAAAATTTGTATATAGTATTTATGGTAATAATTCAACATAACATACATTTCAAACACCATATTAACAGTACTTTAGAACATGTGTTTATTGGTTTGGGTGCACAGGATGATCGAGACGGTGGTAACATGGATTGTAACATAAACCAAGAATCACATAATATCAGTATAGAAGTAATAATTGTTCAACGAAATGCATCAAATGAGTAACATGATTTCAAGAAATCCAAATTGACCTTAAAGTACACAAATACCACTTTATTATTGATGATGACCATAAGTTGTAGATCAACAACCATGATAGTGGTGGTGGCATGGTAAGACTCTTACCTTCCAATGTGGAGGTCAAGGGTTCGATTTCAGGCACCCACAAAGTTATTCTCTATCATGGCCACAGAGGTTCACCTGCAATGACTTCGGACTGCTCGCAAAGCGGGTGGTCGCCCTGGGATTAGTCAGTTATAAAATAAAGTTGGATACCCAGGTTACAAAAAAAAAAGAAAAAAAAACAAGCAAACACTATAACATTTATCTTGCTTCAATAAAAATTACAATAAATTGAAATTCTATAAAAATTGAAGATGGCATTGAATATAAAAAAATAAACAGAAGAAACTAACCAAAGGGGTTTACCTCTTTGCGACTAAAGATGCTTAAGGTTGATTATCCAGCATAAAACCACCACTACCACCCACAAAGTAAAAGCACCACCACCAAAAGCTAGAGTAACCAATAAAATAGTTGACTTTATATATAGTACTCGCCATTTCTGAATCAAATCAAACCCATTATGAAATTGAATCAAATTAAACCCATAATGCAACTGAATGAAATCAAACCCATAATGAAATATGGATGATGTAGATAGTTAGTAGAAAGTAGAAGACAGTAAATTATTGAGAATTGAGCCTATATAATAATCAGTTTTTTTTTTTTTTTTGTAAAGACCTTCGGAACTGCAAGTCAAGAACAAAAAAAAAAAGCAGGACTCTCTCCTTACACAGCATAATATTTAGACTTACACATTTAGCAGAAGAGAGCCACCCATGAATAACATAGTGATCACATTCAGAATAGTATGTTTCATAGACACTGATATTAATTTATGTACAAATGAACTCTTTGTCACCCTAGTATTTGTTAAAGAATTGTTAGATTTTTCAATTAATGGCAAATTAGAAAACATGGCTAATTAATGGCTGCACATATATTTGAGTAAGAATAACTACGTACCTTTAGTGTTGATACTATAAGCCAATTACAACTTCTGCTGCATAGAACCTGCAGATACATATTGCATTGGGTATTAAATTATGGTTGAACACACAATTAATTTATAAATAAATTACTACAATATTTATGCTAAGTAGTAGAGGTACCTTGCAGAATCTTATTTAAACAATTTCAGCGGTTGTTTGTCGAGCAACGCAAATAATTGCCCTCCAGGGCAAAAGTCTATTATCAAGCAAATGTGTGTCGGAGTCTGAGCAGACACCGAAATAGACAGGTTAGTATAGTTATAATAATTCACTATAAATAAAAAATGATCTATCTAAATTAACCGTTAGCTGCATCTACACCCAATTGGTCATACGGGTCGAAGTCTCCCAAAAGGGTACTCTTCAAAAATTGAAATATGCTAAAAACATGTATTTTCTTATCGATTCCATAAAGTCCATGCAGTTGTGAGAAACTCACCAATCAAACATATCAAGTGTATTTTTCATGCTCATGAATTATAGGCAAGAGGTAAAAAATAAAAAATAAATAAATAAATAAAATTATAGAAAAAAGCTTTCTTATCATTAGGTGCAACCAATTATTTCACCACTTGCAGTGATCTACAAAAGCACATGGTAACATAAGGAAGTTTATGACTTATGATGATGATATAGAAAACATGTAAGTAACGAAATAATGATAATATGATTTAAGAAGCGTTGCATTTTGTATTGCTTTCCAAGAAGAATTTTACTTCTTGTGAGGCCTGGGTGAAACAGATTGAGAGTGGATAACCCACAAGTCCTCTGGCCCAAGGCTTCAAGTACAGGGTCTAGGAGTTTCTCATCGACCTTATTAAAATCCCTGCACATATATCGACCTCGTAATTATTCATGTAGGTCTATTTAAAACAACTTATTTGAGTCGCATAGCCGATACTGAGTGACTGGAATAACACGTTTCAAAGGTACAATCTAGACCAAAGCAAAATACAGTACTCAAGTAAACACTGATTAGGAAATGAAGGTCTCATTTACATATGGATATAACGTTGACATATAAACTGAAAAAGTTAAGAACCTTAGATGCAGCTTTTAGAACCCGTGCCGCGCAGACATTAAAAAAAGAAACCAGGTAAGAGCCCATGAGAGAACGACTGATGTACAATTTACCAAAACTATATTGGATGAGAAGACCATGAGATTCTATAACTGAGTGATATCGTAAGCCCCACAAATATCCTCAACCCATACGTTTTCAATAATTACATTTTCCTGATTAGATAATATAAAAGTAAATCTAAACAATGACATGAGTATTGTTGTTGGCATAACGACTTCAAGAATGTTTACTTACTCTAAAATGCAATAAAAAGATAAGTAACTAAAAGTAAAAAGGAGTATAATACCTTGATCAACTTTGAATGTAAACCCGTTAGATCCATGACTGTTAATTAAAATCATCCAGACCCGCAATGATCATATATTATAATATTATAATACAAAAATTATACGCAATCTGTACATAAATATATAAATGACATGGACAAACTTTGTGGTTGAAACTGAACAGATGGCATGATAAAATGAGGGATCACCATAATTGACATGATAGGTTGAAGAATGGCCAGTTTCATCGAAGGTTGTATAATAACAATGGCATATGTTCATGTACATAACGTTCTAAGTCAGACATGTTAAAATAATAATGTCTGGTCCAGGAACGGGTTTAACAGGTAAAAGTCACTCAAAGTCTTACTCTAGATGTGTACAATCATGTAAATCTTTTCAAATAAATAAGTTAATATCATTACTCATGTACTAACATGTTTTATAATCATAGTTAACACATTTATCCTACTATAAATGGAACAGAAAAGCTAAACCCGTCTAGCGTGTTTTAGCGAGTACCAAATTCAATCCTTAATAAAAATGCCCTTTCAAGCCAAATAGCCAAAAAGCCAAAAAGCCAAACCTGTAATAACTATTTACCCAACCTGTCGACCCGACCAGCATGCCACCTCCAATTTGTTTCTTGGTGTGGCACTGATACATGGATACACTGGGTTCCTATCTGTCTTTGGACGATGGAAAGTTTACTTTTGTTTGTATCTTTTTTTTGTTTGGAAAAAAGCATAAAACTATGTATGAATTATGAAATACTAATACAGCAGTATCCATAACTTAAAACGTTATAAAAAGCAACCACATTACCCACACATTTTATCCACTTATTTTTACTCACCAATATAAAATCGCTAATGACTTCGTGCAATTACTCAAAGATTATGACGTATTCAATAAAGCACAAAGCTTGAGAAATAAGTTATTCAAACACAAAACGCATACTACAATCAGCCACCGTATGTAAAAAAGTAAATATAAATGAAGAATTACACACAGATGAAACATTAGGAACAAACATGTGTTTTCTTCACCAGAGAATCTATGCTCAAGTGCAGCTGAAGAACAAACAGTTAGATGCTCACATGACCGATTACATTTGTCAGGATAAATGAACTTCACAAATGCAGAAACTACACGTAAAAAACATACCAAGATAACATACCTTCACTTGCCTCTTTGGCCGAAATCTCATCAACACCATGATCACCAATAGTTGGAAACAGACCTAAGCTCCACATCATACAGTTGGAGTACTGAAGTAGAGGACGACCTATTGATATGTAAGGTGAATCTGAGAGCTATAAACTGATATACTAAAAACAAAACCTACCATATTTAATGAAAATATCAGCATGAAGAATTCTGAGAACCTAAACCATAAACAATACCATATGCAAAATAGACATTGATTGAGAATACCTGTGTTGGTATCTTCTATACTTGGCGTCTGATTTGTGCTTCTATTCTTCAAATCCATAAGTTGAGCAGTAACATTTGCAGTTGAAGTAGTGTTATTTAAGTTTTATAAAAGTTAACCGTCTATTCTACACATAATCGAAGTGATGCATAGGTACACAACTGCAAGAGAACTTACAGAGTAAAAAATTAATAACTAAAGAGGCATTAATATTGCAATTGTATGTAAAGTAGGTCGAAGATTAATTGTTACCTCTTTTGCAGATGAATCATGCGTACCATTTTTAAATTCTTCAATTACTTCTACGACATCTGTAATTCTGCAAAAGTGTGTTGAAACAATTTCACAAAAGTGCAAATAAGACTAATTAATGTGTACAAATATGACCATTAATAGGAAAACATCGTATTAAGGGAAAATAAAGTGAATATCTAACAATGAGAGACACCTGCACATGTTTTCATTTTCGGACGCATGATAAATGGATTTCACAGCTTCAAATTCGCCTAACTTGTATCTATAAAGCATACAATCAAAAACATATATTTCAAATAATCATATCTACCAGATCATCTAATGTGAAATTTAACAATCAAAAGTTAAAAGAATATACAACCTGCAAATCGTTTGCCATCGTTTGCCAATGATGAAGGACAGAGACTTGAATCTGGGCAAACTATCGATCATATTAAACCATCGAAAAACACCAACGTAATTGTTACAACCACCACAAACCTCAGATTTCTTTAGTCTCCGTAACAATCGAACTCATCTTCGTATTCATCATAGCCATTGTCGTCACCATCGTTGAATCAAAACAGAAAATTAGGGCAAAAAAATCAATACAATCGGATGATTACAAAATTTATACCATTAGGTGCGTAAAATTGTAACGGATAAATTAGTGGTAGTGGCGTGTCGATTGCGGCAGTGTTCAGCCTTCATCTTCGGCTTAAAGGGGCTGAGGTTTTCAGATTTTAGAAGAGAGAGAAAGAAAGCTGTGGGTGGTGACGGTTTTGAAGAGGGAGACTTATTGGGACACGCGGCATTTTTTTAGTAATTAACAAAAATTAATTCTGATTAATTTTATGATTAACACGTGGAAGAGTTTTGTCAGGATAATTGTCAGACTGACACCTTAGCAGTGATAGTCACGCTTTATGTGATGAAGTGATTATAACATAAAAAAAAGAAGAGAGAAGGCAGAGCAAGTTTTTTAGAGAGAGATTTATTTTTTCATCCGCCAAAAAAAAAAGTAAGTGAGGTTGAACTCGCGCGTTGCTGTATGAAATATACCAATGAGTATGTAATGTTGACGGCTTGACGCATGTTTATTAAGGTAATCAAAATAACAACACTACACCTTATTTTTATTTAAAACTTGTTTTGCTGTCTAAGATTATACTCCATGTCTCATGTTCATAGTCATTATTCATGTTTTGAACTGTCTCGAATTAATAATCTACTCTCATTAATAAATTAGAATAATAAGGTGAATTTTTCTTTATGTCCTTAAATTTTGCATATAAGACAAAAAAAAATAGTAAAAAGTAAGAAGGTAAAACTGTAATGTAAAAAAAAAAAAATGTGACAGTGACTTTTTTTAACTATGTGTTTTTTTGATCTGTGGACCATTAATATGTGACAGGGGAGTAACTTTTTAATAGTACTAATTTTTATATGTATTGATAATTTTAGCGTTAATAGCTCATTTTATATATCGAACAGTTAATAGCTCATTTTATATATCGAACATTGACTAATAAATTAATGAGATGACTATGTATTTAAGTAATTAAAGAAAAAAAATTATAAAAGAGGACACGCGTGTTGCTATTGAAAATGATTTCGCTCCATCAAAAAAATGTAAGTTAATATTCAATTCATGGACGTTTCGGGCGTACACTATATATGTTTTCATTGGCGTAATATTTAATATTTAAGTAAACATAATATAATGTATTTTAAAGTTACAGGGAAAAAGTAGCTAAACACAAAAAAATAATAACAAACAAAAAATAATAATAAAAAAAGTTGAGATTACTATTCATGAACTAATAACTCATTTTATATATCAAACATTGACTAATAAACTAGTGTTGTGGTCCGCGCTTCGCGGCGTATACACTTTGTTTGGTTGTCCCATTCTGCAGGAAAACAATAAAGGGACTACCATTTTTGACTCGTACCTATTTTTGACATATGAAATTGCAAATTACTTTTAACATTAGTACACAATTGTTGGAGCATACTGAAAACTTGAAGGAGGACATGAGTAGCAGCAGGGAACACCGACAGCGGCATCAGAGGCGGCGTCATCAATCAAAAAGTTTATCCGTTGTCCTCAGTTATCTTTTGTGTGTACCTGAATGTATACATGAGCAAGTGAAAGTTAAAATTTATGGTTCTTAAGCCTTTATTTATTAAATGTGATGACCCGAAAATTTTTGACCAAATTTAAACTTAATCTTATATGATTTCGATACGATAAGCAAAGTCTGTTAAACTGAATCTCAAAATTCTTGAACTATTCAATTACCTTTCGTTTATTCACGATGATGCACGAATAATTATATGTAAATAGATACATATACTATAACTTGAGAACGTAACTAAGTGTTGGGTATATGATACTGTGCATTAATCTTATTTGATTGATTACCTGATTGATATATTTAACTACAGAGTTAAAAGATTATGCCAAACGATTCAAGTAAAAGACATTTACTGAGTCTCTTAAGGATTATGATATCATTACGGGTCTCTATTGAGAGGTCCACGTTGATTTGAGAAATCATTCATTTTTAACGGTATTCGGAACAAATGATAAAGTGTTTGTTTAAATAACGTAACTTGGACACATACAATAATAAGGAATATTAACTGTTGGAATTAGATATATGAATAACCTGTGTTATGTATTTTAAAAACGTGTTTATTAAATATTGAATATATATATTTAAATATAATATTAACTTGGTCATAAAACAATCTGTTATTATATATATAATAACAAATAACGAGACGATGATTTATAGAAGTAAATGACCAAAATACTCGAAAGTTTAAGATATACTTTGAGTGGTATAGTTTAGGAATAATTTAAGACTATATTTTGACAAAGGTACGAGTCGCGAAACGTAATGTACAAGTTTTCTCAACGTACGAAGAGACACTCGAAAAACCGGAACCGGGACATAAGTCGAGTGATGACGTACGACTTATCGGAACAAAAATTACAAGTCAACTATGCATGTGAATTTAATATAATATATAATTAATTATTTAAATTAAATATATTATATATATTATATTAAATTATGTCGACAAACAAAATTACAAAAAATATGTGAGCTGGATCTGACGGCCATGCGATCACATGGCAAATAGGCATAAAATCCATGCAATCGCATGGGCATCAGATTCCAAAAAGTTGCCTATAAAATGCCAGTTTCTGCTCGAGTTATATTTACACCTATATTACTCCCTCTGTAATATTATTATTATTTATTATTTATATTAATATTATTAATATTATTATTATTATTATTATTATTATTATTAAGATTATTATTATTATTTATTTTATTATTATTAGTAGTATTATTATTATTACTAATTATATCACTTAAAATACTACGACGAGGTCATGAGCGTGTCACTTTCAAAATAGTTTTCAAGCGGGATAGAGCTAAGAAAATTATGGGTTATTGCCAAGGAGGTTATGGGTAATGTTCGGGGGTATATTTGTGAATCAAACCTAGTGTTTATCATCTCCGTTGCGTCTACGTACTTTCCTACAATATTGAATCTCAATATTGATACGTAAGCACTCATATTTAACTTTTATATATTAATTGTGTATCCATGTCTAGTGCTCGAGTATATATATTTATACATACTTGTATTCTAAATTTCGTCGTTAAACAGTTTATGATGAATCACCAATTAAATACATATGTTACTGATAAAAGGTATATGATATGCATGTTTTTGGAAAGCTGGCGAAAAATCAATAACTTTTCATTTAGAAATCGCGTAATTTCGGTGAACGAATTAAAAGATATGATCAACTGAATTATGATTGACATTGATTGAAATTGCTTTTGAAACTTGTTTGTAAGAATGATAAATTGGATTTTTGAATATTACCAGGCAAGTAAATGAGTCCATATATAAGGCACGTCTCGTTTTGTTGAATTATTGTCAAAATTGACTTTTTGAAACGACTTTGGATAACTTTTGTATGTTGATCTCGAGCATTAGGATTGTTATACACTATGACCTGACCTAGCTTGATAGACATTTATTTACCAACATATGTTCTCTAGGTTGAGATCTACGGTTATTTGGTAATCCGAGTTTCGATCACATTTTGGTGAACGACTTTATATGCTGCTAAGGTGAGTTTCATAAGATCCCTTTTACTCTCTACATTTTTGGGCTGAGAATACATGCAAATGCTTTGTTAACCGATATACAATATTTATATGCGTGAGTTTCATTGATCCCTTTTTAATTGCTTTTGCAATCTATATTTTTGGGCTGAGAATACATGTACTTTATTTTAAACGCAATGGATACAAGTACATACTAAATTCTACACTGAGTTTGAACCAAAAATCCCTTAGCTTTGGTAACTGTTAACTGCCAATTATAAGAACTGGTGGGCGCGAGTAGTAGTATATGGATCCATAGGGCTTGATATCCCCGTCCGAGCTAGAGCACTAGCCTTTTAACGGACGTATGCTATTTGAGAAGCGTACACGTTGGTTTACGTGTATTATTAAGATGATTATACAAAGGGTTCAAATTATATATACGTTAAGTTTAGTTACCAGGGTGCTCAATTTCATAGAATATTTTGATAAACGTTTCTGGATGAAACAACTGAAATCTTGTTATCCACTTTTATATGCAGATTATGCGAAACACTAAAACTATGAACTCACCAACCTTTGTGTTGACACTTGTTAGCATGTTTATTCTCAGGTTCCCTAGAAGTCTTCCGCTGTTTGCTTATATGATAGACAAGCTATGTGCATGGAGTCTTACATGGCATATTTTTCAAGAAAACGTTGCATTCACCAATTCATCACCATGTACCTTATTTAGACTGCATTGTCAACGGAAGTACTGTTGTAAACTATTATATAAGGTGATTGTTTATATGTAGAAATCATCAGATGTCGAAAACCTTTGATTTAATATTCATTTATGGTGTGCCTTTTCAAAAGAATGCAATGTTTATAAAACGTATCATATAGAGGTCAAATACCTCGAAATGAAATCAATGAATGACGTATTCGGCCAAATGGATTTGGAGCGATCGTCACAGTTTGTATCAGAGCGTTGGTCCTAGCGAACCAGGTCTTGCATGAATGTGTCTAACTGATAGTTGTTAAGATGCATTAGTAAGTCTGGACTTCGACCGTGTCTGCATGTTAAAAGTTTTGCTTATCATTTTTTGTCGAAAATTACATGCTTATCATTCTTAAGTCTAGACACGTTTTACTGCATTGATTGCATAAATAGTGTATAGACAAAAATTCATATCTTAGCGTATCTGTTACTGTAAACTTTTCCTGACATCTTCCGAAAATTTCTCCGTGATTTATGGAATTTGGTATTATATATACATATGTAAATTATGTATTGAAGAATACCAAACTAAATTCTATAATCTATTTCATATCAAAAATCATCTATCTAATTATACAAGATGGATCCCGTATCTAGTTCAAATTCCTTAAATTCCGACAGCTATTCTGATATGGATATTCTCCTGAACTCTGAAGAAAGTGTAACTGGAATGGATCAACCAATTAGCCATCATCTATTCTGGATGAATTGGGGATGGGTTCGTAGCCTACTTAATTATTGGAGACAAGAAGAAGGCGATCCCTTCCATCCACCACATTGCCCTCTTGGCGAAGAACCTGAAGCACTTACCGGCGAACCTGTTCGTAATACCATTTTCTCTCTCATTTCCAGAGTATCTAGTCATGATTATATACTATCTCACATTCTAAATCTTATTCGTCCGCTCGTCCGAATCGACAATCATCCCGGTGTAGTAGAAGAAGTCAACGAGCTTCGCGCTCGGGTAGTGGCTTTGGAGAATATGGTGCAAAGGTTACAAGCACCAGCAGCATCATCGGCATCAACAGTACCACCGACAACAACACCAACAGTACCATTACCACCACCAACAACATCCGCATCGCAAACCTCAACTTCACAATCTGTTCCACAAGCATCAACGTCATACGCACCGTAGTTACCAAGAAATACCAGCAACAATAACCGATGAAGTATTAACTCATTTCCCCTGAAGAAATTTTATGTATATTTAATATATATGAATTTTGAAATCAAAATAAATCTTTTCATACTTAGCTATTACGTGTGAATCTTAACTGGTAGGAACTACTCGGTTAGTTCATATTACTAATATGCAATGATGTACATCCTTCCTTAACAACTTAACCATTGTTAACTACAATCTCTGTTTCAACCCAATGAATTCCATTTCATAATAAACCAAGTGTATTAATCAATTACATAATTGATTTTCCATTTTCAATTTCGATATACTCGAAATTTCCAGAAAACATCATCTATGCCTGGTAAGGTTCACAAAAATTTCACGAGCACCAACATCCTTCACCGAGGAATAACAATAAGAATAAATAATGAAGTATTGATTTCATTAGTGAAAAACTCCGCAAAGATTATGTAATCTTTAATGTTTTAGAGATTAATCATTTCTAAGTCAAGCCGAAAATCAAATGAGTTTAATATGATATTAACTCATTAAATCCGTATTACATCTGAAGAAATATACATACATATATTTTCATAAAGACTGTAATGAAAATTCTTTTTTTATAAAATATTACTTGTGAAATCTTTAACGGGTAGGTAATTCCCGAAAAATATATAAGTTCACAATTAATATGTTATACTGTACATTCTTCAACTTTGATTCAAAAATTATTAACTATGCTCATAGCGATATACAATCGTTTTCATACAAATTCAATTACATATTCTGATATTGACGGATCAGAATCCAAGTCAAGATTTAACAAGTGATATCATTCTTAGATCTCTACATCTTTCAAAGCTATACTTTGACTTCAAAACTGTGAAAGATCTATTAGCATTGTTTTACCAAAAATAACCTTGCAATTCCTTTCCAAAAGTATCCAGTATTATCAACCGTTCAACCAGTCAACGACAACCTTTCAGACTTGAAACTTTGGTATATACGTTTTTGTTACCGGGGAACCTTTTATATCCCACCATATTAGCAGTAAATGTACTAGCGACTCTGTCACTCTGCAATTTGAATCTCTCCGGAAATCACTATATATATAACGCCTATCTTCTGGACTTATGAGATTAATCCTGAACTTATGAAAATCACCCTAACCTACTAATCTGTTCTTCGAATTTGAAAAAGATGATGAAGCAGCAAAAACTGTAAACGACCTTAACAGTCAAAAGTTTCATGATAAAGAATAGTATGGTGGTAAAGCTGAGAAAAAGAGAAAGTTTGGAACTGGAAAACGGATTGAGCAAAGTATGAAAGAGGCTGTGGATAAATCACAAGGACAAAACCTGTCTTCAAAGAATCCAAATGATTCAGTATCTGTTGAAGCCATTAACGAATACCTTGCTTCTGAATCTAAACCCTTGCGGACAATATTCTTCATCATCCTCTGATATTAGAAATTCTAAGATATCATCGTATCTTTCATTATAAATATCCTCCATATTTCTGGAGATAATTTCACAATCATTCTTATCGAAAATCAATTTTCTCTTTACGATATCTGTCTTACACCATAAAAGAAACTATTTTAGTTTCTAAATTCTAAAACTTTCAAGTTTAAAATATAAATGTTTTGAAGTAATGTTGGGAATTGAAGCATGAGTTAATATAATATAATGACACTTGATCAACGTGATTATATTACAGTAAGTCATGCTGAGTTTCTAATGGAACGTGATAAAGGTTCACAGATCATACCCTCATCATGAACCATGTTACATAACTCTTTCATTCTATTTAACCTCTAAACATATTAAGAAAATATTTTTCTTGATGATTCGGTCTTTTTCGAGGTATTCTGGTAATTCGACAAGTCAGATTGTGCCATTACCGTTTCTTTCTTAGAACATTAATTATGTTCATTTCAAAATCCATATCTACGAATTTTGAACCATTATTCGCTTGACTTAAAGTCGGGAAGAGAAAACGAAAGCATGAAGCTCCGAAATATAATGGAAAATATAAAGCCCGAAAACAACCCCGAAATTACAAACCGTGTATATCAATGCGTATAGCAATATAAAGACACGGGAGAATGAAAAACAATATAACCTCAAGGTAATAGTAGAAGAAAATAACCTCCTCTGGTGGCAGATGAAAAAGAAGAATGAATGATATGATAGCCAAGAAAATATCAAGAATCAGAACTGGATGAAGCATTTTCACAAATCTTTTGTAAGTATGAAATAAGAAAGAAGATTATAGGAGTGGTGAAAATAAATGAAACGGAAGAGGTTAATTTATAGCAAAATATCAGACATAGCAATCGAGGCAGATTACGCATTTAATCAAAGGAAATCCCAATTTCCTTAAATTCCGAAGAATCAAATCTTATTTAGATAATGAAGATTTTCTATTCCTTAAATTAGGAAAATCAATCGTTAATATGTCAAGAGTTAAGACGAATCTATATTCTTCATTTCACTCTTTTACGATAACTTCCCTCATACGCTTCGAGTAATTGGATTGTGTTATCCATATTATTCAACGGTGATAAAACTCTAATTATCAACTCATATACGTCATGAAAACATTTTTATTGTTAGCCATGACGACCTCACTCAAATTTCGGGACGAAATTTCTTTAACGGGTAGGTACTGTGATGACCCGAAAATTTTCGACCAAATTTAAACTTAATCTTATATGATTTCGATACGATAAGCAAAGTCTGTTAAACTGAATCTCAAAATTCTTGAACTATTCAATTACCTTTCGTTTATTCACGATGATGCACGAATAATTATATGTAAATAGATACATATACTATAACTTGAGAACGTAACTAAGTGTTGGGTATATGATACTGTGCATTAATCTTATTTGATTGATTACCTGATTGATATATTTAACTACGGAGTTAAAAGATTATGCCAAACGATTCAAGTAAAAGACATTTACTGAGTCTCTTAAGGATTATGATATCATTACGGGTCTCTATTGAGAGGTCCACGTTGATTTGAGAAATCATTCATTTTTAACGGTATTCGGAACAAATGATAAAGTGTTTGTTTAAATTATGTAACTTGGACACATACAATAATAAGGAATATTAACTGTTGGAATTAGATATATGAATAACCTGTGTTATGTATTTTAAAAACGTGTTTATTAAATATTGAATATATATATTTAAATATAATATTAACTTGGTCATAAAACAATCTGTTATTATATATATAATAACAAATAACGAGACGATGATTTATAGAAGTAAATGACCAAAATACTCGAAAGTTTAAGATATACTTTGAGTGGTATAGTTTAGGAATAATTTAAGACTATATTTTGACAAAGGTACGAGTCGCGAAACGTAATGTACAAGTTTTCTCAACGTACGAAGAGACACTCGAAAAACCGGAACCGGGACATAAGTCGAGTGATGACGTACGACTTATCGGAACAAAAATTACAAGTCAACTATGCATGTGAATTTAATATAATATATAATTAATTATTTAAATTAAATATATTATATATATTATATTAAATTATGTCGACAAACAAAATTACAAAAAATATGTGAGCTGGATCTGACGGCCATGCGATCGCATGGCAAATAGGCATAAAACCCATGCAATCGCATGGGCATCAGATTCCAAAAAGTTGCCTATAAAATGCCAGTTTCTGCTCGAGTTATATTTACACCTATATTACTCCCTCTGTAATATTATTATTATTTATTATTTATATTAATATTATTAATATTATTATTATTATTATTATTATTATTATTAAGATTATTATTATTATTTATTTTATTATTATTAGTAGTATTATTATTATTACTAATTATATCACTTAAAATACTACGACGAGGTCATGAGCGTGTCACTTTCAAAATGGTTTTCAAGCGGGATAGAGCTAAGAAAATTATGGGTTATTGTCAAGGAGGTTATGGGTAATGTTCGGGGGTATATTTGTGAATCAAACCTAGTGTTTATCATCTCCGTTGCGTCTACGTACTTTCCTACAATATTGAATCTCAATATTGATACGTAAGCACTCATATTTAACTTTTATATATTAATTGTGTATCCATGTCTAGTGCTCGAGTATATATATTTATACATACTTGTATTCTAAATTTCGTCGTTAAACAGTTTATGATGAATCACCAATTAAATACATATGTTACTGATAAAAGGTATATGATATGCATGTTTTTGGAAAGCTGGCGAAAAATCAATAACTTTTCATTTAGAAATCGCGTAATTTCGGTGAACGAATTAAAAGATATGATCAACTGAATTATGATTGACATTGATTGAAATTGCTTTTGAAACTTGTTTGTAAGAATGATAAATTGGATTTTTGAATATTACCAGGCAAGTAAATGAGTCCATATATAAGGCACGTCTCGTTTTGTTGAATTATTGTCAAAATTGACTTTTTGAAACGACTTTGGATAACTTTTGTATGTCGATCTCGAGCATTAGGATTGTTATACACTATGACCTGACCTAGCTTGATAGACATTTATTGACCAACATATGTTCTCTAGGTTGAGATCTACGGTTATTTGGTAATCTGAGTTTCGATCACATTTTGGTGAACGACTTTATATGCTGCTAAGGTGAGTTTCATAAGATCCCTTTTACTCTCTACATTTTTGGGCTGAGAATACATGCAAATGCTTTGTTAACTGATATACAATATTTATATGCGTGAGTTTCATTGATCCCTTTTTAATTGCTTTTGCAATCTATATTTTTGGGCTGAGAATACATGTACTTTATTTTAAACGCAATGGATACAAGTACATACTAAATTCTACACTGAGTTTGAACCAAAAATCCCTTAGCTTTGGTAACTGTTAACTGCCAGTTATAAGAACTGGTGGGCGCGAGTAGTAGTATATGGATCCATAGGGCTTGATATCCCCGTCCGAGCTAGAGCACTAGCCTTTTAACGGACGTATGCTATTTGAGAAGCGTACACGTTGGTTTACGTGTATTATTAAGATGATTATACAAAGGGTACAAATTATATATACGTTAAGTTTAGTTACCAGGGTGCTCAATTTCGTAGAATATTTTGATAAACGTTTCTGGATGAAACAACTGAAATCTTGTTATCCACTTTTATATGCAGATTATGCGAAACACTAAAACTATGAACTCACCAACCTTTGTGTTGACACTTGTTAGCATGTTTATTCTCAGGTTCCCTAGAAGTCTTCCGCTGTTTGCTTATATGATAGACAAGCTATGTGCATGGAGTCTTACATGGCATATTTTTCAAGAAAACGTTGCATTCACCAATTCATCACCATGTACCTTATTTAGACTGCATTGTCAACGGAAGTACTGTTGTAAACTATTATATAAGGTGATTGTTTATATGTAGAAATCATCAGATGTCGAAAACCTTTGATTTAATATTCATTTATGGTGTGCCTTTTCAAAAGAATGCAATGTTTATAAAACGTATCATATAGAGGTCAAATACCTCGCAATGAAATCAATGAATGACGTATTCGGCCAAATGGATTTGGAGCGATCGTCACATTAAACCTATCTCATTTTACCCCTAAACAATCGTCATATTTAAGAATATATTATCAAAGTGACCAACTTATAAGGTGAAGTAACATTAATATTACTGTATTGATTTGTCCAGGTGAAGATGATCAAAGGGCATCTGATCTCTTGGTAAAGAGGTCACTTAACAATCAACATATTATTCATATTATTGGCACAGAATAAATAATAACCAACTTATTCAAAATGGTTTGTTGATGTTTAGCCTCACAATCAAATAAACAATTATGAAGATGGATTTGTACAAAGTCCAAAATTATACCTGTGGTAGTGGTTAAGACTGTGGCGGTTACGACGGTGAATGGTCAACCACCATATCCGTCGCTGTGGTGTTTACGACGGTTGTTTATAACCGCTGCTGTGCTTAAAAAAACAACATGGGTACGGCGGCCACCTGCATATATCGTGATAACACTGAATAAATTTCCATGGTTGTTTGTGTGTTGGTCGTCAAGGGTCAGTAGTTGTGGCATTCGCTGGGAAAATAAAAACATACAGATTCAAGGATTGCTCTTCAATTCCTTACCAATTAACATACAACATAAAAGATTTGAAACAAAAATTTGTAGGCGTCCAACGTTATGACGACCCAGAAATTTTCGACCAAATTTAAACTTAATCTTTATTATTTTTGACACGATAAGCCAAGTCTGTTAAGTTGAGTCTCAAAATTTTTGAACTGTCTTCATGAATTCAATTTGACATTCGACTGTTCCCGACGATTCACGAACAACTAATTTTAAATAGTTGCTTATATATTTAAATATAAATTTAAAAATATATATTTAAAATTTAAAATAAAATAATATATGATTTAAAATGTAAAGACTAAAGATTGTAAAATAATAAACAATATAATAAGGTTGTTATTAAAACGAATTTATATATATGGTTTCTATACATAATTATTAATATAGGTATATTGTATTATATATTAAAAATATATATATACAAATTTAGTACTCAATATAAGTTATTATATAATATATAATATATGATCATTAAATATTACATGATTAATAATATATAATATTAATACATTTAATCTAATTACAAGTTAAAATATAGTTATTATAATTAATACTATTATTATTACTTTCATTATTATTATTAAGATAAATATTAATATTAATATATGTATTATTAAATTTATTATATCATATAGATATGAAAATTTGATACATTTAATTTGTTATATTATTATTAATATTACTAATATTATTGCTATTATTATTACTTTGAATATCATTATTAGTAATATTATAATTAGTAGTAAAATTATAAATGTAGTTATTATTAGGATTATTATTATTGTTATTACTAAAAATTCACATTTTTGTTTAAATTTATTTTTATCATTACTTTTATTACTTTTATCAATAATATTATTATTACTAGTGCTAGTTGGATATTATTATGATTATTATTGATTCTATTATTATTCTTAGTATTTTCAATATTATTAGTATTATTATTATTAATATATTTATATTTATTAATTATTAATATTTATTATGTATAAAGATCATACAAATATAATCCATATCTGTTTTAAGTCATTTTCATTTTTTTGTCTGCTCCCAAATATTCTGTCGTTAACTACAACCTTACAAAACTCGATCACATCCACTTTCTATATTTTGATTTGATCTAATTCCATTACCCATCTATATCTGATTTAATTTTTTTATTCATGTTTCTGTTTCTGATTTAATTTCTTGTCGAACCAGTTAGGCTACAAAACAAAGTTTAATGGATTCGATTCAGCTGTAATAATATCACTTAACTCCTATATAACCTTCAACTAATACTGTGACGACCTGGGAATTTCCGATCAAATTTAAACTTTAAATCTTATAATGATTTCGACATGATAAGCAAAGTCTATTAAATCGAATTTCAAAATTTTTGAACTATTTCATGAAAGCATTTGACCTTTGACTATTCCTGACGATTCACGAACCAATATTGTAAATAAAAATATTTATATAAAAATAAATGTAAATATATAGATAATAATTGAAAGTAATAAAATATAATTTAAATAATAAAATCAAATATGTAAAATAAGAATTCAGTGTAATTTAAAATGAACATATATATATGATTTCTATTAATAGTTATTATATTGTAATATATATAAAATATATAAACGTTAAATATTTAAATATGTTATTATACAAAATAAGTATTACATAAGTAATAAAATGTAAAGTTAATATGTTAAATGTAATTACAAGTAAAAAAAATTTATAATTGTTATAATAATATTTTTATTACTTCCAATATTAGTATCAATATTAGTGTTACTAATAATCTATAGATATGAAATTAATATATATAGATTGATAAAGTATTATCATTATTAATATTATTGTTATTTTTAATAATATTAGTATTATTGTTATTGGCAATATTATTTTTATACATTTTATGGTAATTATTATCATTATCATTACTAATATTATTATTACTATTATATTAATATAAATTTGTAATATTATAACATTAAGTGTATTATTATTATAGTTATACTTAATATTAAGATTAATTATAGTCTATAAAAAATAAATAAATAAATAAATAAATAAAGAGATAAACAAAAGTAGAGATATATAAATAATAAGAGAATCTATATTATTTATTATTATTATTATTATTATTATTATTATTATTATTATTTTTATTAATATAATTAAAAATTATTATTAATAATAAAAATTGTACGTAAGAGATTTGGAAATCGAATAACATCTTAATCAAACTGTATGAGATTGGTACTAGCTGCTTTTAATTGTTGAAATCCAAACCAGAACAAACCAAATTCTGTTAACAATCCATGTCGCCTTTTATTTTTATATCTTTTTTATTGTACGATCGATTATTGCCTTAGGAATTCAATTGAATTATAATTCGATCATACTGTCAATGTTAGTAGCAAAATCGCTCAGTTCCTTCACCACCATATTCACTTATCAATTCATCAGTTTTAATTTGATTGAATTTAAACAGGAAAATACAAGAACACATCGTGTTCTCTGTTTTTTTTTTTTTAAAACAGAATGATTTCGTAAACCATTTCAAAAATTATAGATGCAGTCTTGTTAGGATTTTGATACTTAAACTTTATGCAAAAGCTAAGCTACCAATTCCTCATATTGAGTGTGAATTTTTGGAGTCAAAATTATGAACAAAAAAAGTCAAACAATTGGCTTTCTGTAAAATTCGAATTTGTTTTGGAATTACAAGATCAATTGACAATTTCTAAAGTTTCCAAGAACATTTTTGAATCTAATTCACGTAGGAAGTTTTGTTTAAAATGGTCTTGAATTCGAAATCAAAATTGGAGTTTGTCATCGTGATTTTTGATGCTGATGCAGTTTTCAATTTTTTTCTGATAATCCATTTATTCCACCACTGAACGTTCTGTTTTGATTACAGAATAAAAATGTATTTTTGTTGTTGCTGTTATGAACTTTAGCTGGGTTCTGTCGATTGAAATTAAGGAAAGGGAAGAAGAAAAGAAACATAATAATACGGTATATAAGTGTAGTGACCCAAACTTTTCCATGTTTATATATATTAATTGAGATTGATATTTACATGATTAAATGTTTCCAACATGTTAAGCAATCAAACTTGTTAAGACTTGATTAATTGAAATATGTTTCATATAGACAATTGACCACCCAAGTTGACCGGCGATTCACGAACGTTAAAACTTGTAAAAACGACATGACGATATATATATGGATATACATATGGTTAACATGAGATTATGATAAGTAAGTATCTCCATAAGTATATTAACAATGAGTTACATACATATAAACAAGACTACTAACTTAAGGATTTCGAAACGAGACATATATGTAACGATTATCGTTGTAACGACATTTAAATGAATATATATCATATTAAGATATATTAATATATCATAATATCATGATAATATAATAATTTAAAATCTCATTTGATATTATAAACATTGAGTTAACAACATTTAACAAGATCGTTAACCTAAAGGTTTCAAAACAACACTTACATGTAACGACTAACGATGACTTAACGACTCAGTTAAAATGTATATACATGTAGTGTTTTAATATGTATTTATACACTTTTGAAAGAATTCAATACACTTATAAAAATACTTCTACTTAACAAAAATGCTTACAATTACATCCTCGTTCAGTTTCATCAACAATTCTACTCGTATGCACCCGTATTCGTACTCGTACAATACACAGCTTTTAGATGTATGTACTATTGGTATATACACTCCAATTATCAGCTCTTAGTAGCCCATGTGAGTCACCTAACACATGTGGGAACCATCATTTGGCAACTAGCATGAAATATCTCATAAAATTACAAAAATATGAGTAATCATTCATGACTTATTTACATGAAAACAAAATTACATATCCTTTATATCTAATCCATACACCAACGACCAAAAACACCTACAAACACTTTCATTCTTCAATTTTCTTCATCTAATTAATCTCTCTCAAGTTCTATCTTCAAGTTCTAAGTGTTCTTCATATATTCTACAAGTTCTAGTTACATAAAATCAAGAATACTTTCAAGTTTGCTAGCTCACTTCCAATCTTGTAAGGTGATCATCCAACCTCAAGAAATATTTGTTTCTTACAGTAGGTTATCATTCTAATACAAGGTAATAATCATATTCAAACTTTGGTTCAATTTCTATAACTATAACAATCTTATTTCAAGTGATGATCTTACTTAAACTTGTTTTCGTGTCATGATTCTGCTTCAAGAACTTCGAGCCATCCAAGGATCCGTTGAAGCTAGATCCATTTTTCTCTTTTCCAGTAGGTTTATCCAAGGAACTTAAGGTAGTAATGATGTTCATAACATCATTCAATTCATACATATAAAGCTATCTTATTCGAAGGTTTAAACTTGTAATCACTAGAACATAGTTTAGTTAATTCTAAACTTGTTCCCAAACAAAAGTTAATCCTTCTAACTTGACTTTTAAAATCAACTAAACACATGTTCTATATCTATATTATATGCTAACTTAATGATTTAAAACCTGGAAACACGAAAAACACCGTAAAATCGGATTTACGCCGTCGTAGTAACACCGCGGGCTGTTTTGGGTTAGTTAATTAAAAACTATGATAAACTTTGATTTAAAAGTTGTTATTCTGAGAAAATGATTTTTATTATGAACATGAAACTATATCCAAAAATTATGGTTAAACTCAAAGTGGAAGTATGTTTTCTAAAATGGTCATCTAGACGTCGTTCTTTCGACTGAAATGACTACCTTTACAAAAACGACTTGTAACTTATTTTTCCAACTATAAACCTATACTTTTTCTGTTTAGATTCATAAAATAGAGTTCAATATGAAACCATAGCAATTTGATTCACTCAAAACGGATTTAAAATGAAGAAGTTATGGGTAAAACAAGATTGGATAATTTTTCTCATTTTAGCTACGTGAAAATTGGTAACAAATCTATTCCAACCATAACTTAATCAACTTGTATTGTATATTATGTAATCTTGAGATACCATAGACACGTATACAATGTTTCGACCTATCATGTCGACACATCTATATATATTTCGGAACAACCATAGACACTCTATATGTGAATGTTGGAGTTAGCTATACAGGGTTGAGGTTGATTCCAAAATATATATAGTTTGAGTTGTGATCAATACTGAGATACGTATACACTGGGTCGTGGATTGATTCAAGATAATATTTATCAATTTATTTCTGTACATCTAACTGTGGACAACTAGTTGTAGGTTACTAACGAGGACAGCTGACTTAATAAACTTAAAACATCAAAATATATTAAAAGTGTTGTAAATATATTTTGAACATACTTTGATATATATATGTATATATTGTTATAGGTTCGTGAATCAACCAGTGGCCAAGTCTTACTTCCCGACGAAGTAAAAATCTGTGAAAGTGAGTTATAGTCCCACTTTTAAAATCTAATATTTTTGGGATGAGAATACATGCAGGTTTTATAAATGATTTACAAAATAGACACAAGTACGTGAAACTACATTCTATGGTTGAATTATCGAAATCGAATATGCCCCTTTTTATTAAGTCTGGTAATCTAAGAATTAGGGAACAGACACCCTAATTGACGCGAATCCTAAAGATAGATCTATTGGGCCTAACAAACCCCATCCAAAGTACCGGATGCTTTAGTACTTCGAAATTTATATCATATCCGAAGGGTGTCCCGGAATGATGGGGATATTCTTATATATGCATCTTATTAATGTCGGTTACCAGGTGTTCACCATATGAATGATTTTTATCTCTATGTATGGGATGTGTATTGAAATATGAAATCTTGTGGTCTATTGTTACGATTTGATATATATAGGTTAAACCTATAACTCACCAACATTTTTGTTGACGTTTAAAGCATGTTTATTCTCAGGTGAATATTAAGAGCTTCCGCTGTTGCATACTAAAATAAGGACAAGATTTGGAGTCCATGTTTGTATGATATTGTGTAAAAACTGCATTCAAGAAACTAATTTCGATGTAACATATTTGTATTGTAAACCATTATGTAATGGTCGTGTGTAAACAGGATATTTTAGATTATCATTATTTGATAATCTACGTAAAGCTTTTTAAACCTTTATTTATGAAATAAAGGTTATGGTTTGTTTTAAAAATGAATGCAGTCTTTGAAAAACGTCTCATATAGAGGTCAAAACCTCGCAACGAAATCAATTAATATGGAACGTTTTTAATCAATAAGAACGGGACATTTCAGTTGGTATCCGAGCGTTGGTCTTAGAGAACCAGAATTTTGCATTAGTGTGTCTTATCGAGTTTGTTAGGATGCATTAGTGAGTCTGGACTTCGACCGTGTTTAGTTGAAAAATGATTGCTTAACAAATTTTGTTGGAAACTATATATTTTTAACATGTGAATATTATGTGATATATTAATCTCTTAACGCGTTTGATATTATGTGATAGATGTCTACCTCTAGAACAAGTCCCATTGACTCACCTAATAATAATGAAGAGTCAAATGTAAATTGGAATGATTCGTGGACTGATTCACAAGTTCCCGAAGAGGAACCGGAAGAAGAGTCGGAACCGGAAGAAGAATCGGAACCGGAAGAAGAATCGGAACCGGATGAAGAAATAGAACCGGTGGGGGAAGTAATAAAACGGTTAAGTAAAAGAAAATCCTCAACCAACCGACCAAGGTTAATTATGGTCAATGGTGTTTCCGCCAAGGAAGCAAAATATTGGGAGGATTACCAATTCTCCGATGAATCGGATTCCGACGAGAATTCCGATGATGTTATAGAAATTACCCCAACTGAATTTAAAAAGGCAAAAGAAAATAATAAGGGAAAGGGCATAAAAATAGAGAAATCTAATTCCAACCCCGATGAACTTTATATGTATCGTCAACCCCCGAAGTCCTTAAGTTGTAACAATGACCCGGGAACCTCCAAACCACCAGGTTTTTCTAAACCAATGTGGAAAATTACGGCTCGTATTAGGGGAACATCATATATCCCTAGAAACTTGGCAAAACGAACCAAAACCGAAGAAGAAGAAACAAGCGAGTCGGAATAAGATAGTTGTATTCGTGTGGTGTAATATATGTAATATAGTGTGCTTATGCTTTATGATGTGTAAAAATTGCTTGTATTAATAAGTATTTTTTTTTATGAATCTAACTCTTGTCTATTTTACAGTATAAAAACACAAAATGGATAGACAACCCAATATTTTAAGAGACCTACCCGGAGACATGATTGATGAAATCTTGTCTAGAGTCGGTCAGAATTCTTCGGCACAACTATTTAAGGCGAGATCAGTTTGTAAGACATTCGAAGAACGTTCCAAGAATGCCTTGGTTTATAAAAGGCTTTCGTTCGAAAGATGGGGGATATCACATTGGGAAATCCATAAGTTACGATGTGTTTACTTTGACGCATATATTGCGGGGAACCCAAATGCTATTTTACGCAATGGGTTAAGAAATTATTTTGACTCAATATATCCGAATATTGGACTTCGTGATTTAGAAAAAGCGGCTAACATGCAACATAAAGAAGCATGTTATGCTTACGGATTAGTAATGTTCGCTTCTCACCAAAGTGAGAACAAGAACATCGGGCTACAACTATTAAACAAAACGTTCCCACAAGTGACGGAGTCGGTAATTGGGGTAAGAAATGAGGTTTTTAGATTGTTACGGGACTGTTGGAAATTACGTAACCCTCGTCCCTTTGACGACGTTACAACACGCTGTCTTATCAACGGCCATAACGGTTATGTTCCACAAGACCAAGGATGGGAAGTAATCCTAGTAAAACCAGAATGCATGACTTGTTTCTGGACGTATGAATTACGTGTCTTTATTGCCTTTGCTGAACGACTTGTGTACTAGCTAGAATTATCTTCACAACCATCTTGTATCAAATTTATTGTGTGCTATATTTCATGCTATATGTAAAATAAGCGGTATTGTAAGTTTGTAAAATATTGTGAAAAAGTTTGAATGCGAAATATTATTATAATCAGTTTTTCATATAGAATTGTAGTAGTTGAATTGTATATTAGCTACTAAGTATGAACTTAACGGGTAGGTACTACCCGAATTTAAACTTATAAAACGCTAATATGAAGAAAAAGCTTTTATAAATGAGTTCATATTATGCTACGAAATACTATTAACTACTCTTAATATTATGTATGATTAACTTGTTCCATTTGACTATTTTGAAGGAAATGGCACCGACTACTCGACACACCGTGAATATGAATGAAGAGGAATTCCGTACTTTTCTAGCTTCAAACATAGCCGCAGTACAGGCTGCACTACATACCAACAATAACCTTGGATCTAGCAGTACAGGAAATCGTGTAGGATGCACCTACAAAGAATTCACTGCCTGCAAACCTTTGGAATTTGATGGAACCGAAGGACCGATCGGATTGAAACGGTGGACCGAGAAGGTCGAATCGGTGTTTACCATAAGTAAGTGTACTTAAGAGGACAAAGTGAAGTACGCTACGCATACCTTCACAGGTTCTGCGTTAACATGGTGGAATACCTATCTAGAGCAAGTGGGACAAGATGATGCGTACGCACTACCGTGGTCAGCATTCAAGCACTTGATGAACGAGAAGTACCGTCCCAGAACCGAGTTCAATAAGCTCAAGACAGAACTTAGAGGGTTACGAACCCAAGGATTTGATATTACCACGTACGAAAGACAATTCACAGAATTGTGCCTATTGTGTCCGGGAGCATTCGAAGATGAGGAAGAGAAGATCGACGCGTTTGTGAAAGGATTACCGGAAAGAATCCAAGAAGATATAAGTTCACACGAGCCCGCCTCCATACAACAGGCATGTAGAATGGCTCACAAACTAGTGAACCAGATTGAAGAAAGAATTAAAGAACAGACTGCTGAAGAGGCCAATGTGAAGCAAGTCAAAAGAAAGTGGGAGGAAAACGGTGATAAGAATCACCAATACAACAACAACAGCAATTACAACAATAATCGCAACAATTATCCCAACAATCGCAACATCAATCGCAACTACAACAAACGGCCCAACAACAACAACAACAACAACAACAACGGCAACTACAACAATCATCCCAACAACAATAATAACCGCAACAACAACAACAATCAGAAGCAGCTATGCCAAAGGTGTGAAAAGTATCACTCGGGGTTCTGCACCAAATTTTGCAACAAGTGTAAAAGAAATGGTCATAGCGCGGCGAAGTGTGAGGTCTACGGACCAGGGGTTAATAGAACGAAAGGAACAAATGGTGTCGGAACGAGTAATGGAGGAGCAATTAGTGTCGGAGCAAGTTATGCCAATGTAGTTTGTTATAAATGTGGAAAACCGGGCCACATTATTAGAAATTGCCCGAACCAGGAGAACACGAATGGACAAGGCCGCGGAAGAGTTTTCAATATTAATGCGGCAGAGGCACAGGAAGACCCGGAGCTTGTTACGGGTACGTTTCTTATTGACAATAAATCTGCTTACGTTTTATTTGATTCGGGTGCGGATAGAAGCTATATGAGTAGAGATTTTTGTGCTAAATTAAGTTGTCCATTGACGCCTTTGGATAGTAAATTTTTACTCGAATTAGCAAATGGTAAATTAATTTCAGCAGATAATATATGTCGGAATCGAGAAATTAAACTGGTTAGCGAAACATTTAAGATTGATTTGATACCAGTAGAGTTAGGGAGTTTTGATGTGATAATCGGTATGGACTGGTTGAAAGAAGTGAAAGCAGAGATCGTTTGTTACAAAAATGAAATTCGCATTATACGAGAAAAAGGAAAACCCTTAATGGTGTACGGAGAAAAGGGCAACACGAAGCTACATCTTATTAGTAATTTGAAGGCACAAAAACTAATAAGAAAAGGTTGCTATGCTGTTCTAGCACACGTCGAGAAAGTACAAACTGAAGAAAAGAGCATCAATGATGTTCCCATTGCAAAAGAATTTCCCGATGTATTTCCGAAAGAATTACCGGGATTACCCCCACATCGATCCGTTGAATTTCAAATAGATCTTGTACCAGGAGCTGCACCAATAGCTCGTGCTCCTTACAGACTCGCACCCAGCGAGATGAAAGAACTGCAAAGCCAATTACAAGAACTTTTAGAGCGTGGTTTCATTCGACCAAGCACATCACCGTGGGGAGCTCCTGTTTTGTTTGTCAAGAAGAAAGATGGTACATTCAGGTTGTGTATCGACTACCGAGAGTTGAACAAACTTACCATCAAGAACCGCTACCCACTACCGAGAATCGACGACTTATTTGATCAACTACAAGGCTCGTCTGTTTATTCAAAGATTGACTTACGTTTCGGGTATCATCAAATGCGGGTGAAAGAAGATGATATTCCAAAGACTGCTTTCAGAACACGTTACGGTCATTAAGAGTTTATGGTCATGCCGTTTAGTTTAACTAATGCACCAGCTGTGTTCATGGACCTTATGAACCGAGTGTGTGGACCATACCTTGACAAGTTTGTCATTGTTTTCATTGATGACATACTTATTTACTCAAAGAATGACCAAGAACACGGTGAACATTTGAGAAAGGTGTTAGAAGTATTGAGGAAGGAAGAATTGTACGCTAAGTTTTCAAAGTGTGCATTTTGGTTGGAAGAAGTTCAATTCCTCGGTCACATAGTGAACAAAGAAGGTATTAAGGTGGATCCGGCAAAGATAGAAACTATTGAAAAGTGGGAAACCCCGAAAACTCCGAAACACATATGCCAGTTTTTAGGACTAGCTGGTTACTACAGAAGGTTCATCCAAGACTTTTCCAGAATAGCAAAACCCTTGACTGCATTAACGTATAAAGGGAAGAAATTTGAATGGAATGATGAACAAGAGAAAGCGTTTCAGTTATTGAAGAAAAAGCTAACTACGGCACCTATATTGTCATTGCCTGAAGGGAATGATGATTTTGTGATTTATTGTGACGCATCAAAGCAAGGTCTCGGTTGTGTATTAATGCAACGAATGAAGGTGATTGTTTATGCGTCTAGACAATTGAAGATTCACGAACAAAATTATACAACGCATGATTTGGAATTAGGCGCGGTTGTTTTTGCATTAAAGACTTGGAGGCACTACTTATATGGGGTCAAAAGTATTATATATACCGACCACAAAAGTCTTCAACACATATTTAATCAGAAACAACTGAATATGAGGCAGCGTAGGTGGATTGAATTATTGAATGATTACGACTTTGAGATTCGTTACCACCCGGGGAAGGCAAATGTGGTAGCCGATGCCTTGAGCAGGAAGGATAGAGAACCCATTCGAGTAAAATCTATGAATATAATGATTCATAATAACCTTACTACTCAAATAAAGGAGGCGCAACAAGGAGTTTTAAAAGAGGGAAATTTAAAGGATGAAATACCCAAAGGATCGGAGAAGCATCTTAATATTCGGGAAGACGGAACCCGGTATAGGGCTGAAAGGATTTGGGTACCAAAATTTGGAGATATGAGAGAAATGGTACTTAGAGAAGCTCATAAAACCAGATACTCAATACATCCTGGAAAGGGGAAGATGTACAAGGATCTCAAGAAACATTTTTGGTGGCCGGGTATGAAAGCCGATGTTGCTAAATACGTAGGAGAATGTTTGACGTGTTCTAAGGTCAAATTCTGAGCATCAGAAACCATCAGGTCTACTTCAACAACCCGAAATCCCGGAATGGAAATGGGAAAACATTACCATGGATTTCATCACTAAATTGCCAAGGACTGCAAGTGGTTTAGATACTATTTGGGTAATAGTTGATCGTCTCACCAAGTCAGCACACTTCCTGCCAATAAGAGAAGATGACAAGATGGAGAAGTTAGCACGACTGTATTTGAAGGAAGTCATCTCCAGACATGGAATACCAATCTCTATTATCTCTGATAGGGATGGCAGATTTATTTCAAGATTCTGGCAGACATTACAGCAAGCATTAGGAACTCGTCTAGACATGAGTACTGCCTATCATCCACAAACTGATGGGCAAAGCGAAAGGACGATACAAACGCTTGAAGACATGCTACGAGCATGTGTTATTGATTTCGGAAACAGTTGGGATCGACATCTACCGTTAGCAGAATTTTCCTACAACAACAGCTACCATTCAAGCATTGAGATGGTGCCGTTTGAAGCACTTTATGGTAGAAAGTGCAGGTCTCCGATTTGTTGGAGTGAAGTGGGGGATAGACAGATTACGGGTCCGGAGATTATACAAGAAACTACCGAGAAGATCATCCAAATTCAACAACGGTTGAAAACCGCCCAAAGTCGACAAAAGAGCTACGCTGACATTAAAAGAAAAGATATAGAATTTGAAATTGGAGAGATGGTCATGCTTAAAGTTGCACCTTGGAAAGGCGTTGTTCGATTTGGTAAACGAGGGAAATTAAATCCAAGGTATATTGGACCATTCAAGATTATTGATCGTGTCGGACCAGTAGCTTACCGACTTGAGTTACCTCAACAACTCGCGGCTGTACATAACACTTTCCACGTCTCGAATTTGAAGAAATGTTTTGCTAAAGAAGATCTCACTATTCCGTTAGATGAAATCCAAATCAACAAAAAACTTCAATTCATCGAAGAACCCGTCGAAATAATAGATCGTGAGGTTAAAAGACTTAAGCAAAACAAAATACCAATTGTTAAGGTTCGATGGAATGCTCGTAGAGGACCCGAGTTCACTTGGGAGCGTGAAGATCAGATGAAGAAGAAATTCCCGCATCTATTTCCAGAAGATTCGTCAACACCTTCAACAGCTTAAAATTTCGGGACAAAATTTATTTAACGGGTAGGTACTGTAGTAACCCAAACTTTTCCATGTTTATATATATTAATTGAGATTGATATTTACATGATTAAATGTTTCCAACATGTTAAGCAATCAAACTTTTTAAGACTTGATTAATTGAAATATGTTTCATATAGACAATTGACCACCCAAGTTGACCGGCGATTCACGAACGTTAAAACTTGTAAAAACGACATGACGATATATATATGGATATACATATGGTTAACATGAGATTATGATAAGTAAGTATCTCCATAAGTATATTAAAAATGAGTTACATACATATAAACAAGACTACTAAATTAAGGATTTCGAAACGAGACATATATGTAACGATTATCGTTGTAACGACATTTAAATGAATATATATCATATTAAGATATATTAATATATCATAATATCATGATAATATAATAATTTAAAATCTCATTTGATATTATAAACATTGGGTTAACAACATTTAACAAGATCGTTAACCTAAAGGTTTCAAAACAACACTTACATGTAACGACTAACGATGACTTAACGACTCAGTTAAAATGTATATACATGTAGTGTTTTAATATGTATTTATACACTTTTGAAAGACTTCAATACACTTATCAAAATACTTCTACTTAACAAAAATGCTTACAATTACATCCTCGTTCAGTTTCATCAACAATTCTACTCGTATGCACCCGTATTCGTACTCGTACAATACACAGCTTTTAGATGTATGTACTATTGGTATATACACTCCAATTATCAGCTCTTAGCAGCCCATGTGAGTCACCTAACACATGTGGGAACCATCACTTGGCAACTAGCATGAAATATCTCATAAAATTACAAAAATATGAGTAATCATTCATGACTTATTTACATGAAAACAAAATTACATATCCTTTATATCTAATCCATACACCAACGACCAAAAACACCTAAAAACACTTTCATTCTTCAATTTTCTTCATCTAATTAATCTCTCTCAAGTTCTATCTTCAAGTTCTAAGTGTTCTTCATATATTCTACAAGTTCTAGTTACATAAAATCAAGAATACTTTCAAGTTTGCTAGCTCACTTCCAATCTTGTAAGGTGATCATCCAACCTCAAGAAATCTTTGTTTCTTACAGTAGGTTATCATTCTAATACAAGGTAATAATCATATTCAAACTTTGGTTCAATTTCTATAACTATAACAATCTTATTTCAAGTGATGATCTTACTTAAACTTGTTTTCGTGTCATGATTCTGCTTCAAGAACTTCGAGCCATCCAAGGATCCGTTGAAGCTAGATCCATTTTTCTCTTTTCTAGTAGGTTTATCCAAGGAACGTAAGGTAGTAATGATGTTCATAACATCATTTGATTCATACATATAAAGCTATCTTATTCGAAGGTTTAAACTTGTAATCACTAGAACATAGTTTAGTTAATTCTAAACTTGTTCGCAAACAAAAGTTAATCCTTCTAACTTGACTTTTAAAATCAACTAAACACATGTTATATATCTATATTATATGCTAACTTAATGATTTAAAACCTAGAAACACGAAAAACACCGTAAAATCAGATTTACGCCGTCGTAGTAACACCGCGGGCTGTTTTGGGTTAGTTAATTAAAAACTATGATAAACTTTGATTTAAAAGTTGTTATTTTGAGAAAATGATTTTTATTATGAACATGAAACTATATCAAAAAATTATGGTTAAACTCAAAGTGGAGGTATGTTTTCTAAAATGGTCATCTAGACGTCGTTCTTTCGACTGAAATGACTACCTTTACAAAAACGACTTGTAACTTATTTTTCCGACTATAAACCTATACTTTTTATGTTTAGATTCATAAAATAGAGTTCAATATGAAACCATAGCAATTTGATTCACTCAAAACGGATTTAAAATGAAGAAGTTATGGGTAAAACAAGATTGGATAATTTTTCTCATTTTAGCTACGTGAAAATTGGTAACAAATCTATTCCAACCATAACTTAATCAACTTGTATTGTATATTATGTAATCTTGAGATACCATAGACACGTATACAATGTTTCGACCTATCATGTCGACACATCTATATATATTTCGGAACAACCATAGACACTCTATATGTGAATGTTGGAGTTAGCTATACAGGGTTGAGGTTGATTCCAAAATATATATAGTTTGAGTTGTGATCAATACTGAGATACGTATACACTGGGTCGTGGATTGATTCAAGATAATATTTATCAATTTATTTCTGTACATCTAACTGTGGACAACTAGTTGTAGGTTACTAACGAGGACAGCTGACTTAATAAACTTAAAACATCAAAATATATTAAAAGTGTTGTAAATATATTTTGAACATACTTTGATATATATATGTATATATTGTTATAGGTTCGTGAATCAACCAGTGGCCAAGTCTTACTTCCCGACGAAGTAAAAATCTGTGAAAGTGAGTTATAGTCCCACTTTTAAAATCTAATATTTTTGGGATGAGAATACATGCAGGTTTTATAAATGATTTACAAAATAGACACAAGTACGTGAAACTACATTCTATGGTTGAATTATCGAAATCGAATATGCCCCTTTTTATTAAGTCTGGTAATCTAAGAATTAGGGAACAGACACCCTAATTGACGCGAATCCTAAAGATAGATCTATTGGGCCTAACAAACCCCATCCAAAGTACCGGATGCTTTAGTACTTCGAAATTTATATCATATCCGAAGGGTGTCCCGGAATGATGGGGATATTCTTATATATGCATCTTGTTAATGTCAGTTACCAGGTGTTCACCATATGAATGATTTTTATCTCTATGTATGGGATGTGTATTGAAATATGAAATCTTGTGGTCTATTGTTACGATTTGATATATATAGGTTAAACCTATAACTCACTAACATTTTTGTTGACGTTTAAAGCATGTTTATTCTCAGGTGAATATTAAGAGCTTCCACTGTTGCATACTAAAATAAGGACAAGATTTGGAGTCCATGTTTGTATGATATTGTGTTAAAACTGCATTCAAGAAACTGATTTCGATGTAACATATTTGTATTGTAAACCATTATGTAATGGTCGTGTGTAAACAGGATATTTTAGATTATCATTATTTGATAATCTACGTAAAGCTTTTTAAACCTTTATTTATGAAATAAAGGTTATGGTTTGTTTTAAAAATGAATGCAGTCTTTGAAAAACGTCTCATATATAGGTCAAAACCTCGCAACGAAATCAATTAATATGGAACGTTTTTAATCAATAAGAACGGGACATTTCAGTAAGGAAATGGAAAAGGGTTTAAAACAGATATGTAGGCGACAGAGCCTTGGTTTAGGGTGTTAGCGGGTTTACAAGAGTTTTCGGGTTCGATCCTAGGCGTGGCCATTTTTTTTAGGAAGCACTTACAAACTCTTTTAAAGGTAGTAATATATTTATTATTATTATTATCACTATTATTATTATTTTTATTATTATTACTAGTGTTATTGTTATTAAAATTTGTTGTTATCATGTTAATATAAATAATAGAAATTAATAGTATCACCATTTTTATATTATTAAATAATATCGTTAAGTAGCATTGTATTATTATTATTATTAGTATTATTAGTTTTGATATTGATATATGTATTATTATTACCGTTATGATTGTTATTATTAGGGTTATTATTAGTTTTATCAATATAAGTATTAGTATTATTATTATTAAGTGTTATAAATATATTGGTTATTATTATTATTATTATCACTAATAGTCGTATTATTATTATTATTATTATCGTTATGATTATGATTATTAACATGAAAATAATACCAGTTATCATTATTTTAGTATTAGTATCACTTTTGTAACTATTAGTATTATTATTATTATTATTATTAAACAAAGATATCAGTATTAACAATATCTCTATTAATACTATCATTTCTTTTACAAAATTATTATTATTATTATTATTATTATTATTAGTAAATCATTAATATCATAACTACCATAAACAGTAAAATTAATATTGTTACAAATAATATTATTAATATCATTGTTATTATCACTAATAGGGTTATTATTAACTTATATATATTATTAATGTTATTATCATTATTTATTTTTACTAATATTAACTTAGTATAATAAAACTATTGTTTTGATAAACAAACTAAATACATACATAAATTTCTATATCTAACACATATAACATAACAAAATTTAATATTTATATATATATATATATATATATATATATATATATATATATATATATATACAAAATGAACATATAAAACATATATATATATATATATATATATATATAGGGGCAGGATCAATGGGGAAGTAACTAATCGGGGGGAAGCAAATTTTTTTTTTCGTTATTTTTGAATTTTTTTTTCCCGGCATCAAGATCACACGAAAATATGAACATTTAGAAGAGACACTTTGTGATGAATGTTATTATTTAGGCGGGAAAATGATCGACAAAAATAACATTCAAGATAATATTGTTCGTGAAGAATATGAACGTTTTTTTTTTCTTTCATGTTTTGTGAAGTAAAATTTAGCCCGATTTAGAGTTTAGGGTTTAGGGTTTAGAGTTTAGGGTTTAGGGTTTAGAAACCCAAAACACCAAACCCTAAACCTTAAACCCTAAACTCTAAACCGTTCGTGTTAAAAACTCAATCTAAATCCTAAATCTAAACCCTAAATCTAAACCCTAAACCCTAAATTTCTAAACCCTAATATCTAAACCCTATAAACCCTAATATCTAAACCCTAATATCTAAACCCCAATAGCTAAAACCTCAAAATACGCTCGAAAAACACGATAATTATTATATATTACTTCTTCGAGCGTTTTCCCGCCAAAATAAAAAAATTTATCACAAAGTGTCTCTACTAAATGTTCATATTTTCATCTCATCTATAATGTTCGTGAACAAAGTTTTTTTAAAAAATGAAAAAAAAAGTTTTTGCTTCCCCCCGCTTCCCCCCGAATGGTTACTTCCCCATTGATCCTACCACTATATATATATATATATATATATATATATATATATATATATATATATATATATATATATATATATATATTATTAACATAAAAATGATATAACTAATACTTATATATATATATATATATATATATATATATATATATATATATATATATATATATATATATATATATATATATATATATATATATATATATATATATATATATGTGTGTGTGTGTGTGTGTGTGTGTATGTGTGTGTGTGTGTGTGTTTTCAATTACAACTATGAATATTAATAAATATACAAATGTTATAGGTTCGTGAATCCGAGGTCAACCCTGCATTGTTCAATATAGTCATATGTATTTTTACTACAAAATACATTAGGTGAGTTCATTTGCTCCCTTTTACTCTTTACATTTTTTGGGACTGAGAATACATGCGCTACTTTTACAACTGCTTTATTAAATGCTTTTGAAATACATTTTGAACTGCGAATACATGAAATGCTTTTATAAATGTTTAACGAGATAGACACAAGCAAAACATTCCTCAAATGAATTATGTGGACGTGATAATTGCCACCATTGAATTATGTGGATGTGATAATTGCCACAATTGATATGAATATTTTCCCCTGATTATTATTGCTTGGTAACCTAAGAATTAGAGAACATCACTAATTTTAAGAATTAGTGCACGCCTAATTGACGCGAATCCTAAAGGTAGCTACCGGGTTTAACACCCCCACCCAGAATGTTCACTAGACGGAAGGGCTAGTGGGTGTGGTGTTTAGTACTTCGAAGTTTATATGATTATTATACAGACGAGATGTTCTGTTTTGGGAATATTATTATGCGCATTATATGTTAAGGTCGGTTACGAAGCCAAGCTATGAAAGCAATGAAAAGTGAATGTTATGTATCGAGAGAATGATTTTATACACAGGTTATGTGTATGTTATTTTGTGCACAAGATATGTGTACGGTTACTAAGTTTTATGAAAGATAATTTCATACACGAGAAAGGTGTACTGTATTTAAAAGATATCGCATGTACATTACATGTGGGTATAGGATTCGGGCTCATTTGTACCATACAGGATTTAAATCTTGTGGTCTATCAAAATGATGAATTTTATTGTTTTATGATAAACCTATGAACTCACTAACCTTTTGGTTGACACTTGAAAGCATGTTTATTCTCAGGTATGGAAGAAATCTTCCGCTGTGCATTTGTTCATATTAGAGATATTACTTGGAGTCATTCATGACATATTTCAAAAGACGTTGCATTCGAGTCGTCGAGTTCATCAAGATTATTCTTAAGTCAATTATAGTTGGAGGTATTATGAAATAGTATGCTTGTCGTCAACTTTCGATGTAAAGAAAGTTTGTCTTTTAAAAGTGAATGCAATGTTTGTAAAATGTATCATATAGAGGTCAATTACCTCGCGATGTAATCAACTATTGTGAATCGTTTATATTGTATATGAACGGGGCATTTTAGTTGGTATCAGAGCCGTGGTCTTAGCGAACCAGGTCTTGCATTAGTGTGTCTAACTGATAGTTGTTTAGATGCATTAGTGAGTCTGGACTTCGACCGTGTCTGCATGTCAAAAAGTTTTGCTTATCATTTTGTGTCGAAAATTACCTGCTTATCATTCTTAGTCTAGACATGTTATACTGCATTGACTGCATGAATAGTATATAGATAAAATTCATATCTTAGCGTATCTGCTAATTCATATCTTAGCGTATCTGTTATTGTTACCTTTGCATGACAGATTCCGTAGATTCCTCCGTAACTTATGGGATTTTAGTATTATATATGCATATGTAAATTATGTATTGCAAGGTACTAATCTACATCCTATAATCTATCTCTCATCGAAAATCCTTCCTCTGATCGTACGAGATGAATCCCTCAACTAGTTCGAGTCCCTCAGATTCCGATAACTATTCCGATAGTTATTCCGACAGCTATTCTGACATGGATATTCACCTAAGCTCCGAAAGCAGTGTAAACGAAATGGATCAACCAACTAGTCATCTTCAATTCATTTGATGGGTTCGTAGTCTACTTAATCATTGGAGACAAGAAGAAGCGATCCCTTTCATCCATATTGTCCTCTGGGCGAAGAACCTGAAGCATTCACCGGCGAACCAATCCGAAACACCATTTTCACTCTCATTTCCCGAATATCTCGCTACGATTATATTCTATTTAAAATTCTAAACCTTATTCATCCGCTCGTTCCAACCGACAATCATCCCAGAATAATTTAAGAAGTCAACGAATTTCGCGCTCGAGTAATCAATTTGGAGAATATGGTGCAAAACTTACCAGCTTCAACAACAGCACCGGCAACACCAGTACCACCAACAACCTAAGTTTCAACATCACATGCCTCAACATCTCAATATGTACCTCGAGCAAAATCAGCGTTCTACATGACGTTCTACAGCATTTATCTTCGTTCGACATGACGATTATGTAATCTTTAATGTTTTAGAGATTATATTCTTGTTCTAATGGTAAATCAAATGAGATTAATATCATATTGACTCATTAAATCTATGATTACATCTGAAAAAAATATATATGTAAGTATATTTTCATAAAGATTGTAATTAAAAATTCTTTTGTACAAACTGTTAATGGTGAAAATATTTTAACGGGTAGGTAATATCCGAGGAATATTTAGATTTCACATTACTAAGTTACATTGTACATTCTTCAAATCTAATTCAACAGTCATTTACTATCCTACTTACATCCACAGATATATGTATCCGTTCACCACAGAATAACCATTTTCATTCAATTTCATATTTGGATTTTGACCTATCAGAATCCAACAAGTGGCATAATGAAGAAAACACTAGACAAATTAAAATTTGTTAGAAACAGACAAAATTAACTATGAGAAATTTTGTTAAGAATCCACGCTAACTATTCCTAGCTAACTGTTCCTAGCTAACTGTTAATTCCTTATTACATTTATTTATCGCAATTTAATTATCGCAATTTAAATTCTAGCAATTTTATTTATTATCATTTAATTTCTGTTATTTATTTTACGCACTTTAAATATCGGGACACGTATACAAGGTTTTGACATATCATATCGACACATCTATATATTATTTGAAATCACCATAGACACTCTATATGCAGTAATGATCGAGTTCTCTATACAGGGTTGAGGTTGATTTTAAATAATATATATACTTTGAGTTGTGATCGAGTCTGAGACATGTACACGGGTCACGATACGTATTAATTAATTTGAATATTATATATTAAACTATATATGAATGATCGAACTGTTAACTGTAGACTATCGACTGTGGACGCATAATATTGGACAATTAAAATGAATTAAAATACTGATTATAACATATGAAACTAAATAATTCTTCAAGTTTACCACTTGATTTCATCTTAAACCTCATTTGTATCTTGACGATTACAATCCACGTTTAAACCTTTCATGATTCTTAAAAACACCTCAAACAAGAGGATGAACCAATCGCATTTCATCTACGGAAAGAAAGATTTATGCATATAGTATTGCACCTGAAAAACTCTCGGAAACTGAGTAAACGTTTAACGCGTAGCTGTGCTAATTTCTTTAGCGTTAGTATTACAAAAAAAAATAAATTTTTGCAATCTCTTTCCAAATTAGCCAATTTTGTCACAGCTTCAGCAAGTCAACTTCGACTTTTCGTTCGAAACAACCTTATTATAACCTTGATATATATGTGTGCTCTTTTATTGTTACCGGAGAACCTTTTATATTCCACCTTTATAACCACAGATATATCAGTAACCTCGTCGCTCCGTGGCTTAAATCTCTCCGTTAAATCACTATATTTATCCATTGAAACCCTATCATATACTCATCCGCATCTTGTAACGAGAATTGCCATACCAAATACCGGGAATCAACAATCAGTACTTTGAAAACTCGCAGCATGTCTACATCAACAATTTTATGTATACATATAACATTTACCTCTTAGAATTATGATCTTCCATTCTGAAATTCTGAAAAGCACTTAGTCTACAAATCAATACTCTGAATGTTGAAAAAGCTGAATGAAGCATCAGAAACTGTAGACAATCGTAAACGACCTTAATCGTCGGAAGTTTGATGATAAAGAATAGTATGTTGGAAAAGCTCAGAAAAGTTGGAACTGGAAAACGGATTGAGCTAACCATGAAGGAGACAAAGGACAAATACAAGGACCATACCCTATATTCAAAGAATCCAGGTAATTCTGGATCCGATGAAACCTTTAGAGAATATCCTGCTCCGAAGTCATGTTAAAATCTTACGATAAATTTTCCCTTATCAACTTTCGAACTTAGAAATTCCAAAATATCATCATAAGTATCTTCGATACTTCTGAAGATATTTTCATAAATATTCTCGTCCGAAATTATATACCTCTTCGTGCTATCTGTAATACATTATATTAGAAAATTCTGTAAAATCTAAGTATAAGCTATGAATGAATTCTGAAGTAGTGTTGGGAACTGAAGCATGAGTTAGTATAATATAATGACACTTGATCAACGTGATTATATTACAGTAAGTCATGCTGAGTTTCTAATGAAACATGATGATTCACAGGCCATAACATCATCATGTGCCATGTTACATGACTCTTACATTCTATCTAATATATAAACATATCAAGAACATAATTTCTTGATAATCCTATCTTTTCTCTTGAATTCTGGTAATTTAACCAATTAAGCTTGTAGTATTACAATCTCTCTCTTAGAACATTAGTCATCATCATTCGAAACTTCATACCTATGAAATCTGGACCATTATTCGTTTGACTTAAAGTCAGGAAGAGAATACAAAAGTTTGAATTAAGAAATAAAGAATAGAAGGTATGAGCTGTGGAAATAAGGAAAAGAAGGGGGTGAATTTATAGAGAAATATCCGACAGAGTAATCGAGGAAGATCACCGTATTTAATTATAGAGATCTTAATTTCCTTATTCACCGAAGAATCAAATCTTTTAGATTTCGAAGATTTTCTTTAAATTCCTTGAATTCCGGAATTCAACCATAACTAACCAAAAGTTATGACGAAAACTTGTCTGTCTTCATTTCACTATTTTGTGATAGCTTCACCCGTACTCTTCGAGTAATCGAATTATCTTATCCATATTAATTAACAGTAATAAAACTCTAATTTCTAGCTCGTATGTGTCATGAAAACAATTTTTTTTTATAACCGTGACGACCTCACTCAAATTTCGGGACGAAATTTCTTTAACGGGTAGGTACAACGTGAATGGTAACAGAAAAATAAAACAAAAAATAAAGAAAAAGAACTAGCCATTCTCTGTTCTTGTCTCATTTTTCAAATACCTCAAGTACGAATCAAACTTCAAAATGTAATAATGCAATTGTGTTAGGAATCCTTTATTTAATCTTTCTGCAAAGTTTCAAGTTTCATTTTTTGATATCGAATCCGAATTTCGAAGTCAAAGTTTAAATTTAAAAAGTCAAATTTTTTGTTCTTGAAGAAATTCGAGAGCGTATTTATGTTTCAAATTAAATTGAGAGTCCAGAAAGTTTATACATTTGATTTAGCACCTATTTCATGTTATAAGTTTTGTCTAAAACACTCTAGAATTCAATATGTGATTTGGGTGTTCTTCGTTTGTTTTGAACAGCAGATACAGCTGCTATATAATTTTTTTTTTAAAATTCTTTGATAAACAATAACAATCACATTTAATAGTTTCAATTCTTTACTACATTCTAATTCAAAAAGTAAACTCTTTGTTATAAATTTTAAATGTTTCCTGGTCGATGTGGTTTCAAGAGGAAGAAGAAGGAGAAAAGGAAAACAGATTACAATGGGTTAAATATTTATACGGGGGAAATATAATCAGAAAAGTGTGTAGCAGAGGAGTAGTTGTGTGGATGTCGGGTTAGCTGGAGGTCGAGGGTTCGAGTTTAGGCTGAAGCATATTTTTTTTAAAAACTGGTTTAAAGGTAGTCTATTCTTCTTTTGTTATTATTATTATTACTTATTGTTATTATTGTTATATTAATTATTACTAGTATCTTAATTGTTACTAATATAGAAACTAGTACTAGAACAATTATTATTATTATTATTATTATTATTATTATTATTATTATTATTATTATTATTATTATTATTATTATTATTATTATTATTATTATTATTATTATTATTATTATTATTATTAATATTATTATTATTATTATTATTATAAATATTATTTTTATAAACAAAAATATTTATACAAAAATATATTTATTACATATATCATAACTATATTAATATTACATACTAGTGTTTTTTTTTAAATAAAATATTATGGTTATTTAAGTTACATATAATATAAATATATATTCTAATAAAATACTTTAATAAAAATCTGATATATAACGATTACCTATCTATTTAAGATATATATATTAGTCATAATTAATTTATTTAATTATAAACATGTAAATATACCATATGTATATGTATATGTATATATATATATATATAATAACAAATATATTACTAATTTATATATATATATATATATATATATATATATATATATATATATATATATATATATATATATATATATATATATATAATAACAAATATATTACTAATTTAAATAAGTAAAATATTATATAATTAATATATATAAACTGGGATGATTTCCATTATATGTTCATTATGTGTTTTAATATATATATTACTGAAATAGGTTCGTGAATCCGAAGCCAACCCTGCGTTGTTCAGTTTCGTCATATGCATATTTTTACTACAGAATATCGTATCGTGAGTTTCATTACTCCCTTTTTAAATGCGTTTGCAATATATATTTTTAGGACTGAGAATACATGCGATGTTTTATAAATGTTTGACGAAATAGACACAAGTACTCGAAAATTACATTCTATGGTTGGATTATCGAATCGAATATCACCCTTTTAGCTTGGTAGCCTAAGAATTAAGGAACATACACCCTAATTGATGCGAATCCTAAAGGTAGATCTACGGGCACTAACTCCCCTAATACTGGAAAATGGTATGCTTTAGTACTTCGAGTTTATATTATACAGACGAGTTTCTGTTTGGGGATATTCTATATGCATTATGTTAATGTCGGTTACCAGGTGTTCAATCCATATGAATGATTTTTAAACACTTGCGAGTGTATGATTATTGAATAAAGAAAATCTTGTGGTCTATTAAAATTATGGAAATAATTGATTACGATAAACTAATGAACTCACCAACCTTTTGGTTGACACTTTAAAGCATGTTTATTCTCAGGTTTGAAAGAAACCTTCCGCTGTGCATTTGCTCATTTAGAGATATTACTTGGAGTCATTCATGACATATTTCAAAAGACGTTGCATTCAAGTCGTTGAGTTTAGTAAAGATTATGATTAAGTTAATGAACGATTAGTTGGATATTATGAGATGGTATGCATGCCTGTCAACTTTCGATGTAATGAAAGTTTGTCTTTTAAAACGAATGCAATGTTTGTAAAATGTATCATATGGAGGTCAAATATCTCGCAATGTAATCATATGTTATTGTATTCGTTCTTATGGATTAGGACGGGTCATTACAAACGTAAAAGATTGGATGTCTGTTACGTTTTCTGGCGTTGTACTTGATACAAAAGTAAGCTAATGTTTAGGCCATATTCTATGTATGGTAGTATTTTGCACTTACAAAACTACACATTGATTGCTATAAAATGATGTCGTAAGTGTTATGACCTGAACAACAGCTTCATTCTTTAGTAAAGAGAATTCCATATAGTGATGACCTGAACAACAGCTTCCTTCCTCTACATCCACTTTCGAAACTTACAAAACATGAGCACGTTTGGTTCTAATATCTTGATACTTTAGTCCCTATTAGTACGTAAAGAAACGCATAAAATTTAAATAGTGTACCACATTATAAGCGTACATAAGAAAAATATATCATAAAGATAAGTATACAAAAGTTCACTTTATGAAGGTTGACCGGTGGTCCAGCAACTCCAGAGACATATGTATTCTTCTGATACATCAAGAAGTAATGAGGTCAGACAAACGAAAACAAATTTCATGATTTTCTATGTAAAAGTACAGCTGCCAATTATATCCAAAATTATATATAATATGTCGTCTAAGTAAAAAGCAAAAGAAAATAAATATGTCAACTTGCGAAATTGAAATTCAAAGAATCATATGCATTTGTGAGGTCGAAAAAGGAAAGCATACATGTTGACATTAGAGAAACATAAGTTTACCCATTTACAATTTACGCGTTCCTCCATCAATGCTGACATGGTTTTTAGCCACACCCATACTCGTTATGTAAAAAGAACCTATAAAATTGAGATCAAAAAAAGTTTTACCTGTGAACATAATGATTGAGAAACAAAACAGAATAATTTCATAAGCAAAACTGACATGAACAATACCAAAGACCTGAAATGTCCCGTTCTTATTGATTAAAAACGTTCCATATTAATTGATTTCGTTGCGAGGTTTTGACCTCTATATGAGACGTTTTTCAAAGACTGCATTCATTTTAAAACAAACCATAACCTTTATTTCATCAATAAAGGTTTAAAAAGCTTTACGTAGATTATCAAATAATGATAATCTAAAATATCCTGTTTACACACGACCATTACATAATGGTTTACAATACAAATATGTTACAACAAAATAAGTTTCTTGAATGCAGTTGTTACACAATATCATACAAGCATGGACTCCAAATCTCGTCCTTATTTAAGTATGCGACAGCGGAAGCTCTTAATAATCACCTGAGAATAAACATGCTTAAAACGTCAATAAAAATATTGGTGAGTTATAGGTTTAACCTATAAATATCAAATCATAATAATAGACCACAAGATTTCATATTTCAATACACATCCCATACATAGAGATAAAAATCATTCATATGGTGAACACCTGGTAACCGACATTAACAAGATGCATATATAAGAATATCCCCATCATTCCGGGACACCCTTCGGATATGATATAAATTTTGAAGTACTAAAGCATCCGGTACTTTGGATGGGGTTTGTTAGGCCCAATAGATCTATCTTTAGGATTCGCGTCAATTAGGGTGTCTGTTCCCTAATTCTTAGATTACCAGACTTAATAAAAAGGGGCATATTTGATTTTGATAATTCAACCATAGAATGTAGTTTCACGTACTTGTGTCTATTTTGTAAATCATTTATAAAACCTGCATGTATTCTCATCCCAAAAATATTAGATTTTAAAAGTGGGACTATAACTCACTTTCACAGATTTTTACTTCGTCGGGAAGTAAGACTTGGCCACTGGTTGATTCACGAACCTATAACAATATATACATATATATCAAAGTATGTTCAAAATATATTTACAACACTTTTAATATATTTTGATGTTTTAAGTTTATTAAGTCAGCTGTCCTCGTTAGTAACCTACAACTAGTTGTCCACAGTTAGATGTACAGAAATAAATCGATAAATATTATCTTGAATCAATCCACGACCCAGTGTATACGTATCTCAGTATTGATCACAACTCAAACTATATATATTTTGGAATCAACCTCAACCCTGTATAGCTAACTCCAACATTCACATATAGTGTCTATGGTTGTTCCGAAATATATATAGATGTGTCGACATGATAGGTCGAAACATTGTATACGTGTCTATGGTATCTCAAGATTACATAATATACAATACAAGTTGATTAAGTTATGGTTGGAATAGATTTGTTACCAATTTTCACGTAGCTAAAATGAGAAAAATTATCCAATCTTGTTTTACCCATAACTTCTTCATTTTAAATCCGTTTTGAGTGAATCAAATTGCTATGGTTTCATATTGAACTCTATTTTATGAATCTAAATAGAAAAAGTATAGGTTTATAGTCAGAAAAATAAGTTACAAGTCGTTTTTGTAAAGGTAGTCATTTCAGTCGAAAGAACAACGTCTAGATGACCATTTTAGAAAACATACTTCCACTTTGAGTTTAACCATAATTTTTGGATATAGTTTCATGTTCATAATAAAAATCATTTTCTCAGAATAACAACTTTTAAATCAAATTTTATCATAGTTTTTAATTAACTAACCCAAAACAGCCCGCGGTGTTACTACGACGGCGTAAATCCGATTTTACGGTGTTTTTCGTGTTTCCAGGTTTTAAATCATTAAGTTAGCATATCAAATAGATATAGAACATGTGTTTAGTTGATTTTAAAAGTCAAGTTATAAGGATTAACTTTTGTTTGCGAACAAGTTTAGAATTAACTAAACTATGTTCTAGTGATTACAAGTTTAAACCTTCGAATAAGATAGCTTTATATGTATGAATCGAATGATGTTATGAACATAATTACTACCTTAAGTTCCTTGGATAAACCTACTGGAAAAGAGAAAAATGGATCTAGCTTCAACGGATCCTTGGATGGCTCGAAGTTCTTGAAGCAGAATCATGACACGAAAACAAGTTCAAGTAAGATCATCACTTGAAATAAGATTGTTATAGTTATAGAAATTGAACCAAAGTTTGAATATGATTATTACCTTGTATTAGAATGATAACCTACTGTAAGAAACAAAGATTTCTTGAGGTTGGATGATCACCTTACAAGATTGGAAGTGAGCTAGCAAACTTGAAAGTATTCTTGATTTTATGTAACTAGAACTTGTAGAATATATGAAGAACACTTAGAACTTGAAGATAGAACTTGAGAGAGATCAATTAGATGAAGAAAATTGAAGAATGAAAGTGTTTGTAGGTGTTTTTGGTCGTTGGTGTATGGATTAGATATAAAGGATATGTAATTTTGTTTTCATGTAAATAAGTCATGAATGATTACTCATATTTTTGTAATTTTATGAGATATTTCATGCTAGTTGCCAAATGATGGTTCCCACATGTGTTAGGTGACTCACATGGGCTGCTAAGAGCTGATCATTGGAGTGTATATACCAATAGTACATACATCTAAAAGCTGTGTATTGTACGAGTACGAATACGGGTGCATACTAGTAGAATTGTTGATGAAACTGAACGAGGATGTAATTGTAAGCATTTTTGTTAAGTAGAAGTATTTTGATAAGTGTATTGAAGTCTTTAAAAAGTGTATAAATACATATTAAAACACTACATGTATATACATTTTAACTGAGTCGTTAAGTCATCGTTAGTCGTTACATGTAAGTGTTGTTTTGAAACCTTTAGGTTAACGATCTTGTTAAATGTTGTTAACCCAGTCTTTATAATATCAAATGAGATTTTAAATTATTATATTATCATGATATTATCATGTATGAATATCTCTTAATGTGATATATATACATTAAATGTCTTTACAACGATAATCGTTACATATATGTCTCGTTTAAAAATCATTAAGTTAGTAGTCTTGTTTTTACATATGTAGTTCATTGTTAATATACTTAATGATATGTTTACTTATCATAGTATCATGTTAACTATATATATATCCATATATATGTCATCATATAGTTTTTACAAGTTTTAACGTTCGTGAATCACCGGTCAACTTGGGTGGTCAATTGTCTATATGAAACATATTTCAATTAATCAAGTCTTAACAAGTTTGATTGCTTAACATGTTGGAAACATTTAATCATGTAAATATCAATCTCAATTAATATATATAAACATGGAAAAGTTTGGGTCACTACAGTACCTACCCGTTAAATAAATTTCGTCCCGAAATTTTAAGCTGTTGAAGGTGTTGACGAATCTTCTGGAAATAGATGCGGGTATTTCTTATTCATCTGATCTTCACGCTCCCAGGTGAACTCGGGTCCTCTACGAGCATTCCATCGAACCTTAACAATTGGTATCTTGTTTTGCTTAAGTCTTTTAACCTCACGATCCATTATTTCGACGGGTTCTTTGATGAATTGAAGTTTTTCGTTGATTTGGATTTCATCTAACGGAATAGTGAGATCTTCTTTAGCAAAACATTTCTTTAAATTCGAGACGTGGAAAGTGTTATGTACAGCCGCGAGTTGTTGAGGTAACTCAAGTCGGTAAGCTACTGGTCCGACACGATCAATAATCTTGAATGGTCCAATATACCTTGGATTTAATTTCCCTCGTTTACCAAATCGAACAACGCCTTTCCAAGGTGCAACTTTAAGCATGACCATCTCTCCAATTTCAAATTCTATATCTTTTCTTTTAATGTCAGCGTAGCTCTTTTGTCGACTTTGGGCGGTTTTCAACCGTTGTTGAATTTGGATGATTTTCTCGGTAGTTTCTTGTATTATCTCCGGACCCGTAATCTGTCTATCCCCCACTTCATTCCAACAAATCGGAGACCTGCACTTTCTACCATAAAGTGCCTCAAACGGCGCCATCTCAATACTAGAATGATAACTGTTGTTGTAGGAAAATTCTGCTAACGGTAGGTGTCGATCCCAACTGTTTCCGAAATCAATAACACATGCTCGTAGCATGTCTTCAAGCGTTTGTATTGTCCTTTCGCTCTGCCCATCAGTTTGTGGATGATAGGCAGTACTCATGTCTAGACGAGTTCCTAATGCTTGCTGTAATGTCTGCCAGAATCTTGAAATAAATCTGCCATCCCTATCAGAGATAATAGAGATTGGTATTCCATGTCTGGAGACGACTTCCTTCAAATACAGTCGTGCTAACTTCTCCATCTTGTCATCTTCTCTTATTGGCAGGAAGTGTGCTGATTTGGTGAGACGATCAACTATTACCCAAATAGTATCAAAACCACTTGCAGTCCTTGGCAATTTAGTGATGAAATCCATGGTAATGTTTTCCCATTTCCATTCCGGGATTTCGAGTTGTTGAAGTAGACCTGATGGTTTCTGATGCTCAGCTTTGACCTTAGAACACGTCAAATATTCTCCTACATATTTAACAACATCGGCTTTCATACCCGGCCACCAAAAATGTTTCTTGAGATCCTTGTACATCTTCCCCATTCCAGGATGTATTGAGTATCTGGTTTTATGAGCTTCTCTAAGTACCATTTCTCTCATATCTCCAAATTTTGGTACCCAAATCCTTTCAGCCCTATACCGGGTTCCGTCTTCGTGAATATTAAGATGCTTCTCCGATCCTTTGGGTATTTCATCCTTTAAATTTCCCTCTTTTAAAACTCCTTGTTGCGCCTCCTTTATTTGAGTAGTAAGGTTATTATGAATCATTATATTCATAGATTTTACTCGAATGGGTTCTCTGTCCTTCCTGCTCAAGGCATCAGCTACCACATTTGCCTTCCCCGGGTGGTAACGAATCTCAAAGTCGTAATCATTCAATAATTCAATCCACCTACGCTGCCTCATATTCAGTTGTTTCTGATTAAATATGTGTTGAAGACTTTTGTGGTCGGTATATATAATACTTTTGACCCCATATAAGTAGTGCCTCAAAGTCTTTAATGCAAAAACAACCGCGCCTAATTCCAAATCATGCGTCGTATAATTTTGTTCGTGAATCTTCAATTGTCTAGACGCATAAGCAATCACCTTCGTTCGTTGCATTAATACACAACCGAGACCTTGCTTTGATGCGTCACAATAAATCACAAAATCATCATTCCCTTCAGGCAATGACAATATAGGTGCCATAGTTAGCTTTTTCTTCAATAACTGAAACACTTTCTCTTGTTCATCCTTCCATTCAAATTTCTTCCCTTTATGCATTAATGCAGTCAAGGGTTTTGCTATTCTGGAAAAGTCTTGGATGAACCTTCTGTAGTAACCAGCTAGTCCTAAAAACTGGCGTATGTGTTTTGGAGTTTTCGGGGTTTCCCACTTTTCAACAGTTTCTATCTTTGCCGGATCCACCTTAATACCTTCTTTGTTCACTATGTGACCGAGGAATTGAACTTCTTCCAACCAAAATGCACACTTTGAAAATTTAGCGTACAATTCTTTCTTCCTCAATACTTCTAACACCTTTCTCAAATGTTCACCGTGTTCTTGGTCATTCTTTGAGTAAATAAGTATGTCATCAATGAAAACAATGACAAACTTGTCAAGGTATGGTCCACACACTCGGTTCATAAGGTCCATGAACACAGCTGGTGCATTAGTTAAACCAAACGGCATGACCATAAACTCGTAATGACCGTAACGTGTTCTGAAAGCAGTCTTTGGAATATCATCTTCTTTCACCCGCATTTGATGATACCCGGAACGTAAGTCAATCTTTGAATAAACAGACGAGCCTTGTAGTTGATCAAATAAGTCGTCGATTCTCGGTAGTGGGTAGCGGTTCTTGATGGTAAGTTTGTTCAACTCTCGGTAGTCGATACACAACCTGAATGTACCATCTTTCTTCTTGACAAACAAAACAGGAGCTCCCCACGGTGATGTGCTTGGTCGAATAAAACCACGCTCTAAAAGTTCTTGTAATTGGCTTTGCAGTTCTTTCATCTCACTGGGTGCGAGTCTGTAAGGAGCACGAGCTATTGGTGCAGCTCCTGGTACAAGATCTATTTGAAATTCAACGGATCGATGTGGGGGTAATCCCGGTAATTCTTTCGGAAATACATCGGGAAATTCTTTTGCAATGGGAACATCATTGATGCTCTTTTCTTCAGTTTGTACTTTCTCGACGTGTGCTAGAACAGCATAGCAACCTTTTCTTATTAGTTTTTGTGCCTTCAAATTACTAATAAGATGTAGCTTCGTGTTGCCCTTTTCTCCGTACACCATTAAGGGTTTTCCTTTTTCTCGTATAATGCGAATTGCATTTTTGTAACAAACGATCTCTGCTTTCACTTCTTTCAACCAGTCCATACCGATTATCACATCAAAACTCCCTAACTCTACTGGTATCAAATCAATCTTAAATGTTTCGCTAACCAGTTTAATTTCTCGATTCCGACATATATTATCTGCTGAAATTAATTTACCATTTGCTAATTCGAGTAAAAATTTACTATCCAAAGGCGTCAATGGACAACTTAATTTAGCACAAAAATCTCTACTCATATAGCTTCTATCCGCACCCGAATCAAATAAAACGTAAGCAGATTTATTGTCAATAAGAAACGTACCCGTAACAAACTTCGGGTCTTCCTGTGCCTCTGCCGCATTAATATTGAAAACTCTTCCGCGGTCTTGTCCATTCGTGTTCTCCTGGTTCGGGCAATTTCTAATAATGTGGCCCGGTTTTCCACATTTATAACAAACTACATTGGCATAACTTGCTCCGACACTACTTGCTCCTCCATTACTCGTTTCGACACCATTTGTTCCTTTCGTTCTATTAACCCCTGGTCCGTAGACCTCACACTTCGCCGCGCTATGACCATTTCTTTTACACTTGTTGCAAAATTTGGTGCAGAACCCCGAGTGATACTTTTCACACCTTTGGCATAGCTATTTCTGATTGTTGTTGTTGTTGCGGTTATTATTGTTATTGGGATGATTGTTGTAGTTGCTGTTGTTATTGTTGTTGTTGTTGTTGTTGTTGTTGGGCCGTTTGTTGTAGTTGCGATTGATGTTGGATTGTTGGGATAATTGTTGCGATTATTGTTGTAATTGTTGTTGTTGTTGTTGTATTGGTGATTCTTATCACCGTTTTCCTCCCACTTTCTTTTGACTTGCTTCACATTGGCCTCTTCAGCAGTCTGTTCTTTAATTCTTTCTTCAATCTGGTTCACTAGTTTGTGAGCCATTCTACATGCCTGTTGTATGGAGGCGTGCTCGTGTGAACTTATATCTTCTTGGATTCTTTCCGGTAATCCTTTCACAAACGCGTCGATCTTCTCTTCCTCATCTTCGAATGCTCCCGGACACAATAGGCACAATTCTGTGAATCGTCTTTCGTACGTGATAATATCAAATCCTTGGGTTCGTAACCCTCTAAGTTCTGTCTTGAGCTTATTGACCTCGGTTCTGGGACGGTACTTCTCGTTCATCAAGTGCTTGAATGCTGACCACGGTAGTGCGTACGCATCGTCTTATCCCACTTGCTCTAGATAGGTATTCCACCATGTTAACGCAGAACCTGTGAAGGTATGCGTAGCGTACTTCACTTTGTCCTCTTCAGTACACTTACTTATGGCAAACACCGATTCGACCTTCTCGGTCCACCGTTTCAATCCGATCGGTCCTTCGGTTCCATCAAATTCCAAAGGTTTGCAGGCAGTGAATTCTTTGTAGGTGCATCCTACACGATTTCCTGTACTGCTAGATCCAAGGTTATTGTTGGTATGTAGCGCAGCCTGTACTGCGGCTATGTTTGAAGCTAGAAAAGTACGGAATTCCTCTTCATTCATATTCACGGTGTGTCGAGTAGTCGGTGCCATTTCCTTCAAAATAGTCCAATGGAACAAGTTAATCATACAGAATATTAAGAGTAGTTAATAGTATTTCGTAGCATAATATGAACTCATTTATAAAAGCTTTTTCTTCATATTAGCGTTTTATAAGTTTAAATTTGGGTAGTACCTACCCGTTAAGTTCATACTTAGTAGCTAATATACAATTCAACTACTACAATTCTATATGAAAAACTGATTATAATAATATTTCGCGTTCAAACTTTTACACAATATTTTACAAACTTACAATACCGCTTATTTTATATATAGCATGAAATATAGCACACAATAAATTTGATACAAGATGGTTGTGAAGATAATTCTAGCTAGTACACAAGTCGTTCAGCAAAGGCAATAAAGACACGTAATTCATACGTCCAGAAACAAGTCATGCATTCTGGTTTTACTAGGATTACTTCCCATCCTTGGTCTTTTGGAACATAACCGTTATGGCCGTTGATAAGACAGCGTGTTGTAACGTCGTCAAAGGGACGAGGGTTATGTAATGTACAACAGTCCCGTAACAATCTAAAAACCTCATTTCTTACCCCAATTACCGACTCCGTAACTTGTGGGAACGTTTTGTTTAATAGTTGTAGCCCGATGTTCTTGTTCTCACTTTGGTGAGAAGCGAACATTACTAATCCGTAAGCATAACATGCTTCTTTATGTTGCATGTTAGCCGCTTTTTCTAAATCACGAAGTCCAATATTCGGATATATCGAGTCAAAATAATTTCTTAACCCATTGCATAAAATAGCATTTGGGTTCCCCGCAATATATGCGTCAAAGTAAACACATCGTAACTTATGGGTTTCCCAATGTGATATCCCCCATCTTTCGAATGAAAGCCTTTTATAAACCAAGGCATTCTTGGAACGTTCTTCGAATGTCTTACAAACTGATCTCGCCTTAAATAGTTGTGCAGAAGAATTCTGACCGACTCTAGACAAGATTTCATCAATCATGTCTCCGGGTAGGTCTCTTAAAATATTGGGTTGTCTATCCATTTTGTGTTTTTATACTGTAAAATAGACAAGAGTTAGATTCATAAAAAAAAATACTTATTAATACAAGCAATTTTTACATATATCATAAAGCATAAGCACACTATATTACATATATTACACCACACGAATACAACTATCTTATTCCGACTCGCTTGTTTCTTCTTCTTCGGTTTTGGTTCGTTTTGTCAAGTTTCTAGGGATATATGATGTTCCCCTAATACGAGCCGTCGTTTTCCACATTGGTTTAGAAAAACCTGGTGGTTTAGAGGTTCCCGGGTCATTGTTACAACTTAAGGACTTCGGGGGTTGACGATACATATAAAGTTCATCGGGGTTGGAATTAGATTTCTCTATTTTTATGCCCTTTCCCTTATTATTTTCTTTTGCCTTTTTAAATTCAGTTGGGGTAATTTCTATAACATCATCGGAATTCTCGTCGGAATCCGATTCATCGGAGAATTGGTAATCCTCCCAATATTTTGCTTCCTTGGCGGAAACACCATTGACCATAATTAACCTTGATCGGTTGGTTGAGGATTTTCTTTTACTTAACCGTTTTATTATTTCCCCCACCGGTTCTATTTCTTCACCCGGTTCCGATTCTTCTTCCGGTTCCGATTCTTCTTCCGGTTCCGACTCTTCTTCCGGTTCCTCTTCGGGAACTTGTGAATCAGTCCACGAATCATTCCAATTTACATTTGACTCTTTATTATTATTAGGTGAGTCAATGGGACTTATTCTAGAGGTAGACATCTATCACATAATATCAAACGCGTTAAGAGATTAATATATCACATAATATTCACATGTTAAAAATATATAGTTTCCAACAAAATTTGTTAAGCAATCATTTTTCAAGTAAACACGATCGAAGTCCAGACTCACTAATGCATCATAACAAACTCGATAAGACACACTAATGCAAAATTCTGGTTCTCTAAGACCAACGCTCGGATACCAACTGAAATGTCCCGTTCTTATTGATTAAAAACGTTCCATATTAATTGATTTCGTTGCGAGGTTTTGACCTCTATATGAGACGTTTTTCAAACACTGCATTCATTTTAAAACAAACCATAACCTTTATTTCATCAATAAAGGTTTAAAAAGCTTTACGTAGATTATCAAATAATGATAATCTAAAATATCCTGTTTACACACGACCATTACATAATGGTTTACAATACAAATATGTTACAACAAAATAAGTTTCTTGAATGCAGTTTTTACACAATATCATACAAGCATGGACTCCAAATCTCGTCCTTATTTAAGTATACGACAGCGGAAGCTCTTAATAATCACCTGAGAATAAACATGCTTAAAACGTCAACAAAAATGTTGGTGAGTTATAGGTTTAACCTATAAATATCAAATCATAATAATAGACCACAAGATTTCATATTTCAATACACATCCCATACATAGAGATAAAAATCATTCATATGGTGAACACCTGGTAACCGACATTAACAAGATGCATATATAAGAATATCCCCATCATTCCGGGACACCCTTCGGATATGATATAAATTTCGAAGTACTAAAGCATCCGGTACTTTGGATGGGGTTTGTTAGGCCCAATAGATCTATCTTTAGGATTCGCGTCAATTAGGGTGTTTGTTCCCTAATTCTTAGATTACCAGACTTAATAAAAAGGGGCATATTCGATTTTGATAATTCAACCATAGAATGTAGTTTCACGTACTTGTGTCTATTTTGTAAATCATTTATAAAACCTGCATGTATTCTCATCCCAAAAATATTAGATTTTAAAAGTGGGACTATAACTCACTTTCACAGATTTTTACTTCGTCGGGAAGTAAGACTTGGCCACTGGTTGATTCACGAACCTATAACAATATATACATATATATCAAAGTATGTTCAAAATATATTTACAACACTTTTAATATATTTTGATGTTTTAAGTTTATTAAGTCAGCTGTCCTCGTTAGTAACCTACAACTAGTTGTCCACAGTTAGATGTACAGAAATAAATCGATAAATATTATCTTGAATCAATCCACGACCCAGTGTATACGTATCTCAGTATTGATCACAACTCAAACTATAAATATTTTGGAATCAACTTCAACCCTGTATAGCTAACTCCAACATTCACATATAGTGTCTATGGTTGTTCCGAAATATATATAGATGTGTCGACATGATAGGTCGAAACATTGTATACGTGTCTATGGTATCTCAAGATTACATAATATACAATACAAGTTGATTAAGTTATGGTTGGAATAGATTTGTTACCAATTTTCACGTAGCTAAAATGAGAAAAATTATCCAATCTTGTTTTACCCATAACTTCTTCATTTTAAATCCGTTTTGAGTGAATCAAATTGCTATGGTTTCATATTGAACTCTATTTTATGAATCCAAACAGAAAAAGTATAGGTTTATAGTCAGAAAAATAAGTTACAAGTCGTTTTTGTAAAGGTAGTCATTTCAGTCGAAAGAACGACGTCTAGATGACCATTTTAGAAAACATACTTCCACTTTGAGTTTAACCATAATTTTTGGATATAGTTTCATGTTCATAATAAAAATCATTTTCTCAGAATAACAACTTTTAAATCAAATTTTATCATAGTTTTTAATTAACTAACCCAAAACAGCCCGCGGTGTTACTACGACGGCGTAAATCCGGTTTTACGGTGTTTTTCGTGTTTCCAGGTTTTAAATCATTAAGCTAGCATATCAAATAGATATAGAACATGTGTTTAGTTGATTTTAAAAGTCAAGTTATAAGGATTAACTTTTGTTTGCGAACAAGTTTAGAATTAACTAAACTATGTTCTAGTGATTACAAGTTTAAACCTTCGAATAAGATAGCTTTATGTGTATGAATCGAATGATGTTATGAACATCATTACTACCTTAAGTTCCTTGGATAAACCTACTGGAAAAGAGAAAAATGGATCTAGCTTCAACGGATCCTTGGATGGCTCGAAGTTCTTGAAGCAGAATCATGACACGAAAACAAGTTCAAGTAAGATCATCACTTGAAATAAGATTGTTATAGTTATAGAAATTGAACCAAAGTTTGAATATGATTATTACCTTGTATTAGAATGATAACCTACTGTAAGAAACAAAGATTTCTTGAGGTTGGATGATCACCTTACAAGATTGGAAGTGAGCTAGCAAACTTGAAAGTATTCTTGATTTTATGTAACTAGAACTTGTAGAATATATGAAGAACACTTAGAACTTGAAGATAGAACTTGAGAGAGATCAATTAGATGAAGAAAATTGAAGAATGAAAGTGTTTGTAGGTATTTTTGGTCGTTGGTGTATGGATTAGATATAAAGGATATGTAATTTTGTTTTCATGTAAATAAGTCATGAATGATTACTCATATTTTTGTAATTTTATGAGATATTTCATGCAAGTTGCCAAATGATGGTTCCCACATGTGTTAGGTGACTCACATGGGCTGCTAATATCTGATCATTGGAGTGTATATACCAATAGTACATACATCTAAAAGCTGTGTATTGTACGAGTACGAATACGGGTGCATACGAGTAGAATTGTTGATGAAACTGAACGAGGATGTAATTGTAAGCATTTTTGTTAAGTAGAAGTATTTTGATAAGTGTATTGAAGTCTTTAAAAAGTGTATAAATACATATTAAAACACTACATGTATATACATTTTAACTGAGTCGTTAAGTCATCGTTAGTCGTTACATGTAAGTGTTGTTTTGAAACCTTTAGGTTAACGATCTTGTTAAATGTTGTTAACCCAGTCTTTATAATATCAAATGAGATTTTAAATTATTATATTATCATGATATTATCATGTATGAATATCTCTTAATATGATATATATACATTAAATGTCTTTACAACGATAATCGTTACATATATGTCTTGTTTAAAAATCATTAAGTTAGTAGTCTTGTTTTTACATATGTAGTTCATTGTTAATATACTTAATGATATGTTTACTTATCATAGTATCATGCTAACTATATATATATATATATATCCATATATATGTCATCATATAGTTTTTACAAGTTTTAACGTTCGTGAATCACCGGTCAACTTGGGTGGTCAATTGTCTATATGAAACATATTTCAATTAATCAAGTCTTAACAAGTTTGATTGCTTAACATGTTGGAAACATTTAATCATGTAAATATCAATCTCAATTAATATATATAAACATGGAAAAGTTCGGGTCACTACAAGACCGGATCTCCCGAAGAAGCAAAACCATTCAAGAAAAATGGGTAATTTTAGTGGTTCGCAAAGCCTTAAGTCACTGATGATATCGAATATAGTTCCGTCTTGACTGCAACTTTACATGCTCTGCATACCAAAAAGTAGCATTACAATATTGACAAACATTATTGCAATCCCATGTATGACAGTATAAGGTAGAAACATCTACCATAATAAAACAACAAACTTATTAACACAATGTAAATAACAGTCATGAACAACAAAGTTTTAACAGACATAGAGAGTCAAAAAGAAATAACGAAAATGAAACCACACCTTCGGAGATTAAGATATCTTCAGTGCCATAAACTTAGCCGTTTAAATCTGGTATAGAAGTGTTAAAATTTGACGGTTAAAATCTGCTATAAGCTTAGCCGTTAAAATTTGAAGCTTACCGTTAGCTGCTGTCTTCTTTTGAAAGATGCTTTCTTGGATCGGTGGCATCAAGAAAGAAAGAATCTTGAGTCAGGGGAAGGGGTTTGGGAACGAATATACAGCGACTTTAAATAGCGTCAGGGTTTTGAGAAAAGATGATGTACAAAAGGATTGTTATGCCAATTTAAAAAATTAGAAGTGTTAGAGACCAACCAACACAAAATCAAAAACAACAACTGCAAGACATAACTAAAAAAAAACTGAAATCACAAAACGAATAATACAAATAATGAAACTAACATCATAAAATCACAGATAAAATGACATTACCAGCATCAACTAAATGTGGATTTGAAATTGAAGAGGAACCGACATGCAAATAGGCTGAATCGCCTAACCCCAAAGAGGTACCAGACGCACCAGCATTAGCAGTCGCCATGAAGATTGACCCATTTGACGATTTGCTAATCGCGGCTTGTCTTTAAGAAATAACGGGGTCGTTGAGCACATCATTTGATGATTTGTTAACCCATTAGATATATAGTATCAACAGAAGTATTCTATTCGTAAGTAATCTAGTCAATCGATCACTAAAACAAAGGAATCGATTCCTTTTCTGATTTTTAACGTGCTTCTATCCAGGTATGTACTGTTTGCCACCTTCACTTTAATAACGGCAGTAAATGAATGGAGCAATTTGTTAGATTTTATAATCTATGATAACCTCCTAATGGTAAACATTTATAGCCTTAGCAAATTAAGACCCAAAAACCTCCTCATGCCCCATGGTGCACCTCAACAGCCTTCACACACCTTAGCCTCCAAAACCTTTAGATAAATGATGTAGATACTTAATTAGCAGATTGTAAAGTAAAACCACACTAAAATGGAACCGTACATATCATTGATATCAATAACCACACTTTGCTAAGTTAAAAATCAAAGTTGTTAATAAAATTGTTATAGAAAAAATGCATAGCACAGAATTGGACCAAATTAGCTCTTTTTTCAAATTATCCTAAAATATTAATATTAATTAAAATTAAAAGTGAAAAGGAAAAAGTGTTACCCAATTATTTTTTCACTGCTAGTATAAGGAAAGTTTGACGATTTACGGCTCGGAGTTAACGCCCCTCCGTCTTCGACCACCGGTGCTCTGTTCTGCTCTACTCTGTCACTGACGATTACTCTTCAAGGGCATTGAAATCCCCAAAATATTAACCAACACCTAACAACGGGGTATGAGTTAAGTCATCTCAAACCCTAAATCGTTTTCTAAATCCAGTTGATTTAACAATGAATCAAAAAGGGTAAAGGAAATTAAACCCTAATATTTGGTTGTGGTGGTTGCATGGATAGATACGAACACGACGGTGGTTACGCAAGGTACGACGGCATCGAGGAATACCACCTGAGACCTAGACGATGGTGGTTGTGGCAGTGACACTGATCTCGAGATGAAGATGGTGCATGGTGGTGGTGGTTATGTAACAACCCAAACCAAACCACGTTCGAACCCGCTTAAAATGTCACAAAAATTTTTTTTTATTTATTCAGCAAGTGGCGCGGCGCGCTAGAGACCTCGCGCGACGCGCAAAAGTAGCCTGTCCAAAAGTTTTGACACGCGAAAAAGATGGACCACTTCCCGACATAATTAGACCAAACGCTTTTCACAATCCATTAAAATATATGAAACTTACACATTTCAATCGTAAAAACAAGTTTTACATAATGGGGCCCACATTGGCCGTTTTACGACTTTCGTACAAAATACAAGTTTCAAGCCCAAATTACATTTAGACGAGTTAGGACTCTGTAACCCAACCCGATACCAAGAGCATAATCCCGGGGACTACCAAATCCCCAATCCGCGTCCGCATATCCAAAAGCTACCCCCATCGAGCCCAAGCGCTCCTACGCAACTAGTCTAACAACTAGCTAGTTTCATAACGCAATACCTGTAAAAAGGTAAACAACGAGAGGGGTAAGCTAAAAGCTTAGTGAATGCAATAATTATACGAATACATATATAATTATACCTACTTGCATACACTTACACAAACCGCAAACATGCTAGCAAACACAATTAGCTTATCATCACAATAACAAGCTATGAATCTCCAATACCACAAGCTAGCATAACAACCGCATGTAAATATAACTCGAATAATATAATATGCTTACAACACAAATAACCATGGTCGACCAATAGTACAAGGGAACGGCGCTCGCGAAAACGCCATCGGTGTTCATAACATCCGTTAGGGCACTTAACACCTCGCACCACTAACCCCTAGGGTGGCACCTTAACACCTCGGCACATCACCCCGAGTGGCATCTTAACATCTCGATGCAACACTCATTATTTTTACGTAGTGGTGTCTTAACACCTCGACACTACACTCCTAGGTGGCATCTTAACACCTCGATGCTACACTCTTCACGTGAAACGTGGTGTCTTAACACCTCGACACTACACCTTTCACGCTACAACAAATAGATACATTATATACATACGCATATAATTATTCCACTCACCTTGGAATGCCCGCATAAGTCATGTACAACATGATCTTCATCCTCAAATCCGAGCAAGTAATCACCTATAATACACATAGGCACAATATACACATAAATTACATTCCCTAAAAGAGAATTCGACTCAAACATCCCTTAGTCGAGGGTTTTTACCTACTTCCACAATCCGCCCATTTAGACACCTAAAGTGGACTTCACCAATCACCACTACGGGTGGTAATTCCAACCCATTCAAACAAGTACACACTAACACTTAGTGCACTTGATCTTGCAAAATCAACCCATAAGTGCAACTCGACTCAAATTGCACTTAACCACCAAAGTTTGACTTCCATTGACCAAATTAGGTTTAACTCGCTTTGACTTGTCAAATTACACACGAAGTACCTACAATCACTAACAACTAGTGATTGTATCTCAAAATCAACATTTGACACCAAAAATCACTAACACTTAACTCATTTCAACATAAAACCCATTTTGACCCATATTAGGGTTTACACCCCAAAATCACGTCAACACAACACTAACAACACTAGTACACAAGTGTTCTAAGATTTAACCAACACACGCAAGATCCAAACTTACAATTTAATCAATCGAAACCCTAAGTCACCCATTTAGGCTTACTTACATGAATCTTACCCAAAACCCCCAAATTTCACAATAAAATGGGTTTATAACTCTAACTAACACAAACCCTAACTCAAACAAGAAATCAAACACTACAATTCGGATTAGGGTTTACCTCAAGCACCAAAACGAGCTCTAGTAGCTAGAAACACCAAGGAGAACCAAAACCCGCTTCCAATTTGGGCAAAAATCACCATCTTCATCATTAACTCAAGCTTCCTCTCTCTAGAAACTCAACTCTCTCTCTAATATTGGGAGTGTTTGAATGGATGTCAAAATGATCCAAAAGTGGATCTAAAACTGATATTAAAGCCTCAAATCCGTCCATAAGTGAAAGGACCAAAGTACCCCTCATTTACCCCTTTAAAATGCTGAAAAATTGCATCAGACGTGATCGGCGCGCCGCGCCAAATGGTGGGGCGCCGCTCCACCCTACAGGTCAGATTTCAGAAACTTGTTTTGGCCATAACTTTTTGACCGTAGCTCCGTTTTCGATGAATCAAATATCGTTGGAAACGTAATAAGATTTCCTTTCTAATGGTGAGGTTTTGAAACATCAACTCAAACTTTATTTGGGGTCGAAAAGGTACGTACACACCTTGTAACTCCAAACAACATCCAGTTTTCTTCGACGTTCGAGCAAGCAACACGTACATGCTTCGTACACTTCATACACACATCGTACACCATAAATACATTATGTGCAATAAATATTTGGGTCTTACAGGTTAGCAGGGCGATGGAGAAGCATCTGGGCGGTGCAATATTATTATACAGAGTAAATATCTAAGCTGGTGAGAAAAAAAGGAAAACGCTACAGTACTGTAGCGTGTTAATAGTGCTTTTGAGGGTAGATGACCAATGGGAGAGTGACACCATTTACTACAATTTATATATATATAAATTATATATATATAAATTAATGAGATGACTATGTATTTAAGTAATTAAAGAAAAAAATTATAAAAAAGGACACACGTATTGCTATTGAAAATGGTTTCGCTCCATCAAAAAATGTAAGTTAATATTCAATTCATGGACGTTTCGAACGTACACGATATATGTTTTCGTTGGCTAAATTTCTTTATCGTAATATTTAATATTTAAGTAAACATAATATAACCTATTTTAATGTTAACAAACAAAATAATAATAATAATAAAAACTTGAGATTACTATTCATGAACTAATAACAATAGAATATATAGTCATGGTAATCATAATTAATAATCCTTGAGGTGTTATGGATAACGAACTATACATTGAACCAAATAATAAAAAAAAATTAATTATAAAGTAAAAACTATTGCATCATGTTATCATGTTAACATCAGTATGATATTGATGATGGATTACTGTAGACACCGAACACGTTGTCATTTTGAGTATGCTAACGACACCCTTTGAGTGTATTTTATTAAATTATGACAATAATAATATTAATTAATTGTTAAACTTAAATGAGTTAATTTGAATTAATTAATCTATATTGAAATTATTATATTAACAAAATTCGGTCTAGCATTCCCATCATCAAGGGCCATCTTTGCATCGGTGCTCTACCGTTCTCGTTTTAGAAGTAACGAGGCAAAAGCATCTCTAAGTTTCCCCGCTACAACTAGTTTAATTTTTTCCCCACATGAATTACCAAGCCTCTTGTGGTAACACTCTTGACGAATGCGTTTAACGTCCTGTTATGACTTTTATGATCAGTGCCTCAGGTCAGTAGTGGGGCTCCGGAACATACTATCACGGCAATTATAGACTCGAACCCAAAAAAGAAAATCAAAAGGACTAAAAGGACGAGTTCATTTGATTAAATATATATTATATGTGACAACCCAGAAATTTCTGACCAAATTTAAACTTTAATCTTTATATCATTCCAATACGATAAGCAAAGTTTGTTAAATTAAATCTCAAGAATTTTAAACTGTGTTCATACATTCATTTAACCTCGACCAAATTTCAATGATTCACGAACCATTATATGAACGAATATGAGTATATATGTATATGTGTATATATTAAAACTTGAAAATATTAACAATGTATTAAACGTATAGTACTTTACATAAACGTACTTATTTCAATACGTTTATCAGTGGAATTAGAAGATAATATCAAATGATTGATTTATCAGATACATTGTATGATTATGATTACGGGTCTCTGTTATGAGATCAACTGTGATTTGAGAAATCTATTCTTTTAATAATATTCGGAATAATTGAAAAAGTAAATTTCATATAAGAACAAAGGTGTCAATATTAGAGGATTAGACAAAAGTTAGTGAAAGATTAAATTACATAATAATCAAATTGATTTAGTTACAAGAGTACGAAAACGTTTTTCGATACAATGAAACTTGATTATTAAAATATCCTTGTTTAAATAACGTGAATTAGGATATTAGTTGTTGAATATATAAATAACTTGCAACGTATATTTAAAACGTGTTCATTAAATATATATGTTTTCAAATTAGTTTTGTACATGATAGTAACACTCGCTTAGTGATGCGATTGATATTTAAAAAGTTAGTACATAAATGAATTGTATCTATTTAAGTTCTCAAATGAAAACTTTTCGGGTTATAATATTTTTGTAAACGAATTTAAAACGAACTTTGAAATATAATTAGTTTCGAAAAACTAAATATTATATAGATATTTCTAATATATATATTTATATTTCCAAATGAATATATATATATATTTTTACAAAGTTGCGATGACCCGGAAATTTCCGACCAAATTTAAACTTAATCTTAATATGAAATCAACACGATAAGCAAAGTCCGTTATGTTGCGTCTCAAAAATTTTGAATCGTTTTCATACATTCATTTAACCTCGACCAATTCCTGATGATTCACGAACTACTAATTGTAAATAGATATGTAAATATATATGTATATATGTGTGTGTGTATATATATATATATATATATATATATATATATATATATATATATATATATATATATATATATATATGATTTTAGTTATTAAAATTAGGTATGTAAAATAATATACGATATAATAAAACTTGTTATTAAAATATATAAAGTATATCGAATTTAATTAGTCAACGTTTGTAATACTCGTTTGTCGTCTTGATTGTTATTAAATAAGTCTAATACAAACTTATGTGGATTTTAAAAATAAACGTTGGTCCGTATATAGATTATGTAATTATTAGGTTTGTTAAAAAAAAAATTTTCTTTCTTAATCTGATATTTAATACTCCGTGTATATTACCTGACTGGAAACAAGTATTATATAGACTTTATATGACCTGGTTTATGAGTGTTAATGACCAAAATAGATATACAAATACTACTTTAAAATATGAGATTTTTATGTATACCTTTAACCGTAACTGTTTAACAACGGAACACGAGATAATAGTTCGGATAAAACGTCGGTAGAATGGAACCAAAGAATGGCAGCTGGATTTTTGTTTATACACTTTTTCTTTATAACTTTATTGTATTATTATTATCATAATGATTATTATTATATTATAATTGCAATTATGCAATTTAATGAGTGCTTTTGTTTGCTACTGCTACATGTAGCAATAATTACTTTACATATATTTTCTTTGCTTCATCGAACAATACACATACACATATATTCCTTTTATTTTCTTCTTCCCTTACATATAACTCCTTGTTCTTTTTCCTTCTTCTTTGTACAATCGGGATTACATCATCCATATGATACTCGACAATCATTAAAAGACCATCACCTCCGATAACCATTCAACAACGCACAACTATCATGGAACCACAGATGCTGCTACTGGATTGTTGTTGTCGAAACCCACACGTTACTTAATTTTTCTGTTTATAATCGACACAAACTCACAACAAAACCATCACCATCTTCATGTTTCGATCACCATTTAAACTTGCAAACCGGTACCTTCCGTTTTCTTTTATGATCGACCAACACCATACCTATAACATCATCATCTTCACCAAACAAACCTCCACTTCATCTCCACCATTCGGCAACCTGCAACTAGGTACTATTTTTACTTGTTGTTCAGCTCAAACGATAACTATCTCCATGAACACCATCATCCTTCATTTACTAGTCTACTACTACCATTTTCGAGAGTAATCAAGAACTAAAACACACACCATATAAATGCGATATCGATCAAGATACTTACCATAACCACCTTAAACTATCACTTCACCACTATTGTTGCTACTACTTCTATTGTTTACTTTTTCTGTCCAAGCTCGACATCAAGCAAGCCAAGTTGGGGCTGCTATCACCGTTATTTTTGCCACCATAAAAAACCAACCATTTCAATTCATCACCACTTCACCTTCATAAAACCTTAAGCTCACACCTTGTATGCTTGATCCTTGTTTGCTTTACATGTTAGACCCAAACCAAACTACGCCCTTTAGAAATAGATTAACAACTTAATATTTCTGTTTTGGTTCGAAACAACACACACCACCATAATTATTGATCATTTATTACTATTGCATGCCCAATGTTTTCGATTGTGAAAACCCAACAACACCATCGTCTTACAGTTGCAGTCCGACGAGTTAAATGAAACACTCAAACAAAACCCTTTCAAACCGTTACTAGTAGTCTTCAAACTGCTCGAATCATCTTGTTAACTGCTACTGTTTCTAATTTCGGTTCTAGTTCAGGATGACAACCCATCTCGACCATCGAAACACATCTGGATTGATTCAGTTTATACGTCTATTCTAATTAGACATCACCACCTATCTATCTTCTATTCTGATTAGACATCACCACCTATCTATCTCGTCCTCTCTCTCCTGTTATGTTCGAAAATAGTCACAAACCATCACCATAAACACACCATATTCACCATTCGTTGCTACTGCTGTTATTGGTCCAAACTATCACCATAGTTGCTTCTTGTTTCCCTATTCGTAAACCCACCTAAACAAGAACCTGCAACTATCGACGATGATGATGAATTGATGATAACGATGACAAGAAGATGATGATGGAAAGAAAAGGATTATGGCTGTCACGAAAATTTTTCTGTTTAAATCATAATCACCACCGACACTTTCTCTTTTCTTTTGTTGATGGCCGACAGGTTACAAACAAGTAACCCACTTTTTAATAAATAAAAAAAGAAAAAGGAAATCGAAAGTTACAAATTGTTCCGGTTCATGTTTCAATATTTTTTTTGGGGCCGAGAGTAATATATGTTCAGATGGGTCGTATAAGTGGTTATATTATTAAACTTACGGTTGGGCTGCCATAGGTCTGTTGGGCCACGTTTCTATTTTTGCTGATCGGGCCGTAATTCCTTTTTCCGCTGTTGGGCTGCTACTCGAAATTTCGGGCCATATAGATTAAGTTAGGAATTATTCACGAAATAACAAAACAGCTCGATGGTTAAGGAAGTTGTGTGTTAAGCGAGAGGTCTCGGGTTCGAGCCCGGTCGGTGGCATATATTTTTTTAGAGGCTTGTTCTTCAAAGGTTGTATCCCAAAAACTATTATTATTATTATTATTATTATTATTATTATTATTATTATTATTATTATTATTATTATTATTATTATTATTATTATTATTATTATTATTATTATTATTATTATTTATTGTTATTATTGATTTAGGGTAATTATTATTATCACTATACAATTAATATTATTATCATTATTGTTAGTATTAGTAATATCATTGTTATTAATCTTATCAGATTATTATAGGTATTACTATTAATATTATCATGAGTATCATTATTATTATGCTATTATTAAAATTGATATCATAACTATCATTAACAGTAAAAGTATTACTTTTATAGTTATTATTATTATCAGTATTATTATTGTTATCCTTATTACCATAAGTATCATTATAATTAATATTAGTATTAGAATTACCATTTAACATTAATATTAGTAGTATTGTTAATATGATTATTAAAATTGCTATTAAAACTATATTTATTATTAACACTGCCCTTATTAATAAATGTATTACTTTTATTAAAATTATCATTTTTATCTTATCATTTATATTAAAATTATCATTTTAAATTTTTTTATTATTACTATCATGATTATCATTATTAATTATTATTATTATTATCCTCATGCTAGTATTATTATAATTAATACTTTGCAAACAAGAGAATGTATATAAATATATTTATGATAATATTACATAATATTATGTTTTAACAAATATAATATTATAACGTTAACAAAATAATATATCAACGAAGTATTATAGCATATTACAAGTATTAATAAATTATATATAAGAATATTAATCCTAATATATAACAAAATTGTTCGATCACGATTATATGTTTTAATATATATATAAATGATATAGGTTCGTGAATCCGAGGCCAACCTTGCATTGCTCAATTTCGTCGTATGCATATTTTTACTACAAAATATCGTATCGTGAGTTTCATTTGCTCCCTCTTTAAATGCTTTTGCAATATATATTTTTGGGACTGAGAATACATGCGCTATTTTTATAATTTTTTTACGAAATAGACACAAGTAATTGAAACTACATTATATGGTTGAATGGATCGAAGCCGAATATGCCCCTTTTATCCTGGTAATCTAAGAATTAAGGAACATCACTAATTTTGAGAATTAGTGCACCCCTAATTGACGCGAATCCTAAAGGTAGATCTACGGGAACTAACAACCGCCATTCTAGAATTTGGAATGCTTTAGTACTTTAAAATTTATCATGTCCGATGGGTGTCCCGGAATGATGGGGATATTCTATATGCATTTTGTTAATGTATCAGGTGTTCAATCCATATGAATGATTATTTTTGTCTCTATGTATGGGACGTATATTTATGAGAAAAGGAAAAAAAAATGAAAATCTTGTGGTCTATTAAAATGATGAAAATGATCGATTATGATAAACTAATGAACTCACCAACCTTTTGGTTGACACTTTAAAGCATGTTTATTCTCGGGTATGAATGAAATCTTCCGCTGTGCATTTGCTCATTTTAGAGATATTACTTGGAGTTATTCATGACATATTTCAAAAGACGTTGCATTCGAGTCGTTGAGTTCATCAAGATTATTATTAAGTAAATTATAGTTGGATATATTATGAAATGGTATGCATGCCGTCAACTTTTGATGTAATGAAAGTTTGTCTTTTAAAAACGAATGCAATGTTTGTAAAATGTATCATATAGAGGTCAAATACATCGCAATGAAATCAACTATTGTGAATCATTTATAATCGATATGAACGGGGCATTTCAAAAGTGATATCAACTTAGTCATAAAAATGTTTGATGTAAGATAATATATTTTGTTAAACAATGAGACACTAATTTAAAAAAGCAAATGACCACAACACTCAATTATATAAGTTACATTTTTTCATAAAATAAATTTATCAATGATTAAGTCTAAACTTTGATAAAAGTACACGTCGCGAAATGTAATGTATCAGTTTTCTAAACGTATGAAGATGCGTTCGAGAAACCGGAAGCAAGACATAAGTCGAGTGACAACGTACGAGTCATTGGAACTAATTTTACAAGTTTACTATGCACGTAAATATAATATAATATATAATTAATTATATAGATTAAATAATTATTTATAATTAATAATAATTAAATGATTGTCGGCAAGAAAATCGATGGATACCAGTTGCCATATGGCTTCATGTGATCGCATGAATTGTTACCACAAACCCCATGCGATCACATGGGGTGTGGTTGTCTAAAAGATGTATAAAGCTCGCATTTTTAGTTCAGCTGAATGCATTTAATTTCTTTCTTAATCTCTTACATTCTCTTCACTTCTATATTTATATTTAATAAAATTATTATTATTATTAATAATAATAATATTATTAATATTATTAGTAGTATTAATATTATTAGTATTTCACATAAAATACTACGACGGAGTGCTGCTCGAGTGATCTAAAACGGGTTTTCAAAACTGGTTCTCGAGTAGGATAGGGCTAAGGAAATTATGGGTTATAGCTATGGAGGTGATGGGTAATGTTAAGGGGTATGCTCGTGAGGTCAATCTAGTGTTTATCATCTCCGTTGCGTCTACGTACATTTCCTGCAATATTGAATCTCAATATTGATCCGCGAGCACTCATAACTTAATTTTTATATATTATTAGTGTATCCCTGACTAGTGCTCGAGTAAATATGATTATGCATGCATGTATGTTTAATTTAGTCGTTAGATAGTTTTGATGAATCATAAGTTTGATACATATGCTACTGAGATAAGGTATAGGATATGCATGTCGTTGGATAAGGTATTAGTGTATCCCTAACTAGTGCTCGAGTAAAAAGAAATGCGCTTCTTGATTTAGGTCATGAAGTTGTCGTCCAGACCAGCTGTAGGTTGACGAAAAATCTAGAAAAGTCATCTCTAAAATCAGCAGGAAATCCACGGACCTCAGCATCAAACAGGGTCGCCAAGTGGTCAGACTTATCCTAACCATGAGAGGATCTGTCTTGTAAAATGGGGAGGACGCCGTGCAAATTAGCTGGATAAGACTAATGAATCAGATCTCTAGAAAAGATAATCTCCTTTAAAGATCAAAAATTAGCTTTTAAGACTGATATTACTCAATCCTTGAGATTGACCTTAAAGATTGAGAATTACAAACTCATGGAATTCGATGATATCTAAACTCGAGCTTGAACGAGAAAATATTTTGATCAAAATTACAAACCGATTTATTTTCTGAAAACCCATTTTCAATGCGTTCATTACCATTGAACGTAAAATCCTAGGAATTCACCTGGAATTCATTAGGTCACCTGAACCAATTCGGGTGTCAACCGTAAGAACGGTGGTTGCATAGCATGGTCAAAGACAGGACCTTGTGCCAGACCGAAAAATTATAAGGGTGAGCTTTACTATTGCTCCTACCAAGGATAGTAATTGCATATGACACGTTATAAACCATAATTAAAAGCATGTCAGGGGACATTGCCTTAATAGTTGCTTGTTCAACGCTTTCCTTTACAACCGGACGGTAGTTTACCGAAAGTTAATATACGGAGCAAGTATACTGGACGTGTTGCTTTCCCAATACAAGGTTAGCAAGTGGGTAACACAAAATCGCAAGTTTTGAGCTAAAGTTTTCAAATCTGAAACCCACCAAACCCACAAAAAGAATTTGCAAACACCGGTGAAGGGTTATTCCGGAAAACTTATCTAGGGTAAAAACTAGATTGAATTTTCAAAAAGATCAAATGTTTTCATAAAGATCCAATTTCCTTAAAGGATCTAAATTTTTATAGTCATGTGGGACTGTAAACCATAACGTTACTACCATTGTTCATACCGCCGTAATGAAATCACTGATGTACAAAGTGTGAAGAATAAACAAGTGATTCTAGTATATTTCAAGACTATATTGCTTGAGGACAAGCAACGCTCAAGTGTGGGAATATTTGATAATGCTAAAAATGAACATATATTTCATAGCATTATCCCTCAAGAAAGACAAGCTTTTAGTTGCAGTTGTCCTATTTACAAGGAATATTCGTTTAAATATTAAAAGGTGAAGACAAAAGGCAGATTCGACAAATTAAAGACGCAAACGACCAAAAAGCTAAAAAGTACAAAGTACAAGCAAAGAGGTTCAAATTATTGATGAGAAACGTCTCAAAATTACAAGAGTACAAGATGCAAAATGCAAAGTACAAGATATTAAATTATACGAAAGGACGTTCAAAAATCTGGAATCGAGACATGAACCAGCTTTCAACGTACGACGTAACGGATCGGAAATTATAAATTAATTATGTATATAAATATAATATAATATATAATTAATTATATAAATTATATATTTATATTATATTTATAATAAAATCCGTCGGTAGACTAAGATCCAAACTTGTGTGAGCTGGATTCCACAGCTCCGCACTCGCGAAGCTTATAAAGGCAAATTGCACCGCACTCGCGGAGCCCATAAAGTCAGAAATCCACCTATAAAAAGGCCATGCAATTCGACGGATTATTTACACCTTTTTCATTTTCATCATACGTAAAATATATTTTAATTTTAATTTTAATTTTAATTTTAATTTTAATCCTAATAATAAGGGTATGTTAGCAAATGTTGTAAGGGTGTAAGTCGAAATTCTGTCCGTGTAACGCTACGCTATTTTTAATCATTGTACATTATGTTCAACCTTTTTAATTTAATGTCTCGTAGCTAAGTTATTATTATGCTTATTTAAAACGAAGTAATCATGATGTTGGGCTAACTATTTAAATTTGGGTAATTGGGTTTTGTACCATATTTGGGGTTTGGACAAAAGAACGACACTTGTGGAAATTAGACTATGGGCTATTAATGGGCTTTATATTTGTTTAACTAAATGATAGTTTGTTAATTTTAATATAAAGATTTACAATTGGACATACCTATAAATAACCATATACACTCGATCAGACACGATGGGCGGGATATTTATATGTACGAATAATCGTTCATTTAACCGGATACGGGAATGGATTAATAGTCTATGAAATTATTAAAACAGGGGTGAAATTATGTACAAGGACACTTGGCATAATTGATAACAAAGTATTAAAACCTTGTTACAGTTTAAGTCCCCAATTAGTTGGAATATTTGACTTCGGATATAAGGATAATTTGACGAGGATACTCGCACTTTATATTTATGACTGATGGACTGTTATGGATAAAAACCAGACGGACAAATTGAATAATCCAGGACAAAGAACAATTAACCCATAGGCATAAAACTAAAATCAACGCGTCAAACATCATGATTACGGAAGTTTAAATAAGCATAATTCCTTTATTTTCATATTTAATTGCACTTCTAATTATCACATTTTTATTTATTGTCATTGTATTTAATTGCACTTTTAATTATCGCACTTTTTAATTATCGTAATTTTCTTTTATCGCACTTTTATTATTCGCAATTTCATTATCGTTATTTATTTTACGCTTTAAATTAAGTCTTTTATTTATTTAATATTTTACATTAGGTTTTAACTGCGACTAAAGTTTTAAAAATCGACAAACCGGTCATTAAATGGTAAAACCCCCCTTTATAATAATAATATTACTTATATATATATTTGTATTTTTATAAATTAAAACTAATATAGCGTTAAGCTTTGTTTAAAAGATTCCCTGTGGAACGAACCGGACTTACTAAAAACTATACTACTCTACAATTAGGTACACTGCCTATAGTGTTGTAGCAAGGTTTAGGTATATCCATTCTATAAATAAATAAATATCTTGTGTAAAATTGTATCGTATTTAATAGTTTTTCCTAGTAAAATATACACTATTTCATATACGCCTCGTATAACATCAAATAAAAATATTGAAAGTTATTGATTTAGATAAAAAAATATCATTTTCATTATTTTTATCACTAATATTCAGTGTTGTAAAAGTCGGCCGACTTGGCCGACGCGTCGGCCGATGCGTCGTTTTTTTGGGTTCTCCGTCCCGTTTTTTCTGAAAACGACTCAAAAGACGGTCAAAGCTAAAAGTTCGGTTAAAGTCTGTCAAAGACGGTCAAAGTTGGTCAAAAACGGTAAAAATCAGTCAAATTTTCGTCAAGATGTGATATGTTTTAAAATTAGGGTTCGTTTTCATTTTTGGGCCGCTCTTTTCTTTGTATCCTTACTGATTATATACTCGGTAACATTAATTGAGTTTGAAGTTTGATTGTATTTAAATTCAAGTTCTTATTTAAGAAATTTATGGTACAGAATCAACTATTTTATACATATATAAATATATATTTAAGAAATTATTAATAAAGTCAACGTTGGTCAACGGCCGATGCGTCCCCGACGCGTCTCCGACTCGGCCGACGCGTCCTTTTTAGGTCTCGACCGATGCGTCCCCGACTCGCGACTTTTACAACCTTGCTAATATTATTATTAAAAGTATTATTAATATTAAAACTATCATTTTTACTAAAATTATTATTTTTAATAGAAATATCATTGTTATTATAAAATATCATTATTACTATCATTTTAGTATTCTTATTTTCATTTTATCATAATAACATTTTTAGTAAATATAAATATTGTTAATTTTATTAGTAGAATAATAATAATTATTACAAAATAATACAACTTTTACTTATTATTGTTATTATCAATATTATTTTATCAAATAAATATGTGATACAAAGATATTTTTACCACACGTAATATAATTACATTAAAGTTACATACCACTATATTTTTATGATATTAAGTGAACTTTATAAATTTTATTAGTTAAAATATATAAAAAGTATATTTTTATCATATATAAATTTTAAATATAAATTTTATTAACAAATGACTTTTATTATTTACTTTAATAAAATCTGATAAATATATTTAGACATATAAAACAACTATATTTAAGTTATATAATAACCACATATAATTTTGGAAATCATTTTTAGTCAAATTGACTTTTGTTGACTTTTGCATAGTAATCTCGAGCATTAGGATTGTGATACACTATGACCTGACCTAAAATTGTTAGACAGATATTGATCATTATATAAATATATATATATATACTTAATATAGGTTCGTGAATCCGAGGCCAACCTTGCACTTGTTCAAGTGCCGTCCTATGCATTATTGCTACGAAATACAGTTTTGTGAGTTTCATTTGCTCCCTTTTTAAATGCTTTTGCAATATATATTTTTGGGACTGAGAATACATGCGCTGCTTTTATAAATGTTTTACAAAATAGACACAAGTAATCGAAACTACATTCTATGGTTGGATTATCGAATCGAATATGCCCCTTTTTAGTCTGGTAATCTAAGAATTAGGGAACAGAAACCCTAATTGACGCGAATCCTAAAGATAGATCTATTGGGCCTAACAAACCCCATCCGGGTTACGGATGCTTTAGTACTTCGATTTTATCATGTCCGATGAGAGTCCCGGAATGATGGGGATATTCTAGATGCATTTTTGTTAATGTCGATTACTAGGTGTTCACCATATGAATGATTTTTAATTCGCGGGTTACGCGTTTTATTTTGTACTCGGGTTACGTGTACAATTAAATATATGAAATCTTGTGGTCTATTAAAATGATGAAAATGAATGTTTATGATAAACTAATGAACTCACCAACCTTTTGGTTGACAATTGAAAGCATGTTTATTCTCAGGTTTGAAAGAAATCTTCCGCTGTGCATTTGCTCATTTAGAGATATTACTTGGAGTCATTCATGACATATTTCAAAAGACGTTGCATTCGAGTCGTTGAGTTCAACAAGATTACTATTAAGTCATTTATAGTTTGGATATATTATGAAAGGGTATGCATGCCTGTCAACTTTCGATGTAATGAAAGTTTGTCTTTTAAAACGAATGCAATGTTTGTAAAATGTATCATATAGAGGTCAAATACCTCGCAATGTAATCATATGTTATTGTATTCGTTCTTATGGATTAGGATGGGTCTTTACATGTGGTATCAGAGCGGTGGTCTTAGCGAACCAGGTCTGCATTAGTGTGTCTAACTGATAGTCGTTAGGATGCATTAGTGAGTCTGGACTTCGACCTTAGCTGAATGTCAAAAGTTTTGCTTATCATTTTCTGTCGGAGATTACCTGCTTATCATTCTTAGTCTAGATACATCTTACTGCATTGATTGCATGAATAGTGTATAGATAAAATTCGTATCTTATCGTATCTGCTAATTCATATCTTAGCGTATCTGTTACAGTAAACTTTGCCTGACATATTTTGTAAATTCTTCCGTAATCTACGAAATCTTTTGTTCTGTATATATATATAGATATTCTAAGATTTTTCTTAAGTGCTTTTTCTTTAGACTAAGATTTAGGTGCTTTAGAATTTTGCGACGCTGTTCTAAGTTTTTAGTACCTTTTTAAGATATTGCCATTTGGGATATAGAATTCCTTGTAAGCTTTAATATTTTTAGACGCAACTTTTAATTCTTAGTTTTTAGTTCCTTTTTAAGTTTCGACGCGCTACTTTTTTATTTTTATTTTTCAACGCCTATTATTTTTCAATCTTTTATTTTTCGACCCCCTCTTTTTCTCTCTTATTTCTCGCCATTCTAGTTTTTAGGACTTAGAATTTTCTCTATTTCTTATCTAAAATTTCTTTAAATTACGAAAAATTATTTTAAGTGGTTAAATTGATAGACATCAAAATTTTCTGGTTCGTACTAATAGTTGAATTTGTACGTGGACCGGGTTATTGGAGCCAAACAGTACTCAATTATATTGAGACCAAACGAATCCTGCCCCTCTGCTGCATCTTTTGGATATTCGAAACGTGGGCAAAATCAAAAAAGTCTATTAATTAGATAACTTATATAATTTTTCTTTCTTTTTTAAAACTAATAGGAATAGGATATTCAGTGAATGCACCGAGCAAAACGTTCACCACCTTTTGTACGTTCACCACCTGTAACTCGATCAAGACATCTAGCTAATATTACCGCCGTTGATTTTTCTTTAGAATCATCATCCAGTCGACCAAGTACTCCAATTCAAATTTCCGATAATCCATTTTTTGAACCCGACCTCACAATTGAGAATCCGGAGAATATTCAGGGACAATTCATAGATCCTGAACCATTAATCTTTCCTCCGGAATCACCAATCATTCAAATAGAGATTGTTGAGGAACCAACCATTAAATCAGAATTCTATAGTGATTCAGATTCAACAAATTCAATTATGGAGAATCTGGAACCTCTAAGTATGGAAGACCGAATGCGAGCTAAACGCACTGGCCAAGGTCACGCAATTACTCATCCAGAAATTAATGCGCCAGATTATGAAATCAAAGGACAAATTCTACGCATGGTAACTAATCAATGCCAATTTAGTGGTGCGCTGAAGGAAGATCCAAATGAACATCTTCGTACCTTTAATAGGATCTGTACTTTATTTAAAATTCGAGAAGTTGAAGATGAACAGATATATCTCATGTTATTTCCCTGGACTTTAAAGGGAGAAGCCAAAGATTGGTTAGAATCCTTACCTGAAGGGGCGATTGATACATGGGACGTTTTAGTTGAAAAATTTCTTAAACAATTCTTTCCGGCATCTAAAGCCGTAAGACTTCAAGGAGAAATTGTTACGTTCACACAGAAGCCAAATGAAACTCTATATGAGGCATGGACCAGATTTGGAAAGTTATTGAGAGGATGTCCGCAACATGGTTTAGACACTTGTCAAATAGTACAAATATTCTACCAAGGATGCGACATCACTACAAGGAAAGACATAGACATAGCAGCTGGTGGTTCCATTATGAAGAAAACAGAAACTGACGCTTATAAGATTATTGATAACACTGCTTCCCACTCACATGAGTGGCACCAAGAAAAAGATATCGTTAGATCATCTAAAGCAGCTAGAGACGATTCTAGCCATGACTTAGATTCCATTTCCGCAAAGATATATGCTGTCGAGAGATGAATGGAAAAGATGACTAAGGATATATACTCAATACGAATTAGTTGTGAGCAGTGTGGAGGACCACATTTGACAAAAGATTGTCTCGGTATTGAACTAACAATGGAACAAAGAGAGAATGTTTCATATGTAAACCAAAGGCCTGGAAATAATTATCAGAATAATTATCAACCGCCAAGACCGATTTACAACCAAAACCAGAATTATAATCGAAATGTTCCATACAACAACCAACAAGGTCCTAGTAATCAACAAGTATCCAATAATACTTACAATCAGCAAAGACCTAATTTTTAAAACAAACCACCACAAACCGATGATAAAAAGTCGAATTTAGAAGATATGATGACAAAGCTAGTTGAATCTCAAACGCAATTTTTCACATCTCAGAAACAAACAAATGAACAAAATGCTCAAGCATTTAGAAATCAACAAGCTTCTATTCAAAATCTGGAACAAGAAGTAAGTAACCTAGCAAGGTTAATAGGTGAAAGAAAACCGGGAAGTCTACCTAGTGATACAAATGCTAACCCCCGGAATGAAATAGTTAAAGCCATTACCATAAGAAGTGGTATTACACTTAAACCACCTGAAATACCTGTAATTTCTGATGAAGCTATTCCTACTCTATAAGAACCACAACCTGATCAAGATAAGGAAAAAGAACCGGTAGTTGAAAAGGTTAATGAAGATAACACATTTAAGGCTAAACCTTATGTTAAACCATACCAACCACCACTTCCTTACCCGAGTAAAATGAGAAAAGAGAGACTTGAAGTCAAGCAATCCAAATTCTTGGATATGTATAAACAGATAAATGTAAATCTTCCTTTCATTGATGTGATTTCAGGAATGCCTAGATATGCTAAATTTCTGAAAGATCTAATCTCAAATAGAAAGAAAATGGAAGAGCTCTCGGCTGTTACTATGAATGCTAATTATTCTGCAGTGCTGTTGAATAAAATACCAGAAAAACTATCTGATCCAGGAAGTTTCACAATTCCATGTTTTCTGGGAAGTCTTAGTTCAATAGAAGCATTGGCAGATTTAGGTGCTAGTATAAATTTAATGCCGTATTCACTATACGCTAAACTAGACCTTGGAGAATTGAAACCAACAAGAATAAGCATACAACTAGCCGATAGATCAGTAAAATATCCTAGAGGGATAATGGAGAACATGCTAGTTAAAGTTGGTACTTTAGTATTTCCAGTAGATTTTGTTGTTCTGGGCATGGAAGAAGATTCTCAAGTTCCTCTCATATTAGGAAGACCATTCTTAAACACGACTAAAGCAATGATAGACGTGTTCGGTAAGAAACTTACCCTAAGTATAGAGGACGAGAGTGTTACCTTTTCTGTTGATAGAGCAATGCAGCAACCGCAATCTGCAGATGATACATGCTATTATATTCAAACTATAAATTCACATGCAGAATTGTTAGAAGAATTTCCAGAATTACAAGGAACAGGAGAATGTTCTTTAGGAGAAGGAACTGAACCAATTGATGAAACTAAAATGTTAGCTACACTTATGGCTAATGGATATAAACCAACAACAGAAGAAATTCAAATGCTAAAAGAAGAAGACAAATATCGATATAAATCATCGATAGAAGAACCTCCGACATTAGAGTTAAAGCCACTTCCAAACCATTTGGAATACGCTTATTTACATGGTGAATCTGAATTACCTGTAATAATATCATCTTCTCTTACTGAAAATGAAAAATCTCAACTCATTTCTGTGTTGAAAGCTCATAAACCAGCTATTGCATGGAAGATTCATGATATTAAAGGAATAAGTCCTTCGTATTGCACACATAAAATCCTTATGGAAGAAGGTCATAAAACGTATGTGCAACGCCAACGAAGACTAAATCCTAATATGCAAGATGTTGTTAAGAAAGAAATTATTAAATTGCTAGATGCAGGTTTAATTTATGCAATTTCTGATAGTCCATGGGTAAGCCCAGTTCAATGCGTGCCTAAGAAGGGTGGCATGACTGTCATCACAAATGAGAAAAATGAGCTTATTCCGACTAGGACTATAACAGGATGGCGTGTATGTATTGATTATAGAAAATTAAATGACGCCACCAGAAAGGATCACTTTCCCTTACCTTTCATTGATCAAATGTTGGAAAGATTAGCCGAAAATAGTTACTATTGTTTTCTTGATAGTTTTTCCGAATATTTTCAAATTCCAATAGCACCCGAGGACCAAGAAAAAACCACGTTCACGTGCCCTTATGGTACTTTTGCTTACAAACGCATGCCCTTTGGACTTTGCAACGCCCCTGCAACCTTTCAAAGGTGCATGATGGTGATTTTTCATGACATGATAGAAGAATGCATGGAAGTTTACATGGATGACTTTTCAGTCTTCGGTGATACATTTGAATCATGTCTAGTTAATCTTGAACGAATGCTTATTAGATGTGAACAATCAAATCTAGTTCTTAATTGGGAAAAATGCCATTTCATGATTAAAGAAGGCATCGTTCTTGGACATAAAATTTCAAAGGAAGGAATTGAAGTGGATAGAGCTAAAGTAGATGTAATTGCTAAACTTCCACATCCCACCAATGTTAGAGGAGTTAGGAGTTTTCTAGGGCATGCCGGTTTTTACCGACGTTTCATAAAAGATTTTTCTAAAATTGCCACTCCTATGAATAAACTCCTTGAAAAGGATGCTCCATTCATCTTTTCAGATGAATGTATCAAATCTTTTAATATTCTTAAAGAAAAACTCACTAATGCGCCGATTATGATAACTCCAAATTAGAATCTACCATTTGAACTTATGTGCGATGCAAGTGATTTTGCAATGGGAGCCGTTTTAGGACAAAGGATTAAAAAACGATTTCAACCTATATATTATGCTAGTAAGACGTTACAAGGAGCACAAACAAATTACACAACTACTGAAAAAGAACTCCTTGCTATTGTCTTTGCTTTTGACAAATTTTGTTCATATATCGTTCTAGCTAAAACGGTGGTCTATACCGACCATTCTGCTCTTATATACCTATTTTCGAAACAAGATGCTAAACCACGATTAATCCGTTGGATCTTACTCTTACAAGAGTTTGATATTGAAATCCGAGATAAAAAGGGAGCAGAAAATCTCGCCGCTGATCATCTTTCTCGTCTTAAAAATCCCGAATTAGAAGTTCTAACTGAATCGGCCATACAAGACAACTTTTCTGATGAATATCTATTGAAGATAGATTATAATGAAATTCCATGGTTTGCAGACTATGCAAACTATTTAGTATGTGGAATCCTTGAAAAAGGATTGTCGTACCAAAAACGAAAGAAATTCTTTAGTGATATAAAACACTATTTCTGGGAAGATCCGCATTTGTTTAAAAGTTGTCCAGATGGAATAATAAGCCGATGTGTATTCGGAGATGAAGCTAGTAAAATTTTAAACCATTGTCACACATGACCAACAGGAGGGCATTATGGGCCTCAACTAACAGCAAGAAAAGTTTACGATGCTGGATTCTATTGGCCTACAATTTACAAAGACGCACACCTTCTTTGCAAATCCTGTGATGCTTGTCAAAGGGCCTTAAAAATAAGTCAACGTGATGAAATGCCACAAAATGTCATTCAAGTATGTGAAGTATTTGACATTTGGGGTATTGACTTTATGGGTCCATTTCCAAAATCTCATAATAATCTCTATATTCTCGTAACCATTGATTATGTATCTAAATGGGCGGAAGCACAAGCTCTCCCAACTAACGATGCACGAGTTGTAGTCAACTTTTTAAAACGTCTTTTCGCAAGGTTTGGAACACTGAAAGCTTTAATAAGTGATCGGGGAACTCATTTCTGTAATAATCAACTTGAGAAAGTTCTTAAAAAATATGGAGTAACTCATAAAATCTCCACTGCTTATCATCCACAGACAAGTGGACAAGTTGAAAATACCAACCGAGCATTAAAACGTATTCTAGAGAAAATCGTAGGATCAAATCCGAAGGAATGGTCCATGAAATTGGAGGATGCACTCTGGGCTTTTAGAACAGCCTACAAAACTCCAATTGGTACCACACCTTTTAAACTCGTTTACGGAAAAGCATGTCATCTTCCAGTAGAAATTGAACACAAAGCATTTTGGGCTTTGAAGACATGTAATCTTGATTTACATGAAGCTGGACGTCTACGATTAAGTCAACTAAACAAATTAGAAGAATTAAGACAAGAAGCATACGAAAATTCGTTAATCTATAAGGAAAGAACGAAGAAATGGCATGATAAAAGAATCAGAAGTTCCAAAGAATTTAAAGAAGGATAAAGAGTTCTTCTTTTCAATTCACGATTCAAGCTATTTCCTGGAAAATTGAAATCAAGATGGTCTGGACCATTCATAGTCAAAAGAGTTTTCCCATACGGAACAGTAGAATTAATAAATTCAAATGGGATTGAATTTAAGGTTAATGGTCACAGAGTTAAACATTACATAGATAGTCCGATGGAAGTTGACAACGAAGTTAATCACAATTTCAACACCACAGCTAACTAAGTGTGGGAGAATCAAGTCTTTTAAGGATAATATGTATTTCTGTTAGAGTTAGATTTTCTGTTTTCGTGTAGTTCTCGAAAATGGAACCCGAATGGTCTTTCCCTAGCAGACCCTAAAGAACTAGTCTTCTCCCCCCATTCTGAATTTTTATTTTTTTTAGGTTTTACGAGATGAAGACTTCCTGTGAATTAAACCATGGTCTAATGCTACATGCTTTGATCACTAAACGTAATAATGACACACTTCCAAGTGAAATAATATCATTAATCAGAGGTAAATTGGACGGAGTAAGAAAAGAATCCAGATGCGAAAATAATAAGTTACAATTTGGTAAAGGAAAATCAAAATCCGCAGCGAAAAGAAGAGCACGACACCTTGAAAGATGTCACAAATGCGAAAAATGGTCACACGAAGGAAAATGCTCGATGAATCAGACATATTCCAATACCGAATTTGTTACGCTATGCAGAGATGGACCGTTCATATGTTTAGAAGAAAAAACGTTGAATGCTCGAGGTTACGCCTATGTAGCCATGGAAAACTAATTAGTCCGACTATCTTATGAGTGGGCTAGAGCATATCATTAAGAAATCTTTCTCACAGGTAAGTATGTACAGTTTTTATTTTTATTTTTATTTTTAACCTTTTGATAATAAACGCTAATTTGTTCGCTATAAAGTATTAAATTGGTATTCGATAAAATTAGGTCTTGCGACCGAAATTATTGATATCATACAAAAATTTATTACATCACTGCGAAATTTACCGTTTATTCTTAAGGTATAAATATCTTTAATCAATCAACCCAAAATATTTCAAAAATTCGTCATGAGTTAAACTAGGTTATGGAACCAAAATTACTTTACCGAAAAGAGAGGCGTATATTTTTGATAATATTTGATCGATTAAAGTGGGATAAAAGACCAAAAAGATTTTTAATTTTATTTTTACTTTGTTTTTAAAATTAATATTAAAATACTATTGTAAACTTGTTAAAATTAATATATATTTAAAATTGTAAATATTTAAAAAATTAATATTTTTAAAACAAAAATATAATTTAAGTTTGGTGTGAATTTTTAATATGAATTTTTAATTTTATGCATTTTAAATTTAAGTTTGGTGTAAATTTAAAAACAAAAATTTACTTTATTTTGCTAAGTTAAAAATATGATTTTTAAAATTCGTCGTGAGTTGAAGACTAGGTCGTTGAACTGAAATTGCTTTACCCGAGGGAGGAGCGAGAACTTTTATTATCATTATTTTTAATCTTATTGAACTAAAGTAAGCCAAAAATATTAAAAAAACCCAAAAATCTTTGCTTTTAAAACTGCGCTTAAAAATGACAAATTTTAAAATTTTTGTCGAGGGACAGACTAGGACATCGATCCGAAACGCCCTCATCCTAAAAAGAAACAAAATTTTAATTTTTAAATTAATTTTATGTTTTATAAAGTTATAAGGTTTTATAAAAAAAAAAAAAAAAAAACCACCGCAACTCGCGAAGGTTTAAATGGCCACACTACCGCACTCGTGGAGGTCAAAAAACCCAGAAAAAAATATAACTGGTCGAACAGACCAGTTTGTACCACCACACCCATTTTTCTGCGAAAAACACACAAAAAAATCGCCCAAATTCGTGATTTTTCACCATTTTTCATCAAATCTTTCATAAAATCACAATGAGGAGACTATTATCAAGGAATTACTCAAGGAAATCGGTAAATTTCTACATCTAAACACCATTTAATACGAATTTTTAGTGTTCTTGAACAATTTCATGCCTAATTCAATTTTGATGCTTTCTAGTGTAATAATGCTTCAATTGTTTGTGTATTATGCTTGTATAACCTAGATTGATGCTATTTAACATGATTAGAAGCTTTGAACTTCAATTTTTGAGTAATCTAGGGTTTGTGTTCTTGAGCAAAATTAGGGCTTTTTGATATAAACATGTTATGGCCGAATTTTGTTGTTAGTTTATGCTAAATTGAGTAGTGTAACATGTTTAGGTTGCTAAATGATCAAAACTTTGATCCTAAACATGATTTATGAAGATTAAAGTGGACTTTTTGAACCAAAATTGCATGAACTTGATTTAATTGATATGAATGCCATGAGGAACTTATTTAATTGTTATAATGATTGTTTTTGACATGTTTTAAAAGATAAATGCGAAGGAACTTTGTATACATTTTTGTAAAAGAATATTTGTAAAAGTGTAGAATTGTTAATATTTTGAAAATGTGTATAGAGTTTAATATGGATTAAACATGTCATTGTAATTATTTAGATTTATGATTTTGCTAAAACTAATGCATATTTGGATGCACAAAAATTGTGTTTGATATATTTTGCAGACTGAAAGGGGTGAATCTTCATCCCAGACTCGCAATGCTCCTCCGGAAGATGCAGATCAACAGGAAATTAATAACCAATACCGACAAGATATGCCTCACCCAATTGTTTCATATTCAAACATTCATGAGGCAGATTTACATTCGAATTTGAGATTTGATAGATATTGGATAGACTATCCAAAATATCAAAAGAACCTGCACAACCTTGTGTCTAATAATGTTGAGGTACCCAGAGTTATAGATTGGCAACCATTAGAGGTAGTGGAATTGGCCGAGCCAATCAGGGAATTACTTACTCAAAGGTATGGTAATTCTACTTTTAGTGATTGGGTAAGTTTATTCAACATGCGTAGACCTGTGTATAGAGAATGGTGTATAGAGTTATTATGTACTATTGAAATAAATGATCGGGTAGATACTTTAACCGATCGTAGTTTTCTTAGATTTTTATCAGGAGGGGAGATGCACCATATGTCTTTACTAGATATGGCTCGGGCTTTAGGTATATATACGCCCGAGGAGCTAGCATCTTATGATTGCCAGAGGTTAATAGTTTATGGTAGGAGGGTGGATGAGAATTTTGATACAAATGATGTATGGAGTAGGATGACTAGCCATCGCCAATTCCAGGGGGGATTATACTCTTATCTTGATATTGATAGAGCTGAATTAAGAGTAATCCATAGGTTTTTAGCCAATTTGATTACACAACGAGGTAAGAATAAGGAAAAGGTAAATGAACAGGATTTGTTTTGCCACATGTGTATTCGAGACCCACAGAGCGCTGTAAGTATACCTTTTTGCGTGGGTTATTATTTATTGACTATGGTTAGGGGTATGAGGCGTGGTAGCATAATAGGAGGTGGTATATTTATTACTTTAATTGCTGAATATCTCGGTGTGGATAGAAGTCGGGGGGGATTATTAATGGCAGAACCAGAACCCCGCGATAGAATAGATTTGCTTGTTTATCATGGTGCTAAGGTCTTAAAGAAACGAAACAACGCGGCAGTATGTTATGATGGCAGGCATCCACAGGTTGAGAGAGATCAACAGCAAGGTCAACCGGGAGGGGGTAATCCAATGACGGAAATGCAAATTTTTATGGCTCGACACGAGTATGAAATGGCTAGACAAAAAGCATTTCAAGATTGGCAGTATCATCAAAGCCAAATCATAAGTCATTGTACGCACGTAGGTAGAGACTACATTCCTACCGTTATGCCCAAATTTGCTCCTTGGACTTTAGAGAGCCGACCACCATATCCTACATATGACCCGGTCCAAGCATTTTCATCTATGGATACGCTTGGGACCCATACTGGAACCATCCTCCTCATCCGTAATTTTCTATTTTTGTTTATTTCATTGTAATGTTACTAATTCTTAATTTTCTTATTTCTTATTTCTTATTTTATTATTATAATAGCTTTTATAATTTTCTAACTTTATTAGATTTTAATAATTTTTGAATGTGGTGTGAAAACCCAACTTCAAAAATATGAATATATGTGTTTGTAGTTTATCTCATGTACAAAACAGGGTAAAACAGCTCATTTTCAAAGACTGGCATTAAGTTCAGCAAAAGCTATTAATTTTGACGACGAAACGAAAAAACAAATGTGATGTACTAACAGACGGAATAAACAAATGATGTGCACCATTTATCATTCAGCAAACAAACGCCAATATGTTTGGAAACTTTGGTAAAATTTAATCATTTTTCTACGCTAATCACCCTCAATAATTTAAATTGTTACTGATTTATGCAAATGAGGGCATTGCAAGATCTTAAGTGTGGGAAGGGGTTAAATTCTTTCGGATTTTAAAATTTTTTTGATTTAAACACTTGGTTACCATTAAAAATACTAGTAACGTAGTAGTTGTATTAGAATCTAGTGCTCTCTGATAACAAAGAACAGCCCTAGTCTTATATACTAACTATCCACTTCTAGTAAAATTTTTCAAAATTTTCAATTAAATGAATTCAAAATCATGTTTATACATATTTATGAACGATAAAACTAGGTGTTAACACTGAAATTATTGTTACCTCGGAAAGGACATAAATTGAGAAACAAACCAAAATGTTAGAATTCATTTAAAATGGAATAGAGGACAATAAAAAGACAAATAAAAGAAAATAAAAGCCAAGTGTGGGAAAATTTACCAAAGTTATTTAAAACATATATCACATATTTTTGTACAAATAACTGAAGATACTTTTGCTTTGGACTAATCTAAAAAAGTTTTACCCGATTTACTGTAATATATTTGAAAGAAAGATGGATCTACATGATGAATCAATTCCATCATTTAAAGGAAGTAAAGTCTTCCGAAAAAGAAACGCGCTTCTTGATTTAGGTCATGAAGTTGTCATCCAGACCAGCTGTAGGTTGACGAAAAATCTAGAAAAGTCATCTCTAAAATCAGCAGGAAATCCACGGACCTCAGCATCAAACAGGGTCGCCAAGTGGTCAGACTTATCCTAACCATGAGAGGATCTGTCTTGTAAAATGGGGAGGACGTCGTGCAAATTAGCTGGATAAGACTAATGAATCAGATCCCCAGAAAGGATAATCTCCTTTAAAGATCAAAAATTAGCTTTTAAGACTGATATTACTCAATCCTTGAGATTGACCTTAAAGATTGAGAATTACAAACTCATGGAATTCGATGATATCCAAACTCGAGCTTGAACAAGAAAATATTTTGATCAAAATTACAAACCGCTTTGTTTTCTGAAAACCCATTTTCAATGCGTTCATTACCATTGAACGTAAAATCCTAGGAATTCACCTGGAATTCATTAGGTCACCTGAACCAATTCGGGTGTCAACTGTAAGAACAGTGGTTGCATAGCATGGTCAAAGACAGGACCTTGTGCCAGACCGAAAAATTATAAGGGTGAGCTTTACTATTGCTCCTACCAAGGATAGTAATTGCATCCGATACGTTATAAAATATAATTAAAAGCATGTCAGGGGACATTGCCTTAACAGTTGCTTGTGTAACATCCCGCCTTTTTCCGTTAAATTTATTTTTAACACCGTCTTTTTTTTTTAATAAATATCCTTCGTTATTTAAATTTGTATCTTTCGTTAACTAACGTTCATAATATCCTCGTTATTTAATTATAACGTCACCCGTTTACTCGAACGTCTTTAAAAATATTCGTTTGGTTAATTTCCGCACCCGCTTTGAAACTCGAGGGACCAAAGTTGCAAAGGGGCCTAACTAGTGACTAGGTCAACTAGTCAAACCCCATCCCATCCATTCATTATCACCACCCACCTTCATCCTCCCCTTTCTCTCTACTTCCCATTTTTGAACACAAACCCCAACTTCATAAAATCATCATCTAAATTCGGGATTGGAAGCAAACTTCAAAACAAATTACATTTTCGTGATCCTCTCTTCATCCTCTACATTTTGATACCAATTTTATCAAGTTTGGGTAACTTTCTAAAAACTCTAGATTTCTATAAATTCGTGTTTTTGACTTGAAATTGTGTTAGTTAGTGTCTATGGCTCGTGTATAACATGAATATATGATTTGTTTGCTTGATTTGTTGATTTTGGTGTGACTAGCTTGAAAATGAAAATCGTATGCTTAATCTTTGATTTTGGATGATTAAATGTTGTTAGATTGTTAAAGTTCATGTTTTAAAAGTGTTACTAGCATCATTAGCTTCATGTTGATGTATAGATTGATCAAAGAAACTTCATAAACGCGATTATTGATTTTGTGAACTTTTGGTTAGGGTTTGATAGCCTTAAAGCGAACTTTTGATGCGTTGAATGCTTGTTAATGTTATTGATAAGTGCTTGGTTGTATTACATGCTTCATTACCTTCAAAACGGCATATCATATGTGTGAATTGGATTCCCGAAACTTAAAATGCAATTGATGAACTTGAAACTTTGAAAATGGACTTTTAAATGATCACTTGACGAGAAATCGGTTATGGAAAATGTTGTTTTTGTTTGATGAAACATGTTTAGTTGTGTTCCTTGTCAAAAGAGCTTTCCAACGGTATAAGATACGCTTTCTAATTGTTTACGGTTTGAGTTTTGCGTTTGTTTGAAATTTTACCAAGCCTTGAACAAGTGAAACAGGCCAGGGACCAGGCCACGGCCATTGTCGCGGCGCGACAGGCCTGGCCGCGGCGCGACATAAGCCGCGTCCAGATTCTGTTTCCCTTGACCTTTTTACTAAAAATGTTTGACATGTTCTAGACCTCCAATTCACATGAAACTTGTTTTAATATACTTGTATATGAATATTTAGCATAGAAAAATAGTTCGGGACCCGACCCGAACGCGTTGACTTTTCGTTGACTTTGACCAAGTTTGACTTTTAGTCAAACTTAACCAAACTTTTATGCAATCGTTCTAACATGCTTTTATACTTGATTCTCGCATGAAACTTGGCAACGTGATTCACATGCTATATTTAATCGAGTCGTAATGAGCCATAGGACTAATTGAACACATTTCACCCGACCTTGTGTCGTAACCGGTTAATTGATATAACTTACTTGTTTAGGTCAAGGCTAAGCAACTTTCATGCACACGTTTACTTTGTGAAGTACTTTTATACTCGTCCACTCGAGGTGAGATCATAGTCCCACTTTTTACTCTTTTGAACTTACTTTTGGGATGAGAAAACATAAACGATTCTTTTGAACTAAGTGAACACAAGAACGGGAAAACAAACATTCTACATACGAGTTTAGAACGAAAATCCTCAATCCGATTATCATTAGTTACATCAGATGGTGTAAGCGAGAACTTATGTTATATGGCCATATGGGTTGACAACCCTCATCCTTGACGGTTCGCTACCGTCTACGGATGAAATATATTTTCGGGAACAGTGTTGTTCTAGCACTAATTGATGGGGTATTCAACGGACGGAACGTTAAGCTTTGATAATTGGGTGCTCGTGAATATTAACTTTTAGAATGTACTACTATTATTTCAACTTTGCAAATCTTGTGGTTCGACTTACTTTACTTTTACTCACTTACTTAAACCTATGATTTCACCAACGTTTTTGCGTTGACAGATTCTTCTATGTTTTCTCAGGTTTTCACATGGCTATTTGTTACACGCTTCCGCACTCTTTGATTACTTGATTGGAGTCTACCATGCATGCATACGCTAGGGATAGCATTTTTGGATTCAAACTTTTGTCTACTTACTTACGCTATTTATAGCAACTGTGGTTTCAAACTAATTATGTCGCAAGTTATTTCATTCATACTTTATAACTTTGTAAACTTAAACTTATTGTCGATCCGTTTGTTAAACTAAACTTTGTACCTTTCAAATGAACGCGACATAATTTTGGTCAAACGAGTCTCATATAGGGACTACGACCACGCAACGGGACCTAAGTTAACGACGCCGTCAATAACGGTTTTGGTCGGGTCGGTACAAGTGGTATCAGAGCGTTGGTTGTAGGGAACTAGGACGTGCATTAGTGTGTCTAACAGAGTCGTTAGGACGCATTAGTGAGTCTAGACTACAACCGGATAGTTAGCATTTGCATTCTGACATACATTTGCTATAGATAGCACTTACTTGACTACTTGTGCATTATACTTGAATCATTCTTAGGCAAACTTTTTAATGGTACCCAACCTTCATTATACGAACTCGTATCCTGCCACTTTAGTTCGGGAACTCTGACTCCTTGGTTGTTATTTCCCCCGTCTCATCTTACTATCCATGAATATTATAAAGTCACTGTCACTACTCTAGATGAGTATCGTCATCACCATTTATCGCTACGGTTGCGTATTACTTGTTATCATGACTCGTTACTCTTTTCATACCTAAATACAATATTGTCTGACTCGAACCACATTGACGTGAACAATCAACTATACACTTCCCTCGGGGAACGCATCTTCAGAGTTGCACCAATTCTTTCGATTTAATACGAGTCACGTTTGAGACGTCATTACATTTTGTTTATTTTAGATTTTCGCGATGACACGAACTTGAATCTATGGAGTGATGTGGGAATGGAGGTATGAGTTAGCGTAATATAACTACACTCGATCAACGTAGTTATATTACGGTAAGACATACCAAAGTTCTAGTGACGCGTGATGGTGGTTAGACTCGATCAACCTAAACACCACCATGTGCCATGTACATGACTTCATCTATTCAGGTTTGGACATCCGAAAACTCCGAGAATATTTATAACAACCATACCGGGGACACACCTTCAATTATTGTCAAATTATATTTATGCTTCCGAATGAATTACCGATTCCTCTCGGCTTCAACCGTATGTTACACGTGTATACTAGCTCGTCCTCGCACAGTCTTATTGACTAATTACAATTTACTCGTTATGCTCGCACTGAGGCGGAAACTTCTCTCTCACCACACTCGTACTTCCGGTTCAGGAAATCTTTATTCTAAACTCTCAATGGAGGGAGGGACTCTCCACGTTATACTAGTATTCACCTCGAGGGTGAATAGTTCCGACGAACGTTTTTCTTTCAGAAACCGAGGAGAACTTGCCCCGATGAACGTTTTTGGAAACCGATAAATCTTCCGCGACGCGAATTTTCTTGAGAAACTTGTCCTAGCTAACGTTTTCAATTCCTAGCAAACTTGTTCAATATGCCTTAGGGAAATGTACCCCGTTTCGGATCGAGATCCTCGTTTCACTTCTAGATTTCGGAGTGCTTTACAAAAAGCCTCGGGACCACGTTTAAACATGAGTACAACACATCAACCGCATCTCGAATGACCAAACAAACATTCGATTCAAACCTTGGAAACCATAATACGAGTTCGTGTTATCGACTTCAAAATTTCTTGAGAAAAATCTTTGCTTCTAACCGAATTCTCTTACAACGATGGTTATCATTCAAGTCTTAACGTCACACCTTTTGAAATCTTATATGACCGGAAACGTCATTCTCCTTTTGTAGAACCAAGTAAATGATAAGCAAATCAACCGACCCGCACTCATTCATGAAATAATCGTTAAGATCGTTCAGATCCAAGAAAGACTCGAGACGGCCCGTAGTCGCCAACAGAACTATGTCGATGTTAGACGTAAACTTTTCAAATTCCATGTGGAAAACCGCGTAACGTTAAAAGTCGCACCTTGAAAAGGTGTAGTCCGTTTCGGAAACGTTGAAAGCTAAATCCGTGATATTTTTAGTCCTTTTGAAATTTTGGGGTGTGTTGTGCCCGTTGCTTACCGCTTCGAACTTCCGACTCAAACAAATTCCGTTCATCCTACATTCTGTGTATCAAACTTAAAGGCGTGTCTTGCGAGACAAGAACTTGTTATCCTCTTCGATGAACTTACTATCAACGATAAACCTCACTTCCAAGGAGGACCGGTTGAAACTATAAATCGTGGAACCAACTTTAAAACCAACGTAAAATCGCAACTGTCAAAGTTCGTTGAAATGCCCAAGGAAGTACCTTCACTTATTCGTAGAATTGGCAACACAAGATCTCGAGGAAGAAACAACGACTACTACTTCCAACTAAATTTCGGGACGAAATTTCTTTTAAGGTGTAGGTAATGTAACATCCCGCCTTTTTCCGTTAAATTTATTTTTAACACCGTCTTTTTTTTTAATAAATATCCTTCGTTATTTAAATTTGTATCTTTCGTTAACTAACGTTCATAATATCCTCGTTATTTAATTATAACGTCACCCGTTTACTCGAACGTCTTTAAAAATATTCGTTTGGTTAATTTCCGCACCCGCTTTGAAACTCGAGGGACCAAAGTTGCAAAGGGGCCTAACTAGTGACTAGGTCAACTAGTCAAACCCCATCCCATCCATTCATTATCACCACCCACCTTCATCCTCCCCTTTCTCTCTACTTCCCATTTTTGAACACAAACCCCAACTTCATAAAATCATCATCTAAATTCGGGATTGGAAGCAAACTTCAAAACAAATTACATTTTCGTGATCCTCTCTTCATCCTCTACATTTTGATACCAATTTCATCAAGTTTGGGTAACTTTCTAAAAACTCTAGATTTCTATAAATTCGTGTTTTTGACTTGAAATTGTGTTAGTTAGTGTCTATGGCTCGTGTATAACATGAATATATGATTTGTTTGCTTGATTTGTTGATTTTGGTGTGACTAGCTTGAAAATGAAAATCGTATGCTTAATCTTTGATTTTGGATGATTAAATGTTGTTAGATTGTTAAAGTTCATGTTTTAAAAGTGTTACTAGCATCATTAGCTTCATGTTGATGTATAGATTGATCAAAGAAACTTCATAAACGCGATTATTGATTTTGTGAACTTTTGGTTAGGGTTTGATAGCCTTAAAGCGAACTTTTGATGCGTTGAATGCTTGTTAATGTTATTGATAAGTGCTTGGTTGTATTACATGCTTCATTACCTTCAAAACGGCATATCATATGTGTGAATTGGATTCCCGAAACTTAAAATGCAATTGATGAACTTGAAACTTTGAAAATGGACTTTTAAATGATCACTTGACGAGAAATCGATTATGGAAAATGTTGTTTTTGTTTGATGAAACATGTTTAGTTGTGTTCCTTGTCAAAAGAGCTTTCCAACGGTATAAGATACGCTTTCTAATTGTTTACGGTTTGAGTTTTGCGTTTGTTTGAAATTTTACCAAGCCTTGAACAAGTGAAACAGGCCAGGGACCAGGCCACGGCAATTGTCGCGGCGCGACAGGCCTGGCCGCGGCGCGACATAAGCCGCGTCCAGATTCTGTTTCCCTTGACCTTTTTACTAAAAATGTTTGACATGTTCTAGACCTCCAATTCACATGAAACTTGTTTTAATATACTTGTATATGAATATTTAGCATAGAAAAATAGTTCGGGACCCGACCCGAACGCGTTGACTTTTCGTTGACTTTGACCAAGTTTGACTTTTAGTCAAACTTAACCAAACTTTTATGCAATCGTTCTAACATGCTTTTATACTTGATTCTCGCATGAAACTTGGCAACGTGATTCACATGCTATATTTAATCGAGTCGTAATGAGCCATAGGACTAATTGAACACATTTCACCCGACCTTGTGTCGTAACCGGTTAATTGATATAACTTACTTGTTTAGGTCAAGGCTAAGCAACTTTCATGCACACGTTTACTTTGTGAAGTACTTTTATACTCGTCCACTCGAGGTGAGATCATAGTCCCACTTTTTACTCTTTTGAACTTACTTTTGGGATGAGAAAACATAAATGATTCTTTTGAACTAAGTGAACACAAGAACGGGAAAACAAACATTCTACATACGAGTTTAGAACGAAAATCCTCAATCCGATTATCATTAGTTACATCAGATGGTGTAAGCGAGAACTTATGTTATATGGCCATATGGGTTGACAACCCTCATCCTTGACGGTTCGCTACCGTCTACGGATGAAATATATTTTCGGGAACAGTGTTGTTCTAGCACTAATTGATGGGGTATTCAACGGACGGAACGTTAAGCTTTGATAATTGGGTGCTCGTGAATATTAACTTTTAGAATGTACTACTATTATTTCAACTTTGCAAATCTTGTGGTTCGACTTACTTTACTTTTACTCACTTACTTAAACCTATGATTTCACCAACGTTTTTGCGTTGACAGATTCTTCTATGTTTTCTCAGGTTTTCACATGGCTATTTGTTACACGCTTCCGCACTCTTTGATTACTTGATTGGAGTCTACCATGCATGCATACGCTAGGGATAGCATTTTTGGATTCAAACTTTTGTCTACTTACTTACGCTATTTATAGCAACTGTGGTTTCAAACTAATTATGTCGCAAGTTATTTCATTCATACTTTATAACTTTGTAAACTTAAACTTATTGTCGATCCGTTTGTTAAACTAAACTTTGTACCTTTCAAATGAACGCGACATAATTTTGGTCAAACGAGTCTCATATAGGGACTACGACCACGCAACGGGACCTAAGTTAACGACGCCGTCAATAACGGTTTTGGTCGGGTCGTTACAGCTTGTTCAACGCTTTCCTATACAACCGAACGGTAGTTTACCGAAAGGTAATATACGGAGCAAGTATACTGGACGTGTTGCTTTCCCAATACAAGGTTAGCAAGTGGGTGACACAAAACCGCAAGTTTTGAGCTAAAGTTTTCAAATCTGAAACCCACCAAACCCACAAAAAGAATTTGCAAACACCGGTGAAGGGTTATTCCGGAAAACTTATCTAGGGTAAAAACTAGATTGAATTTTCAAAAAGATCAAATGTTTTCATAAAGATCCAATTTCCTTAAAGGATCTAAATTTTTATAGTCATGTGGGACTGTAAACCATAACGTTACTACCATTGTTCATACCGCCGTAATGAAATCACTGATGTACAAAGTGTGAAGAATAAAGAAGTGATTCTAGTATATTTCAAGACTATATTGCTTGAGGACAAGCAACGCTCAAGTGTGGGAATATTTGATAATGCTAAAAACGAACATATATTTCATAGCATTATCCCTCAAGAAAGACAAGCTTTTAGTTGCAGTTGTCCGATTTACAAGGAATATTCGTTTAAATATTAAAAGGTGAAGACAAAAGGCAGATTCGACAAATTGAAGACGCAAACAACCAAAAAGCTAAAAAGTACAAAGTACAAGCAAAGAGGTTCAAATTATTGATGAGAAACATCTCAAAATTACAAGAGTACAAGACGCAAAACGCAAAGTACAAGATATTAAATTATACGAAAGGACGTTCAAAAATCCGGAACCGAGACATGAACCAGCTTTCAACGTACGACGCAACGGATCGGAAATTATAAATTAATTATGTATATAAATATAATATAATATAATATATAATTAATTATATAAATTATATATTTATATTATATTTATAATAAAATCCGTCGGCAGACTAAGATCCAAACTTGTGTGAGCTGGATTCCACAGCTCCGCACTCGCGGAGCTTATAAAGGCAAATTGCACCGCACTCGCGGAGCCCATAAAGTCAGAAATCCACCTATAAAAGGCCATGCAATTCGACGGATTATTTACACCTTTTTCATTTTCATCATACGTAAAATATATATATATTATAATTTTAATTTTAATTTTAATTTTAATCCGAATAATAAGGGTATGTTAGCGAATGTTGTAAGGGTGTAAGTCGAAATTCTGTCCGTGTAACGCTACGCTATTTTTAATCATTGTAAGTTATGTTCAACCTTTTTAATTTAATGTCTCGTAGCTAAGTTATTATTATGCTTATTTAAAAATGAAGTAATCATGATGTTGGGCTAAATATTTAAATTTGGGTAATTGGGTTTTGTACCATAATTGGGGTTTGGACAAAAGAACGACACTTGTGGAAATTAGACTATGGGCTATTAATGGGCTTTATATTTGTTTAACTAAATGATAGTTTGTTAATTTTAATATAAAGATTTAGAATTGGACATACCTATAAATAACCATATACACTCGATCGAACACGATGGGCGGGATATTTATGTGTACGAATAATCGTTCAGTTAACCGGACACGGGAATGGATTAATAGTCTATGAAATTATTAAAACAGGGGTGAAATTATGTACAAGGACACTTGGCATAATTGATAACAAATTATTAAAACCTTGTTACAGTTTAAGTCCCCAATTAGTTGGAATATTTGACTTCGAATATAAGGATAATTTGACGAGGATACTCGCACTTTATATTTATGACTGATGGACTGTTATGGACAAAAACCAGACAGAAAAATTGAATAATCCAGGACAAAGAACAATTAACCCATGGGCATAAAACTAAAATCAATGCGTCAAACATCATGATTACGGAAGTTTAAATAAGCATAATTCCTTTATTTTCATATTTAATTGCACTTCTAATTATCACATTTTTATTTATTGTCATTGTATTTAATTGCACTTTTAATTATCGCACTTTTTAATTATCGTAATTTTATTTTATCGCACTTTTATTATTCGCAATTTTATTATTGTTATTTACTTTACGCTTTAAATTAAGTCTTTTATTTATTTAATATTTTACATTAGGTTTTAACTGCGACTAAAGTTTTAAAAATCGACAAACCGGTCATTAAATGGTAAAAACCCCCCTTTATAATAATAATATTACTTATATATATATTTGTATTTTTATAAATTAAAACTAATATAGCGTTAAGCTTTGTTTAAAAGATTCCATGTGGAACGAACCGGACTTACTAAAAACTATACTACTCTACGATTAGGTACACTGCCTATAGTGTTGTAGCAAGGTTTAGGTATATCCATTCTATAAATAAATAAATATCTTGTGTAAAATTGTATCGTATTTAATAGTTTTTCCTAGTAAAATATACACTATTTCATATACGCCTCGCATAACATCAAAGTATCATGATGAAATAAAAATATTGAAAGTTATTGATTTAGATAAAAAAATATCATTTTCATTATTTTTATCACTAATATTCAGTGTTGTAAAAGTCGGCCGACTTGGCCGACGCGTCGGCCGATGCGTAGTTTTTTTGGGTTCTCCGTCCCGTTTTTTCTAAAAACGACTCAAAAGACGGTCAAAGCTAAAAGTTCGGTTAAAGTTTGTCAAAGACGGTCAAAGTTGGTCAAAAACGGTAAAAATCAGTCAAATTTTCGTCAAGATGTGATATGTTTTAAAATTAGGGTTCGTTTTCATTTTTTTGGCCGCTCTTTTCTTTGTATCCTTACTGATTATGTACTCGGTAACATTAATTGAGTTTGAAGTTTGATTGTATTTAAATTCAAGTTCTTATTTAAGAAATTTATGGTACAGAATCAACTATTTTATACATATATAAATATATATTTAAGAAATTATTAATAAAGTCAACGTTGGTCAACGACCGATGCGTCCCCGACGCGTCTCCGACTCGGCCGACGCGTCCTTTTTAGGTCTCGACCGATGCGTCCCCGACTCGCGACTTTTACAGCCTTGCTAATATTATTATTAAAAGTATTATTAATATTAAAACTATCATTTTTACTAAAATTATTATTTTTAATAGAAATATCATTGTTATTATAAAATATCATTATTACTATCATTTTAGTATTCTTATTTTTATTTTATCATAATAACATTTTTAGTAAATATAAATATTGTTATTTTTATTAGTAGAATAAAAATAATTATTATTACAAAATAATACAACTTTTACTTATTATTGTTATTAACAATATTATTTTATCAAATAAATATGTGATACAAAGATATTTTTATCACACGTAATATAATTACATTAAAGTTACATACCACTATATTTTTATGATATTAAGTGAACTTTATAAATTTTATTATTTAAAATATATAAAAAGTATATTTTTATCATATATAAATTTTAAATATAAATTTTATTAACAAATGACTTTTATTATTTACTTTAATAAAATCTGATAAATATATTTAGACATATAAAACGACTATATTTAAGTTATATAATAACCACGTATAATTTTGGAAATCATTTTTAGTCAAATTGACTTTTGTTGACTTTTGCATAGTAATCTCGAGCATTAGGATTGTGATACACTATGACCTGACCTAAAATTGTTAGACAGATATTGATCATTATATAAATATATATATACTTAATATAGGTTCGTGAATCTGAGGCCAACCTTGCACTTGTTCAAGTGCCGTCCTATGCATTATTGCTACGAAATACAGTTTTGTGAGTTTTAATTTGCTCCCTTTTTAAATGCTTTTGCAATATATATTTTTGGGACTGAGAATACATGCGCTGCTTTTATAAATGTTTTACAAAATAGACACAAGTAATCGAAACTACATTCTATGGTTGGATTATCGAATCGAATATACCCCTTTTTAGTCTGGTAATCTAAGAATTAGGGAACAGAAACCCTAATTGACGCGAATCCTAAAGATAGATCTATTGGGCCTAACAAACCCCATCCGGGTTACGGATGCTTTAGTACTTCGATTTTATCATGTCCGATGAGAGTCCCGGAATGATGGGGATATTCTAGATGCATTTTTGTTAATGTCGATTACCAGGTGTTCACCATATGAATGATTTTTAATTCGCGGGTTACGCGTTTTATTTTATACTCGGGTTACGTGTACAATTAAATATATGAAATCTTGTGGTCTATTAAAATGATGAAAATGAATGTTTATGATAAACTAATGAACTCACCAACCTTTTGGTTGACAATTGAAAGCATGTTTATTCTCAGGTTTGAAAGAAATCTTCCGCTGTGCATTTGCTCATTTAGAGATATTACTTGGAGTCATTCATGACATATTTCAAAAGACGTTGCATTCGAGTCGTTGAGTTCAACAAGATTACTATTAAGTCATTTATAGTTTGGATATATTATGAAAGGGTATGCATGCCTGTCAACTTTCGATGTAATGAAAGTTTGTCTTTTAAAACGAATGCAATGTTTGTAAAATGTATCATATAGAGGTCAAATACCTCGCAATGTAATCATATGTTATTGTATTCGTTCTTATGGATTAGGATGGGTCTTTACATGTGGTATCAGAGCGGTGGTCTTAGCGAACCAGGTCTGCATTAGTGTGTCTAACTGATAGTCGTTAGGATGCATTAGTGAGTCTGGACTTCGACCTTAGCTGAATGTCAAAAGTTTTGCTTATCATTTTCTGTCGGAGATTACCTGCTTATCATTCTTAGTCTAGATACATCTTACTGCATTGATTGCATGAATAGTGTATAGATAAAATTCGTATCTTATCGTATCTGCTAATTCATATCTTAGCGTATCTGTTACAGTAAACTTTGCCTGACATATTTTGTAAATTCTTCCGTAATCTACGAAATCTTTTGTTCTGTATATATATATAGATATTCTAAGATTTTTCTTAAGTGCTTTTTCTTTAGACTAAGATTTAGGTGCTTTAGAATTTTGCGACGCTGTTCTAAGTTTTTAGTACCTTTTTAAGATATTGCCATTTGGGATATAGAATTCCTTGTAAGCTTTAATATTTTTAGACGCAACTTTTAATTCTTAGTTTTTAGTTCCTTTTTAAGTTTCGACGCGCTACTTTTTTATTTTTATTTTTCAACGCCTATTATTTTTCAATCTTTTATTTTTCGACGCGCTCTTTTTCTCTCTTATTTCTCGCCATTCTAGTTTTTAGGACTTAGAATTTTCTCTATTTCTTATCTAAAATTTCTTTAAATTACGAAAAATTATTTTAAGTGGTTAAATTGATAGACATCAAAATTTTCTGGTTCGTACTAATAGTTGAATTTGTACGTGGACCGGGTTATTGGAGCCAAACAGTACTCAATTATATTGAGACCAAACGAATCCTGCCCCTCTGCTGCATCTTTTGGATATTCGAAACGTGGGCAAAATCAAAAAAGTCTATTAATTGGATAACTTATATAATTTTTCTTTCTTTTTTAAAACTAATAGGAATAGGATATTCAGTGAATGCACCGAGCAAAACGTTCACCACCTTTTGTACGTTCACCACCTGTAACTCGATCAAGACATCTAGCTAATATTACCGCCGTTGATTTTTCTTTAGAATCATCATCCAGTCGACCAAGTACTCCAATTCAAATTTCCGATAATCCATTTTTTGAACCCGACCTCACAATTGAGAATCCGGAGAATATTCAGGGACAATTCATAGATCCTGAACCATTAATCTTTCCTCCGGAATCACCAATCATTCAAATAGAGATTGTTGAGGAACCAACCATTAAATCAGAATTCTATAGTGATTCAGATTCAACAAATTCAATTATGGAGAATCTGGAACCTCTAAGTATGGAAGACCGAATGCGAGCTAAACGCACTGGCCAAGGTCACGCAATTACTCATCCAGAAATTAATGCGCCAGATTATGAAATCAAAGGACAAATTCTACGCATGGTAACTAATCAATGCCAATTTAGTGGTGCGCTGAAGGAAGATCCAAATGAACATCTTCGTACCTTTAATAGGATCTGTACTTTATTTAAAATTCGAGAAGTTGAAGATGAACAGATATATCTCATGTTATTTCCCTGGACTTTAAAGGGAGAAGCCAAAGATTGGTTAGAATCCTTACCTGAAGGGGCGATTGATACATGGGACGTTTTAGTTGAAAAATTTCTTAAACAATTCTTTCCGGCATCTAAAGCCGTAAGACTTCAAGGAGAAATTGTTACGTTCACACAGAAGCCAAATGAAACTCTATATGAGGCATGGACCAGATTTGGAAAGTTATTGAGAGGATGTCCGCAACATGGTTTAGACACTTGTCAAATAGTACAAATATTCTACCAAGGATGCGACATCACTACAAGGAAAGACATAGACATAGCAGCTGGTGGTTCCATTATGAAGAAAACAGAAACTGACGCTTATAAGATTATTGATAACACTGCTTCCCACTCACATGAGTGGCACCAAGAAAAAGATATCGTTAGATCATCTAAAGCAGCTAGAGCCGATTCTAGCCATGACTTAGATTCCATTTCCGCAAAGATATATGCTGTCGAGAGATGAATGGAAAAGATGACTAAGGATATATACTCAATACGAATTAGTTGTGAGCAGTGTGGAGGACCACATTTGACAAAAGATTGTCTCGGTATTGAACTAACAATGGAACAAAGAGAGAATGTTTCATATGTAAACCAAAGGCCTGGAAATAATTATCAGAATAATTATCAACCGCCAAGACCGATTTACAACCAAAACCAGAATTATAATCGAAATGTTCCATACAACAACCAACAAGGTCCTAGTAATCAACAAGTATCCAATAATACTTACAATCAGCAAAGACCTAATTTTTAAAACAAACCACCACAAACCGATGATAAAAAGTCGAATTTAGAAGATATGATGACAAAGCTAGTTGAATCTCAAACGCAATTTTTCACATCTCAGAAACAAACAAATGAACAAAATGCTCAAGCATTTAGAAATCAACAAGCTTCTATTCAAAATCTGGAACAAGAAGTAAGTAACCTAGCAAGGTTAATAGGTGAAAGAAAACCGGGAAGTCTACCTAGTGATACAAATGCTAACCCCCGGAATGAAATAGTTAAAGCCATTACCATAAGAAGTGGTATTACACTTAAACCACCTGAAATACCTGTAATTTCTGATGAAGCTATTCCTACTCTATAAGAACCACAACCTGATCAAGATAAGGAAAAAGAACCGGTAGTTGAAAAGGTTAATGAAGATAACACATTTAAGGCTAAACCTTATGTTAAACCATACCAACCACCACTTCCTTACCCGAGTAAAATGAGAAAAGAGAGACTTGAAGTCGAGCAATCCAAATTCTTGGATATGTATAAACAGATAAATGTAAATCTTCCTTTCATTGATGTGATTTCAGGAATGCCTAGATATGCTAAATTTCTGAAAGATCTAATCTCAAATAGAAAGAAAATGGAAGAGCTCTCGGCTGTTACTATGAATGCTAATTATTCTGCAGTGCTGTTGAATAAAATACCAGAAAAACTATCTGATCCAGGAAGTTTCACAATTCCATGTTTTCTGGGAAGTCTTAGTTCAATAGAAGCATTGGCAGATTTAGGTGCTAGTATAAATTTAATGCCGTATTCACTATACGCTAAACTAGACCTTGGAGAATTGAAACCAACAAGAATAAGCATACAACTAGCCGATATATCAGTAAAATATCCTAGAGGGATAATGGAGAACATGCTAGTTAAAGTTGGTACTTTAGTATTTCCAGTAGATTTTGTTGTTCTGGGCATGGAAGAAGATTCTCAAGTTCCTCTCATATTAGGAAGACCATTCTTAAACACGGCTAAAGCAATGATAGACGTGTTACGTAAGAAACTTACCCTAAGTATAGAGGACGAGAGTGTTACCTTTTCTGTTGATAGAGCAATGCAGCAACCGCAATCTGCAGATGATACATGCTATTATATTCAAACTATAAATTCACATGCAGAATTGTTAGAAGAATTTCCAGAATTACAAGGAACAGGAGAATGTTCTTTAGGAGAAGGAACTGAACCAATTGATGAAACTAAAATGTTAGCTACACTTATGGCTAATGGATATAAACCAACAACAGAAGAAATTCAAATGCTAAAAGAAGAAGACAAATATCGATATAAATCATCGATAGAAGAACCTCCGACATTAGAGTTAAAGCCACTTCCAAACCATTTGGAATACGCTTATTTACATGGTGAATCTGAATTACCTGTAATAATATCGTCTTCTCTTACTGAAAATGAAAAATCTCAACTCATTTCTGTGTTGAAAGCTCATAAACCAGCTATTGCATGGAAGATTCATGATATTAAAGGAATAAGTCCTTCGTATTGCACACATAAAATCCTTATGGAAGAAGGTCATAAAACGTATGTGCAACGCCAACGAAGACTAAATCCTAATATGCAAGATGTTGTTAAGAAAGAAATTATTAAATTGCTAGATGCAGGTTTAATTTATGCAATTTCTGATAGTCCATGGGTAAGCCCAGTTCAATGCGTGCCTAAGAAGGGTGGCATGACTGTCATCACAAATGAGAAAAATGAGCTTATTCCGACTAGGACTATAACAGGATGGCGTGTATGTATTGATTATAGAAAATTAAATGACGCCACCAGAAAGGATCACTTTCCCTTACCTTTCATTGATCAAATGTTGGAAAGATTAGCCGAAAATAGTTACTATTGTTTTCTTGATAGTTTTTCCGAATATTTTCAAATTCCAATAGCACCCGAGGACCAAGAAAAAACCACGTTCACGTGCCCTTATGGTACTTTTGCTTACAAACGCATGCCCTTTGGACTTTGCAACGCCCCTGCAACCTTTCAAAGGTGCATGATGGTGATTTTTCATGACATGATAGAAGAATGCATGGAAGTTTACATGGATGACTTTTCAGTCTTCGGTGATACATTTGAATCATGTCTAGTTAATCTTGAACGAATGCTTATTAGATGTGAACAATCAAATCTAGTTCTTAATTGGGAAAAATGCCATTTCATGATTAAAGAAGGCATCGTTCTTGGACATAAAATTTCAAAGGAAGGAATTGAAGTGGATAGAGCTAAAGTAGATGTAATTGCTAAACTTCCACATCCCACCAATGTTAGAGGAGTTAGGAGTTTTCTAGGGCATGCCGGTTTTTACCGACGTTTCATAAAAGATTTTTCTAAAATTGCCACTCCTATGAATAAACTCCTTGAAAAGGATGCTCCATTCATCTTTTCAGATGAATGTATCAAATCTTTTAATATTCTTAAAGAAAAACTCACTAATGCGCCGATTATGATAACTCCAAATTAGAATCTACCATTTGAACTTATGTGCGATGCAAGTGATTTTGCAATGGGAGCCGTTTTAGGACAAAGGATTAAAAAACGATTTCAACCTATATATTATGCTAGTAAGACGTTACAAGGAGCACAAACAAATTACACAACTACTGAAAAAGAACTCCTTGCTATTGTCTTTGCTTTTGACAAATTTTGTTCATATATCGTTCTAGCTAAAACGGTGGTCTATACCGACCATTCTGCTCTTATATACCTATTTTCGAAACAAGATGCTAAACCACGATTAATCCGTTGGATCTTACTCTTACAAGAGTTTGATATTGAAATCCGAGATAAAATGGGAGCAGAAAATCTCGCCGCTGATCATCTTTCTCGTCTTAAAAATCCCGAATTAGAAGTTCTAACTGAATCGGCCATACAAGACAACTTTTCTGATGAATATCTATTGAAGATAGATTATAATGAAATTCCATGGTTTGCAGACTATGCAAACTATTTAGTATGTGGAATCCTTGAAAAAGGATTGTCGTACCAAAAACGAAAGAAATTCTTTAGTGATATAAAACACTATTTCTGGGAAGATCCGCATTTGTTTAAAAGTTGTCCAGATGGAATAATAAGCCGATGTGTATTCGGAGATGAAGCTAGTAAAATTTTAAACCATTGTCACACATGACCAACAGGAGGGCATTATGGGCCTCAACTAACAGCAAGAAAAGTTTACGATGCTGGATTCTATTGGCCTACAATTTACAAAGACGCACACCTTCTTTGCAAATCCTGTGATGCTTGTCAAAGGGCCAGAAAAATAAGTCAACGTGATGAAATGCCACAAAATGTCATTCAAGTATGTGAAGTATTTGACATTTGGGGTATTGACTTTATGGGTCCATTTCCAAAATCTCATAATAATCTCTATATTCTCGTAACCATTGATTATGTATCTAAATGGGCGGAAGCACAAGCTCTCCCAACTAACGATGCACGAGTTGTAGTCAACTTTTTAAAACGTCTTTTCGCAAGGTTTGGAACACTGAAAGCTTTAATAAGTGATCGGGGAACTCATTTCTGTAATAATCAACTTGAGAAAGTTCTTAAAAAATATGGAGTAACTCATAAAATCTCCACTGCTTATCATCCACAGACAAGTGGACAAGTTGAAAATACCAACCGAGCATTAAAACGTATTCTAGAGAAAATCGTAGGATCAAATCCGAAGGAATGGTCCATGAAATTGGAGGATGCACTCTGGGCTTTTAGAACAGCCTACAAAACTCCAATTGGTACCACACCTTTTAAACTCGTTTACGGAAAAGCATGTCATCTTCCAGTAGAAATTGAACACAAAGCATTTTGGGCTTTGAAGACATGTAATCTTGATTTACATGAAGCTGGACGTCTACGATTAAGTCAACTAAACGAATTAGAAGAATTAAGACAAGAAGCATACGAAAATTCGTTAATCTATAAGGAAAGAACGAAGAAATGGCATGATAAAAGAATCAGAAGTTCCAAAGAATTTAAAGAAGGATAAAGAGTTCTTCTTTTCAATTCACGATTCAAGCTATTTCCTGGAAAATTGAAATCAAGATGGTCTGGACCATTCATAGTCAAAAGAGTTTTCCCATACGGAACAGTAGAATTAATAAATTCAAATGGGATTGAATTTAAGGTTAATGGTCACAGAGTTAAACATTACATAGATAGTCCGATGGAAGTTGACAACGAAGTTAATCACAATTTCAACACCACAGCTAACTAAGTGTGGGAGAATCAAGTCTTTTAAGGATAATATGTATTTCTGTTAGAGTTAGATTTTCTGTTTTCGTGTAGTTCTCGAAAATGGAACCCGAATGGTCTTTCCCTAGCAGACCCTAAAGAACTAGTCTTCTCCCCCCATTCTGAATTTTTATTTTTTTTAGGTTTTACGAGATGAAGACTTCCTGTGAATTAAACCATGGTCTAATGCTACATGCTTTGATCACTAAACGTAATAATGACACACTTCCAAGTGAAATAATATCATTAATCAGAGGTAAATTGGACGGAGTAAGAAAAGAATCCAGATGCGAAAATAATAAGTTACAATTTGGTAAAGGAAAATCAAAATCCGCAGCGAAAAGAAGAGCACGACACCTTGAAAGATGTCACAAATGCGAAAAATGGTCACACGAAGGAAAATGCTCGATGAATCAGACATATTCCAATACCGAATTTGTTACGCTATGCAGAGATGGACCGTTCATATGTTTAGAAGAAAAAACGTTGAATGCTCGAGGTTACGCCTATGTAGCCATGGAAAACTAATTAGTCCGACTATCTTATGAGTGGGCTAGAGCATATCATTAAGAAATCTTTCTCACAGGTAAGTATGTACAGTTTTTATTTTTATTTTTATTTTTAACCTTTTGATAATAAACGCTAATTTGTTCGCTATAAAGTATTAAATTGGTATTCGATAAAATTAGGTCTTGCGACCGAAATTATTGATATCATACAAAAATTTATTACATCACTGCGAAATTTACCGTTTATTCTTAAGGTATAAATATCTTTAATCAATCAACCCAAAATATTTCAAAAATTCGTCATGAGTTAAACTAGGTTATGGAACCAAAATTACTTTACCGAAAAGAGAGGCGTATATTTTTGATAATATTTGATCGATTAAAGTGGGATAAAAGACCAAAAAGATTTTTAATTTTATTTTTACTTTGTTTTTAAAATTAATATTAAAATACTATTGTAAACTTGTTAAAATTAATATATATTTAAAAATGTAAATATTTAAAAAATTAATATTTTTAAAACAAAAATATAATTTAAGTTTGGTGTGAATTTTTAATATGAATTTTTAATTTTATGCATTTTAAATTTAAGTTTGGTGTAAATTTAAAAACAAAAATTTACTTTATTTTGCTAAGTTAAAAATATGATTTTTAAAATTCGTCGTGAGTTGAAGACTAGGTCGTTGAACTGAAATTGCTTTACCCGAGGGAGGAGCGAGAACTTTTATTATCATTATTTTTAATCTTATTGAACTAAAGTAAGCCAAAAATATTAAAAAAACCCAAAAATCTTTGCTTTTAAAACTGCGCTTAAAAATGACAAATTTTAAAATTTTTGTCGAGGGACAGACTAGGACATCGATCCGAAACGCCCTCATCCTAAAAAGAAACAAAATTTTAATTTTTAAATTAATTTTATGTTTTATAAAGTTATAAGGTTTTATAAAAAAAAAAAAAAAAAAAACCACCGCAACTCGCGAAGGTTTAAATGGCCACACTACCGCACTCGTGGAGGTCAAAAAACCCAGAAAAAAATATAACTGGTCGAACAGACCAGTTTGTACCACCACACCCATTTTTCTGCGAAAAACACACAAAAAAATCGCCCAAATTCGTGATTTTTCACCATTTTTCATCAAATCTTTCATAAAATCACAATGAGGAGACTATTATCAAGGAATTACTCAAGGAAATCGGTAAATTTCTACATCTAAACACCATTTAATACGAATTTTTAGTGTTCTTGAACAATTTCATGCCTAATTCAATTTTGCTGCTTTCTAGTGTAATAATGCTTCAATTGTTTGTGTATTATGCTTGTATAACCTAGATTGATGCTATTTAACATGATTAGAAGCTTTGAACTTCAATTTTTGAGTAATCTAGGGTTTGTGTTCTTGAGCAAAATTAGGGCTTTTTGATATAAACATGTTATGGCCGAATTTTGTTGTTAGTTTATGCTAAATTGAGTAGTGTAACATGTTTAGGTTGCTAAATGATCAAAACTTTGATCCTAAACATGATTTATGAAGATTAAAGTGGACTTTTTGAACCAAAATTGCATGAACTTGATTTAATTGATATGAATGCCATGAGGAACTTATTTAATTGTTATAATGATTGTTTTTGACATGTTTTAAAAGATAAATGCGAAGGAACTTTGTATACATTTTTGTAAAAGAATATTTGTAAAAGTGTAGAATTGTTAATATTTTGAAAATGTGTATAGAGTTTAATATGGATTAAACATGTCATTGTAATTATTTAGATTTATGATTTTGCTAAAACTAATGCATATTTGGATGCACAAAAATTGTGTTTGATATATTTTGCAGACTGAAAGGGGTGAATCTTCATCCCAGACTCGCAATGCTCCTCCGGAAGATGCAGATCAACAGGAAATTAATAACCAATACCGACAAGATATGCCTCACCCAATTGTTTCATATTCAAACATTCATGAGGCAGATTTACATTCGAATTTGAGATTTGATAGATATTGGATAGACTATCCAAAATATCAAAAGAACCTGCACAACCTTGTGTCTAATAATGTTGAGGTACCCAGAGTTATAGATTGGCAACCATTAGAGGTAGTGGAATTGGCCGAGCCAATCAGGGAATTACTTACTCAAAGGTATGGTAATTCTACTTTTAGTGATTGGGTAAGTTTATTCAACATGCGTAGACCTGTGTATAGAGAATGGTGTATAGAGTTATTATGTACTATTGAAATAAATGATCGGGTAGATACTTTAACCGATCGTAGTTTTCTTAGATTTTTATCAGGAGGGGAGATGCACCATATGTCTTTACTAGATATGGCTCGGGCTTTAGGTATATATACGCCCGAGGAGCTAGCATCTTATGATTGCCAGAGGTTAATAGTTTATGGTAGGAGGGTGGATGAGAATTTTGATACAAATGATGTATGGAGTAGGATGACTAGCCATCGCCAATTCCAGGGGGGATTATACTCTTATCTTGATATTGATAGAGCTGAATTAAGAGTAATCCATAGGTTTTTAGCCAATTTGATTACACAACGAGGTAAGAATAAGGAAAAGGTAAATGAACAGGATTTGTTTTGCCACATGTGTATTCGAGACCCACAGAGCGCTGTAAGTATACCTTTTTGCGTGGGTTATTATTTATTGACTATGGTTAGGGGTATGAGGCGTGGTAGCATAATAGGAGGTGGTATATTTATTACTTTAATTGCTGAATATCTCGGTGTGGATAGAAGTCGGGGGGGATTATTAATGGCAGAACCAGAACCCCGCGATAGAATAGATTTGCTTGTTTATCATGGTGCTAAGGTCTTAAAGAAACGAAACAACGCGGCAGTATGTTATGATGGCAGGCATCCACAGGTTGAGAGAGATCAACAGCAAGGTCAACCGGGAGGGGGTAATCCAATGACGGAAATGCAAATTTTTATGGCTCGACACGAGTATGAAATGGCTAGACAAAAAGCATTTCAAGATTGGCAGTATCATCAAAGCCAAATCATAAGTCATTGTACGCACGTAGGTAGAGACTACATTCCTACCGTTATGCCCGAATTTGCTCCTTGGACTTTAGAGAGCCGACCACCATATCCTACATATGACCCGGTCCAAGCATTTTCATCTATGGATACGCTTGGGACCCATACTGGAACCATCCTCCTCATCCGTAATTTTCTATTTTTGTTTATTTCATTGTAATGTTACTAATTCTTAATTTTCTTATTTCTTATTTCTTATTTTATTATTATAATAGCTTTTATAATTTTCTAACTTTATTAGATTTTAATAATTTTTGAATGTGGTGTGAAAACCCAACTTCAAAAATATGAATATATGTGTTTGTAGTTTATCTCATGTACAAAACAGGGTAAAACAGCTCATTTTCAAAGACTGGCATTAAGTTCAGCAAAAGCTATTAATTTTGACGACGAAACGAAAAAACAAATGTGATGTACTAACAGACGGAATAAACAAATGATGTGCACCATTTATCATTCAGCAAACAAACGCCAATATGTTTGGAAACTTTGGTAAAATTTAATCATTTTTCTACGCTAATCACCCTCAATAATTTAAATTGTTACTGATTTATGCAAATGAGGGCATTGCAAGATCTTAAGTGTGGGAAGGGGTTAAATTCTTTCGGATTTTAAAATTTTTTTGATTTAAACACTTGGTTACCATTAAAAATACTAGTAACGTAGTAGTTGTATTAGAATCTAGTGCTCTCTGATAACAAAGAACAGCCCTAGTCTTATATACTAACTATCCACTTCTAGTAAAATTTTTCAAAATTTTCAATTAAATGAATTCAAAATCATGTTTATACATATTTATGAACGATAAAACTAGGTGTTAACACTGAAATTATTGTTACCTCGGAAAGGACATAAATTGAGAAACAAACCAAAATGTTAGAATTCATTTAAAATGGAATAGAGGACAATAAAAAGACAAATAAAAGAAAATAAAAGCCAAGTGTGGGAAAATTTACCAAAGTTATTTAAAACATATATCACATATTTTTGTACAAATAACTGAAGATACTTTTGCTTTGGACTAATCTAAAAAAGTTTTACCCGATTTACTGTAATATATTTGAAAGAAAGATGGATCTACATGATGAATCAATTCCATCATTTAAAGGAAGTAAAGTCTTCCGAAAAAGAAACGCGCTTCTTGATTTAGGTCATGAAGTTGTCATCCAGACCAGCTGTAGGTTGACGAAAAATCTAGAAAAGTCATCTCTAAAATCAGCAGGAAATCCACGGACCTCAGCATCAAACAGGGTCGCCAAGTGGTCAGACTTATCCTAACCATGAGAGGATCTGTCTTGTAAAATGGGGAGGACGTCGTGCAAATTAGCTGGATAAGACTAATGAATCAGATCCCCAGAAAGGATAATCTCCTTTAAAGATCAAAAATTAGCTTTTAAGACTGATATTACTCAATCCTTGAGATTGACCTTAAAGATTGAGAATTACAAACTCATGGAATTCGATGATATCCAAACTCGAGCTTGAACAAGAAAATATTTTGATCAAAATTACAAACCGCTTTGTTTTCTGAAAACCCATTTTCAATGCGTTCATTACCATTGAACGTAAAATCCTAGGAATTCACCTGGAATTCATTAGGTCACCTGAACCAATTCGGGTGTCAACTGTAAGAACAGTGGTTGCATAGCATGGTCAAAGACAGGACCTTGTGCCAGACCGAAAAATTATAAGGGTGAGCTTTACTATTGCTCCTACCAAGGATAGTAATTGCATCCGATACGTTATAAAATATAATTAAAAGCATGTCAGGGGACATTGCCTTAACAGTTGCTTGTGTAACATCCCGCCTTTTTCCGTTAAATTTATTTTTAACACCGTCTTTTTTTTTAATAAATATCCTTCGTTATTTAAATTTGTATCTTTCGTTAACTAACGTTCATAATATCCTCGTTATTTAATTATAACGTCACCCGTTTACTCGAACGTCTTTAAAAATATTCGTTTGGTTAATTTCTGCACCCGCTTTGAAACTCGAGGGACCAAAGTTGCAAAGGGGCCTAACTAGTGACTAGGTCAACTAGTCAAACCCCATCCCATCCATTCATTATCACCACCCACCTTCATCCTCCCCTTTCTCTCTACTTCCCATTTTTGAACACAAACCCCAACTTCATAAAATCATCATCTAAATTCGGGATTGGAAGCAAACTTCAAAACAAATTACATTTTCGTGCTCCTCTCTTCATCCTCTACATTTTGATACCAATTTCATCAAGTTTGGGTAACTTTCTAAAAACTCTAGATTTCTATAAATTCGTGTTTTTGACTTGAAATTGTGTTAGTTAGTGTCTATGGCTCGTGTATAACATGAATATATGATTTGTTTGCTTGATTTGTTGATTTTGGTGTGACTAGCTTGAAAATGAAAATCGTATGCTTAATCTTTGATTTTGGATGATTAAATGTTGTTAGATTGTTAAAGTTCATGTTTTAAAAGTGTTACTAGCATCATTAGCTTCATGTTGATGTATAGATTGATCAAAGAAACTTCATAAACGCGATTATTGATTTTGTGAACTTTTGGTTAGGGTTTGATAGCCTTAAAGCGAACTTTTGATGCGTTGAATGCTTGTTAATGTTATTGATAAGTGCTTGGTTGTATTACATGCTTCATTACCTTCAAAACGGCATATCATATGTGTGAATTGGATTCCCGAAACTTAAAATGCAATTGATGAACTTGAAACTTTGAAAATGGACTTTTAAATGATCACTTGACGAGAAATCGGTTATGGAAAATGTTGTTTTTGTTTGATGAAACATGTTTAGTTGTGTTCCTTGTCAAAAGAGCTTTCCAACGGTATAAGATACGCTTTCTAATTGTTTACGGTTTGAGTTTTGCGTTTGTTTGAAATTTTACCAAGCCTTGAACAAGTGAAACAGGCCAGGGACCAGGCCACGGCCATTGTCGCGGCGCGACAGGCCTGGCCGCGGCGCGACATAAGCCGCGTCCAGATTCTGTTTCCCTTGACCTTTTTACTAAAAATGTTTGACATGTTCTAGACCTCCAATTCACATGAAACTTGTTTTAATATACTTGTATATGAATATTTAGCATAGAAAAATAGTTCGGGACCCGACCCGAACGCGTTGACTTTTCGTTGACTTTGACCAAGTTTGACTTTTAGTCAAACTTAACCAAACTTTTATGCAATCGTTCTAACATGCTTTTATACTTGATTCTCGCATGAAACTTGGCAACGTGATTCACATGCTATATTTAATCGAGTCGTAATGAGCCATAGGACTAATTGAACACATTTCACCCGACCTTGTGTTGTAACCGGTTAATTGATATAACTTACTTGTTTAGGTCAAGGCTAAGCAACTTTCATGCACACGTTTACTTTGTGAAGTACTTTTATACTCGTCCACTCGAGGTGAGATCATAGTCCCACTTTTTACTCTTTTGAACTTACTTTTGGGATGAGAAAACATAAACGATTCTTTTGAACTAAGTGAACACAAGAACGGGAAAACAAACATTCTACATACGAGTTTAGAACGAAAATCCTCAATCCGATTATCATTAGTTACATCAGATGGTGTAAGCGAGAACTTATGTTATATGGCCATATGGGTTGACAACCCTCATCCTTGACGGTTCGCTACCGTCTACGGATGAAATATATTTTCGGGAACAGTGTTGTTCTAGCACTAATTGATGGGGTATTCAACGGACGGAACGTTAAGCTTTGATAATTGGGTGCTCGTGAATATTAACTTTTAGAATGTACTACTATTATTTCAACTTTGAAAATCTTGTGGTTCGACTTACTTTACTTTTACTCACTTACTTAAACCTATGATTTCACCAACGTTTTTGCGTTGACAGATTCTTCTATGTTTTCTCAGGTTTTCACATGGCTATTTGTTACACGCTTCCGCACTCTTTGATTACTTGATTGGAGTCTACCATGCATGCATACGCTAGGGATAGCATTTTTGGATTCAAACTTTTGTCTACTTACTTACGCTATTTATAGCAACTGTGGTTTCAAACTAATTATGTCGCAAGTTATTTCATTCATACTTTATAACTTTGTAAACTTAAACTTATTGTCGATCCGTTTGTTAAACTAAACTTTGTACCTTTCAAATGAACGCGACATAATTTTGGTCAAACGAGTCTCATATAGGGACTACGACCACGCAACAGGACCTAAGTTAACGACGCCGTCAATAACGGTTTTGGTCGGGTCGGTACAAGTGGTATCAGAGCGTTGGTTGTAGGGAACTAGGACGTGCATTAGTGTGTCTAACAGAGTCGTTAGGACGCATTAGTGAGTCTAGACTACAACCGGATAGTTAGCATTTGCATTCTGACATACATTTGCTATAGATAGCACTTACTTGACTACTTGTGCATTATACTTGAATCATTCTTAGGCAAACTTTTTAATGGTACCCAACCTTCATTATACGAACTCGTATCCTGCCACTTTAGTTCGGGAACTCTGACTCCTTGGTTGTTATTTCCCCCGTCTCATCTTACTATCCATGAATATTATAAAGTCACTGTCACTACTCTAGATGAGTATCGTCATCACCATTTATCGCTACGGTTGCGTATTACTTGTTATCATGACTCGTTACTCTTTTCATACCTAAATACAATATTGTCTGACTCGAACCACATTGACGTGAACAATCAACTATACACTTCCCTCGGGGAACGCATCTTCAGAGTTGCACCAATTCTTTCGATTTAATACGAGTCACGTTTGAGACGTCGTTACATTTTGTTTATTTTAGATTTTCGCGATGACACGAACTTGAATCTATGGAGTGATGTGGGAATGGAGGTATGAGTTAGCGTAATATAACTACACTCGATCAACGTAGTTATATTATGGTAAGACATACCAAAGTTCTAGTGACGCGTGATGGTGGTTAGACTCGATCAACCTAAACACCACCATGTGCCATGTACATGACTTCATCTATTCAGGTTTGGACATCCGAAAACTCCGAGAATATTTATAACAACCATACCGGGGACACACCTTCAATTATTGTCAAATTATATTTATGCTTCCGAATGAATTACCGATTCCTCTCGGCTTCAACCGTATGTTACACGTGTATACTAGCTCGTCCTCGCACAGTCTTATTGACTAATTACAATTTACTCGTTATGCTCGCACTGAGGCGGAAACTTCTCTCTCACCACACTCGTACTTCCGGTTCAGGAAATCTTTATTCTAAACTCTCAATGGAGGGAGGGACTCTCCACGTTATACTAGTATTCACCTCGAGGGTGAATAGTTCCGACGAACGTTTTTCTTTCAGAAACCGAGGAGAACTTGCCCCGATGAACGTTTTTGGAAACCGATAAATCTTCCGCGACGCGAATTTTCTTGAGAAACTTGTCCTAGCTAACGTTTTCAATTCCTAGCAAACTTGTTCAATATGCCTTAGGGAAATGTACCCCGTTTCGGATCGAGATCCTCGTTTCACTTCTAGATTTCGGAGTGCTTTACAAAAAGCCTCGGGACCACGTTTAAACATGAGTACAACACATCAACCGCATCTCGAATGACCAAACAAACATTCGATTCAAACCTTGGAAACCATAATACGAGTTCGTGTTATCGACTTCAAAATTTCTTGAGAAAAATCTTTGCTTCTAACCGAATTCTCTTACAACGATGGTTATCATTCAAGTCTTAACGTCACACCTTTTGAAATCTTATATGACCGGAAACGTCATTCTCCTTTTGTAGAACCAAGTAAATGATAAGCAAATCAACCGACCCGCACTCATTCATGAAATAATCGTTAAGATCGTTCAGATCCAAGAAAGACTCGAGACGGCCCGTAGTCGCCAACAGAACTATGTCGATGTTAGACGTAAACTTTTCAAATTCCATGTGGAAAACCGCGTAACGTTAAAAGTCGCACCTTGAAAAGGTGTAGTCCGTTTCGGAAACGTTGAAAGCTAAATCCGTGATATTTTTAGTCCTTTTGAAATTTTGGGGTGTGTTGTGCCCGTTGCTTACCGCTTCGAACTTCCGACTCAAACAAATTCCGTTCATCCTACATTCTGTGTATCAAACTTAAAGGCGTGTCTTGCGAGACAAGAACTTGTTATCCTCTTCGATGAACTTACTATCAACGATAAACCTCACTTCCAAGGAGGACCGGTTGAAACTATAAATCGTGGAACCAACTTTAAAACCAACGTAAAATCGCAACTGTCAAAGTTCGTTGAAATGCCCAAGGAAGTACCTTCACTTATTCGTAGAATTGGCAACACAAGATCTCGAGGAAGAAACAACGACTACTACTTCCAACTAAATTTCGGGACGAAATTTCTTTTAAGGTGTAGGTAATGTAACATCCCGCCTTTTTCCGTTAAATTTATTTTTAACACCGTCTTTTTTTTTAATAAATATCCTTCGTTATTTAAATTTGTATCTTTCGTTAACTAACGTTCATAATATCCTCGTTATTTAATTATAACGTCACCCGTTTACTCAAACGTCTTTAAAAATATTCGTTTGGTTAATTTCCGCACCCGCTTTGAAACTCGAGGGACCAAAGTTGCAAAGGGGCCTAACTAGTGACTAGGTCAACTAGTCAAACCCCATCCCATCCATTCATTATCACCACCCACCTTCATCCTCCCCTTTCTCTCTACTTCCCATTTTTGAACACAAACCCCAACTTCATAAAATCATCATCTAAATTCGGGATTGGAAGCAAACTTCAAAACAAATTACATTTTCGTGATCCTCTCTTCATCCTCTACATTTTGATACCAATTTCATCAAGTTTGGGTAACTTTCTAAAAACTCTAGATTTCTATAAATTCGTGTTTTTGACTTGAAATTGTGTTAGTTAGTGTCTATGGCTCGTGTATAACATGAATATATGATTTGTTTGCTTGATTTGTTGATTTTGGTGTGACTAGCTTGAAAATGAAAATCGTATGCTTAATCTTTGATTTTGGATGATTAAATGTTGTTAGATTGTTAAAGTTCATGTTTTAAAAGTGTTACTAGCATCATTAGCTTCATGTTGATGTATAGATTGATCAAAGAAACTTCATAAACGCGATTATTGATTTTGTGAACTTTTGGTTAGGGTTTGATAGCCTTAAAGCGAACTTTTGATGCGTTGAATGCTTGTTAATGTTATTGATAAGTGCTTGGTTGTATTACATGCTTCATTACCTTCAAAACGGCATATCATATGTGTGAATTGGATTCCCGAAACTTAAAATGCAATTGATGAACTTGAAACTTTGAAAATGGACTTTTAAATGATCACTTGACGAGAAATCGATTATGGAAAATGTTGTTTTTGTTTGATGAAACATGTTTAGTTGTGTTCCTTGTCAAAAGAGCTTTCCAACGGTATAAGATACGCTTTCTAATTGTTTACGGTTTGAGTTTTGCGTTTGTTTGAAATTTTACCAAGCCTTGAACAAGTGAAACAGGCCAGGGACCAGGCCACGGCCATTGTCGCGGCGCGACAGGCCTGGCCGCGGCGCGACATAAGCCGCGTCCAGATTCTGTTTCCCTTGACCTTTTTACTAAAAATGTTTGACATGTTCTAGACCTCCAATTCACATGAAACTTGTTTTAATATACTTGTATATGAATATTTAGCATAGAAAAATAGTTCGGGACCCGACCCGAACGCGTTGACTTTTCGTTGACTTTGACCAAGTTTGACTTTTAGTCAAACTTAACCAAACTTTTATGCAATCGTTCTAACATGCTTTTATACTTGATTCTCGCATGAAACTTGGCAACGTGATTCACATGCTATATTTAATCGAGTCGTAATGAGCCATAGGACTAATTGAACACATTTCACCCGACCTTGTGTCGTAACCGGTTAATTGATATAACTTACTTGTTTAGGTCAAGGCTAAGCAACTTTCATGCACACGTTTACTTTGTGAAGTACTTTTATACTCGTCCACTCGAGGTGAGATCATAGTCCCACTTTTTACTCTTTTGAACTTACTTTTGGGATGAGAAAACATAAACGATTCTTTTGAACTAAGTGAACACAAGAACGGGAAAACAAACATTCTACATACGAGTTTAGAACGAAAATCCTCAATCCGATTATCATTAGTTACATCAGATGGTGTAAGCGAGAACTTATGTTATATGGCCATATGGGTTGACAACCCTCATCCTTGACGGTTCGCTACCGTCTACGGATGAAATATATTTTCGGGAACAGTGTTGTTCTAGCACTAATTGATGGGGTATTCAACGGACGGAACGTTAAGCTTTGATAATTGGGTGCTCGTGAATATTAAATTTTAGAATGTACTACTATTATTTCAACTTTGCAAATCTTGTGGTTCGACTTACTTTACTTTTACTCACTTACTTAAACCTATGATTTCACCAACGTTTTTGCGTTGACAGATTCTTCTATGTTTTCTCAGGTTTTCACATGGCTATTTGTTACACGCTTCCGCACTCTTTGATTACTTGATTGGAGTCTACCATGCATGCATACGCTAGGGATAGCATTTTTGGATTCAAACTTTTGTCTACTTACTTACGCTATTTATAGCAACTGTGGTTTCAAACTAATTATGTCGCAAGTTATTTCATTCATACTTTATAACTTTGTAAACTTAAACTTATTGTCGATCCGTTTGTTAAACTAAACTTTGTACCTTTCAAATGAACGCGACATAATTTTGGTCAAACGAGTCTCATATAGGGACTACGACCACGCAACGGGACCTAAGTTAACGGCGCCGTCAATAACGATTTTGGTCGGGTCGTTACAGCTTGTTCAACGCTTTCCTATACAACCGAACGGTAGTTTACCGAAAGGTAATATACGGAGCAAGTATACTGGACGTGTTGCTTTCCCAATACAAGGTTAGCAAGTGGGTGACACAAAACCGCAAGTTTTGAGCTAAAGTTTTCAAATCTGAAACCCACCAAACCCACAAAAAGAATTTGCAAACACCGGTGAAGGGTTATTCCGGAAAACTTATCTAGGGTAAAAACTAGATTGAATTTTCAAAAAGATCAAATGTTTTCATAAAGATCCAATTTCCTTAAAGGATCTAAATTTTTATAGTCATGTGGGACTGTAAACCATAACGTTACTACCATTGTTCATACTGCCGTAATGAAATCACTGATGTACAAAGTGTGAAGAATAAAGAAGTGATTCTAGTATATTTCAAGACTATATTGCTTGAGGACAAGCAACGCTCAAGTGTGGGAATATTTGATAATGCTAAAAACGAACATATATTTCATAGCATTATCCCTCAAGAAAGACAAGCTTTTAGTTGCAGTTGTCCGATTTACAAGGAATATTCGTTTAAATATTAAAAGGTGAAGACAAAAGGCAGATTCGACAAATTGAAGACGCAAACAACCAAAAAGCTAAAAAGTACAAAGTACAAGCAAAGAGGTTCAAATTATTGATGAGAAACATCTCAAAATTACAAGAGTACAAGACGCAAAACGCAAAGTACAAGATATTAAATTATACGAAAGGACGTTCAAAAATCCGGAACCGAGACATGAACCAGCTTTCAACGTACGACGCAACGGATCGGAAATTATAAATTAATTATGTATATAAATATAATATAATATAATATATAATTAATTATATAAATTATATATTTATATTATATTTATAATAAAATCCGTCGGCAGACTAAGATCCAAACTTGTGTGAGCTGGATTCCACAGCTCCGCACTCGCGGAGCTTATAAAGGCAAATTGCACCGCACTCGCGGAGCCCATAAAGTCAGAAATCCACCTATAAAAGGCCATGCAATTCGACGGATTATTTACACCTTTTTCATTTTCATCATACGTAAAATATATATATATTATAATTTTAATTTTAATTTTAATTTTAATCCGAATAATAAGGGTATGTTAGCGAATGTTGTAAGGGTGTAAGTCGAAATTCTGTCCGTGTAACGCTACGCTATTTTTAATCATTGTAAGTTATGTTCAACCTTTTTAATTTAATGTCTCGTAGCTAAGTTATTATTATGCTTATTTAAAAATGAAGTAATCATGATGTTGGGCTAAATATTTAAATTTGGGTAATTGGGTTTTGTACCATAATTGGGGTTTGGACAAAAGAACGACACTTGTGGAAATTAGACTATGGGCTATTAATGGGCTTTATATTTGTTTAACTAAATGATAGTTTGTTAATTTTAATATAAAGATTTAGAATTGGACATACCTATAAATAACCATATACACTCGATCGAACACGATGGGCGGGATATTTATATGTACGAATAATCGTTCAGTTAACCGGACACGGGAATGGATTAATAGTCTATGAAATTATTAAAACAGGGGTGAAATTATGTACAAGGACACTTGGCATAATTGATAACAAATTATTAAAACCTTGTTACAGTTTAAGTCCCCAATTAGTTGGAATATTTGACTTCGAATATAAGGATAATTTGACGAGGATACTCGCACTTTATATTTATGACTGATGGACTGTTATGGACAAAAACCAGACAGAAAAATTGAATAATCCAGGACAAAGAACAATTAACCCATGGGCATAAAACTAAAATCAATGCGTCAAACATCATGATTACGGAAGTTTAAATAAGCATAATTCCTTTATTTTCATATTTAATTGCACTTCTAATTATCACATTTTTATTTATTGTCATTGTATTTAATTGCACTTTTAATTATCGCACTTTTTAATTATCGTAATTTTATTTTATCGCACTTTTATTATTCGCAATTTTATTATTGTTATTTACTTTACGCTTTAAATTAAGTCTTTTATTTATTTAATATTTTACATTAGGTTTTAACTGCGACTAAAGTTTTAAAAATCGACAAACCGGTCATTAAATGGTAAAAACCCCCCTTTATAATAATAATATTACTTATATATATATTTGTATTTTTATAAATTAAAACTAATATAGCGTTAAGCTTTGTTTAAAAGATTCCATGTGGAACGAACCGGACTTACTAAAAACTATACTACTCTACGATTAGGTACACTGCCTATAGTGTTGTAGCAAGGTTTAGGTATATCCATTCTATAAATAAATAAATATCTTGTGTAAAATTGTATCGTATTTAATAGTTTTTCCTAGTAAAATATACACTATTTCATATACGCCTCGCATAACATCAAAGTATCATGATGAAATAAAAATATTGAAAGTTATTGATTTAGATAAAAAAATATCATTTTCATTATTTTTATCACTAATATTCAGTGTTGTAAAAGTCGGCCGACTTGGCCGACGCGTCGGCCGATGCGTCGTTTTTTTGGGTTCTCCGTCCAATTTTTTCTAAAAACGACTCAAAAGACGGTCAAAGCTAAAAGTTCGGTTAAAGTTTGTCAAAGACGGTCAAAGTTGGTCAAAAACGGTAAAAATCAGTCAAATTTTCGTCAAGATGTGATATGTTTTAAAATTAGGGTTCGTTTTCATTTTTTTGGCCGCTCTTTTCTTTGTATCCTTACTGATTATGTACTCGGTAACATTAATTGAGTTTGAAGTTTGATTGTATTTAAATTCAAGTTCTTATTTAAGAAATTTATGGTACAGAATCAACTATTTTATACATATATAAATATATATTTAAGAAATTATTAATAAAGTCAACGTTGGTCAACGACCGATGCGTCCCCGACGCGTCTCCGACTCGGCCGACGCGTCCTTTTTAGGTCTCGACCGATGCGTCCCCGACTCGCGACTTTTACAGCCTTGCTAATATTATTATTAAAAGTATTATTAATATTAAAACTATCATTTTTACTAAAATTATTATTTTTAATAGAAATATCATTGTTATTATAAAATATCATTATTACTATCATTTTAGTATTCTTATTTTTATTTTATCATAATAACATTTTTAGTAAATATAAATATTGTTATTTTTATTAGTAGAATAAAAATAATTATTATTACAAAATAATACAACTTTTACTTATTATTGTTATTAACAATATTATTTTATCAAATAAATATGTGATACAAAGATATTTTTATCACACGTAATATAATTACATTAAAGTTACATACCACTATATTTTTATGATATTAAGTGAACTTTATAAATTTTATTATTTAAAATATATAAAAAGTATATTTTTATCATATATAAATTTTAAATATAAATTTTATTAACAAATGACTTTTATTATTTACTTTAATAAAATCTGATAAATATATTTAGACATATAAAACGACTATATTTAAGTTATATAATAACCACGTATAATTTTGGAAATCATTTTTAGTCAAATTGACTTTTGTTGACTTTTGCATAGTAATCTCGAGCATTAGGATTGTGATACACTATGACCTGACCTAAAATTGTTAGACAGATATTGATCATTATATAAATATATATATACTTAATATAGGTTCGTGAATCTGAGGCCAACCTTGCACTTGTTCAAGTGCCGTCCTATGCATTATTGCTACGAAATACAGTTTTGTGAGTTTTAATTTGCTCCCTTTTTAAATGCTTTTGCAATATATATTTTTGGGACTGAGAATACATGCGCTGCTTTTATAAATGTTTTACAAAATAGACACAAGTAATCGAAACTACATTCTATGGTTGGATTATCGAATCGAATATACCCCTTTTTAGTCTGGTAATCTAAGAATTAGGGAACAGAAACCCTAATTGACGCGAATCCTAAAGATAGATCTATTGGGCCTAACAAACCCCATCCGGGTTACGGATGCTTTAGTACTTCGATTTTATCATGTCCGATGAGAGTCCCGGAATGATGGGGATATTCTAGATGCATTTTTGTTAATGTCGATTACCAGGTGTTCACCATATGAATGATTTTTAATTCGCGGGTTACGCGTTTTATTTTATACTCGGGTTACGTGTACAATTAAATATATGAAATCTTGTGGTCTATTAAAATGATGAAAATGAATGTTTATGATAAACTAATGAACTCACCAACCTTTTGGTTGACAATTGAAAGCATGTTTATTCTCAGGTTTGAAAGAAATCTTCCGCTGTGCATTTGCTCATTTAGAGATATTACTTAGAGTCATTCATGACATATTTCAAAAGACGTTGCATTCGAGTCGTTGAGTTCAACAAGATTACTATTAAGTCATTTATAGTTTGGATATATTATGAAAGTGTATGCATGCCTGTCAACTTTCGATGTAATGAAAGTTTGTCTTTTAAAACGAATGCAATGTTTGTAAAATGTATCATATTGAGGTCAAATACCTCGCAATGTAATCATATGTTATTGTATTCGTTATGGATTAGGACGGGTCTTTACATGTGGTATCAGAGCGGTGGTCTTAACGAACCAGGTCTGCATTAGTGTGTCTAACTGATAGTCGTTAGGATGCATTAGTGAGTCTGGACTTCGACCTTAGCTGCATGTCAAAAGTTTTGCTTATCATTTTCTGTCGGAGATTACCTGCTTATCATTCTTAGTCTAGATACATCTTACTGCATTGATTGCATGAATAGTGTATAGACAAAATTCGTATCTTAGCGTATCTGCTAATTCATATCTTAGCGTATCTGTTACAGTAAACTTTGCCTGACATATTTTGTAAATTCCTCCGTAATCTACGAAATCTTTTGTTTTATATATATATAGATATTCTACATAATTAGAATACCATCCGATAGCCGGAAATCATTTCGTATCGAAAATCCTTTAGTTGATCGTGTAAGATGGATCCTGTACCAAATTCGAATTCATATAATTCTGGAGACGATTCTGAAGACTCTGAAGGTAGTGTGACCGAAGTGCCCCAAATGGTTGACTACACTTCTTTCTGGAGGAGATGGAGATGGGTTCGAGACATACTCACTCACTGGAGAAATGAAGAGGGAGAACCCTACCGCGAACCAAATTTACCTCCCGATATCGGAGAACTTGACGCGCTCACCGGTTAACCAATTCGCAATACCGTTTTCACACTCTTTGCTCAAATATTCCGCCTCGAAGAACGCATTCATAGAACTATGTTGGTGATTCAGCCTCTACTTCCGACTACTAATCAGGTAGGATTAGTGGAAGAAGTTAGAGAGCTTCGTGCTAGGTTTGAAGAAAGAGTGGAGTTTCTGGAGAGCACAGTACAGAATTTGGAAGATAGACTTACAACAATAACGCAAGTACCACCAACAACATCCACATCGCAAGCCTTAATACCACGAACATCAGCAGCATCACTGGCATCAACAGTACCACCATCAGCAACACCAACAGTACTATTATCACCAACAACAACAACATCCGCATCTCACACTTCAACATCACAATCTGTATCTGGAACATCGACGTCATACGCACAGTAAATACTAAGGAATACCAACAACAACCAACGATGAAGTATTGATTCATAATATCATCAAAGAAATATTATGTAGAGAATATGTAGTTTCTAAAACTTTTAGAGATTATTTATTCTAGTTCTAATTGTAAACCAGATGAGTGGGCGAATAGAAATGATGAAATGAAACCCTGACTGGAATGGTGCACGATTTACAAGCTAGACTTGTTTTAACCAGCAATATCAACAGTACTGTCAGCATCACCAGCACCGTCAATGCCGTTAGCATCGTCAACACTAGTAGCATCTACAACATCCCAAGCACTGCCAGTTTCATAATCACCGCAGACATCATCATTAATCAACAACGAGTATTTTGTATCAACTAGTTATGAAGTATTAACTCATTCTCACTGAAGGATTTATATATATATATATATATATATATATATATATATATATATATATATATATATATATATATATATATATATATATATATATATATATATATATATATATCTTATATATATAAATTTTGAAACCATAATAAATCTTTCTGTACTAAGCTATTACGTGTGAATCTTAACTACTCGGTTAATTCATATTATCGATATGCTTTGATGTACATCCTTCGTCAGTGACTTAACCATCGTTAACTACAATCTCTGTTTCAACTCAATGAATTCCATTTCATAATAAACCAAGTGTATTAATTAAGTACATGTTCGATTTCACACTTTCATTTTCAATATAATTGAAACTTTCTAGAAATTATCTTTCGGCTCTTGCGAAGTTCACAAGAATTCCACGAACACCAACATCATCCCAATAGAAGAAATACTCAGCAAAGATTACGTAATTTCTAAAGATTTTAGGAATTATTCAATTCTAGTTTCAACCGTAAATCAAATGAGTTTAATTTAATATTAATCCATTAAATCTATGTTACATCTGAAGAAAATATACACATATATTTTCATAAAGACTGTAATAAAATTCTTTTGTACAAAATATTAATTGTGATTTTTTTAACGGGTATGTAATACCCGAGAGATATATAAATTCACAATTAATATGTTACATTCTTCGATTCTGATTCAACAAATCATCAACTATACTCACTACTTTCACAACAATATACATTCTTTCATAGAAATCAAAACAACCATTCTCAATCAAATTCAATTACATATTCTGATTTTAACCCATCAAAATTCAAGTCAAGATCTAATCGAATACATCACTCTTAGATTTCTACATCTTTCAAAGTCATACTTTGACCTTAAAACTGTGTTAGAACATCATATGTATATTAACGATTATAATCCGTGTTCAAACCCATCGAAATTCCTAAAGACACTTCAAGTAATGAACAATCGAAATGATGATCCAACCACATGTTACCCACAGTCATGTACCTGAGAAACTCTCGAAACCAAAGTAAAAGTTTAACACATATCTGCGTCAAATCCTTTGGCATTTATTAGCAAAAATAACCATGCGAATCCTTTTCAAAATAGCAAATTCTGTCACAGCTCCAGCAAGTCAACTCCGATTTTTCATTCAGAGTAACCTTATCATAACCCTGATATATACGATTACCCTTTTGTTATCGGGGAACCTTTTATATTCCACGACATTATCAACAGATGTACCAGCAACTCGTTACCTCTTTGGCGTAAGTCTCTCCGAAAAATCATTATATGTACTCATTGAAACCTTATCATCTACTCATTTGCATCCTGTAACAATAATTGCCATACCGACTGTCGGAAACCATCAATCATCAATCTCGAATCTCGCAGCGGTTTTACTACGACAGTTATATATACATATAATGTCTTTTTCGAATGTGAAGTTTCTGAAAACACCCCAGTCTACGAATCAGTACTATGAAGTTTGAAAAAGACTGATAAAGTAATAAAGACTATAGACAGCAATTACGGACAGAAGTTTGATAATAAAGAATAGTAGATTAGGAAAGGTAAAACGAAAAATTTGGTACTAGAAAACGAATTGAGCAAAGTATGAAGGAAGCTGTGGACAAATCACAAAGACTAAATCTGCCTTCAAAGAATCCAAATGATTCAATGTCTGCTGAAGTCTTTAGCAAATAACTCACTCCTTACTTTAAAACTCTTGCGGACAATATTCTTCATCATCCTATGATCTTAGATATTAAAAGATATCATCGTATCTTTCGTTATAAATATCCTCCATATTTCTGAAGATATTTCCATAACTATTCTTATCTGAAATCATTTATCTCTTTACGCTATCTGTATTACATCAAAAAGGAAACTGTTTAGTTTCTATAGTCTGTAAACCTCCGAGTTTAAAATATGAATGTTTTTGAAGTAGTGATGGGAACTGGAGCATGAGTTAGTATAATATAATGACACTTGATCAATGTGATTATATTACAGTAAGTCATGCTGAGTTTCTAAATGGAATGTGATGATTCACAGATCATAACGTCATCATGTGCCATGTTGAACGACTCTTGAATTCTACCTAAACTCTAAACATATCAAGAAAATATTTTTCTTGATGATTCGGTCTTTTCCGAGGTATTCTGGTAATTTGACAAATCAAAATTGTGCCATTACTATTTCATTCTTAGAACATTAATTATGTTCATTCCGAACTTCATACCTACGAATTCTGGATCATTATTCGCTTGACTTGAAGTCGGGAGGAGGAGACAAAAGTATGGGACTCTTGAATATAAAAGAAAATATAAAGCTTGACAACACCACATAAATTACAAACCATGCATATCAATACGTATTGCCACGTAAAGGCACGAGAGAATTAAAATTACTATAACCCCAAGGTAATAGTAGAAATAAATAAAATCCTCCGTCGGCAGATGAAAAAGAAGAACAACAGATATGAAAGTGAGGAGTATATCGAGAATCAACACTGGATGAAGCATATGGACGAATACTTTAAAATATGAGTTGAGGGAGAAAGAATAGAAATTGTGAGTTGTAAGGAAACGAAGGAGATGGATTTATAGTAAAATATCCAACAAAGCAATCAAAACAGATGACCGCTTTTAAAGTATATCCTAATCTCCTTGATTACTGGAGAATCAGATCTTATTACGAAGATTTTTTCTAAATCCCTTGAACTCCGGAAATCAATTCTATCCATGTCAAAAGATATGACAAATCTACACTTACTCATTCCACTCTTTTGTGATAACTTCACTCGTACGCTTCACTCAAGCAAATTGTTTTATCCATATTACTCAATGATTATAAAACTATATTTATCAACTCATATTCGTCATAATAAAATTCTTATCGTTAACCATGACAACCTCGATCAAATTTCGGGACGAAATTTCTTTAACGGGTAGGTACTGTGACAACCCGGAAATTTCCGACCAAATTTAAACTTTAATCTTTATATCATTCCAATACGATAAGCAAAGTTTGTTAAATTAAATCTTAAGAATTTTAAACTGTGTTCATACATTCATTTAACCTCGAACAAATTCCAATGATTCACAAACCATTATATGAAAAAATATGAGTATATATGTATATGTGTATATATTAAAACTTGAAAATATTAACAATGTATTAAACATATAGTACTTTACATAAATGTATTTATTTCAATACGTTTATCGGTGGAATTAGAAGATAATATCAAATGATTGATTTATCAGATACATTGTATGATTATGATTACGGGTCTCTGTTATGAGGTCCAATGTGATTTGAGAAATCTATTCTTTTAACGATATTCGGAATAATTGGAAAAGTAAATTGCATGTAAGAACAAAAGTGTCAATATTAGAGGATTAGACAAAAGTTAGTGGAAGATTAAATTACTTAATAATCTAATTGATTTAGTTACAAGAGTACGAAAACGTTTTTCGATACAATGAAACTTGATTATTAAAATATCCTTGTTTAAATAATGTGAATTAGGATATTAGTTGTTGAATATATAAATAACTTGCAATGTTGATAATGCTAAAAATGAACATATATTTCATAGCATTATCCTTCAAGAAAGACAAGCTTTTGGTTGTAATTGTTCTATTTACAAGTGATATTCGTTTAAATAATAAAAGGTGAAGACAAAAGACAGATTCGACGATTTGAAGACGTAAAGGTCCAAAACGCTAAAAAGTACAAGATACAATTCAAATGGTTCAATTTATTGATGAGAAACGTCTAAAAATTACAAGAGTACGAGCCGCAAAACGCAAAGTACAAGATATTAAATTGTACGCAAGGACGTTCGAAAATCCGGAACTGGGACATGAACCAACTATCAACTCGCAACGCAACGGAGCTAAAATTACAAGTCAATGGAGTACAAGACTATAATATAATATATAATTAATTATATAAAATTATATATATTATATTATATATTAAGTAAATACGCGCATCCCACGTTTTGGAATCATTGTGAGCTGGAAAAGCAGGCCATGCGATCACATGGCCAGGAAGGCTTAAAACCATGCGATCGCATGGCAGCCTGTAGCAGGCCAAGTCCTATAAAAAGCAACAAATTTGGCCGATTTAATTACTCCTTTATCAATCTCTCTCTCACAAATATATATATATATATATATATATATATATATATATATATATATATATATATATATATATATATATATATATATATATATATATTATAATTTTAATTTTAATTTAAGATTAATAATAATAAGATTATAGTAGCAAATGTTGTAAGTTTGTAAGTCAAAATTCTGTCCGTGTAACGCTACGCTATTAATACTCATTGTAAGTTATGTTCAACCTTTTTAAATTAATGTCTCATAGCTAAGTTATTATTATGCTTATTTAAATCGAAGTAATTGTGATGTTGGGCTAAATATTAAAGACGGGGTAATTGGGTTTTGGACCATAATTGGGGTTTAGACAAAAGAACGATACTTGTGGAAATTAGACTGTGGGCTATTAATGGGCTTTATATTAACTAAACGATACCTCGTTAATTTAATATAAAGATTATAATTTGACGTATCTATATATAACCACATACGCTTAATCGGGTACGGTGGGCGGGATATCTATAAATACGAATTATCGTTCATTTTACCGGACACGGGGATGGATTAATAGTTAATGGACTCATTAAAATAGGGGGGATTACATTCAAGGGTAATTGGTGTAATTGTTAAGAAAGTAGTAAAACCTTGGATTATACGCAGTCGATAACCTGGTGTATTCATTAAACAAAGTATTAAGACCTTGTTACAGTTCAAATCCCCAATTAGTTGGAATATTTGACTTCGGGTATAAGGATAATTTGACGAAGACTCTCGCACTTTATATTTATGACTGATGGACTATTATGGACAAAACCGTATGGACATATCGAATAATCCAGGACAAAGGACATGTGATGACCCGTCCTTATCCACCTGGACGAAGTCATCAACATTTGGTCCCACTGCGATGATCGACTCCAAGTAATGTCCTTAAATTGAGCAAATGCACAGTGGAAGACTTAATTCGTACCTGAGAATAAACATGCTTTAAAATGTCAACCAAAAGGTTGGTGAGTTCATAGGTTTATCATAACAATCATTTCAATATTTTAATAGACCACAAGATTTCATAATCATAAACATAATACACTCGCAAGTGTATGTAAAGCATTCTAAGTGGTTGAGCACTTGGTAACCATACTTAACATTTAATCACGTCACATATTCCCTTTATTATGAAATCTCACTACACCGTACCAAGTGTAGTCACCGAAACGAAGTGCTGTGCAACCGTTGAATACTGGTCGTCCAGTCCGGTTGGGGTTGTCAGGCCCGATAGATCTATCAACAGGATTCGCGTTTACAATACCCATGTAAATAGTAGTTACCAAGCTACAGGGAAGTATGCCAGTGGTACAACTCAACGTAGAATGTATTTTTAAGTACTTGTGTCTATTTCGTAAACATTTATAAAAGCAGCGCATGTATTCTCAGCCCAAAAATTTATATTGCAAAAACAATTAAAAAGGGAGCAAATGAAACTCACAGTACGATATTTTGTAGTAAAATTATTCATACGACGATACTGAACAATGCAGGGTTGGTCTCGGATTCACGAACCTATATCAATTATATATATATTAAAACATATAATCGTAATCTAACAAATTTATATATTATATTTTCAGTTATATGCTATATATATTTATTTTGTAAACTAATTAATTTTTATACATATAATTATATTAATACATATATATCTATATAATTAGTATTATATTGTTAAATCAAAATTTTGTTATATGTAATTATTTATGTAAATAATGTCATTATGTTTAATATATAAAGTATATGAAATATTAATATAGTTATAGTATATGTAATAAGTATATTTTATATGCAAAATATATATTTGTTAAAATGATAGTTTTAAAAATAATGATTTACTAATAATAATAATAATAATAATAATAATAATAATAATAATAATAATAATAATAATAATAATAATAATAATAATAATAATATATATACCTTTAATACAAGCTCCAAATAGAACAAAAAAATACCATTGCCCGGGTTCGAACCCGGGACCTCTCGTTAACCCAACATAACCCCAACCATCTAATCTACTATTTCTTTTCTGAAATAATCACTACTCTAAATCATTTAACTCAAATAAACCTGCTGCCTTCTTCTTCATAGTTCACAAAAATCATCATTCTAATACCATTATCTATAATCACATTCGTGATCATCCTATGATCATAATCATATCAGAATCATAATCATAACATAATTATATCATAATCATAATCATTTTTTCGATTTATTTCATCTCGATCGTCATCGTTCTTAATTTATTACCACTATCATTATCTTTTCAAGCTTCTCAACTCCAAAAATCTCGGCTCAACAGAATTCTCGGCCCAATGGTACAAATAGGGACACGGCCCAATTATATTATAGTAGCCCTTGTCCGGCCCAAATTGATCACGAGCCCAACAGCATAAATAAGCCCGTTACATGTTGTAATTTGAATTGAATCGATTTTTAATGGTTCGTGGGGTCGTCTGGGAATGGAATCACAAACGCATTATTCATGATAATCATCATCCTTTTGTTACAGAAACAGTAAACGTACAGTTAACGTGGTTTTGTTGTGTTTAATCATAGAAACGATGATAGAGCATGGGTGTACTCGATGATGTCGAAATCATGAAACAAGAATTTAAAGCTCTTGAGGTTCGATTGTAACAGGTACAAGTGGTTTCATTTGGGTTGGTAACCGAGCATATGGACTGCAGAAAATAAAAAAATAATTAGGTTTTGGTTTCGTGAACTCAACAACCGAAAGAAAGAAAAATATAGAGCGAGAGAGATAGATGAGAGAGATAAATGGTTGTTCTCGGTGGTGATGTGGGTCGTTATGGTGATTCAAAACAGAAAAATAGACGTTGCAATAGCAATGTTGAATTGAAACAGAAAAATAGCGGTTAGTAGTAGCAATATAGAGGAAGAAACATGAAAGGTGTTAAGGTTTTGGTTTAAATGGTGGGTGTTCAAATGGTAACGGTTATGGTGGTGAGGTTCTAAGGGGTCACGTATGTATATGTATGTATATAAAGATGAAGAGGTGTTGTTCGGTTAAGATCAGAGACAGAATACGATCACATAGGTGTCTGAATATTTGTGTTTTAAATGGAACAAGAACGTAGCAAAAAATCAATGATTTAGTTCGAGCTGGGTGTGTGGTTATGGGTGTTCTTGGGCTTTCGAATAGAAGTGAAGAGTAAACAGAAACGGTTAGTTGCAGCGGTGTAGTATATCGGTGGTCAAGTGGTGGTGGTCTAGTAGTTTATGATTTGAATAGAGTTGTGAGTTCTTGGATGGTGTCGAGCAAAAAGGCAGGAGTAGAACAGATGCCGAAGTAGCAGAAACAATGGTGGCAGATGTGAGTTTCGTAGGTTTTGTGAGGGTGGTTATTTCATGATCAAGTTAGAGAAAAAGTGTGGTGATCGATGGTTTGTGTTTTGCAGAGGGAGAGGATGAAGACTTCCCTCAATAATCATGGTATATAATATGTATTTATATTTATATAATACCTCACACATGATTTTAAATAGTATTAGAGATAGAGATTGACATTAAGCACAGAAATAATAATAATAACATAATAATTCCTCAATCAATAACAGTAAAGAATAATCAATAATAGTATTTGATGTAATTAGCATCCGGAGATTTGGAGCATTCAGTGTCGACATCCAATTATATTGTGTCTATTGCTAAACAGTTAGGGATGAACTTGTTCCTAAAAATCCCAAAATTTTAGGTTAAATATAATTAATTATTTCACTCATTAACTGTTTGAAACCTGATCAAAAAGGTTTGATAATTTTTTATTTTCTGTTCCAATTTATCTATACGGAGTACTAATATTTAAACTTAAAAATGTAAAAATATTTTTAACAAATCTAAAATCTTCGTAATCAACTTACAGACCAACTTTTATGTTAATTATTCATGAGCATGTATTATATCTATATTAAAACTAACGAAACGTCAACCGAGTGTCACTGACGTTTATTAATTAAGCTCGAAATCAATCATTTTTCAGTTACTCTCTCTCTATATATATAATCAGTTTTAAATAATAAGTTTTATCACATAAATATATATTATATATATTCTTAAACAAATAGATTTACTATTATATTATATATTTCCAAGTAGTATTTATATATATATTTATATACACTCATATATATATATATATATATATATATATATATATATATATATATATATATATATATATATGTATATGTATATGTATCTATTTACAAATAGTTGTTCGTGAATCGTCGAGAACAGTCGAAGGTCAATTGAATATATGAAACAGTTCAAGATTTTTGAGACTCAACCTAACAGACTTTGCTTATCGTGTTGAAAATACAATATCATATCGAGAGTTTGGTTTAAAATTAGTCGAAATTTTCCGGGTCGTGACAGTACCTACCCGTTAAAGAAATTTCGTCCCGAAATTTGAGTGAGGTGGTCATGGTAAACAATAAAAATGTTTTCATGACGAATATGTGTTGATAAATAGAGTTTTATCATTATTGGTTAATATAAATAAAATGATTCGATCCTGTGAAGCGTACGAGTGAAGCTATCACAAAATAGTGGAATGAGAAAGATAAGTTTCATCATAACTTTTGACTAGTCATGGTTGAATTTAGAAAATAAGGTGCGTCTTAACTTTTGACGTAGTCTGGTTTGAATTCCGGAATTCAAGGGATTTAAAAGAAAATCTTCGAAATCTAAATAAGATATGATTCTTCGATAAATGAGGAAATTAGGATCACTTTAATTAAATGCTATGATCTGCCTCGATTGCTTTGTCTGATATTTTTACTATAAATGAACATCTCCCGTTCATCTACTTTTATCACTCCTATACTCAATTCCCAAATTCAAAAGATTGTGAAAATGCTTAATCCAGTTCTAATCCTTGTTCTTATCCTCACTATCGCAACAATCATTTTCCTTTTCCAATTATCAGCGGAGGAATCTGTTTTCTTCTACTTCGCCCTTGGGGTTATAATGTTTTTAATTCTCCCGTGTCTTTATGTTGCGATAAATATTGATATACACGGTTTGTAATTTATGCGTTGTTATCGAGCTTTATATCCCCCCTTATATTTTTGGAGTTTCATACTTTTGTTTTCTCTTCCCGACTTTAAGTCAAGTGAATAATGGTCCAGAATTCGTAGATATAGAGTTTCGAATGATTATAATGTTCTAAGCAGGAAGGAACGTGATAGCACAATTTGATTTTCAAATTTATCAACATCACTGAAGATAGAATCATCAAGAATACATTTTCTTGATATGTTCAGAAGTTAAGTAGAATGAAAGAGTTATGTAACATGACACATGATGATGGTATGATCTACTGTGAACCATCATCACGTTTCATTAAAAACTCAGCATGACTTACTGTAATATAATCACGTTGGCCGGGCGTCATTATATTATACTAACCCATGCTTCAATTCCCAACACTACTTCGAAATCATTCAAACTCGAATTTTTAAGAAATTTAGAAACTAAAGTAGTTTCCTTTATGATGTAATTTAGATAGCACGAAGAGATAAATAATTTTGGACGAGAATATTTATAAAAATATCTTCAGAAATATCGAAGATATTTATGATGATATTTTGGAATTTCTAAGTTCGATGGTTGATGAAGAAAGATTTTTCGCAAGATTTTAACATGAGTGAGGAGCAAGATATTCTCTAAAGATTTCATCGAATCCGGATTTATCTGGGTTATATGAATTTAGGGTATGTTACTTGTATTTCTCCTTGGTTTCCTTTATGGTTAGCTCAATCCGTTTTTCAGTTCCAACTTTTCTGAGCTTTTCCAACATACCATTCTTATTGTCAAGCTTTTGGCCATTAAGACTATCTATAGCTTTTACTGCTTTGTCAGTATTTTCAAAGTTAACGAATTTGGATCATTGGTTATCAAATCGAGGTGGTTTCGAGAATCATGAAAGGTTTGAACGCAAATTGTAATCGTCAAGATACGAATGAAGTTTAAGATGAAAATCAAGTGGCAAACTTAAAGAATTATTTAGTTTCATATATTATAATCAATATTTTAATTCATTTTTATTGTCCAAAGTTAGTAGTCCAATAGTCCAATAGTTCATATATAGTTTAATATATATCATTCGAATTAATTAATACGTATCGTGACCCGTGTACCGGTCTCAGTATTGATCACAACTCAAACTATATATATATTTTGGAATCAACCTCAACCCTGTATATCTAACTCCGTCATTTACATATAGAGTGTCTATGGTTGTTCCAAGATAAATATATAGATGGGTCAATATGATATGTCGAAACCTTGTATACGTGTCCCGTTATTTAAAGTGCATAAAATAAATACAGAAATTAAATGACGATAAATAAAATTGCGAGAATGTAAATTGCGAGAATGTAAATTGCGAGAATATAATTTGCGAGAATGTAAATTGCGATAATTAAATTGCGATAAATAAAATGTAACCAGTTAGCTAGGAACAGTTAGCTAGGAACAGTTAGCGTGGATTCTTAACAATATTTCAATTAGTTAGTTCGTTTGTTTCTAACAAATTTTACTTTGTCCGATGTTTTCTTCATTATGCCACTTGTTGAATTCTGATAGGTAAAAATCCAATTATGAAATTGAATGAATATGGTTATTCTGCGGTGAACAGATACGTATATCGATGATTGCAGGTAGGATAGTAAGTGACTGTTGATTCAGATTCGAAGAATGAACAAAGTAACTTATTGATGTGAAATCTAAATATTCCTCGGGTATTACCTACCCGTTAAAATATTTTCACCATTAACAGTTGGTACAGAAGAATTTTTAATTACAATCTTTATGAAAATATACTTGCATATATATTTTCTTCAGATGTAATCATGGATTTAATGAGTTAATATGATATTAATCTCATTTGATTTACCGTTAGAACAAGAGTATATAATCTCTAAAATATTAGAGATTACATAATTGCCATGTCGAACGAAAATAAATGATGTAGAACGATTAGCAGATTGATGACTATGCTCGAGATACATAATGAGATATTGAGGTGTGTGATGCTGAACTTGGGTTGTTGGTGGTACTGGTATTGATGTTGGTGGTACTGTTGGTGCCGTTGATGTTGCTGAAGCTGGTACGTTTTGCACCATATTTTTCAAGGCTACAACTCGGGCGCGTAGTTCGTTGACTTATTACTCCGGGATGATTGTCGGTAAGAACGTGCGAATGAATAAGATTTAAAATTTTAGATAGAAGATAATCGTGACGAGCTACCCTGGAGATGAGGCTAAAAATGGTGTTTCGGATAGGTTTACCGGTAAGTGCTTCAGGTTCTTCGCCGAGGGTACATGTTGGTGGGTGGAAAGAATCGCCTTCTTCTTGTCTCCATTGGTTAAGTCGACTACGAACTCATCTGATGAATTGGGGATGGATGACTGGGTGATTCATTCTGGTGGCGCTGGTTTCGGAGCTTAGGTGAAACTCCATATCGGAATCTGAGGGACTTGAACTAGTGGTGAGTTCCATTGCGTACGATTGAATGAAGGATTTTTCGATATGAAATGATTTTCGGATATCGGATGATATTCTAATTATATAGAATACCTATACATAGTACAGAAGATCCCGTAGATTACTAAGGGATTTAAGGAAACATGTCAGATAAAGTCTACAGTAACAGATACACTAGGATATGAATTTATCTATACACTATCTATCAAATAAGTGCAGGAAGTCGTGTCTAGACTTAGGAATAATAAGCAGGTAATTTTCCACTAGAAATGATAAACAATACTTATAATATGCAGCTAAGGTCGAAGTCCAGACTCGCTAATGCATCCTAACAACTATCAGTTAGACACACTAATGCAAGAACTGGTTCGCTAAGACCACCGCTCTGATACCACCTGTGATGACCCATCCTTATCCACCTGGACGAAGTCATCAACATTTAGTCCCACTGCGATGATCGACTCCAAGTAATGTCCTTAAATTGAGCAAATGCACAGCGGAAGACTTAATTCGTACCTGAGAATAAACATGCTTTAAAATGTCAACCAAAAGGTTGGTGAGTTCATAGGTTTATCATAACAATCATTTCAATATTTTAATAGACCACAAGATTTCATAATCATAAACATAATACACTCGCAAGTGTATGTAAAGCATTCTAAGTGGTTGGGCACTTGGTAACCATACTTAACATTTAATCACGTCGCATATTCCCTTTATTATGAAATCTCACTACACCGTACCAAGTGTAGTCACCGAAACGAAGTGTTGTGCAACCGTTGAATACTGGTCGTCCAGTCCGGTTGGGGTTGTCAGGCCCGATAGATCTATCAACAGGATTCGCGTTTACAATACCCATGTAAATAGTAGTTACCAAGCTACAGGGAAGTATGCCAGTGGTACAACTCAACGTAGAATGTATTTTTAAGTACTTGTGTCTATTTCGTAAACATTTATAAAAGCAGCGCATGTATTCTCAGCCCAAAAATTTATATTGCAAAAACAATTAAAAAGGGAGCAAATGAAACTCACAGTACGATATTTTGTAGTAAAATTATTCATACGACGATACTGAACAATGCAGGGTTGGTCTCGGATTCACGAACCTATATCAATTATATATATATTAAAACATATAATCGTAATCTAACAAATTTATATATTATATTTTCAGTTATATGCTATATATATTTATTTTGTAAACTAATTAATTTTTATACATATAATTATATTAATACATATATATCTATATAATTAGTATTATATTGTTAAATCAAAATTTTGTTATATGTAATTATTTATGTAAATAATGTCATTATGTTTAATATATAAAGTATATGAAATATTAATATAGTTATAGTATATGTAATAAGTATATTTTATATGCAAAATATATATTTGTTAAAATGATAGTTTTAAAAATAATGATTTACTAATAATAATAATAATAATAATAATAATAATAATAATAATAATAATAATAATAATAATAATAATAATAATAATAATAATAATAATAATAATATATATACCTTTAATACAAGCTCCAAATAAAACAAAAAAATACCATTGCCCGGGTTCGAACCCGGGACCTCTCGTTAACCCAACATAACCCCAACCATCTAATCTACTATTTCTTTTCTGAAATAATCACTACTCTAAATCATTTAACTCAAATAAACATGCTGCCTTCTTCTTCATAGTTCACAAAAATCATCATTCTAATACCATTATCTATAATCACATTCGTGATCATCCTATGATCATAATCATATCAGATTCATAATCATAACATAATTATATCATAATCATAATCATTTTTTCGATTTATTTCATCTCGATCGTCATCGTTCTTAATTTATTACCACTATCATTATCTTTTCAAGCTTCTCAACTCCAAAAATCTCGGCTCAACAGAATTCTCGGCCCAATGGTACAAATAGGGACACGGCCCAATTATATTATAGTAGCCCTTGTCCGGCCCAAATTGATCACGAGCCCAACAGCATAAATAAGCCCGTTACATGTTGTAATTTGAATTGAATCGATTTTTAATGGTTCGTGGGGTCGTCTAGGAATGGAATCACAAACGCATTATTCATGATAATCATCATCCTTTTGTTACAGAAACAGTAAACGTACAGTTAACGTGGTTTTGTTGTGTTTAATCATAGAAACGATGATAGAGCATGGGTGTACTCGATGATGTCGAAATCATGAAACAAGAATTTAAAGCTCTTGAGGTTCGATTGTAACATGTACAAGTGGTTTCATTTGGGTTGGTAACCGAGCATATGGACTGCAGAAAATAAAAAAATAATTAGGTTTTGGTTTCGTGAACTCAACAACCGAAAGAAAGAAAATTATAGAGCGAGAGAGATAGATGAGAGAGATAAATGGTTGTTCTCGGTGGTGATGTGGGTCATTGTGGTGATTCAAAACAGAAAAATAGAAGTTGCAATAGCAATGTTGAATTGAAACAGAAAAATAGCGGTTAGTAGTAGCAATATAGAGGAAGAAACATGAAAGGTGTTAAGGTTTTGGTTTAAATGGTGGGTGTTCAAATGGTAACGGTTATGGTGGTGAGGTTCTAAGGGGTCACGTATGTATATGTATGTATATAAAGATGAAGAGGTGTTGTTCGGTTAAGATCAGAGACAGAATACGATCACATAGGTGTCTGAATATTTGTGTTTTAAATGGAATAAGAACGTAGCAAGAAATCAATGATTTAGTTCGAGCTGGGTGTTTGGTTATGGGTGTTCTTGGGCTTTCGAATAGAAGTGAAGAGTAAACAGAAACGGTTAGTTGCAGCGGTGTAGTATATCGGTGGTCAAGTGGTGGTGGTCTAGTGGTTTATGATTTGAATAGAGTTGTGAGTTCTTGGATGGTGTCGAGCAAAAAGGCAGGAGTAGAACAGAAACCGAAGTAGCAGAAACAATGGTGGCAGATGTGAGTTTCGTAGGTTTTGTGAGGGTGGTTATTTCATGATCAAGTTAGAGAAAAAGTGTGGTGATCGATGGTTTGTGTTTTGCAGAGGGAGAGGATGAAGACTTCCCTCAATAATCATGGTATATAATATGTATTTATATTTATATAATACCTCACACATGATTTTAAATAGTATTAGAGATAGAGATTGACATTAAGCACAGTAATAATAATAATAACATAATAATTCCTCAATCAATAACAGTAAAGAATAATCAATAATAGTATTTGATGTAATTAGCATCCGGAGATTTGGAGCATTCAGTGTCGACATCCAATTATATTGTGTCTATTGCTAAACAGTTACGGATGAACTTGTTCCTAAAAATCCCAAAATTTTAGGTTAAATATAATTAATTATTTCACTCATTAACTGTTTGAAACCTGATCAAAAAGGTTTGATAATTGTTTATTTTCTGTTCCAATTTATCTATACGGAGTACTAATATTTAAACTTAAAAATGTAAAAATATTTTTAACAAATCTAAAATCTTCGTAATCAACTTACAGACCAACTTTTATGTTAATCATTCATGAGCATGTATTATATCTATATTAAAACTAACGAAACGTCAACCGAGTGTCAATGACGTTTATTAATTAAGCTCGAAATCAATCATTTTTCAGTTACTCTCTCTCTATATATATAATCAGTTTTAAATAATAAGTTTTATCAAATAAATATATATTATATATATTCTTAAACAAATAGATTTACTATTATATTATATATTTCCAAGTAGTATTTATATATATATATATATATATATATATATATATATATATATATATATATATATATATATATATATATATATATATATATATATATATATATATATATATATATATATATATATATATATATCTATTTACAAATAGTTGTTCGTGAATCTTCGAGAACAGTCGAAGGTCAATTGAATATATGAAACGGTTCAAGATTTTTGAGACTCAACCTAACAGACTTTGCTTATCGTGTTGAAAATACAATATCATATCGAGAGTTTGGTTTAAAATTAGTCGAAATTTTCCGGGTCGTGACAGGACAATTAACCCATGGTAATAAACTAAAATCAACACGTCGAATATCATGATTACGGAAGTTTAAATAAGCATAAATTCCTTTATTTTTTATCTTATCGCACTTTTAATTATCGTACTTTTTAATTATCGCAATTTTATTTATCGTCATTTTATTTATCGCACTTTTAATTATCGCAATTTTATTTATCGTCATTTACTTTACACTTTAAATTAAGTTATTTGTATATTTAATATTTTACATTAGGTTTTAATTGTGACTAAAGACATAAAATCAACAAACCGGTCATTAAACGGTAAAACCCCCCCTTTTTATAATAATAATACTCCTTATATATATATATATATATATATATATATATATATATATATATATATATATATACACACAAATATAGTTTTAAAAATATAGCGTTAAACTTGGCTAGCTCCCTGCGGAACGAACCGGACTTACTAAAAACTACACTACTGTAAGATTAGGTACACTGCCTATAATGTTGTAGCAAGGTTTAGGTATATCCACTCTATAAATAAATAAATAACTTGTGTAAAATTGTATCATATTTAATAGTATTTCGTAATAAAAATATAACTATTTCGTATACGCTGCTGCACACATCAAGTATTTTTGGCGCCGCTGCCGGGAAACACCGAAGCGAAACGCTATTAAAAAAAATTATTAAGTTTTAATTTCTTTTTGTAAAAATACGTTTTAAATATTAAAAATACAAAAATATAAAAAGAAAAAACAAAATATATATTTTTAAGAGTTTGTTTAAAATATATAAAATTATAAAGTATTTTTATTTTAATTTTTAAATATAAGTTTTATTTAATTTATATAAATATTTTATTAAATTAAAAATAGAAAAAAAAGTAAAACGTAAAATGAAAAAAAAAAATAAGATAGAAACTGAATCTGTCGATCTGAACCTGCATGTGAACTGAACCTGACCCTCATGCGATTGCATGAGGATTCAGTTACAAAGTCATGCGACCGCATGACCCTATCTGACAGGTCTGACACATAGTACGAACGGATTAGGGTTTGTTTAATTATTATTATTATTATTAATTAATTATAATTAGGGTTTTAATTTAATATTAGTTAGTTTTAGTTTTAATTAATTTGTATTTTAAGTTTTAATTAGTTTTAAACTTAATACTTTTATAAAATAATAATATAAAAATAATATTTTTATAAAAATAAGTAATATTATCATTTTTATTTCTTTTTTTAAATTGTATATTTTAATCGTTTAATTCGTAAAATTTTATATTTATCGTTCATAACTAGTTTTAAGATATAGTTTTTGCCATAGTTATTTTATATTTCTAGATTTTTAGACTTTGCCGTAAAATCCTTTAAGTGCTTTTTCTTTACACTAAGACTTAGATGCTTTAGAATTTTGCGACGCCGTTTTAAGATTTTAGTACTTTTTAAGTTATTTCCGTTTTGGATATAGAATTCCTTTTAAGCTTTAATTATTTTAGACGCAATTTTTAATATTTAGTATTTAGTACCTTTTAAGTTTCGACGCTGCATTTTCTTATTTTTCGACGTTTGTTTTTCGATCTTTTATTTTTCGACGTTTTCCGACGAGCTCTTTTTCTTTCTTATTTCTCGATGCTCTAGTTTTTAGGACATAGAATTTTCTATTTCTTCTCTACAATTTCAAAACGGAAAATTATTTTAAGCGGTTAAATTGATAGACATCCAAAATTTTCTGGTTCGTAGTAACAGTTGGATTTGTTAGTGGCGAGTTGTGGACTTCCGATTTAAAGGGTCCTGGCTACCTGCTGCATCTATTGGCTATTCGAAACGTGGGTAAAATCAGAAAAGTCTATTAATTTGATAACTTATATAATTTTTATCTTTATAACTAATAGGAAATTCAGTGAATGCACCGAGCAAAACATTCACCACCTTTCATACGTTCACCACCTGTAACTCGATCAAGACATCTAGCCAATATTGTCGCCGTTGATTTTTCTTTAGAATCGTCATCTAGTCGACCAAGTACTCCAATTCAAATTTCCGATAATCCATTTTTTGAACCCGACCTCACAATTGAGAATCCGGAGGATATTCAGGGACAATTCAGAGATCCTGAACCACTAATCATTCCTCCTGAACCACAAATCACTCATCCAGAGATTGTAGAAGAAGAAACCATTAAATCAGAATCTTCTAGTGATTCAGATTCAACAAAGTCAATCATAGAAAATCTGGAACCTCTAAGTATGGAAGACCGAATGAGAGCTAAACGCACTGGCCAAGGTCATGCAATTACTCAACCAGACATTAATGCGCCAGATTATGAAATCAAATGACAAATCCTACACATGATAACTAATCAATGCCAATTTAGTGGTGCGCCGAAGGAAGATCCAAATGCACATCTTCGAACCTTTTATAGGATCTGTACTCTATTTAAAATCCGAGAAGTGGAGGATGAACAGATATATCTCATGTTATTTCCCTGGACTTTAAAGGGGGAAGTCAAAGATTGGTTAGAATAGTTACCTGAAGGGGCGATTGATACATGGGATGTCTTAGTTGAAAATTTTTCTTAAACAATTCTTTCCGGCATCTAAAGCCGTGAGACTTCAAGGAGAAATAGTTACGTTCACACAAAAGCCAAATGAAACTCTATATGAGGCATGGACAAGATTTGGAAAGTTGTTAAGAGGATGTCTGCAACTTGGTTTAGACACTTATCAAATAGTACAAATATTCTACCAAGGATGGGACATCACTACACGAAAAAATATCGACATAGCAGCTGGTGGTTCCATTATAAAGAAAACCGCAACTGAAGCTTACAAAATTATTGATAACACTGCTTCTCACTCACATGAGTGGCATCAAGAAAAAGATATCGTTAGATCATCTAAAGCGGCTAGAGCCGATTCTAGCCATGACTTTGATTCCATTTCCGCAAAGATAGATGCTGTCGAGAGACGAATGGAAAAGATGACTAAAGATATTCACGCTATATGAATTAGTTGTGAGCAGTGTGGAGGACTACATTTGACAAAAGATTGTCTCAGTATTGAACAAACAATGGAACAGAGAGAGAATGTTTCATACATAAACCAAAGACCTGGAAATAATTATCAGAATAATTATCAACCGCCAAGACCAAACTACAATCAAAATCAGAATTATAACCGAAATGTTCCATACAACAACCAACAAGGTCCTAGCAATCAACAAGTATCCAACAATACTTACAATCAGCAAAGACCTATTTTTCCAATTAAACCACCACAACCCGATGATAAAAAGCCAAATTTAGAAGATATGATGTCGAAGCTAGTTGAATCTCAAACTCAATTTTTCACATCTCAGAAACAAACGAATGAACAAAATGCTCAAGCATTTAGAAATCAACAAGCTTCTATTCAAAATCTGGAACAAGAAGTAAGCAACCTAGCAAGGTTGATAGGTGAAAGAAAACCAGGGAGTTTACCTAGCGATACAAATGCTAACCCCCGGAATGAAACAGCTAAAGACATTACCACAAGAAATGGTATTACACTTAAACCACCTGCAATACCTGTAATTTCTGATGACTCTATTCCTACTCCACAGGCACCACAACCTGAGCAAGATAAGGAAACAGAACCGGTAGTTGAAAAGGTTAATGAAGATAACACAGCTAAGGCAAAGCCTTATGTTAAACCATACCAAGCACCACTTTCTTACCCGAGTAAAATGAGAAAAGAAAGACTTGAAGCCGAGCAATCTAAATTTTTGGGTATGTTTAAACAGATAAATGTCAATCTTCCTTTCATTGATGTGATTTCAGGAATGCCAAGGTATGCTAAATTCTTGAAAGATCTAATCACAAATAGAAAGAAAATGGAAGAACTTTAGGCTGGTACTATGAATGCTAATTGTTCTGCAGTGTTGTTAAATAAGATACCAGAAAAATTATCAGATCCAGGAAGTTTCACAATTCCATGTTTTCTGGGTAGTCTTAGTTCAATAGAAGCATTGGCAGACTTAGGTGCTAGTATAAATTTAATGCCGTATTCACTATACGCTAAACTAGACCTTGGAGAATTGAAACCAACATTAATAAGCATACAACTAGCCGATCGATCAGTAAAATATCCTAGAGGGATAATGGAAAATATGCTAGTTAAAGTTGGTACTTTAGTATTTCTAGTAGACTTTGTTATTCTGGACATAGAAGAAGATTCTCGAGTTCCTCTCATATTAGGAAGACCATTCTTAAACACGGCTAAAGCAATAATAGACGTGTTCGGTAAGAAACTGATCCTAAGTATAGAGGACGAGAGTGTTACCTTTTTCTGTGGATAGAGTCATACAACAACCACAATCTGCAGATGATACATGTTATTACATTCAAACCATAGATTTACATGCAGAATTGTTAAAAGAATTTCCATAATTACAAGGAACAGGAGAATGTTCTTTAGGAGAAGGAACTGAACCAATTGATGAAGCTGAAATGTTAGCCACACTTATGGCTAATGAATACGAACCAACAATAGAAGAACTTCAAATGCTAAAAGAGGAAGACAGATATCGATACAAATTATCGATAGAAGAACCACCGACATTAGAGTTAAAACCACTTCCAACCCATTTGGAATACGCTTATTTACATGGTGAATCTGAATTACCTGTAATAATATCGTCTTCTCTTATGGAAAATGAAAAATCTCAACTCATTTCTGTGTTAAAAGCTCATAAACCAGCTATTGCATGGAAGATTCATGATATTAAAGGCATAATTCCTTCGTATTGCACACATAAAATCCTTATGGAAGAAGGTCATAAAACCTATGTGCAACGCCAACGAAGACTAAATCCTAATATGCAAGATGTTGTTAAGAAAGAAATTATTAAACTGCTCGATGCAGGTTTAATTTATCCAATCTCTGATAGTCCATGGGTAAGCCCAGTTCAATGTGTACCTAAGAAGGGTGGCATGACTGTCATCACAAATGAAAAAAATGAACTTATTCCTACTAGGACTGTAACGGGATGGCGTGTTTGTATTGATTATAGAAAATTAAATGACGCCACCAGAAAAGATCACTTTCCCTTACCTTTCATTGATCAAATGTTGGAAAGATTAGCCTGGAATAGGTACTATTGTTTTTTTGACGGTTTCTCCGGATATTTTCAAATTCCAATAGCACCCGAGGACCAAGAGAAAACCACCTTCACGTGCCCTTATGGTACTTTTGCTTACAAACGCATGCCATTTGGACTTGGCAACGCCCCTTCAACCTTTCAAAGGTGCATGATGGCGATTTTTCACGACATGATAGAAGAATGCATGGAAGTTTTCATGGATGACTTTTCAGTCTTCGGTGATACTTTTGAATCATGTCTAGTTAATCTTGAACGCATGCTTATTAGATGCGAGCAATCAAATCTAGTACTTAATTGGGAGAAATGCCATTTCATGGTTAAAGAAGGCATCGTTCTTGGTCACAAAATTTTAAAGGAAGGAATTGAAGTGGATAGAGCTAAAGTAGATGTAATTGCTAAACTTCCACATCCCACCAATGTTAGAGGAGTTAGGAGTTTTCTAGGGCATGCCGGTTTTTACCGACGTTTCATAAAATATTTTTCTAAAATTCCCACTCCTATGAATAAACTCCTTGAAAAGGATGTTCCATTCATCTTTTCGAATGAATGCATCAAATCTTTTAATATTCTTAAAGAAAAACTCACTAATGCGCCGATCATGATAACTCCAAATTGGAATCTACCATTTGAACTCATGTGCGATGCAAGTGATTTTGAAATGGGAGCCGTTTTAGGACAAAGGATTGAAAAAAGATTTCAACCTATTTATTACGCTAGTAAGACGTTACAAGGAGCACAAACGAATTACACAACTACTGAAAAAGAACTCCTTGCTATTGTCTTTGCTTTTGACAAATTTCGTTCATATCTCGTTCTAGCTAAAACGGTGGTCTATACTGACCATTCTGCTCTTAGATACCTATTTTCAAAAAAAGATGCCAAACCAAGCTTAATCCGTTGGATCTTACTCTTACAAGAGTTCGATATTGAAATCCGAAGCAAAAAAGGGAGCAGAAAATCTCGCAGCTGATCATCTTTCTCGTCTTGAAAATCCCGAATTAGAAGTTCTAAATGAATCGGCCATACAAGATAACTTTCCTGATGAATATCTATTGAAGATAGATTATAGTGAAATTCCATGGTTTGCAGACTATGCAAACTACTTAGTATGTAGATTCCTTGAAAAAGGGTTATCGTACCAAAAACGAAAGAAATTCTTAAGTGATATAAAACACTATTTTTGGGAAGATCCACATTTGTTTAAAAGTTGTCCCGATAGAATAATACGTCGATGTGTATTCGGGGATGAAGCCAGTCAAATCTTAAACCATTGTCACACAGGACCAACAGGAGGGCGTTATGGGCCTCAACTCACAGCAAGAAAAGTCTACGGTGCTGGATTCTATTGGCCTACAATTTTCAAAGACGCACACCTTCTTTGTAAATCCTGTGATGCTTGTCAAAGGGCCGAAAAAATAAGTCAACGTGATGAAATGCCACAAAATGTCATTCAAGTATGTGAAGTATTTGACGTTTGGGGTATTGACTTTATGGGTCCATTTCCAAAATCTCATAATAATCTCTACATTCTCGTTGCCATTGATTATGTATCTAAATGGGCGGAAGCACAAGCTCTCCCAACTAACGATGCACGAGTTGTAGTCAACTTCTTAAAACGTCTTTTTTGCTAGGTTCGGAACACCGAAAGCTTTAATAAGTGATCGGGGTACTCATTTTTGTAACATCAACTTGAGAAAGTTCTTAAAAGATATGGAGTAACTCATAAAATCTCAACCGCTTATCATCCACAAACAAGTGGACAAGTTGAAAATACCAACCGAGCATTAAAACGTATTCTAGAGAAAAACCGCAAGATCAAATCCGAAGGAATGGTCCATAAAATTGGAGGATGCACTCTGGGCTTTTAGAACAACCTACAAAACTTCAATTGGAACCACACCTTTTAAACTCATTTACGGAAAAGCATGTCACCTTCCAGTAGAAATTGAACACAAAGCATTTTGGGCTTTAAAGACATGTAATCTTGATTTGCATGAAGCCAGACGTTTACGATTAAGTCAATTAAACGAATTAGAAGAATTAAGACATGAAGCATATGAAAATTCGTTAATCTATAAAGAAAGAACAAAGAAATGGCATGATAAAAGAATTAGAAGTTCAAAAGAATTTAAAGAAGGAGACAAAGTTCTTCTTTTCAATTCACGATTCAAGCTATTTCATGGAAAATTGAAATCAAGATGGTCTGGACCATTCATAGTTAAAAGAGTTTTCCCATATGGAACAATAGAGTTGATAAATTCAAATGGGATTGAATTTAAAGTTAATGGTCACAGAGTTAAACATTACATACATGGTCTAATGGAAGTTGACAATGAAGTTAATCACAATTTTGACACCACAGCTAACTAAGTGTGGGAAGGGTCGAATCTTTTAAGGGTAATATGTATTTCTGTTAGAGTTAGATTTTCTGTTTTCGTGTAGTTATTGAGAATGGAATCTGAATGGTCTTTCCCTAGCAGACCCTAAAGAACTAGTCTTCTCCCTCCATTCTGAGTTTTTATTTCTTTTAGGTTTTACGAGATGAAGAATTCCTTTGATCTGAACCATGGTCTACTACTACACGCTATGATTACTAAACGTAATAATAACACTTTCCCGAGTGAACTGGTATCATTCATAAGAGGAAAAATGGACGAAGTAAGGAAAGAACTCAGGAAAGATCATCATAAGACACATTTTGGTAAAGGAAAATCAAAATCCGCAACAAAAAGAAGAACACGACACCTTGAAAGATGTCATAAATGCGGAAAATGGTCACACGAAGGTAAATGTTCAAACAATCAAACATATTCAAATACCGAATTTGTTACTCTATGCAGAGAAGGACCGTTCATATGTTTAGAAGAAAAGTTATTGAAGAATCGAGGTTACGCTTACGTAGCTATGGAAAACCAAATCACACGACTCTCCTATGAGTCGGCTAAAGCAGGTCTCTGAGAATTCTTTCTCACAGGTAAGTATGTACAGTTTTATTTTTATTTTAATTGCTTTTAACCTTTTGATAATAAACGCTGAATCGTTCGCTATAAAGTATTAAATTGATATTCAATAAAATTAGGTATGCGAAACCGAAATTATTGATATCATACAAAAATTTATTACATCACTGCGAAATTTATCGTTTATCCTTAAGGTATAAATATCTTTAATCAATCAATCCAAAATATTTCAGAAATTCGTCAGGAGTAAAACTAGGTAAAATAGCCGAAATTACTTTACCCAAAAGAGGGGCGTATATTTTTGATAATATTTGATTGATTAAAGTGGGATAAAAGACCAAAAAGATTTTTAATTTTAATTTTTACCTTGTTTTTAAATTAATTATAAATTATTATTGTAAATTTTTAAAACCAATATATTTAAGTTTTTAAATATTTTAAAAATTAATATTTTCAATATAAGTTTGTAAAACTAATATATTTAAATATTAATAATATTTGTATGAAATTTTATTATGCATTTTAAATTTAAGTTTGGTGTGAATTTAAAAACAAAAATTTACTTTATTTCATTAAGTTAAAAATATGATTTCTAAAATTCGTCGTGAATTGAAGACTAGGTCGTTGAACCGAAATTGCTTTACCCAAGGGAGGGACGAGAAATTTTGTTATCATTATTTTTAATCTTATTTGAGTTAAAGTATGCCAAAAACATTAAAAAACCCAAAAATATTTTCTTTTAAAACAACACTTAAAAATGACAAACTTTAAAATTTTGTAGAGAGACGAACTAGGACAAAGATCCGAAACTCCCTCATTCTTAAAAGAAACAAATTTTTAAAATTAATTTAATTATTTGTTTTATTAGTCAAAGGTTGGGATTTGCAAGGGGAATCCATGCGATCGCATGGAGCCTAAATACTGGCCAGAAACAAAAGTCTACGAGCTGTTCTCTGTCCACACAAAACACACACATAAAACACGAACACATACACACACAAATCACTCTAAAATCATCATTTTTCAACCAAAATCAACGAAATTCGTCACAATAATTAGCTATAATCATGCCTTTCTTCATATGGGGAAGCAAAAAGGTAAAAATTTCACCCCTAAATTCTTAAATTTTTCAGTTTTAGTGTTCTTGAGCTAAATTTTACCTAATTTAATTTTATTAATTTATAGTGTAATTAGAGTTAAATTGTTAGTACATTATGCTTGTATAACCTAGATTGATGCTATTTAACATGATTTGAAACCAAAAACTTCAAAATTTTTAGAAATCTAGGGTTTATGTTCTTGAGCAATTTGGGGCTTTTTGATATAAACAGGTTATGGCCGATTTTTGTCATAAATTATTGCTAAATTAAGTAGTGTAACATGTTTAGGTAGCTAAATGATCCAAACTTTGATCCTAAACATGATTTTTGAGAATTAAAGTAGACTTTTTAATTCTAAAATTCATGAACTTGATTAATTTGATATAAATGCCATTTGAAACTTGTTTAATTGCTAGTAATGATTATTTTGACATGTTATTTGAGTTGAATGCTTGTGAACTTTGTAAACATTTTCATATAAGCTTATTTGAAAAAGTGTAGAATTGATAAAAATATGAAAATGAGTATAAGTTTAATATGGACTAAACATGTTATTGTAATTGTTTTAATTTGTTATTTTGCTAACACTAATGGATATTTGGATGCACAAATTTTGTGTTTAATGTGTTTTTCAGAGAAATACTGATACTGATGGTGCATCATCATCATCCAGACAACCTGAAAACGAACCACAGCCAGAAATGCAATATGAGCCACAATATGAACCAGAACCTGAACAGGAACAACAACAAGAACAACAATATCATAATGATCAACACATACCATATTATGATCCGGAAATAGAATATGTTAATGCCTATGTACAATTTCCGATTCATCCAATAATAGAACACCCAACGATTCATGAAGAGCTGTTGCATCCCAATTTGAGATTTGATCGAAGCTGGAGAGCTTACCCGACGTACCAAAGTAACAAATTTAAACTGGTAATGAAAAATTTAGAAGTACCGAGGGTAATCGATTGGGAGCCTTTGGAAAGGGTCCAACTAGCTAACTCAGTTAGGCAGCATCTGATCCAAAGGTATGGGAACTCTTCTTTTCCCGATTGGGAATGTTTATTCACCATTCATAGGCCTGTATATAAGGAATGGTGTGTTGAGCTTATGAGTACTATATCACTTGATACGGATGTAGTTAGGTTAGACGATAGGAATTTTCTTAGATTTTTACTTGGCCGTAGGATGTACAGAATGTCCATGCTGGACATGGCCAGGGCTTTACAGATTTACACTCCCGCTAAATTACTACTACCTGATTGTACAAATTTGATTTATCATGGTGAAAGGGTAGATAGAAATTTTGACGCTGACGCCGTCTGGAGGCGTATGTCAAATTATAATGTTTTTACGCGGGGAGGAAGACACTCCTATTTAGATATTAACAAAGCAGAGCTTCGTATTATACATAGATTTTTGGCTAATTCGATTACACAAAGAGGTAACAACAAGGAGAAAATGACCTTACACGATTTATTTTACCTTAAGTGTATTCGAAACACTAGAAGCTTTGTTAATATTCCCTACTGTGTTGGTTTTTATCTGTCTAAAATGGTGGAAGGAATACAGGACGGGGGAATAATAGGAGGAGGTATTTTTGTTACTCTCATTGGAGAGTATTTGTGTGTAGATAGGGATCAAGGGGGTCCACTGATGGTGTGTAGGGAACATGATGAGACTTTAGGATTGCGGGTCTATCAAGGTGCAAAGGTATTAAAGAGCAGACGCAATCGGGCAGTACCATATCAGGGCCCTCATCCACAGGTAGAGAGAGGTTCATATGAGGAAATGGAGGAAGCAGATGACATTAGGGATGTCATCAGGGAGGTTGTTACTGACGTTTACCAGCGTATAAATGAGGTAGAAATGACAAACGAGGCTAGACATCGTCAGTACGAGCAGTTGCACGCCGATTCCAGGCAACGACAGCATGATAGATGGCACTATCATCAGCATTAGATCATGAGCCAGCTATCACCTCAGGTACCAAATAACTACGTACCGACCCGACCTTCTTACTATCCGCCACACCAGCATGATATACGACCACCATTTACTCTCTACGACCCCAACCAAGCCTATCAGCACACCTATAACCAACCGTGGAACCCGACCGACGACATGAACTGGAACTCCTATCCAGATTGATACAGTTTCCGTTGGTGATTTTTATATTTTATTATTTTTATTTACTTATGTTTAAAACATATAATATTGTGATACTTTTATGTAATTTTTAACATTTTTTATTTATTTTGTTACTAATATTTCGTATTTATAATTTGAAAGTGGGATGTTAAGTCCCATTTCAAATTACCATGCATGTTATTATTTGTATGTATGTATATTGTCAATTGTAGACAACATGGTAAAACAGCGAACTTTCAAAGACTGGCATTAAGTTCAGCAAAAACTACTAATTTTGACGACAAAACGAAAAATAAACGTGATGTAAAAACAAGACGGAATAAACAAATGATGTGCACCATTTATCATTCAACAAACAAACGCCAATATGTTTGAAAACTTTGGTAAAATTTAATCATTTTCTACGCTAATCACCCTCAATAATTTAAATTGTACTGATTTCTTGCAAATGAGGGCATTGCAAGATCTTAAGTGTGGGAAGGGGTTAAATTCTTTCGAATTTTTAAAATTTTAAATTTAAACACTTAGTTACCATTAAAAATACTAGTAACGCAGTAGTTGAATTAGAATCTAGTGCTCTCTGATAATAAAGAACATCCCTAGTCTTATATACTGACTACCCAATTCTAGTAAAATTTTTTAAAATTTTCAACTAAATGAACTCAAAATTATGTTTATACATATTTATGAACGATAAAATTAGGTGTTTACACCGAAATTATTGTTACCTCGGAAAGGACATAAATTGAGAAACAACTCAAAACGCTTGAATTCATTTAAAATGAAATAGAGGAAAATAAAAAGGCAAATAAAGGAAAATAAAAGCCAAGTGTGGGAAAAATTTACCAAGTTATTTAGAACATATATCACATATTTTTGTACAAATAATTGAAGATACTTTTGTTTTGGACAATATTAATCAGTTTTACCCAGTTTATTGTAATATAAATGAAATTTAAAAGGAAGTAAAGTCTTTCGAGAGAAAATACACGCGCTTCTTGATTTAGGTCAGGAAGTTGTCATCCAGACCGGTTGTAGAGTCTACGAAAAACCTTGAAAAGTTTTCTTGAAAATCAGCTGGAAATCCACGGACCTCAGCATCAAACAGGGTCGCCATGTGGTCAGACTTATCCTAACCATGAGAGGATCTGTCTCGTACAATGAGGGGCACCATGCAAATTAGCTTATAAGACTAATAAATCAGATCCCCAGAAAGGATAATCTCCTTAAAGATCAAAAATCAGCTTTTAAGACTGATATTACTCAATCCTTGAGATTGGCCTTAAAGATTGAGAATTCAAACTCATGGAATTCGATGATATCTAAACTCGAGCTTGAATGAGAAAATATTTTGATCAAAATTACAAACCGATTTGTTTTCTACTGAAACCCTATTTTCAATGCGTTCATTACCATTGAACGTAAAATCCTAAGAATTCACCGGAATTCATAAGGTCACCTGAACCAAAATCGGGTGTCAACCGTAAGAATGGTGGTTGCATAACATGGTCGAAGACAGGACCTTGTGCCAGACCGAAAAAACTATAGGGTGATCTTTACTATAGTAATTGCATCCGACACGATATAGACCAGAATTATCAACATGTCACGGGACATTGCCTTAACAGTTGCTTGTTCAACGCTTCCTTTACAACCAGACGGTGGTTTACCGAAAGGTAATATATGGAGCAAGTATACTGGACGTGTTGCTTTCCTAATACAAGGTTAGCAAGTGGGTGACACAAAACCATAAGTTTTGAGCTAAAATTTTCAAATCTGAAACCCACAAAACCCACAAACAATTTGCAAACACCGGTGAAGGGTTATTCCGGAAAACTTATCTAGGGTAAAAGCTAGATTGAATTTTCAAGAGATCAAATGTTTTCATAAAGATCCAATTTCCTAAAGGATCTAAATTTTTATAGTCATGTGGGACTGTAAACCACATTGTTACTATCATTGTCCATACCACCGTATTAAAATCACTGATGTACAAAGTGTGAAGAATAAAGAAGTGATTCTAGTATTTTTATTTCAAGACTATATTGCTTGAGAATAAGCAACGTTCAAGTGTGGGAATATTTGATAATGCTAAAAATAAACACATATTTCATAGCATTATCCTTTAAGAAAGACAAGCTTTTGGTTGTAATTGTTCTATTTACAAGTGATATTCATTTAAATAATAAAAGGTGAAGACAAAAGACAGATTCGACGATTTGAAGACGCAAAGGTCCAAAATGCTAAAAAGTACAAGATACAATTCAAGTGGTTCAATTTATTGATGAGAAACGTCTAAAAATTACAAGAGTACGAGCCGCAAAACGCAAAGTACAAGATATTAAATTGTACGCAAGGACGTTCGAAAATCCGAAACCGGGACATGAACCAACTATCAATGCGCAACGCAACGGACCTAAAATTATAAGTCAACAGAGTACAAGGATATAATATAATATATAATTAATTATATAAAATTATATATATTATATTATATATTAAATAAATACGCGCAGCCCACGTTTTGGAATCATTGTGAGCTGGAAAAGCAGGCCTTGCGATCGCATGGCCAGGAAGGATTAAAACCATGCGATCGCATGGCAGCCTATAGCAGGCCAAGTCCTATAAAAAGCAACGAATTCAGCCGATTTAATTACTCCTTTATCAATCTCTCTCTCACAATATATATATATATATATATATATATATATATATATATATATATATATATATATATATATATATATATATATATATATATAATTTTAATTTTAATTTAAGATTAATAATAATAAGGTTATGGTAGCAAATGTTGTAAGTTTGTAAGTCAAAATTATGTCCGTGTAACACTACGCTATTAATACTCATTGTAAGTTATGTTCAACCTTTTTAAATTAATGTCTCGTAGCTAAGTTATTATTATGCTTATTTAAATCGAAGTAATCGTGATGTTGGGCTAAATATTAAAGACGGGGTAATTGGGTTTTGGACCATAATTGGGGTTTGGACAAAAGAACGACACTTGTGGAAATTAGACTGTGGGCTATTAATGGGCTTTATATTAACTAAACGATACCTCGTTAATTTAATATAAAGATTACAATTTGATGTATCTATATATAACCACATACGCTTAATGATAAGGCTAAAAAGGAACATATATTTCATAGCAAAATCCCCCAAGAAAGACAAGATTTTAGTTGCAATTGTTCCATTTTCGAGTAATATTCGTTTATTTTAAATAAGTGCGAAGACAAAAGGCGAAAATGAAGATTTGAAGACGCAAAGGTCCAAAAAGCTCAAAAGTACAAGATACAATCAAAAAGGTTCAAATTATTGATGAAGAACGTCTAAAAATGACAAGAGTACAAGTTACAAAACGCAAAGTACAAGATATTAAATTATACGCAAGGACGTTCGAAAATCCGGAACCAGGACATGAACCAACTCTCAACGCTCGACGCAACGGTGTAAAAATTACGAGTCAACTATGCACAAGAATAAAATATAATATTTAAATAATTCATAATAAGAATAATATTAAATAATAAAAAGTTGTTAATTGAGCATAGTTCAGGGGTCGTAAATGAAAATTCAATTTCTATATAACGATCTATGTAATGATGAATTGAGGGAACTTCTCCGAGATTTTTTTTCTCGATTTTTTTTTTTCTTCTATCTTTTTTCTTATTTTTCTATCTATCAATATCTATATCTCTATCATAATGTTAACTTAATAAGATATAACAATAATCTTAATTTTAATTTTAAATTATGATAATAATAAGATTTATGATAGAGATCGTTTGAGTGTGTAAGTCGAAATTCTGTCCGTGTAACGCTACGCTATTTTTAATCATTGTAAGTTATGTTCAACCTTTTTACATTAATGTCTCGTAGCTAAGTTATTATTATGCTTATTTAAAACGAAGTAATCATGATGTTGGGCTAATTACTAAAATTGGGTAATTGGGCTTTGTACCATAATTAAGGTTTGGGCAAAAGACCGACACTTGTGGAAATTGAACTATTGACTATTAATAGATGGGGGGTATTGTCTAATTGAGTGACAACTCATTGGAGTCTGTCGAACCTATCTTCAAATTAATTAACCTAATAATTAATAATGATTATGGTTGTCCTATTTAGTGATGTTCATATGGAATCTGTTATAATCATTTAATTAATCAATTGGGTTGGGTAATTGATTATTCATTCTGATCAAGTGGATGAATTAATATTCATAAACTAATTAAAACAGGGGTGGATTACATACAGTGATAACTGGTGTAATTGTTGACAGAAGTGATAACTGCGTCACAGTTTAAATCCTTAATCAGTTGGAATATTTGACTTCGGGTATAAGGGTAATTTGACGAGGATACTCGCACTTTATATTTATGACCGATGGACTATTATGGACAAAAACCAGATAGATGTATCAAATAAACCAGGACAAAGGACAATTAACCCATGGTAATAAATTAAAATCAACACGTCAAACATCATGATTACGGAAGTTTAAATAAGCATAATTCTTTTATTATATTTCTCATCGTATCTTTATTTACTGTCATTTTATTACTCGCAATTTTATTTTCTGTCATTTTATTTATCGCAATTTATTTTACGCACTTTAATTTTTGTCATTTATTTTTACGCTTAAAATCGACAAACCGGTCATTAAACGGTAAAACCCCCATTTTATAATAATACTACTACTTATTTATATATATATTTTTACAAATAAACTTAATAATATAGCGTTAACTTCACCAGCTCCCTGTGGAACGAACCGGACTTACTAAAAACTACACTACTCTACGATTAGGTACACTGCCTATAGTGTTGTAGCAAGGTTTAGGTATATCCCATCCGTAAATTAATAAAACTTGTGTCATATTTTGTAGTATTTTGTATTAAAAATAATACTATTTCGTACCCTCACGCTACATCATCAAGTTTTTGGCGCCGCTGCCGGGGAGCACTAAAACGCTATATTTTTAATTTATATTTGCAAAAATATAAAAAAAAAAAAAAATATAAAATCCTTGTACGAATAAATACGACGAAAAAATCGTTACACATCAAGTTAAAAATTGCGAGTCTGATTGGTGATGTAGCAATTATTAATTAATAGTATTACGTAAATTTTAAAAAAAAAGTCGTATTTATTAAATACTTCAGGGGTATATTATGTAACTTATAATTAATAATTGCTATCATGTCGCTTTCATGTGAATAGTAAATTAATTAATTTATTTTCATTTACTATTCATGAATAGTAAATGAATTAAAAAAAAAAAAAAAAGTTTTAAGAAAAAATTATAATTATAAAAAAATTATTAATTTGTAAAAAAAAAAAAATCGTTTTTTAAAAAAAAAAAAAAAAAAAAAAAAAAAATCGTTTTTTTTAAAAAAAAAAAAATCGTTTTTTTTTAAAAAAAAAAAAAAAAAAAAAAAAAAATTGTAAAAAAAAAAAAAAATCGTTTTTTTTTAAAAAAATTTAAAAAAAAAAACGAAAAAAAAAAAAAAAAAAAAAAAAAAAAACGTAAAAAAAAAAAAAAAAAAACGTAAAAAAAAAAAAACAAAAACGTAAAAAAAAAAAAAAAAAAAAAAAAAAAAAATTTATTAAAAAAAAAATATATATATTTTTAAAATTTTGTCTATAAAAAAAATGTTTTTTTTTAGTTTTATTACCTTTAGATTTTTAGACTATAGTCGCAACTTTTAGTATTAAGTTTAGTTTTGCCATAGTTATTTTTACTTCTAGAATTTTTAGGCTTTGCCGTAAAATCCCTTAAGTGCTTATTCCTTAGACTAAGTTTTAGGTGCTTTAGAATTTTACGACGCCGTATTTCGCACTACTTTCTTATTTTTATTTTTCGACGCCTATTTTTCGACCTTTTATTTTTCGACATTTTTCGACGCGCAATCTATTTCTTTCTTATTTCTCGCCATTCTAGTTTTTAGGACTTAGAATTTTTTTCTACTTCTTCTCTAAATTTCTTAAAATTACGAAAATTTATTTTAAGTGGTTAAATTGATAGACATCAAAATTTTCTGGTTCGTAGTAATAGTTGGATTTGTACGTGGACCGGGTTATTGGAGCCAAACAGTCCTCAATTATATTGAGACCAAACGAATCCTGCCCCTCTGCTGCATCTTTTGGCTATTCGAAACGTGGGCAAAATCAGAAAAGTCTATTAATTGGATAACTTATTATAATTTTTCTTTCCTTTTTAAAAACTAATAGGATATTCAGTGAATGCACCGAGCAAAACGTTCACCACCTTTCATACGTTCACCACCTGTAACTCGATCAAGACATCTAGCAAATATTGTCGCCGTTGATTTTTCTTTAGAATCGTCATCTAGTCGAACAAGAACTCCAACTCAAATTTCCGATAATCCATCTTTTGAACCCGACTTCACAATTAAGAACCCGGAGCATATTCAAGGACAATTCCAAGATCCTGAACCACTAATTATTCCTCCTGAACCACAAACCGTTAAATCAGAGTCCTCTAGTGATTCGTATTCAACAAATCCAATCATGGAAAATCTAGAACCTCTAAGTATGGAAGAACGAATGAGAGCTAAGCGCACTGGCCAAGGTCACGCCATTATTAAACCAGAAGTTAATGCTCCAGATTATGAAATTAAAGGACAAATTCTACACATGGTAACTAATCAGTGCCAATATAGTGGTACGCCGAATGAAGACCCAAACGAACATCTTCGTACGTTTAATAGGATCTGTACACTATTCAAAATCCGAGAAGTGGAAGACGAACAAATCTATCTCATGTTATTTCCCTGGACTTTAAAGGGAGAAGCCAAAGATTGGTTAGAATCGTTACCTGAAGGGGCGATTGACACATGGGATGTTTTAGTTGAAAAATTTCTTAAACGATTCTTTCCGGCATCCAAAGCCGTGAGACTTCAAGGAGAAATTGTTACGTTCGCGCAAAATCCAAATGAAACATTATATGAGGCGTGGACAAGATTCGGAAGGATGTTGAGAGGATGTCCTCAACACGGATTAGATACTTTTCAAATAGTACAAATCTTCTATAAAGGCGTAGACATCGCCACACGAAAAGACATCGACATAACCGCTGGTGGATCCATTATGAAGAAAACCGCAACTGAAGCTTACAAAATTATTGATAACACAGCCTCCCACTCGCATGAGTGGCACCAAGAAAAAGATATCTTTCGATCATCTAAAGCGGCTAGAGCCGATTCTAGCCCTGACTTTGATTCCGTTTCCGCAAAAATAGATGCTTTCGAAAGACGAATGGAAAAGATGAATAAAGATATTCACGCAATACGAATCAGTTGTGAGCAATGCGGTGGACCACACTTATTGAAAGATTGTCACATTGAACCAACGATGGAACAACGAGAGAATGTTTCCTATATGAACCAAAGGCCGGGAAATAATTATCAAAATAATTATCAACCGCCAAGGCTAAACTTAAATCGAAATCAAAACATTCTTTACAATCCAAAAGAACCCGAAAATAACTGGTATAACCAACAAGGTCCGAATAACCAACCAACTCAAAACAACACTTTCAATCAACAAAGACCTAGCTTGTATAAACCACCACAACAACCCGAAGAGAAAAAGCCAAATCTAGAAGAAATGATGGCAAAGCTGATTGAATCTCAAACACAATTCATTACATCTCAAACCCAAACGAACGAGAGGTTTGATCAGTCATTAAGAACTCAACAAGCTTCCATTTTGAATCTAGAAAAACACGTAGGTACTCTTGCTAGCATGATGAGTGAGAGGGAACAAGGAAAGCTACCGAGTAATACTGAAGTAAATCCTCGAAATGAGAATGTTAATATGGTGTCAACGAATTCTGAAAAACCAGCATCAGAAGATGGGAAGGTTTTAGATGAGAGTAACAATGAAGAAGTTACACCACCACCACCCGAGTATGTAAAGCCAGTGGTGGCACCATACAAACCACCCATCCCGTTTCCAAGAAAAGGAGTTGAGTATGAGCAAGTGATAGGTAATAAAGATTGTGATACCTCTGGAAAGAAGAAGAAGAAAAAGAATAAGAAAGTGCAAGAAACAAAAGCCGTAAATATAAACCCGGTGAAGACAGTTCCACCAAAACCTCCACCTAGGGTAGGTGATCCGGGTGAATTTATTGTTCCTTGTCTACTTAGTGATTGTGTCATGTATGATGCACTAGCAGATTTAGGTGCGAGTGTGAGTGTTATGCCTCTTTCCTTATATAAGAGATTAGGTGTAGGTGAGTTAAGTCCAACGGATATGAGTGTTCGACTCTTTGATCAAACCATTAAGCACCCAGTTGGAATTGCTGACAATCTACCCGTTCAAGTAGGCAATTTAACCTTTCTAGTCGAATTTATTGTCATTGACATAGAAGAGGACCCAAACGTTCCTCTAATTTTAGGTCGACCATTCTTTGCGTCCACCGGGGCGTTATTTGATGTAGGAAATGGAAGAATGACACTTAAAAGTGGTAACAAATCAATCACCTTTATGATTCGAAAGTCTAAATCTCCACCAACCAAAACCGTTGAACCAATAAAAACGATTGGTAAGAACCATGTTGTTTTACCAACTCCAACGGTAGTGCTTAATAATAATAAAACGCCTAAGTGTGGGGAAAATGAAGTAACACCTAATGACGACCCAATAACAAATAACCCCGTTGTTGATACGAAATTAAATGATCCCGTTATTAACAGTTCAATGAAGAAACTTTATAAACGGGCTATTGATGCTAGAAGTAAGGGGAACTTTAAGTTATGTAACCGGTTAGTATCCAATCTGTCGCCTAAAGAAAAGGCGAAGCTAGTTGAATTATGGGATATTACGGAAGAAGTCGGGCACTGGCTTAAAGAAAAAGTCACAGATATGCAAGTTGATTATGGACCAAGAGAAATTGACGATGAAGTTAATCACAATTTTGACACCACAGCTACCTAAGTGTGGGGAGATTCAAGTGTTCTAAAAAGAAAATGATGTCTAGAGTTAGTTGTTCTGTTCTCGTGTAGTTCCGAGAATGGAATCCGATTGGTCTTTTCCGCTAGCAGACACTAAAGAACTAGTTTTCTCCCTCCATTCTGATTTTTTTTGTTTTATAGGTTTTATATGAAATTAATATGCTTTTCAAATTTAAGTTTTTGTGTGATTTTAAAAAAAAAAATTTACTTTATTTCATTAAGTTTAAAAAAAATTGATTTCTAAAATTCGTCGTGAGTTGAAGACTAGGTCGTTGAGCCGAAATTGCTTTACCCGAGGGCGGGACGACAAATTTTGTTATCATTATTTTTAATTTTATTGATTTAAAGTATGCAAAAAAAAAAAAAAATATTAAATATTATAAATTTTTGAAAGTAGGGTAATATACCAAACTTCAAAAATATGTATATGTATGTTTGTATTTTATGTTATGTACAAAATAGGGTAAAACAGCGCACTTTCAAAGAATGTCATTAAGTTCAGCAAAAGCTTCTAATTTTGACGACAAGACGCAAAATATCAAATGTGATATAAAACAACATGTTTGCAAACTCGGTATTTCCAATAACTTTTCTACACTAATCACCCTCATGAATTTATAATTAGAGTCTGATTTCATACAAATGAGGGCATTGCATGATCTTAAGTGTGGGGAAGGGTTATAAATTCTCTCGGGTTTATACTTGGTTTATTTGCCAAATTTTGTGAAAATTTGAAAAATTTTCAATTAAATGAACTCAAAATCATGTTTATACATATTTATGAACGATGAAAACTAGGTGTTAATACCGAAATTATCGTTACCTCGAAAAGGACATAAATTGAGAAACAACTTAAAACGCTTGAATTCATTTAAATTAGAATAAAGGAGAATAAAAAGGCAAAGAAAGAAACTAAGTGTGGGGAGAATGTACCAAGTTATTCAATTAAAAACTATCTATCACATATTTTTGTACAAACAATTGAAAATACTTTTGTTTTGAACGATAATCAACTGTTTTATCCGATGAAAGAAAAGAAGAGATGGATCTACACGATGAATCAATTCCATCATTTGAAGGAAGTAAAGTCTTCCGAAAAAGACACGCGCTTCTTGATTTAGGTCATGAAGTTGTCGTCCAGACCAGCTGTAGGTTGACGAAAAATCTAGAAAAGTCATCTCTAAAATCAGCAGGAAATCCACGGACCTCAGCATCAAACAGGGTCGCCAAGTGGTCAGATTTATCCTAACCATGAGAAGGATTTATCTCGTACAATGGGGAGGCACCGTGCAAATTAGCTTGATAAGACTAATGAATCAGATCCCCAGAAAAGGATAATCTCCTTAAAGATTAAAAATCAGCTTTTAAGACTGATAATACTCAATCCTAGAGATTGACCTTAAAGATTGAGAATTCAAACTCATGGAATTCGATGATATCTAAACTCGAGCATGAACGAGAAAATATTTTGATCAAAAATACAAACCGATTTGTTTTCTGAAAACCCATTTTCAATGCGTTCATTACCATTGAACGTAAAATCCTAGGAATTCACCTGGAATTCATTAGGTCACCTGAACTAAATCGGGTGTCAACCGTAAGAACGGTGGTTGCATAGCATGGTCGGAGACAGGACCTTGTGCCAGACCGAAAAATCAAAGGATGATCTTTACTATTGCTCCTACCAAGGATAGTACTAGCATCCGACACGTTAAAAAGACCATAAACAAATGCATGTCATTAGACATTGCCTTAACAGTTTCTTGTTCATCGCTTTCCTTTACAACCGGACGGTAGTTTACCGAAAGGTAATATACGGAACAAGTAAACTGGATGTGTGCTTTCCGATACCGGGATATCAGTGGATTACACGAACCTAAATGTTTTTAGCCAAAATATTGATCCACAAATATATTTTGCAACACCGATGGTGGGTCAAATCAGAAAACTTGTCTAGGGTAAAATCTAGCTTGAATTTTCAAAAGATTAAATGTTTTCATAAAGATCCAATTTCCCTAAAGGATCTACATTTTTATAGTCATGTGGGACTGTAAACCGCCTTTCAAATGTGCACTTTGCTTTGGAAACCGAAAGTAAATCGGCTATTTGATTGCAAGTGTCGTTGACCTAAACCCAAGGCAACTGTGGATGACACACCCAGCTTTAACCATATCGTTACTATCATTGTTTATACCGCTATATCAAAATCACTGATGTACAAAGTGTGAAGAATAAAGAAGTGATTCGTGTGATGTATTATATTATTTCAAGACTGTATTGCTTGAGGACAAGCAACGCTCAAGTGTGGGGATATTGATAAGGCTAAAAAGGAACATATATTTCATAGCAAAATCCCCCAAGAAAGACAAGATTTTAGTTGCAATTGTTCCATTTTCGAGTAATATTCGTTTATTTTAAATAAGTGCGAAGACAAAAGGCGAAAATGAAGATTTGAAGACGCAAAGGTCCAAAAAGCTCAAAAGTACAAGATACAATCAAAAAGGTTCAAATTATTGATGAAGAACGTCTAAAAATGACAAGAGTACAAGTTACAAAACGCAAAGTACAAGATATTAAATTATACGCAAGGACGTTCGAAAATCCGGAACCAGGACATGAACCAACTCTCAACGCTCGACGCAACGGTGTAAAAATTACGAGTCAACTATGCACAAGAATAAAATATAATATTTAAATAATTCATAATAAGAATAATATTAAATAATAAAAAGTTGTTAATTGAGCATAGTTCAGGGGTCGTAAATGAAAATTCAATTTCTATATAACGATCTATGTAATGATGAATTGAGGGAACTTCTCCGAGATTTTTTTTCTCGATTTTTTTTTTTCTTCTATCTTTTTTCTTATTTTTCTATCTATCAATATCTATATCTCTATCATAATGTTAACTTAATAAGATATAACAATAATCTTAATTTTAATTTTAAATTATGATAATAATAAGATTTATGATAGAGATCGTTTGAGTGTGTAAGTCGAAATTCTGTCCGTGTAACGCTACGCTATTTTTAATCATTGTAAGTTATGTTCAACCTTTTTACATTAATGTCTCGTAGCTAAGTTATTATTATGCTTATTTAAAACGAAGTAATCATGATGTTGGGCTAATTACTAAAATTGGGTAATTGGGCTTTGTACCATAATTAAGGTTTGGGCAAAAGACCGACACTTGTGGAAATTGAACTATTGACTATTAATAGATGGGGGGTATTGTCTAATTGAGTGACAACTCATTGGAGTCTGTCGAACCTATCTTCAAATTAATTAACCTAATAATTAATAATGATTATGGTTGTCCTATTTAGTGATGTTCATATGGAATCTGTTATAATCATTTAATTAATCAATTGGGTTGGGTAATTGATTATTCATTCTGATCAAGTGGATGAATTAATATTCATAAACTAATTAAAACAGGGGTGGATTACATACAGTGATAACTGGTGTAATTGTTGACAGAAGTGATAACTGCGTCACAGTTTAAATCCTTAATCAGTTGGAATATTTGACTTCGGGTATAAGGGTAATTTGACGAGGATACTCGCACTTTATATTTATGACCGATGGACTATTATGGACAAAAACCAGATAGATGTATCAAATAAACCAGGACAAAGGACAATTAACCCATGGTAATAAATTAAAATCAACACGTCAAACATCATGATTACGGAAGTTTAAATAAGCATAATTCTTTTATTATATTTCTCATCGTATCTTTATTTACTGTCATTTTATTACTCGCAATTTTATTTTCTGTCATTTTATTTATCGCAATTTATTTTACGCACTTTAATTTTTGTCATTTATTTTTACGCTTAAAATCGACAAACCGGTCATTAAACGGTAAAACCCCCATTTTATAATAATACTACTACTTATTTATATATATATTTTTACAAATAAACTTAATAATATAGCGTTAACTTCACCAGCTCCCTGTGGAACGAACCGGACTTACTAAAAACTACACTACTCTACGATTAGGTACACTGCCTATAGTGTTGTAGCAAGGTTTAGGTATATCCCATCCGTAAATTAATAAAACTTGTGTCATATTTTGTAGTATTTTGTATTAAAAATAATACTATTTCGTACCCTCACGCTACATCATCACTTAATCGGGTACGGTGGGCGGAATATCTATAAATATGAATTATCGTTCATTTTACCGGACACGAGGATAGATTAATAGTTAATGGACTCATTTAAACAGGGGTGTATTACATTCAAGGGTAATTGGTGTAATTGTTAACAAAGTAGTAAACCTTGGATTACACGCGGTCGATAACCTGATGTATTCATTAAACAAAGTATTAAGACCTTGTTACAGTCCGAATCCCCAATTAGTTGGAATATTTGACTTCGGGTATAAGGATAATTTGACGAAGACTCTCGCACTTTATATTTATGACTGATGAACTATTATGGAAAAAACTGTATGGACATATCGAATAATCCAGGATAAAGGAAAATTAACCCATGGTAATAAACTAAAATCAACACGTCGAACATCATGATTACGGAAGTTTAAATAAGCATAATTCCTTTATTTTTTATCTTATAGTACTTTTAATTATCGTACTTTTTAATTATCGCAATTTTATTTATCGCACTTTTAATTATCGCAATTTTATTTATCGTCATTTACTTTACGCTGTAAATTAATTTATTTGCATATTTAATATTTTACATTAGGTTTTAATTGTGACTAAAGACATAAAATCGACAAACCGGTCATTAAACGGTAAAACCCCCCCTTTTTATAATAATAATACTACTACTTATATATATATATATATATATATATATATATATATATATATATATATATATATATATATATATATATATATATATATATATATATATATATATATATATATATATATATTTATTTATAAAAATATAGTTTTAAAAATATAGCGTTAAACTTGGCTAGCTCCCTGCGGAACGAACCGGACTTACTAAAAACTACACTACTGTACGATTATGTACACTGCCTATAGTGTTGTAGCAAGGTTTAGGTATATCCACTCTATAAATAAATAAATAACTTGTGTAAAATTGTATCGTATTTAATAGTATTTCGCAATAAAAATATAACTATTTCGTATACGCTGCTGCACACATCAAATGTATATTTAAAATGTGTTCATTAAATATATATGTTTTCAAATTAGTTTTGTACACGATAGTAACACTCGCTTAGTGATGCGATTGATATTTAAAAAGTTAGTACATAAATGAATTGTATCTATCTAAGTTCTCAAATGAAAACGTTTCAGGTTATAACATTTTTCTAAACGAACTTAAAACGAACTTTGAGATATAATTAGTTTCGAAAAACTAAATATTATATAGATATTTCTAATATATATATATATATATATATATATATATATATATATATATATATATATATATATATATATATATATTTCCAAATGAATATATATATATATATATATATATATATATATATATATATATATATATATATATATATATATATATATATACAAAGTGATATCAACTTGGTCATAAAAAAGTTTGATTTAAGATAATATATTTTGTTAAACAACGAGACAGTAATTTAAAAAGGCAAATGACCACAACACTCAATTATATAAGTTACATTTTTTCATAAAATAAATTTATCAATGATTAAGTCTAAACTTTGATAAAAGTACACGTCGCGAAATGTAATGTATCAGTTTTCTAAACGTACGAAGATGCGTTCGAGAAACCAGAAGCAAGACATAAGTCGAGTGACAACGTACGAGTCATTGGAACTAATTTTACAAGTTTACTATGCACGTAAATATAATATAATATATAATTAATTATATAGATTAAATAATTATTTATAATTAATAATAATTAATTGAGTGTCGGCAAGAAACTCGATGGATACCAGCTGCCATATGGCTTCAAGCGACCGCATGAATTGTTACCACAAACCCCATGCGATCGCATGGGGTGTGGTTGTCTAAAAGATGTATAAAGCTCGCGTTTTTGGTTCAGCCGAATGCATTTAATTTCTTTCTTAATCTCTTACATTCTCTTCACTTCTATATTTATATTTAATAAAATTATTATTATTATTATTAAGAATAATATTATTATTAATATTAGTAGTAGTATTAATATTATTAGTATTTCACATAAAATACTACGACGGAGTGCTGCTCGAGTGATCTAAAACGGGTTTTCAAAACTGGTTCTCGAGTAGGATAGGGCTAAGGAAATTATGGGTTATAGCTATGGAGGTGATGGGTAATGTTCAGGGGTATGCTCGTGAGGTCAATCTAGTGTTTATCATCTTCGTTGCATCTACGTACCTTTCCTGCAATATTGAATCTCAATATTGATATGTGAGCACTCATAACTTAACTTTTATATATTATTAGTGTATCCCTGACTAGTGCTCGAGTAAATATGATTATGCATGCATGTATGTTTAATTTGGTCGTTAGATAGTTTTGATGAATCATAATTTTGATACATATGCTACTGAGATAAGGTATAGGATATGCATGTCGTTGGAAAGCTGACAAAAAATCAATAACTTTTCATTTAGATATCGAATGGTTTCGATGAACGGATTTGAAGTTATAGTCAACTGAATTTTAGTATCATTATTAAAATGATTATTATTACTATCGTCGTTATTATCGTCGTTATTATTATTATCTAGTAATTGTTATTAATAATATTATTATTATTATTATTATTATTATTATCATTAATATTATCATTATTAATATAAATATAATTATTAAAAATTGTTATTGTCATTACTATTATTATTGTTATTATCATTAAAAATTATTATTAATATTATCATTATTGTTATAATTATTAGTATTATCATTAATATCATTATAATACTTATTAGTATCATTATTATTAAAACTAATATTTGTATCATCTAATTATTATGATTATTATTATTATTATCATTATTATGAATGCGATATAAAAGAGTACTAAAAGCTATTAAATGAATCGATTAGGAAATAATGAGTATAAGTGTCATGATGAAATAAAAATATTGAAAGTTATTGATTTAGATAAAAAAAAATATCATTTTCATTATTTTTTATCACTAATATTATTATTAAAAGTATTATTAATATTAAAACTATCATTTTTACTAAAATTATTATTTTTAATAGAAATATCATTGTTATTATAAAATATCATTATTACTATCATTTTAGTATTCTTATTTTCATTTTATCATAATAACATTTTTAGTAAATATAAATATTGTTATTTTTATTAGGAGAATAATAATTATTATTATTACAAAATAATACAACTTTTACTTATTATTGTTATTATCAATATTATTTTATCAAATAAATATGTGATACAAAGATATTTTTACCACACGTAATATAATTACATTAAAGTTACATACCACTATATTTTTATGATATTAAGTGAACTTTATAAATTTTATTATTTAAAATATATAAAAAGTATATTTTTATCATATATAAATTTTAAATATAAATTTTTATTAACAAATGACTTTTATTATTTACTTTAATAAAATCTGATAAATATATTTAGACATATAAAACGACTATATTTAAGTTATATAATAACCACGTATAATTTTGGAAATCATTTTTAGTCAAATTGACTTTTGTTGACTTTTGCATAGTAATCTCGAGCATTAGGATTGTGATACACTATGACCTGACCTAAAATTGTTAGACAGATATTGATCATTATATATATATATATATATATATATATATATATATATATATATATATATATATATATATATATATATAATATTGCAAAAGCATTTAAAAAGAGAGCAAATGAAACTCACAAAACTGTATTTCGTAGCAATAATGCATAGGACGGCACTTGAACAAGTGCAAGGTTGGCCTCGGATTCATGAACCTATATTAAGTGTATATATATATATATATATATATATATATATATATATATATATATATATATATATATATATATATATATATATATATATATATACTTAATATAGGTTCATGAATCCGAGGCCAACATTGCACTTGTTCAAGTGCCATCCTATGCATTATTGCTACGAAATACAGTTTTGTGAATTTCATCTGCTCTCTTTTTAAATGCTTTTGCAATATATATTTTTGGGACTAAGAATACATGCGCTGCTTTTATAAATGTTTTACAAAATAGACACAAGTAATCGAAACTACATTCTATGGTTGGATTATCGAATCGAATATGCCCCTTTTTAGTCTGGTAATCTAAGAATTAGGGAACAGAAACTCTAATTGACGCGAATCCTAAAGATAGATCTATTAGGCCTAATAAACCCCATCCGGGTTACGGATGCTTTAGTACTTCGATTTTATCATGTCCGATGAGAGTCCCGGAATGATGGGGATATTCTAGATGCATTTCTGTTAATGTCGATTACCAGGTGTTCACCATATGAATGATTTTTAATTCGCGGGTTACGCGTTTTATTTTGTACTCGAGTTACGTGTACAATTAAATATATGAAATCTTGTGGTCTATTAAAATGATGGAAATGAATGTTTATGATAAACTAATGAACTCACCAACCTTTTGGTTGACACTTGAAAGCATGTTTATTCTCAGTTTTGAGAGAAATCTTCCGCTGTGCATTTGCTCATTTAGAGATATTACTTGGAGTCATTCATGACATATTTCAAAATACGTTGCATTCGAGTCGTTGAGTTCAACAAGATTACTATTAAGTCATTTATAGTTTGGATATATTATGAAAGGGTATGCATGCCTGTCAACTTTCGATGTAATGTAAGTTTGTCTTTTAAAATGAATGCAATGTTTGTAAAATGTATCATATAGAGGTCAAATACCTCGCAATGTAATCATATGTTATTGTATTCGTTCTTATGGATTAGGACGGGTCTTTACATTATATACGAAACATGAATGAATCTATCAATATGTTAGTTTGACTTCTACAAATATAATCAAACTGGAAGTAGGTCCGACGCGTTTCACAGCTTGTTTTACAGTTGTTGTTGACGGTCGTTAGTCGTCGTAGGTAGTTAATATATCATGTGTTCGCATAGAGTTACAAAACCATTTACAGTCCATTTCATTTATTTACAATTAATTCATAATCCATGAGTAGTTATAGGTTGTGTTAATCATGGATAATTACAAAAGGTCTAATATCCAATAGTTGTGCGCATTGCTTTGTTAACGTTGATTGCTCAAAAAATTCACCAAAATGTTTAAACTTTTTTATTAGTTATTTCAGCAAGATATGGTACTTCGGGGGAAAGTCATGTATATTTAATGTTATGATAATTATATTTGTACTTTTACAAATAATTTAGGGATATAAGCTGTAAATTTGAATTACTTCATATTTTTGGTTTAGAAACAAAGCTTCATTAGTCGTCCGTGAAAAATCCGTTTCGAATATAATTTGTTCCATTTAATTCGGAAAATTATGTCGAGTTAAACGATGATAGCGGTGAAACCTAACTCGCGACGAAGAAAAAGATAAATCCCGTCAATAATGTTGGTGGGTTTTATTTAATACTTTTTATATTAAATAGAACAATTACATTTTACACCCCTTAAATTACATTTTCAATCCCTCAAGTAAATGACACTTTTTGAAAGTTTCCTCTCTCCAAAACTACATGGAATATTTCATTTTTAAACGAAAAAATTACGCTTGTCGTCCCTGAACTTGTTTCCAGCCTTCTGATGTCACCCTTATTCTTTCTTTTTTTTCCTTGCGTCGTCCCTGAAGTTTTACTTATGAACACCAGTCGTCCTTCTGTGAACCTTCCATCATATTGTTCTGTTAACCTTTATAGCAACAGTAGGTAGACCAAAGAAAAATAGAAGGAAAGGGTTGGAAGAAAAAGACAACATTACTAAGGATGGAAAGTTGTCTAAAAAGGGGAAGCAAATGCAGTGTTCTAATTGCAAAGAATTTGGCCACAATAAAAGAGGATGCAAAAATGAAGGAGTAGGAACTAAAAGGTGCAGTGAGACTTCAGGAAGTGGAACACAGAAGAAATCAAAGAAGTGATTGTAATGTATGTTGTCTTTTGTGCTAGTATGTTGTCTTTTGTTTTTTAAATTAGTTGTTTGTGGAAGATTGTAATGTATTTTGAACTTGCAGGTTGTAGTACTATGGTTAGATTGTGATGTTGTTTAAACTTGCAGTTTGTGAACTATGTTTTATTTGCATTTTCAGTTTTTAGTTGTGTATGCAGTTTCAGTTTCAGGTTTTAGTTGGGTTATTTGCAGTTTGTGTATGCAGTTTCAGTTTTTAGTTTTTAGTTGAACTATATTATTCAATATGCACATGTATTGTGTTACTAAGCTACAGATACACAAGATGTTATAAAATAAACCATTCATTTGATTACAACAAACTAAACATCACATTACAACACAACACCATGTCTGCACTCACACGTGAACTACAACAAAACATGAGCTTACAACCATGTGAATTTAATTAAACAAAAACCAATACATTAAAACAATAACCCAGCTACAAATTAACCACATCTTCAACCTTCTTGAGCTTCTTTGTTTAGCATTCGAAAGCTCTTCAATGGCGTTCATCCCTTCATTGGTTGGTGGATCAATTCAAACGAAAAACCTGCAATCAGAGTACTAAATAAGAATTCAAAGAATTTATGACACTGAGTTATGGTTTTAATCAGAGTACTAACCTAAAAACCTGCAATCAAATGGGTTTTAATCACTAAAATTAGGGTTTTTTGTTTACCTTGGTTGGACATGAATAGTATCGCCGATCTGGGTTTTTGGCAGTCATTGAAGTACGAATAACAGCTTGCTTGCCACAATTGCACATCACCATATTTAATCGATATGCTTGGAGATTACAATTGGAAATTAGGGTTTAGTATTATGAAATGGGCGAATTGGGTTAAATGGTGAGGTACATGGTATATTTAAAGGGGAAAAATTACGTGTGTCATTCCTGAAGTTGTTAAAAGACTGAAACACCCTCACATGATTCGCACATGATAAAGGTTAACAGAACAATATGACGGAAGGTTCACAGAAAGACGATCGGTGTTCATAAGTAGAACTTCAGGGACGACGCAAGCAAAAAAAAAAAAAGAATAAGGGTGACATCAGAAGGCTGGAAACAAGTTCAGGGATGACGAGCGTAATTTTATCTTTTTAAACACAAAACTACAATTAACGCTTTCATAGAGAGAATGGTAATGAATGAGTGACAATTTTATCTATCAGTGTACAACAAAATATATCATTTATATTTACCAACTACAACGAAAGACAATGAGTAAATTTACTTTGCCACACAGATTTCACACGTATATTTGTGAAATTTAATAATTTATGTATAAACGTAACTGTAACAAATTATGTTTCATTAATAATAATGTTCTTGTAGCTGAATTTACTCATATCATGTCATCTTAATTTTTTACTACAATTTTTCTTAGGTTTATTTCATGTTCTGATTTTTTTAAAACATTTTTCTGTATATTCAATGAATATCCATAAGTTTGTCTAATTCAACAAGAATATAGTCGAATGAATTGAAATTAAATAGAATAAATACATATAAAAAATAGAAATGAATATGAATTACAATTTTTATGAGTTTCATTTAATGTTCCAATTTTTATATGTTCAATGGATATCCATAAACTTATTTAATTCAATTGAATATAACCAAATGAATCGTAATTAAATAGATATGAATGCATATAAAAATATAAATGAATATGAATATGAAAGTTCGTTTTTTTTTTTTGAAAAGAGTTATAACCCGGTAAATATCATTAAAGATAAGCAAACGTTACATAAGGGTTACATGCTTCAACAAAGAGGTCGATCAAATTTCAGTTCCACAGCCGGACCCTATCCTCACGTCAGAGAAAACCATGCCACGTACATGCCACCATAAAACCAATTACAACATGTTACAGCCCATCAAAGTTGAATCATAGGGCCACAAACCCACATAATCATCGGTCCAATTCCAGTCCACCAATGTGGTAACCATATATAGGACCACAAAAGTAAACCCACATAATAACTAACCCAATCTTCTTACAGTTGGACATTTGATCAATGGACACATACTAGTTGTGGAGCCCTCGCTTCGCGCCGGGGGCTCCGTTTTGAATGCGAGTTAAAAAAAGTGTTGATCTATTTTGTAAAAAAAAAATCCGACATCTAACATTGAAGGGTTGTTCCTTTGTGAAAGTTGCTTCTTTTAACGTTCGGTTTTTTTTTTTTTTAAAGTTAGTTGATCTATTTTGTAAAAAAAAATATTTTTCGACATATTTTGGTAGCATTGAAGGGTTGTTCCTTTTATGAAAGTTGTTTTTTTATCGTTTGAGACAAAAAAAATAGCACAGTAGTAGCGTGGTGAGTGTTATTATTCAATAATTTTAGTGTTAGTGATGGGATAAATAATATTTTAGAATATAGGTATAAAATAGGGGGGTTCGATTTGTATTTTAATAAAAGTTAGGGGGTTGGGTGTGTGAAAAATGAAATATTAAATAGTACTATAAAATGAGGGGGTTCGATTTGTATTTTAATGAAAGTTAGGGGGTTAGGTGTGTGAAAAATGAAATATTAAATAGTACTATTCATAACTAATAAGACAAATTTTGTCTATTAGTTAATATATTAGTGTTCGAACCCTCGCTTCGCGTCGGGGTTCGGTTTTCAATGTATTTTATTGCGTTTAGTTTGTAAAAAAATTTTTGTGGCTAACGATGATGTCGTTGAAGCGCAACTCGAGTCGAACTAAAAGGTATAACCCGTGAAATATTTAAATGTTATTTAACATTAACAATATATTTGCATCTCCGCGTTTCGCTATGGAGTTTTCGACTTTTAAAAATTTAACGGAGAATTAACGTGTATTAAAAGTACCCCAAATATTTATCGTTTTTTAAAAAGCGTCCGTTTTGCGTATAGCTAGTGACATTGTGTTCCTAAAATTATTTCGAGTTTAACGATGGTGGCGGAAAAATTTAACTCGTTGCGAGTGCGAAGATATGGTCCGTTGAATATTTGGGTGGAGTTTGTTTAAGATTTTTTATGAGAATGGTTAATTGACATTTTACCCCCTGTTTGGGGGGTGGATTTAATTTTTTGGATAAAGTGTGGGGGTGTTTGTGGTTGAATTTGGGGAAAAAAAGAGAGCTAAAAAGTCGAAAATACCCCTGAGTACTATTCGTTTTTCGTTATGCATTTTAGAATATAGGTATAATATAATATAATATAATATAATATAATATAATTAGTAATTAGTGAATCCAAAGATGATGCTTCCTAAATCTTAATGATTGCCTCTGGTAAACTTAAATGTGCAAACCATCCAGGCCTAGCCTGGATGGCCACCAGCACTTTCAGTGAAGGGGAGGTCTCGGGTTCAATCCTAAGGGGTGCCCGCATTTAATGACCAAACTGGAGAATGCCTTACCTGGTAGCGGTGGAGGGCTGGCTTGCCGTTTACCCGGGGTTTACCTGCGGTGGGAGGGCCAATGTGCTCTGGCCCATAGTGGGGTTCCTCGTAAAAAAAAAAAAAAAAAAAAAAAAAAAAACTTAAATGTGCATAACAAGAACAGATGTACAACTAGCTAACTAATTAGAACGTACATTGTTAGCATGTATGCTACGTATATATAGTGTCACTAGTTGAATGATCCGTGAAATCACGGGTTAGTTTAATAAAATCTTTTTAATGATACATTAAATTTGACAATTGAGAAGAGAATTTTAGAGAAACTATAATAGGTAACACGTACAAATGTAATCTAAGGTGTAAACACGTTTTATTTGTAATGTGTGAGTTACATAATATAAATTAAGAGATCCATCCACTTGCTTGCCATTTACAAAACCACACTTCTACTCTTTGCTTCTTGAAATCTAAGCAACGGATACCTTCACACAATTAAGATATTTTTTAAATCATATTATGACTTGCTATAACATTATTACGTATATTTATATGCATCGACTGTTTGTGTATTTTTATAGGGAATCAGTGCACTTCAAATAAATAATTATCATCAATAATCCATATATACTAATATGGATAACTTTCACACAAATATATAGATGAAAGCCTGAAAAAAGTACATCCTTATATTATACTCGACCAATAACTAATATTACAGTTGCAAATATCATATATTATACTCAACCAATAACCTTACCATTTATAAATTATGTTCTAAATCAACGCAATATATTGTATATCTTTTGGCCCCCATGGTTTGATAATCACAGTTTGGAAATCGATTTCATGCAAGAAATCGGGTCTCCCATCCTTAGAACTTAATTGGAACTTTGCAGCATATAGGATATATATGTAGGGTTAAAACTAAAAACAAATAGAGTAAAACTTAATTAGCACAGGTCAAGATGCAAGAACTCAACAATACGTAAAGGGCACGAAGTTATGCACCATGTATGGCCCTGCAGGTGAAGACATCTCTGACTATCATATAATTAACCACTATAATTAGCTAAAAAAAAAGAAGCCACCATCATGTTTTATTATTATTTGATATATATACTCAGTATCACTGCAAATGGGTAAGTCTTTTACCTCATATCCTTGAAGCTATATACCACCAGATATAAATACATTAATACAGAACATCTAATAAAAGCTAGCTTTTCAAAAAGAGTTAATACAGAACATTTTAACTCCAAACTTTGAATGCAATAAGTAAATATTTTTTTACCAGATACAACTAATAGTAAGTACAGAAAACTAAAGCTTGTAAGTGAATCAGAATCACTTACTGATGATTTCAAATGAAACAACGCCTGCTCACAACTCCATGAAATGTAAAATCTTCAATTGTCCAAACCTTCATATTCAAATAGTGCAAGGAGTGATGATCAAGAAATAAAAATTTAGACTGCAAAAACTCTAAATATTATACAGAGTACTATATAGTAGAGAATTTATTTAAACTAACCTTAAAGAAATGCTTTTAGTCTCCTGGCGTTTGAAAATTATAACCTTTACAAACTGGAAATAATAGTGTTGATTGTTAAAGCAGTGTCCAAAAAAAAAAAAATCAGTTTTATTTATCATCAGCTTATCACCAAGACCCTACCGTGGTTGTGGTGATTCAATAAGTTAAATTAGTACTATAAAGTTGACTATTTTGCCTACGTCACTTTATCAAACACTTTGACTGCGTTCTAGATGTAATACTAAAAACTTAAAAATATAATGCTAAGTAAAGAATGATTAAAATAAAATATAATTAGCAAACATGACAACAAAATATAGTTTGAGGTGTGTTAAACATTAAAACATTATGTGGCATCATTTCGACTTCCACATGTGCTAACTTCATTATTATATTCCTGTTTCTCTTATTATTTATTATTGATCTTATAACACAGCTCCCAATCTAACTCTTTTCATTTAGCATTAAAATCATAGAGGTAGAAGTATAACTAAAAGTTAAGTTTTTACATGGCTGCAATTTTCACATCTATGTCATATCATGACCCATCCAAACACTTGCTAAATAATTTACCAAGTTGCCCTGTTACCATAATACTACTCCGTAATAGCAATACTAATATGATCATATTCTAAAAACTAAATTAAGTGATACGTTTTAACCATCCACATAATTTAATTCAAATTGCCACACCAATGCTGTTAGGATAGTATCATTTATATTGGTCTAAGTTTTTACTGTGGGGTTAAGTTATATAAATAACAGTGCTCAAAATGAACTTTAATTTATATATATATATATATATATATATATATATATATATATATATATATATATATATATATATATATATATATATATATATATATATATATATTAAAAAAACAAAAAACTAATGGTTACCCGGATCAAACGAATTTTGAACAATACTGGTTAGGTTGAATGGGTGTAAGATAAAGATTGATCAACTTTCCACCAGCTCGGTGTATTTGTGCCTTGCATCTTGTTCATTATCCCTTCCAAGCTCAGACTTGCCATTTTATGTAAAATGCTAAATAATACACCAATTCAAAGAATTTTTAGGAGGTAAATGAACCCGTTAATAGTAAACATACATCACTAAATGAACGAACGAACACACAAGAGCAGGAAAGGAGTATAAAAATTGGAGTAATGAAATTGTGTTCTACCCCATTCCCTATACGATATGGAAACACACAAGTGCAGACCTTAAATAAGCTCAAAAGTTTCCTTGTCAACATCAAACCTCAAGCCATCTACAATAAAACATAGACAAAAAAACTTAATGCAGTTTACAACACACCACATGACCATAATCTTGCATCTTGATATACATTAAAAAAATCCCATAAGATCCAACAATATGATTAACATTGCCAAAACTACTACTCGATGTGTGTTATTCCATTAGTATGGTCCCTATATTACACACACTGTATCATTATCATTAGTGACCCACTTTTGATCATCAATATCATCACGACTCTTACTAAACCTATATTGTAACCAAATAACCAAAACTACTACTCGATGTTACCATCAATATGATCACAACTTTTACTATACATAAATCAAATGATACATACAAACCTTTGACCTAATTTCAGGACTAACATCAGGTTTTCTTTTCAAACATACATCACAACCATCGCTCAGTCGACCAAAACACATTAGAACTAACCTATTATTTCTACCATTAACTTGTATAAAAGTAACAACCCAATATAGAAGCGTTATAAAGGCGATAGAAACGTCAAATGCAAAAACTAATCTCAAAACAAATTTAGTGATCAAGTAATGCAAATAGGTGTAACATTATTCATACCATGTAACTTTTCTCTTCCTTGTCATTTTATCGAACACCTTCCATGCACCTTCATAATCACCAATCATTGAATACCTTTCTGTTATAACAACAAATACAAACAATAAGAAACTTAAAAATTGGATCTCAAAAATAGCCAAACAACGAAATAATGAATGCAAAATACAAATGTAGTGAAGTCATTCAAATCGGTCACTTTATTCATGCATGAGAGAAATATTGCTTTTTCAATTAGTTGATATAAAATTAGAGAGCATCTAATTAAATTTTATAATGATAATCAAGCATCTAATTTATTCTATAAGAAAGTCAAATAGTGAAGTAGTAATGCAATCTTATATTGCACACTACACATATCTTCAGGACTTGAATGATGAAACAAATTATTATCAAATCCCCCAAATCATCATGTGAAAAAAGACTGGATTTATTAATGATGAATTGCGTTTACAACAAAGAAATGCTGAAGGTGAAGATGAAGAGGAGAGGCGCAGTTTGGAAGAAAAAAAGAGGAGCGTGTTTTTTTTCTAGGGTTTTTTTTATTTTTATTTGGGAAAGGAGCAGCGAGGTTATTAATGTATTTTTTTTAAATAATTAATCCTAAATTAATTAATATTAATGACATCATCTAGAGCGTCTAGATTTTTTTCTTTTTTCTTTTAATTTTTTTTAACAAAGGAAATTACTTTTTTATGATGTCATCATTTTAGTAATATAATATAATCTATAGATATGGAGTATAAATAGCATCTATTCTAACAGATTTTCATATATCATATCTTCATGTAGTAATGGACTTATGAATTGTTAGTTGAAATAATTAGCTTTTGCCTGTATTTTTTCGGATCAGGATTGGTGTAACTGCACTGTTGTAAATGGCGTCCGTTTCATCCGTTGCGACGTCCGTTGCGGCGTTTTGGTGACTAAACCATTTCGACCCCGTCCCGTTTTGAAACGACCCAACCCGCCGTTAAACCGGCCCATAAAAATTTTTCTTTATAATTCATTAATATCATTAACATTTAAGTCCCAATTATGTTTTCAAGACATCTTTAATACAATAGTAAGGTTAATAAACTTTAAAACATTTAATACATAAGTTAAATATCCAAACAGCATACACGACCCGACTATTTTAATGTCCAACAAAATCGAGCATGGTGATTGGAGATACGCTACCCAATCTTTACAAGTCCAAAAGCACGTCTTCTAAGCAACCTACGCGAGTCCACTAGTTCCCACGCTTACCCGAGCCACCGCCTCTATGCAAATCTATAAAAATGTAAACAACGAGAGGGTAAGTTAACGCTTAGTGAGTGAAAGTATACTACCTACATATATAAGCATAAAATGGACACGCCACACGATAATAAACAAATAGCACATACCAGAGCATCCAAGCATAAAAGCAAGCTAATCTAAGCATACCGTACAAACGCTATACAACAAGCTAATAACATCAACTATATAAGTACACCAACGACAATGTGTACAACGCCAATAAGCTACGCCCGGAGGGTTAGCTACATCACAACAATACAACAAATATACATATAACAAAGCGTAAATCGCCCAAGGTTAACCCCTTAACCCAATACCGAAAGTCAATTATCAAAATGAAGATTGGCCGAACTACACGAGCCTTAGTAAATCCGCATCCACACGAGACTACTATCTTCAATATCAACAACACATCGAGGTTGGCCAACTACACGAACCTTATTGAGTCCGCATCCACACGAGATAACTACCTCAATATGATGACCGAAACTACACGCGTCATCGTGAATCCGCATCCACACGTGATTCACTTCCCAAATCAAAACTCACATCATCGGGGTTACTCAACCGCAACTCAATACCAATTCCACTACATCGGGATTATATAACTCCACATCACAAGTCCATGTGATAACGTACACACAAAGTGTGCACCTCGCCAAAGGTGTGTGACGACCCAGAAATTTTCGACCAAATTTAAACTTAATCTTTATATGATTTCGACACGATAAGCAAAATCTGTAATGTTAAGTCTCAAAATTTTTGAACTGTTTCATATATTCAATTGACCTCGACCAGTTTCGATGATTCACGAACAATTAATTGTAACTAGATATGTGTGTATATGTATGTAAATAAAAAATTGAAATATAAATTGAAGTATTATATGTTATTGTTATTAAAGTTAATTATGTAAAAAAAATAAGATATTATAATAATTATTATTTAAGACATATCTATAAATATATAAAGTATATTAAAAACAAATATTAAATGATTGTAATACTCGTTTGGTGTTCCGATTGATATTAAGCAAGTTAAATTCAAACTTATATGATTTTAAAATAAATGGTGATTCGAAAATGAATTTTATAAATTTTAGGCTTATTAATAATATATTTAGAAGTTGTTTGTCAAATTTTAAAACTTTTTATATTTTACTTGGGGTTAGGAGTGAATAATTAATGTAATTTTTATTTAATAATTTATGATTGAATTTTATACCATAATGACCAAAATAAATAAATATAGTTAATTTAAAAATTTGGAATTTTTTTGTGTACTTTTATCCGCCACTGATTTACAACGGAGAACGAAATAGCACTCCATGAAAACTGTCGGCATATATATTAACAAATTATGAATTGTGTTTACTCTTATAACACGTTTTTAGTTTTAATTATATTATAAAGATTATTATATTCCATTACTGTTATTGATTGATTAATTATCAATCAATCTATTATATGTATAGTATTGTTCTCTATTGGTCCGTGAAATTGAAACACCAAATTATGTGATGGCTAACTGTGCCAATGATTATCTATTAGATAAAATTTGTCTTATATGCGATGAATAGTACTATTTACATTTTTATTTTTCACAAAACTAACCCCCTAACTTTCATTAAAATATAAATTAAACCCCCCACTTTATACCTATATTCTAAATTCTAAATTATTATTTTTCCCATTACTAAAATCAAAATACTGAATAATAACAACCACCACGCTTTACCGACTTGTACGCTGCGCTCAAGTGATTCTTCCATTCAAGTTACATAATATAAATATATATACGAGTGATTCATGCCTATATCAATCACCACTTTTTTTTTTTCTTTCTTTCTTTGTTTAATTAATCCAACAAAAACCCGTGATCATGCATTACTAGTGCATATATCTCTGTTTCTGTTTCTTACTTTGATAAAACAAAGTTATATATATATATATATATATGTATGTATAAAGATAGATACATGATACATTCTAATCACCATCATCTTCCCGCTTGTAACCGGAAACCATTGCCACCGTCATTCACCTCGGCTACTACCACCTTCTTGTTCCTATAAACCGGAGCCACCACCACCTTCTAACATCACCGAAACCAAACTATTACAGTTTCTATTAAAATTCGAAACAACCATCAAATCTCATTTACTCACGAGCCAACCTATACATTATCGTTTTATTGATCGAACCACCATCACCAAAACCTCCATCACCATCAAAACACGACACCACTTGCAATACCTATTATTCTTCTAAAACGATCACTACTGTTGTTATAAAACTTGACATCATCCATCACCAACCAACCTTCCACCACCAAATCATCATTAAATCACTTACGGTTTTCATGTCTTTCTATTCCCGGTTCAAACACCACCATTTTCCAACCTCAACAAATCGAAACTCAACAAACCTACCTACTGATTCGAAGAGTAGCCATTAACTTATGATGGTTACGCTGCTACAGCAGCTTCTGATGAATATTTGTTTCTTCTTGCAATTGTTAACCAACAACCATCTTTCTATCCCTCTCTAAAATTATTTTTCGTGAATCATCAAAACGTTACTGTTGTTGCTCGATTAAATACTTATGTTTTGAGCAGCTAGAAAACAGTCCCAAGATCATCCAAACCACCACTATCGACACCCGTTAAACCACCATCTACTATTACTATTTTCGTTCCACTTATGCCTAATGTTTCAGCTTGATCCAAAAGAAACCAACCTGCAAACTACTATCCTTGTTGCTATTATACGTTTCTGTTTTCTATGTCCTATTGCAGCCGTAAAACTTTCACCTTAAAAACCCCTAAACCGCCATGATTGTATGCTGTTAAGAACTAACACACCCTACTCTCTCTCTCTTCGTCTCTCTCTCACTTTTACTTCATGTTTATAACAGCTGCTATAATGACTGTTATGAATGTTATTCTACTTCTGTTTCTCGATTATATGGATGAAGAAAGTAATGGACTGTGAGATAAAGATATTGATGAGATAATGATACTTGTGATCATATTTAAATATTTATGCAAAGCATTATTATTAGTGTATTTTTAGTGTCGGTAACCTGCCTGTTTAATTATGGATAATGGAGAATGACGCAACGATGATACAGTTGTGGTACCAGGTGACCCCACTTGCTTTCTTTATGTAAACCGGTTGTTACCAGTTAGTTTGTCGTGCCCTTTAATTATTTTAGCGCAACTTGGGTTGTTTTTCTTTTCTCTATCGGGCTGCATTAATTGGGCCTTGTTCCAATTGTTCTTGGGCCGAAACTCACCACACCATCAAACCCCAAGACCCGGTTACTCGTTGTAGTCATTTGATCGGGGTTCTGCTGCAAATTTTATTCGATTCATGTGCAACGGTAAATGGTGATGTTTGGATGGTGATGATATAGATATAATATAGGATGATGATAGTGATGGCGACCGTATCTTGATGATGATCGTGATAATCATGGACGACGGTGATGATGAATGGCGTTTATGATCGATGACGTTTAGGAGGGTATAACTCTTGTTATCATAAAAGTTTTATTATTATTATTATTTTTATTATTATCATTATTATTATTATTATCATATCATTATTAGGAATATAAGTATTATTATTATCATTATTATTAATTAAAATTATCATTTTATTAAGATTAACATTATTAGTAAAATTATTATTTTTTATCATTATTATCATAATTAGTATTATTATTACTCATTATTAGTATTAGATATTATTATCAATATTATTGTTTCTATTATAAAAATAAAATAACTTATTATTATTATTATTATTATTATTATTATTATTATTATTATTATTATTATTATTAAAGGTTATCGTTATCATCTTTATTATTAGTATTATCATTATAATAAAGTTATTATTATTATTATTAATAAATCATTATTATCAAAACTATTATTTTAACAAATAAATATATACAACATATATATATATATATATATATATATATATATATATATATATATATATATATATATATATATATATATATATATATATATATATATATATATATATATATATATATATATATAATAAACATATATATAGCATATAATTTATGATATAATATATATAGAAAAAATGTAATACAAATTCAATTTAAAACTATAACACTAAATATATAAATATTATATAATTAATAGATGTAATTATTTGATTAGCATTATATGTGTTAATATATATATATATATATAAATGATATAGGTTCGTGAATCTGAGGCCAACCCTACATTGTTCAGTATCGTCGTATGAATATTTTTACTACAAAATATTGTAGGGTGAGTTTCATTTGCTCTCTTTTTAAATGCTTTTGCAATATATATTTTTGGGACTGAGAATACATGCGCTGCTTTTATAAATGTTTGACGAAATAGACGCAAGTACTCGAAAACAACATTCTTTAGTTGAATTGTTATACCGGATATCGCCCTTGTTGAACTTGGTAGCCTAAGAATTGGTATTTATTATAATTGCCACCAATTGACGCGAATCCTAAAGATAGATCTATTGGCTTTGACACGCCCCAGTCAGAGAATTTGAACTGCTTTAGTACTTCGATGTTTATATGTTTGGGGATATTCTAGATGCATTTTATTAATGTCGGTTACCAGGTGTTCAATCCATATGAATGAATTTTAAACACTTGCGAGTGTATGATTATTGAATAAATGAAATCTTGTGGTCTATTAAAATTATAGAAATGATTGATTACGATAAACCTATGAACTCACCAACCTTTTGGTTGACACTTGAAAGCATGTTTATTCTCAGGTATGAAAGAAATCTTCCACTGTGCATTTGCGCATTTTAGAGATATTACTTGGAGTCATTCATGGCATATTTCAAAAGAAGTTGCATTCGAGTCGTTGAGTTCAACAAGATTATTATTAAGTCATTGATAGTTTGATATATTATGAAATGGTATGCATGCCTGTTAACTTTCGATGAAATGAAAGTTTGTCTTTTAAAAACGAATACAATGTTTGTAAAATGTAACATTTAGAGGTCAAATACCTCGCAATGTAATCATATGTTATTGTATTCATCCTTATGGATTGGGACGGGTCGCTTCAAGGTGGTCAACCAAGACGCACAACCATGCCCATTGGACCTATACACAAGTCCATCAAATCCACCTATATGTGAAGTGAGCTCTATAGCCGAGAATCACTTCACTCGCCCCGCACCCATCCTATACATACATATGCACATAGTATATTAACACTCACCTTGAAGTCTTGATAGATGCCAAATCAAAATCCGCAACACGTCAAAGGTAAGTACCTATTCCATTAATCACATAACAAACAACACAATTACGGTGGATTACAAATCAACCCATATTGACAACTAGTGCAAATTCGACCCAATTGCACTTTCAAGCTCAAACCGCGCCCAAACTAACCAATAATCACTAACACAAGTGAGAATGGTCCTAATACGCCAATTAAACTCAATCATAAGTGTAACGACCCTGGATTTTCCAACGTTTATTTATTAATAATAATTATTATTATTAATACGTGTGATTAAACGAATGTATGTTATTACATTTACATGTTGCCATGATTGCCCGAACTTGACTTTAAATTGCTCGAAACGTCTTTGTGACACCCGGAACTTTCACGAATAATATTTTTAGATATTATTTGCATTCATGATTAAGTTTATTAATCATTTTAATTAACTAAAGTTGTTAGTTAGTTACTTGGGCTTTTAATTAGATTAACTTGTTAATTACATACCTACTTGAGCTTTTATTTGAACTTGGGCCTTTATTAGTATTAGTGGACTTTAGAAGCCCACCCTACACTTTAATGGACTTATTTAGCCCATTCATGCATGTAAGTATCCATTTAATTATAACTAGCTAGTTAAAAGACTTGGAATATAGTTAGCACCTTATCCCCATGCATAGCCATCTTTTATCCACCTTTTCAAGCTTTAACATGCAATTACATTTTGGACTTCATCCCTCTCCATTTTTCTGCAGCAAAACCGTGGCCTATAGGCCTTATGATGGGAGTTTTGGTTTCATTTTTCATTACTACTTGCTCACTTGTTTACTCTCTCAAAAACACATACTCACTTGCTTCATCTTTTCTCTCTTTTTTCTCTCTTTCTTGTAAGTGACTTGAACAATTTCTCCTTCCTTTTTCCTTGTCCAAAACTGTAGCACTTGGCTACACAATCATCATCACTCTTTGTTGTTTGTTGTTACTTGTTTCATGTTGTTATTTGTTACTTAATTTCTAGTTGTTGTTACTTTGTTACTTACTTACATATACAAGAATCAAACTCACTAGTTTCATTCTTTATTTATCTTGTAATTTCAAGAACACTCAAGAACTAAACTTACTAGTTTATGTTCTACATATACTTTCTTAAAAGATTGCAAGTTCATGTGTTGATTAAAATCATACTTGTAGTTCTTGAAGTAAACTTAAAGTTTACTTTACTTAAAGATCAAACCTTGGTTGAATCTTTAAAAGTATGAACAAACCATGAACCTTTTACTTGTTTACTTAGTTTATCACTTCATTTTATGCACTTTAATTTCTTTTTTGTTGGTTGTGATTGGTCAAATGTTACTAGTTAACTTTGATCTCATTAATCTTGAACTAAAAGTAACTTTAAAAGTTCAAGAACATGTAAATGAAACTTTTTAATTATAACTTTGTACACTTATGTTAGAACTAGACTTTTGAGTCTTGGATCTTCAAGATCTAACTAAGAACTATGTTCTACTACTTAAGATCTTGATTTCATAAGTTTACTTCAAGTTTGTAACTTGTTTTTACTTTTAAAGTTCATGTATGTGTTAGATCTAAGACTTTGATGTAACTTTGGTTCATCAAACTTCATACAACTCTTAAGTGAGTTGTGCTTCATGTCTTAGACTTACATTAGGGTTATGATGGTCAAAACTTGGTAAAGATGATGTAAACACATCAATGAGTTGTACACTTGAAGCTATATGCATCAAGGATGAGAACCACGATGAACATCAAGCACCAAAACCTACCGGAACCCATTTATCTTTCTGTTTCTGTTTACAGCCTACTGTTCTGCTGTTTCTGTAACAGAACAGTAGACTTGGGCTGTTGTGATTATGATTTTCAAATATCTCTGTTCGAGTAGATAATTTTTCATATAGGACTCGTCTTAATCCGAGTTACGGTTTAGGATTTATGGCCCTCCGATCGTCACTATGTCCTTTTAACGTTGTGCAGAAATTTCTGACCTACTCGCACTTAGACCGTCGCCACGGTCAAACAAAGACGAGTTTACTTCTGTAAATTTTACCACACTTAAAGGACTCATATATGGATCCATGACCACTGGTCTCACCTTAATTCAGTAAGGGTAGAGGCCGTGGTGACTGACTGAAGTCAGCCTTTGTTTTAAACTACTTTCATAAACGAAACTTACTTTACGCCTTATGTTTGATGATGAATGATGATTGTAGTGACCCGAAATTTTCCATGTTTATATATATTAATTGAGATTGATATTTACATGATTAAATGTTTCCAACATGTTAAGCAATCAAACTTGTTAAGACTTGATTAATTGAAATATGTTTCATATAGACAATTGACCACCCAAGTTGACCGGTGATTCACGAACGTTAAAACTTGTAAAAATTATATGATGACATATATATGGATATATATAGTTAACATGATACTATGATAAGTAAACATATCATTAAGTATATTAACAATGAACTACATATGTAAAAACAAGACTACTAACTTAATGATTTTTAAACGAGACATATATGTAACGATTATCGTTGTAAAGACATTTAATGTATATATATCATATTAAGAAATATTCATACATGATAATATCATGATAATATAATAATTTAAAATCTCATTTGATATTATAAATATTGGGTTAACAACATTTAACAAGATCGTTAACCTAAAGGTTTCAAAACAACACTTACATGTAACGACTAACGATGACTTAACGACTCAGTTAAAATGTATATATATGTAGTGTTTTAATATGTATTTATACACTTTTGAAAGACTTCAATACACTTATCAAAATACTTCTACTTAACAAAAATACTTACAATTACATCCTCGTTCAGTTTCATCAACAATTCTACTCGTATGCACCCGTATTCGTACTCGTACAATACACAGCTTTTAGATGTATGTACTATTGGTATATATACTCTAATGATCAGCTCTTAGCAGCCCATGTGAGTCACCTAACACATGTGGGAACCATCATTTGGCAACTAGCATGAAATATCTCATAAAATTACAAAAATATGAGTAATCATTCATGACTTATTTACATGAAAACAAAATTACATATCCTTTATATCTAATTCATACACCAACGACCAAAAACACCTACAAAAACTTTCATTCTTCAATTTTCTTCATCTAATTGATCTCTCTCAAGTTCTATCTTCAAGTTTTAAGTGTTCTTCATAAATTCTACAAGTTCTAGTTACATAAAATCAAGAATACTTTCAAGTTTGCTAGCTCTCTTCCAATCTTGTAAGGTGATCATCCAACCTCAAGAAATCTTTGTTTCTTACAGTAGGTTATCATTCTAATACAAGGTAATAATCATATTCTAACTTTGGTTCAATTTCTATAACTATAACATTCTTATTTCAAGTGAAGATCTTACTTGAACTTGTTTCCGTGTCATGATTCTGCTTCAAGAACTTCGAGCCATCCAAGGATCCGTTGAAGCTAGATCCATTTTTCTCTTTTCCAGTAGGTTTATCCAAGGAACTTAAGGTAGTAATGATGTTCATAACATCATTCAATTCATACATATAAAGCTATCTTATTCGAAGGTTTAAACTTGTAATCACTAGAACATAGTTTAGTTAATTCTAAACTTGTTCGCAAATAAAAGTTAATCCTTCTAACTTGACTTTTAAAATAAACTAAACACATGTTCTATATCTATATTATATGCTAACTTAATGATTTAAAACATGGAAACACGAAAAACACCGTAAAACCGGATTTACGCCGTCGTAGTAACACCGCGGGCTGTTTTGGGTTAGTTAATTAAAAACTATGATAAACTTTGATTTAAAAGTTGTTATTCTGAGAAAATGATTTTTATTATGAACATGAAACTATATCCAAAAATTATGGTTAAACTCAAAGTGGAAGTATGTTTTCTAAAATGGTCATCTAGACGTCGTTCTTTCGACTGAAATGACTACCTTTACAAAAATGACTTGTAACTTATTTTTCCGACTATAAACCTATACTTTTTCTGTTTATATTCATAAAATAGAGTTCAATATGAAACCATAGCAATTTGATTCACTCAAAACGGATTTAAAATGAAGAAGTTATGGGTAAAACAAGATTGGATAATTTTTCTCATTTTAGCTACGTGAAAATTGGTAACAAATCTATTCCAACCATAACTTAATCAACTTGTATTGTATATTATGTAATCTTGAGATACCATAGACACGTATACAATGTTTCGACCTATCATGTCGACACATCTATATATATTTCGGAATAACCATAGACACTCTATATGTGATTGTTGGAGTTAGCTATACAGGGTTGAGGTTGATTCCAAAATATATATAGTTTGAGTTGTGATCAATACTGAGATACGTATACACTGGGTCGTGGATTGATTCAAGATAATATTTATCGATTTATTTCTGTACATCTAACTGTGGATAACTAGTTGTAGGTTACTAACGAGGACAGCTGACTTAATAAACTTAAAACATCAAAATATATTAAAAGTGTTGTAAATATATTTTGAACATACTTTGATATATATGTATATATTTTTATAGGTTCATGAATCAACCAGTGGCCAAGTCTTACTTCCCGACGAAGTAGAAATCTGTGAAAGTGAGTTATAGTCCCACTTTTAAAATCTAATATTTTTGGGATGAGAATACATGCAGGTTTTATAAATGATTTACAAAATAGACACAAGTACGTGAAACTACATTCTATGGTTGAATTATCGAAATCGAATATGCCCCTTTTTATTAAGTCTGGTAATCTAAGAATTAGGGAACAGACACCCTAATTGACGCGAATCCTAAAGGTAGATCTATTGGGCCTAACAAACCCCATCCAAAGTACCGGATGCTTTAGTACTTCGAAATTTATATCATATCCGAAGGGTGTCCCGGAATGATGGGGATATTCTTATATATGCATCTTGTTAATGTCGGTTACCAGGTGTTCACCATATGAATGATTTTTATCTCTATGTATGGGATGTGTATTGAAATATGAAATCTTGTGGTCTATTATTATGATTTGATATATATATAGGTTAAACCTATAACTCACCAACATTTTTGTTGACGTTTTAAGCATGTTTATTCTCAGGTGATTATTAAGAGCTTCCGCTGTCGCATACTTAAATAAGGACGAGATTTGGAGTCCATGCGTGTATGATATTGTGTAAAAACTGCATTCAAGAAACTTATTTTGTTGTAACATATTTGTATTGTAAACCATTATGTAATGGTCATGTGTAAACAGGAATTTTAGATTATCATTATTTGATAATCTACGTAAAGCTTTTTAAACCTTTATTGATGAAATAAAGGTTATGGTTTGTTTTAAAAAGAATGCAGTCTTTGAAAAACGTCTCATATAGAGGTCAAAACCTCGCAACGAAATCAATTAATATGGAACGATTTTAATCAATAAGAACGGAACATTTCAGTTGGTATCCGAGCGTTGGTCTTAGAGAACCAGAATTTTGCATTAGTGTGTGACAACCCGGAAATTTCCAACCAAATTTAAACTTTAATCTTTATATATTTTTGACACGATAAGCAATATTTGTTAAGTTAAATTTCAAGAATTTTAAACTATGTTCATACATTCATTAAACCTCGACCAAGTTCCATCGATTCACGAACCATTAAACGAATATGATTATATATGTATATGTGTATATATATTATAACTTGAAATGTAAACAAAATATTAGATTAAATACTTTATATAATTGTATCTGTTTCAAAATGTTTATCAATGGAATTAGAAGATAAGATCAAATGATTGAATTATCAGATATATTGAATTATGATTACAAGTCTCTTTCCATTTGAGATATTTGAGAAATCTTTCCATTTTAACAATATTCGGAAAATGGTAAAGTGATTTATAAATAAGAACAAATTGTCAATCATTGAGAACTAGACAAAGGATAGTGGAAGATTGAATCTCATAAAGACTCGATTGATCTATTTAGTTTCAAACGTACAAAAATGTTTTCAGTTTAAAAAGAACTTTATTATTAAAACGTATATAACTTTTATAAATATCTAGAACCACTTTTGACAACTCATTACTTAACTAGTATGATAAAGATAACGATATTTATATTTTATTTTATTAAATATATATAACGATTTAAATTAATATTATATATTTATACGCGTATTATACGTACATAGTTTTATACTTTTACTATACTTAAACTTTACCTTTACTTTATTTTTACTTTACTTTAACTTTAATAATTCACTTTAATAATTCATACTTTAATAATTTACTTTAATAATTCATACTTTAATAATTCACTTTAATAATTCATACTTTAATAATTCACTTTAATAATTCACTTTAATAATTCATACTTTAATAATTCATACTTTAATAATTCACTTTAATAATTCAAAAATCTATTATAAATAGAATTTAATAGGTTTCATTATTTCATAGAAACTTGAAAATATTTTTCTCTAAACTCTCTCAATCGATTTACATATATATATATTTACTCCGTATTATTTCAAGATATTATTAGTATACATAAAATATTACGACGGAGTGCTGTCCGAGTGATTTCGAAATTGTTTTTCGAGTGAGATAGGATTAAGGAAATTATGGGTTATAGCTATGGAGGTGATTGAGTATGGTTCATGGGTATGCTCGTGAGGTCAATATAGTGTTTATCATTTCCGTTGCATCTACGTACCTTTCCTGCAATATTGAATCTCAATATTGATACGTGAGTACTCATAATTTAACTTTTACATACTAATAGTGTATCCCTGACTAGTGCTCGAGTATTTAGGATTATGCATGCTTGTACTTTTGATATTGCCATTAGACAGGTTAGGTTGAATGTTGAATTAGTTACACTTGCGGTTGAGATAAGGTATAAGATATGCATGTCCTTGGAAAGCTAGCGAAAAATTAAGAACTTTTCTTTTAGATATCGAATGGTTTCGATGAACGGATTAGAAGTTATAATCAATTGAATTTTTGATATTTTTATTAAAAATGATTATTATTATCGTCGTTTTTATCGTCGTTCTAGTTTTATCTTATTATTATCATTATTATTATCTTTATCAATAAAAGGGATTTATCATTAAAAATTGTTATTTTTTTTATTATTACTATCGTTAAAGTTATAATTAGTATTATTATTATTATCCAATTATTATTATTATTATTATTATTATTATTATTATTATTATTATTATTATTATTATTATTATTATTATTGGTATTATTATTATTATTATCATTATTAATATATATATCATTATTTAAAAATGGTTATTGTTATTGTTATTGTTATTATTATTATTACTATATTATCATTAAGATAATTATTAGTATTATCGTTAATAATGTTATAGTAACTATCATTATTAATATTAGTGTAATTAAAACAAATATTTGTAACACCTAATTATTTTGATTACTATTATTATCATTATTATGAACACGATATAAAAGATGATTAAAAGCTATTAAACGAAACGATTAGGAAATAGTGGGTAAGAGTATCATGATGAAATTAAAATATTATAAGATATTGATTTAGATAAAATTATCGTTCTTATTATTTTTATCATTACTATTATTATTAAAAGTATCGTTAGTATTAAAACTATCATTTTAACAAAAATTATCATTTTAATAGAAATGTCATTGTTACTATAAAATATCATTATTATTATTATTTTAAATAGAATTATTGTTTTAAAGATAATATTAAAAATTATCGTAAATATTAAAGTTATCATAATTAGAATTATCGTTTTATCATAACGTCATCTTAGTAATTATAAATATTGATATTTTTATTATAATAATTATTATTACAAAATAATACAACTTTTACTTACTATCATTATAGATATTATTTTATAAAATAAATATGTGATACAAACATATTTTACTACGTGTAATAACTTACTTTAATAATATCTATTATATTATCTTTATGATATTAAATGAACCCTATAAATTTTATTACTTAATATATATAAAAGTATATTTTATTATATAAATTTAATATAAAATTTTATTTATTAATAAATAAATTATATTATTTACTCTAATAAATCTTTTAAAAATATTTAAAAATATAAAACAACGATATTTAAACTATATATTAATCATGTATAGATTTTTGGAAATTATTTTGAGTCAAATTTACTTTTGTTGACTTTTGTATATTAGTCTCGAGCATTAGGATTGTGGTACACTATGACTTGACCTAATTTGTTAGACAAATATTGACCAACACATAAATATATATAATTAATTTAGGTTCGTGAATCCGAGGCCAACCTTGCACTTGTTCAATGACGTTATATGTATTTTTACTACGAAATACAGTATGGTGAGTTTCATTTGCCTTTTTACCCTTTATATTTTTGGGCTGAGAATACATGCGCAATTTTTATAAATGTTTTACGAAATAGACACAAGTAATCGAAACTACATTATATGGTTGAATTATCGAAGACGAATTTGCCCCTTTTTATTAAGTCTGGTAATCTAAGAATTAGGGAACAGACACCCTAATTGACGCGAATCCTAAAGATAGATCTATTGGGCCTAACAAACCCCATCCAAAGTACCGGATGCTTTAGTACTTCGAAATTTATATCATGTCCGAAGGAGGATCCCGGAATGATAGGGGATATTCTTATCTGTATCTAGTTAATGTCGGTTACCAGGTGTTCACCATATGAATGATTATTTTTGTCTCTATGCATGGGACGTATATTTATGAGAACTGGAAATGAAATTCTTGTGGTCTATTAAAATGATGGAAATAAATGATTATGATAAACTAATGAACTCACCAACCTTTTGGTTGACACTTTAAAGCATGTTTATTCTCAGGTGTTAAAGAAATCTTCCGCTGTGCATTTTCTCATTTTAAAGATATTACTTGGAGTCTTTCATAGCATATTTCGAAGAACGTTGCATTCGAGTCATTGAGTTCATCAAAGATTATTATTAAATCAATTTATAGTTGGATAGTGGATATTATGAAATGGTATGCATGCCTGTCAATTTTTGATGTAAAGAAAGATTGTCTTTTAAAAACGAATGCAATGTTTGTAAAATGTATCATATAGAGGTCAAATACCTCGCAATGTAATCAACTATTGTGAATCGTTTATAATGTATATGAACGGGTCCTTTCAGTTGGTATCAGAGCGGTGGTCTTAGCGAACCAGGTCTGCATTAGTGTGTCTAACTGATAAGTCGATAGGATGCATTAGTGAGTCTGGACTTCGACCGTGTCTGCATGTCAAAAGTTTTGCTTATCATTTTGTGTCAAAAATTAACTACTTATCATCCTCAGGAAATTACCTGCTTATCATTTTTAGTCTAGGACACGTCTTGCTGCATTGATTGCATGAATAGTGTATAGGCAAAAATTCATATCTTAGCATATCTGCTAAATCATATCTTATCGTATCTGTTACTTTAACCTTTGCCTGACATATCCCGCAAAGTCCTCCGTAATCTACAGAATCTTTTGATATATATATATATATATATATATATATATATATATATATATATATATATATATATATTCTATGTAATTAGAATACCATCCGTTAGCCAAAATCATTTCATATCGAAAAAAAAAATCCTTTATCCAATCGTACGAAATGGAATTCGTCATCAGTTCAAGTCACTCAGATTCCGAAATGGAATCCCATTCAAGCTCCGAAAGCAGTGTGACCGGAATAGATCAACCAATCAGTCATCACCTATTCTGGATGAATTGGGGATGGGTTCGTAGCCTCCTCAATCATTGGAGACAAGAAGAAGGTGATCCCTTCCATCCACCACATTGCCCTCTTGACGAAGAACCTGAAGCACTTACCGGCGAACCTGTCCGAAACACCATGTTCTCGCTCATTTCCAGAGTATCTCGTCACGATTATATATTACATCAAATTTTAGATTTTATTTATCCGCTCGTCCGAACCGACAATCACCCCGGTGTAATAGAAGAAGTCAACGAGCTTCGTGCTCGGGTAGTGGCTTTGGAGAATATGGTGCAGAGATTACAAACACCAGCAACAGCATCAGCAGTATAACCAGTACCACCATCATCAACGCCAACAGTACCATTACCACCTCCAACCACAACCGCGTTGTAAACCTCAACTTCACAATCTGTCCCACGAGCATCAACGTCATACGCACCATAGATACCAAGGAGTACCAACAACAATAACTGACGAAGTATTAATTCATAACTTCATTGGAGAAACATTCCGCGGTGATTATGTAATCTCTAAATTCTTAGAGATTATCTAATCTAGCCCTAACCATAAATCAATTAAGCGAACCAAAAATGATAGAAGGAAGAGTAGAAACCCTGACAAAAATGGTGTGTGATTAACTGTAGTGACCCGAACCTTTCCATGTTTATATATATTAATTGAGATTGATGTTTACATGATTAAATGTTTCCAACATGTTAAGCAATCAAACTTGTTAAGACTTGATTAATTGAAATAGGTTTCATATAGACAATTGACCACCCAAGTTGACCGTTGATTCACGAACGTTAAAACTTGTAAAAAAACTATATGATGACATATATATGGTTATATATATAGTTAACATGATATTATGATAAGTAAACATATCATTAATTATATTAACAATGAACTACATATGTAAAAACAAGACTACTAACTTAATGATTTTGAAACGAGACATATATGTAACGTTTATCGTTGTAACGACATTTAATGTATATATATCATATTAAGAGATATTCGTACATCATAATATCATGATAATATAATAATTTAAAATCTCTTTTGATATTATAAACATTGGGTTAACAATATTTAACAAGATCGTTAACCTAAAGGTTTCAAAACAACACTTACATGTAACGACTAACGATGACTTAACGACTCAGTTAAAATGTATATACATGTAGTGTTTTAATATGTATTTATACACTTTTGAAAGACTTCAATACACTTATCAAAATACTTCTACTTAACAAAAATGCTTACAATTACATTCTCGTTCAGTTTCATCAACAATTCTACTCGTATGCACCCGTATTCGTACTCGTACAATACACAGCTTTTAGATGTATGTACTATTGGTATATACACTCCAATGATCAGCTCTTAGTAGCCCATGTGAGTCACCTAACACATGTGGGAACCATCATTTGGCAACTAGCATGAAATATCTCATAAGATTACAAAAATATGAGTAATCATTCATGACTTATTTACATGAAAACAAAATTACATATCCTTTATATCTAATCCATACACCAACGACCAAAAACACCTACAAACACTTTCATTCTTCAATTTTCTTCATCTAATTGAACTCTCTCAAGTTCTATCTTCAAGTTCTAAGTGTTCTTCATAAATTCCAAAAGTTCTAGTTTCATAAAATCAAGAATACTTTCAAGTTTGCTAGCTCACTTCCAATCTTGTAAGGTGATCATCCAACCTCAAGAAATCTTTGTTTCTTACAGTAGGTTATCATTCTAATACAAGGTAATAATCATATTCAAACTTTGGTTCAATTTCTATAACTATAACAATCTTATTTCAAGTGATGATCTTACTTGAACTTGTTTTCGTGTCATGATTTTGCTTCAAGAACTTTGAGCCATCCAAGGATCCATTGAAGCTAGATCCATTTTTCTCTTTTCCAGTAGGTTCATCCAAGGAACTTAAGGTAGTAATGATGTTCATAACATCATTCGATTCATACATATAAAGCTATCTTATTCGAAGGTTTAAACTTGTAATCACTAGAACATAGTTTAGTTAATTCTAAACTTGTTCGCAAACAAAAGTTAATCCTTCTAACTTGACTTTTAAAATCAACTAAACACATTTTCTATATCTATATGATATGCTAACTTAATGATTTAAAACCTGGAAACACGAAAAACACCGTAAAACCGGATTTACGCCGTCGTAGTAACACCGCGGGCTGTTTTGGGTTAGTTAATTAAAAACTATGATAAACTTTGATTTAAAAGTTGTTATTCTGAGAAAATGATTTTTATTATGAACATGAAACTATATCCAAAAATTATGGTTAAACTCAAAGTGGAAGTATGTTTTCTAAAATAGTCATCTAGACGTCGTTCTTTCGACTGAAATGACTACCTTTACAAAAACGACTTGTAACTTATTTTTCTGACTAGAAACCTATACTTTTTTTGTTTAGATTCATAAAATAGAGTTCAATATGAAACCATAGCAATTTGATTCACTCAAAACGGATTTAAAATGAAGAAGTTATGGGTAAAACAAGATTGGATAATTTTTCTCATTTTAGCTACGTGAAAATTGGTAATAAATCTATTCCAACCATAACTTAATCAACTTGTATTATATATTATGTAATCTTGAGATACCATAGACACGTATACAATGTTTCGACCTATCATGTCGACACATCTATATATATTTCGGAACAACCATAGACACTCTATATGTGAATGTTGGAGTTAGCTATACAGGGTTGAGGTTGATTCCAAAATATATATAGTTTGAGTTGTGATCAATACTGAGATACGTATACACTGGGTCGTGGATTGATTCAAGATAATATTTATCGATTTATTTCTGTACATCTAACTGTGGACAACTAGTTGTAGGTTACTAACGAGGACAGCTGACTTAATAAACTTAAAACATCAAAATATATTAAAAGTGTTGTAAATATATTTTGAACATACTTTGATATATATGTATATATTGTTATAGGTTCGTGAATCAACCAGTGGCCAAGTCTTACTTCCCGACGAAGTAAAAATCTGTGAAAGTGAGTTATAGTCCCACTTTTAAAATCTAATATTTTTGGGATGAGAATACATGCAGGTTTTATAAATGATTTACAAAATAGACACAAGTACGTGAAACTACATTCTATGGTTGAATTATCGAAATCGAATATGCCCCTTTTTATTAATTCTGGTAATCTAAGAATTAGGGAACAGACACCCTAATTGACGTGAATCCTAAAGATAGATCTATTGGGCCTAACAAACCCCATCCAAAGTACCGGATGCTTTAGTACTTCGAAATTTATATCATATCCGAAGGGTGTCCCGGAATGATGGGGATATTCTTATATATGCATCTTGTTATTGTCGGTTACCAGGTGTTCACCATATGAATGATTTTTATCTCTATGTATGGGATGTGTATTGAAATATGAAATCTTGTGGTCTATTGTTACGATTTGATATATATAGGTTAAACCTATAACTCACCAACATTTTTGTTGACGTTTTAAGCATGTTTATTCTCAGGTGATTATTAAGAGCTTCCGCTGTCGCATACTTAAATAAGGACAAGATTTGGAGTCCATGCTTGTATGATATTGTGTAAAAACTGCATTCAAGAAACTTATTTTGTTGTAACATATTTGTATTGTAAACCATTATGTAATGGTCGTGTGTAAACAGGATATTTTAGATTATCATTATTTGATAATCTACGTAAAGCTTTTTAAACCTTTATTGATGAAATAAAGGTTATGGTTTGTTTAAAAATGAATGCAGTCTTTGAAAAACGTCTCATATAGAGGTCAAAACCTCGCAACGAAATCAATTAATATGGAACGTTTTTAATCAATAAGAACGGGACATTTCAGTTGGTATCCGAGCGTTGGTCTTAGAGAACCAGAAAATTTGCATTAGTGTGTCTTATCGAGTTTGTTAGGATGCATTAGTGAGTCTGGACTTCGACCGTGTTTTCTTTAAAAATGATTGCTTAACATTTTTGTTGGAAACTATATATTTTTAACATATGAATATTATGTGATATATTAATCTCTTAACGTGTTTGATATTATGTGATAGATGTCTACCTCTAGAACAAGTCCCATTGACTCACCTAATAATAATGAAGAGTCAAATGTAAATTGGAATGATTTGTGGACTGATTCACAAGTTCCCGAAGAGGAACCGGAAGAAGAGTCGGAACCGGAAGAAGAATCGGAACCGGAAGAAGAATCGGAACCGGATGAAGAAATAGAACCGGTGGGGGAAATAATAAAACGGTTAAGTAAAAGAAAATCCTCAACCAACCGACCAAAGTTAATTATGGTCAATGGTGTTTCCGCCAAGGAAGCAAAATATTGGGAGGATTACCAATTCTCCGATGAATCGGATTCCGACGAGAATTCCGATGATGTTATAGAAATTACCCCAACTGAATTTAAAAAGGCAAAAGAAAATAATAAGGGAAAGGGCATAAAAATAGAGAAATCTAATTCCAACCCCGATGAACTTTATATGTATCGTCAACCCCCGAAGTCCTTAAGTTGTAACAATGACCCGGGAACCTCTAAACCACCAGGTTTTTCTAAACCAATGTGGACAACGACGGCTCGTATTAGGGGAACATCATATATCCCTAGAAACTTGGCAAAACGAACCAAAACCGAAGAAGAAGAAACGAGCGAGTCGGAATAAGATAGTTGTATTCGTGTGGTGTAATATATGTAATATAGTGTTCTTATGCTTTATGATATATGTAAAAATTGCTTGTATTAATAAGTATTTTTTATGAATCTAATTCTTGTCTATTTTACAGTTTAAAAACACAAAATGGATAGACAACCCAATATTTTAAGAGACCTACCCGGAGACATGATTGATGAAATCTTGTCTAGAGTCGGCCAGAATTCTTCGGCACAACTATTTAAGGCGATATCAGTTTGTAAGACATTCGAAGAACGTTCCAAGAATGTCTTGGTTTATAAGAGACTTTCGTTTGAAAGATGGGGGATATCACATTGGGAAACCCATAAGTTACGATGTGTTTACTTTGACGCATATATTGCGGGGAACCCAAATGCTATTTTACGCAACGGGTTAAGAAATTATTTTGACTCAATATATCCGAATATTGGACTTCGTGATTTAGAAAAAGCGGCTAACATGCAACATAAAGAAGCATGTTATGCTTACGGATTAGTAATGTTCGCTTCTCACCAAAGTGAGAACAAGAACATCGGGCTACAACTATTAAACAAAACGTTTCCACAAGTGACGGAGTCGGTAATTGGGGTAAGAAATGAGGTTTTTAGATTATTACGGGACTGTTGGACATTACGTAACCCTCGTCCCTTTGATGACGTTACAACACGCTGTCTTATCAACGGCCATAATGGTTATGTTGCACAAGACCAAGGATGGGAAGTAGTCCTAGTAAAACCAGAATGCATGACTTGTTTCTGGACGTATGAATTACGTGTCTTTATTGCCTTTGCCGAACGACTTGTGTACTAGCTAGAATTGTCTTCACAACTATCTTGTATCAAAGTTATTGTGTGCTATATTTCATGCTTTATGTAAAATAAGCGGTATTGTAAGTTTGTAAAATATTGTATAAAAGTTTGAACGCGAAATATTATTACAATCAGTTTTTCATATAGAATTGTAGTAGTTGAATTGTATATTAGCTACTAAGTATGAACTTAACGGGTAGGTACTACCCGAATTTAAACTTATAAAACGCTAATATGAAGAAAAAGCTTTTATAAATGAGTTCATATTATGCTACGAAATACTATTAACTACTCTTAATATTCTGTATGATTAACTTGTTCCATTTAACTATTTTGAAGGAAATGGCACCGACTACTCGACACACCGTGAATATGAATGAAGAGGAATTCCGTACTTTTCTAGCTTCAAACATAGCCGCAGTACAGGCTGCGCTACATACCAACAATAACCTTGGATCTAGCAGTACAGGAAATCGTGTAGGATGCACCTACAAAGAATTCACTGCCTGCAAACCTTTAGAATTTGATGGAACCGAAGGACCGATCGGATTGAAACGGTGGACCGAGAAGGTTGAATCGGTGTTTGCCATAAGTAAGTGTACTGAAGAGGACAAAGTGAAGTACGCTACGCATACCTTCACAGGTTCTGCGTTAACATGGTGGAATACCTATCTAGAGCAAGTGGGACAAGATGATGCGTACGCACTACCGTGGTCAGCATTCAAGCACTTGATGAACGAGAAGTACCGTACCAGAACCGAGGTCAATAAGCTCAAGACAGAACTTAGAGGGTTACGAACCCAAGGATTTGATATTACCACGTACGAAAGACGATTCACAGAATTGTGCCTATTGTGTCCGGGAGCATTCGAAGATGAGGAAGAGAAGATCGACGCGTTTGTGAAAGGATTACCGGAAAGAATCCAAGAAGATATAAGTTCACACGAGCCCGCCTCCATACAACAGGCATGTAGAATGGCTCACAAACTAGTGAACCAGATTGAAGAAAGAATTAAAGAACAGACTGCTGAAGAGGCCAATGTGAAGCAAGTCAAAAGAAAGTGGGAGGAAAACGGTGATAAGAATCACCAATACAACAACAACAGCAATTACAACAATAATCGCAACAATTATCCCAACAATCGCAACATCAATCGCAACTACAACAAACGGCCCAACAACAACAACAACAACAACAACAACAACTACAACAATCATCCCAACAACAATAATAACCGCAACAACAACAACAATCAGAAGCAGCTATGCCAAAGGTGTGAAAAGAATCACTCGGGGTTCTGCACCAAATTTTGCAACAAGTGTAAAAGAAATGGTCATAGCGCGGTGAAGTGTGAGGTCTACGGACCAGGGGTTAATAGAACGAAAGGAACAAATGGTGTCGGAACAAGTAATGGCGGAGCAAGTAGTGTCGGAGCAAGTTATGCCAATGTAGTTTGTTATAAATGTGGAAAACCAGGCCACATTATTAGAAATTGCCCGAACCAGGAGAACACGAATGGACAAGGCCGTGGAAGAGTTTTCAATATTAATGCGGCAGAGGCACAGGAAGACCCGGAGCTTGTTACGGGTACGTTTCTTATTGACAATAAATCTGCTTACGTTTTATTTGATTCGGGTGCGGATAGAAGCTATATGAGTAGAGATTTTTGTGCTAAATTAAGTTGTCCATTGACGCCTTTGGATAGTAAATTTTTACTCGAATTAGCAAATGGTAAATTAATTTCAGCAGATAATATATGTCGGAATCGAGAAATTAAACTGGTTAGCGAAACATTTAAGATTGATTTGATACCAGTAGAGTTAGGGAGTTTTGATGTGATAATCGGTATGGACTGGTTGAAAGAAGTGAAAGCGGAGATCGTTTGTTACAAAAATGCAATTCGCATTATACGAGAAAAAGGAAAACCCTTAATGGTGTACGGAGAAAAGGGCAACACGAAGCTACATCTTATTAGTAATTTGAAGGCACAAAAACTAATAAGAAAAGGTTGCTATGCTGTTCTAGCACACGTCGAGAAAGTACAAACTGAAGAAAAGAGCATCAATGATGTTCCCGTCGCAAAAGAATTTCCCGATGTATTTCCGAAAGAATTACCAGGATTACCCCCACATCGATCCGTTGAATTTCAAATAGATCTTATACCAGGAGCTGCACCAATAGCTCGTGCTCCTTACAGACTCGCACCCAGCGAGATGAAAGAACTGCAAAGCCAATTACAAGAACTTTTAGAGCGTGGTTTCATTCGACCAAGCACATCACCGTGGGGAGCTCCTGTTTTGTTTGTCAAGAAGAAAGATGGTACATTCAGGTTGTGTATCGACTACCGAGAGTTGAACAAACTTACCATCAAGAACCGCTACCCACTACCGAGAATCGATGACTTATTTGATCAACTACAAGGCTCGTCTGTTTATTCAAAGATTGACTTACGTTCCGGGTATCATCAAATGCGGGTGAAAGAAGATGATATTCCAAAGACTGCTTTCAGAACACGTTACGGTCATTACGAGTTTATGGTCATGCCGTTTGGTTTAACTAATGCACCAGCTGTGTTCATGGACCTTATGAACCGAGTGTGTGGACCATACCTTGACAAGTTTGTCATTGTTTTCATTGATGACATACTTATTTACTCAAAGAATGACCAAGAACACGGTGAACATTTGAGAAAGGTGTTAGAAGTATTGAGGAAGGAAGAATTGTACGCTAAGTTTTCAAAGTGTGCATTTTGGTTGGAAGAAGTTCAATTCCTCGGTCACATAGTGAACAAAGAAGGTATTAAGGTGGATCCGGCAAAGATAGAAACTGTTGAAAAGTGGGAAACCCCGAAAACTCCGAAACACATACGCCAGTTTTTAGGACTAGCTGGTTACTACAGAAGGTTCATCCAAGACTTTTCCAGAATAGCAAAACCCTTGACTGCATTAACGCATAAAGGGAAGAAATTTGAATGGAATGATGAACAAGAGAAAGCGTTTCAGTTATTGAAGAAAAAGCTAACTACGGCACCTATATTGTCATTGCCTGAAGGGAATGATGATTTTGTGATTTATTGTGACGCATCAAAGCAAGGTCTCGGTTGTGTATTAATGCAACGAACGAAGGTGATTGCTTATGCGTCTAGACAATTGAAAATTCACGAACAAAATTATACGACGCATGATTTGGAATTAGGCGCGGTTGTTTTTGCATTAAAGACTTGGAGGCACTACTTATATGGGGTCAAAAGTATTATATATACCGACCATAAAAGTCTTCAACACATATTTAATCAGAAACAACTGAATATGAGGCAGCGTAGGTGGATAGAATTATTGAATGATTACGATTTTGAGATTCGTTACCACCCGGGGAAGGCAAATGTGGTAGCCGATGCCTTGAGCAGGAAGGATAGAGAACCCATTCGAGTAAAATCTATGAATATAATGATTCATAATAACATTACTACTCAAATAAAGGAGGCGCAACAAGGAGTTTTAAAAGAGGGAAATTTAAAGGATGAAATACCCAAAGGATCGGAGAAGCATCTTAATATTCAGGAAGACGGAACCCGGTATAGGGCTGAAAGGATTTGGGTACCAAAATTTGGAGATATGAGAGAAATGGTACTTAGAGAAGCTCATAAAACCAGATACTCAATACATCCTGGAACGGGGAAGATGTACAAGGATCTCAAGAAACATTTTTGGTGGCCGGGTATGAAAGCCGATGTTGCTAAATACGTAGGAGAATGTTTGACGTGTTCTAAGGTCAAAGCTGAGCATCAGAAACCATCAGGTCTACTTCAACAACCCGAAATCCCGGAATGGAAATGGGAAAACATTACCATGGATTTCATCACTAAATTGCCAAGGACTGCAAGTGGTTTTGATACTATTTGGGTAATAGTTGATCGTCTCACCAAATCAGCACACTTCCTACCAATAAGAGAAGATGACAAGATGGAGAAGTTAGCACGACTGTATTTGAAGGAAGTCGTCTCCAGACATGGAATACCAATCTCTATTATCTCTGATAGGGATGGCAGATTTATTTCAAGATTCTGGCAGACATTACAGCAAGCATTAGGAACTCGTCTAGACATGAGTACTGCCTATCATCCACAAACTGATGGGCAGAGCGAAAGGACGATACAAACGCTTGAAGACAAGCTACGAGCATATGTTATTGATTTCGGAAACAGTTGGGATCGACATCTACCGTTAGCAGAATTTTCCTACAACAACAGCTACCATTCAAGCATTGAGATGGCGCCGTTTGAAGCACTTTATGGAAGAAAGTGCAGGTCTCCGATTTGTTGGAGTGAAGTGGGGGATAGACAGATTACGGGTCCGGAGATTATACAAGAAACTACCGAGAAGATCATCCAAATTCAACAACGGTTGAAAACCGCCCAAAGTCGACAAAAGAGCTACGCTGACATTAAAAGAAAAGATATAGAATTTGAAATTGGAGAGATGGTCATGCTTAAAGTTTCACCTTGGAAAGGCGTTGTTCGATTTGGTAAACGAGGGAAATTAAATCCAAGGTATATTGGACCATTCAAGATTATTGATTGTGTCGGACCAGTAGCTTACCGACTTGAGTTACCTCAACAACTCGCGGCTGTACATAACACTTTCCACGTCTCGAATTTGAAGAAATGTTTTGCTAAAGAAGATCTCACTATTCCGTTAGATGAAATCCAAATCAACGAAAAACTCCAATTCATCGAAGAACCCGTCGAAATAATGGATCGTGAGGTTAAAAGACTTAAGCAAAACAAGATACCAATTGTTAAGGTTCGATGGAATGCTCGTAGAGGACCCGAGTTCACCTGGGAGCGTGAAGATCAGATGAAGAAGAAATACCCGCATCTATTTCCAGAAGATTCGTCAACACCTTCAACAGCTTAAAATTTCGGGACGAAATTTATTTAACGGGTAGGTACTGTAGTGACCCGAACCTTTCCATGTTTATATATATTAATTGAGATTGATGTTTACATGATTAAATGTTTCCAACATGTTAAGCAATCAAACTTGTTAAGACTTGATTAATTGAAATAGGTTTCATATAGACAATTGACCACCCAAGTTGACCGTTGATTCACGAACGTTAAAACTTGTAAAAAAACTATATGATGACATATATATGGTTATATATATAGTTAACATGATATTATGATAAGTAAACATATCATTAATTATATTAACAATGAACTACATATGTAAAAACAAGACTACTAACTTAATGATTTTGAAACGAGACATATATGTAACGTTTATCGTTGTAACGACATTTAATGTATATATATCATATTAAGAGATATTCGTACATCATAATATCATGATAATATAATAATTTAAAATCTCTTTTGATATTATAAACATTGGGTTAACAACATTTAACAAGATCGTTAACCTAAAGGTTTCAAAACAACACTTACATGTAACGACTAACGATGACTTAACGACTCAGTTAAAATGTATATACATGTAGTGTTTTAATATGTATTTATACACTTTTGAAAGACTTCAATACACTTATCAAAATACTTCTACTTAACAAAAATGCTTACAATTACATTCTCGTTCAGTTTCATCAACAATTCTACTCGTATGCACCCGTATTCGTACTCGTACAATACACAGCTTTTAGATGTATGTACTATTGGTATATACACTCCAATGATCAGCTCTTAGCAGCCCATGTGAGTCACCTAACACATGTGGGAACCATCATTTGGCAACTAGCATGAAATATCTCATAAGATTACAAAAATATGAGTAATCATTCATGACTTATTTACATGAAAACAAAATTACATATCCTTTATATCTAATCCATACACCAACGACCAAAAACACCTACAAACACTTTCATTCTTCAATTTTCTTCATCTAATTGAACTCTCTCAAGTTCTATCTTCAAGTTCTAAGTGTTCTTCATAAATTCCAAAAGTTCTAGTTTCATAAAATCAAGAATACTTTCAAGTTTGCTAGCTCACTTCCAATCTTGTAAGGTGATCATCCAACCTCAAGAAATCTTTGTTTCTTACAGTAGGTTATCATTCTAATACAAGGTAATAATCATATTCAAACTTTGGTTCAATTTCTATAACTATAACAATCTTATTTCAAGTGATGATCTTACTTGAACTTGTTTTCGTGTCATGATTTTGCTTCAAGAACTTTGAGCCATCCAAGGATCCATTGAAGCTAGATCCATTTTTCTCTTTTCCAGTAGGTTCATCCAAGGAACTTAAGGTAGTAATGATGTTCATAACATCATTCGATTCATACATATAAAGCTATCTTATTCGAAGGTTTAAACTTGTAATCACTAGAACATAGTTTAGTTAATTCTAAACTTGTTCGCAAACAAAAGTTAATCCTTCTAACTTGACTTTTAAAATCAACTAAACACATGTTCTATATCTATATGATATGCTAACTTAATGATTTAAAACCTGGAAACACGAAAAACACCGTAAAACCGGATTTACGCCGTCGTAGTAACACCGCGGGCTGTTTTGGGTTAGTTAATTAAAAACTATGATAAACTTTGATTTAAAAGTTGTTATTCTGAGAAAATGATTTTTATTATGAACATGAAACTATATCCAAAAATTATGGTTAAACTCAAAGTGGAAGTATGTTTTCTAAAATAGTCATCTAGACGTCGTTCTTTCGACTGAAATGACTACCTTTACAAAAACGACTTGTAACTTATTTTTCTGACTAGAAACCTATACTTTTTTTGTTTAGATTCATAAAATAGAGTTCAATATGAAACCATAGCAATTTGATTCACTCAAAACGGATTTAAAATGAAGAAGTTATGGGTAAAACAAGATTGGATAATTTTTCTCATTTTAGCTACGTGAAAATTGGTAACAAATCTATTCCAACCATAACTTAATCAACTTGTATTATATATTATGTAATCTTGAGATACCATAGACACGTATACAATGTTTCGACCTATCATGTCGACACATCTATATATATTTCGGAACAACCATAGACACTCTATATGTGAATGTTGGAGTTAGCTATACAGGGTTGAGGTTGATTCCAAAATATATATAGTTTGAGTTGTGATCAATACTGAGATACGTATACACTGGGTCGTGGATTGATTCAAGATAATATTTATCGATTTATTTCTGTACATCTAACTGTGGACAACTAGTTGTAGGTTACTAACGAGGACAGCTGACTTAATAAACTTAAAACATCAAAATATATTAAAAGTGTTGTAAATATATTTTGAACATACTTTGATATATATGTATATATTGTTATAGGTTCGTGAATCAACCAGTGGCCAAGTCTTACTTCCCGACGAAGTAAAAATCTGTGAAAGTGAGTTATAGTCCCACTTTTAAAATCTAATATTTTTGGGATGAGAATACATGCAGGTTTTATAAATGATTTACAAAATAGACACAAGTACGTGAAACTACATTCTATGGTTGAATTATCGAAATCGAATATGCCCCTTTTTATTAAGTCTGGTAATCTAAGAATTAGGGAACAGACACCCTAATTGACGCGAATCCTAAAGATAGATCTATTGGGCCTAACAAACCCCATCCAAAGTACCGGATGCTTTAGTACTTCGAAATTTATATCATATCCGAAGGGTGTCCCGGAATGATGGGGATATTCTTATATATGCATCTTGTTATTGTCGGTTACCAGGTGTTCACCATATGAATGATTTTTATCTCTATGTATGGGATGTGTATTGAAATATGAAATCTTGTGGTCTATTGTTACGATTTGATATATATAGGTTAAACCTATAACTCACCAACATTTTTGTTGACGTTTTAAGCATGTTTATTCTCAGGTGATTATTAAGAGCTTCCGCTGTCGCATACTTAAATAAGGACAAGATTTGGAGTCCATGCTTGTATGATATTGTGTAAAAACTGCATTCAAGAAACTTATTTTGTTGTAACATATTTGTATTGTAAACCATTATGTAATGGTCGTGTGTAAACAGGATATTTTAGATTATCATTATTTGATAATCTACGTAAAGCTTTTTAAACCTTTATTGATGAAATAAAGGTTATGGTTTGTTTAAAAATGAATGCAGTCTTTGAAAAACGTCTCATATAGAGGTCAAAACCTCGCAACGAAATCAATTAATATGGAACGTTTTTAATCAATAAGAACGGGACATTTCATTAACAAGCTAAACTTGCTTTACCAACATCATCAGCAGTATCGTCAGAGTTACCAGCATCGTCAGTACAGTCAACATCCGAATCAACAACACCGATAACATCACAAACTCCGTCAGTTCAAGAATCACTGTGGACATCATTACGAATCAATAACGTGTATATTGTATCAACGAGTTATGAAGAATTAACTCATTCCCTCTGAAGAAATTATATGTATATTATATATATATTTTTTGAAATAAATCTTTCCGTGCTAAACTATTGTGTGTGAATCTTAACTACTCGGTTAATTCATATTACAAATATGCAATAATGTACGTCCTTCTGTCGCAACTTAACCAGCGTTAACTACAATCTCTGTCTCAATTCAACAAATTCCAATTCATAATAAATCAAGTATATATTTGATTTTACACTTTCATCATCGATGTACCCGAAACTTTTCAGATAACATTATTCGTACTTTGCGAAATTCACAAGAATTCCACGAACCGAACATCATACATCAATAAATAATGAAGTATTGATTCATAATTTCAATGTCATTAAAGAAATACTGCGTAAAAGTTATGTACTTTTTAAAGCCTTTAGGGATTATTAAATTCTAGTTTCAACCGTAAATCAAATGAGTTTAATTTAACATTAAATCATTAAATCTATGTTACATCTGAAGAAAATATACATATATATATTTTCATAAAGACTGTAATAAAATTCTTTTGTACAAAATATTAATTGTGAAATTTTTTTTAACGGGTAGGTAATACCCGAGAGATATATAAATTCACAAATAATATATTACATTCTTCGAATTTGATTCAGCAAATCATCCATTATACTCCCTACTTTCACAACAATATACATTCTTTTATAAAAATCAAAACAACCATACTCATTCAAAATTTAATTACATATTCTGATTTTGAAATCTCAAAATTCAACTCGAGATATGACCAAAATCATCACTCTTAGATCTTTACATATTTCACAAGCTATATTTTGACTTCAAAACTATGTTAGAACATCAAATGTATGTTAACGATTACAATCTGTGTCCAAACCCTTCAAAAATTTCTGAAGACACTTCGAATGATGAGCAATCGAGATGACGATCCAACCACATGTTACCCACAGTTATGTACCCGAAAAACTCTTGAAACCAAAGTAAAAGTTTAAACAACGTATCCGCGTCAGATTCTTTGGCATTTATTAGCAAAAATAACTTTGCGACTCCTATTCAAAGTAGCCAGTTTTGTCACAGCTTCAGCAAGTCAACTTCAACTTTTCAGTCAGACTAACCTTATTATAACCTTGAGATATACACCATCGTTACCAGGGAACCTTTTACATTCCACCACATTATTAGCAGATGTACCAACAACTTCATTACCCTTTGACTTTAGCCTTTCCAAAAAGTCATTATAATTATTTATTGAAACCCCATCATTTACTCATTCGCATCTTGTAATGAGAATTGCCATACGAATCATTGGGAATTAGCAATCAGTATTTTGAAATCTCGCAGCATGTCTACGCCAACAGTTATATGTGTATATATAACGTCTATCTTCTGGACTTAATTTGAATGTGAAGTTTCTGAAAAACACTCCGAACTAAGAATTGGTTCTCCGAAAATGGAAAAAATGCTGATGAAGCAGCAAAAACTAAAAACGACTTTAAATGGTAAAAGCTGGATGATAATGATGAAGTGTGCTGGCAAAGTGCAGAAAAAGAGAAGTTTTGGAACTGGAAAACGGATTGAGCAAAGTAGGAAGGAGGCTTTGGACAAATTACAAAGACTGAATCTGACTTCAAAGGATCCAAATGATTCAGTACCTGCTGAAGTCATTAACGAATACCTTGCTCCTGACTCTAAACCCCTGCGGACAATATTCTTCATCATCCTCTTATATTAGAAATTCTAAAATATCATCATATCTTTCATTATAAATATCCTCCATATTTCTGAAGATATTTTCTTAATTTTTCTTATTTGAAATCATTTACCTCTTCGCACTATCTGTATTACATCATAAAAGAAACTATTTTAGTTTCTAAATTCTGAAACATTCAAGTTTAAAATAGAAATATTTTGAAGTAGTGTTGGGAACTGAAGCATGAATTAGTATAATATAATGACACTTGATCAACGTGATTATATTACAGTAAGTCATGCTGAGTTTCTAAATAGAACGTGATGATTCACAGATCATAATATCATCATGTGCCATGTTATATGACTCTTGTATTCTATTTAACCTCTAAAATATCAAGAAAATATTTCTTGATGATTCGGCCTTTTCCAAGGTATTCTAGTAATTTGACAAGTCAAGATCGTGCCATCATAATTTCCTTCCTAGAACATTAACAATGTTCATTCCGAAATTCATATCTGTGAATTCTGGAGCATTACAAGCGGTGCTTAATCGCAAGAAGAAGAAACAAAAGGACAAAACTCCGAAATAGAAATTGGGGTATAAATTGCAGCAAATAAAAGAGAGCATTAACTGTGAATGATAATGATTATAGAAGACAGAAGCAGAGACTTTGAAATATAAGGGAACATATAAAGCCCAACGATAAACCAGAAATTATAAACCATATATATCGATGCATATAGCAATATAAAGACACGAGAAAACTAGAAACACTATAAACCCAAGAGTATAGTAGAAGTAAATAGATTCTTCTGGCGGTAGATGAAAAAGAAAAATGACCGATATAAAAGTTAGAAGTATATCGAGAATCAGAACTGGATGGAGCCTATTGATGAATACTTTAAAATATGAGTTGAGGGGGAAAGAATAGAAGGTGATGAAACATGACTAGGAACTTAGAAATTAACAGATTTAACTCACACAATGGCGGAATAAGTGAATCAAACCCTCTAGTGAATAGGTTAAGTTTTTTTTGATTAATTTTGTCAAACCACAACTAAATCAAGTGTGATTAGATCAACACCTAGAGCTATTATTCACCACCTGGGTGATTTGGACTGATAGAAAATCGGAGGAGCTCACTAGATCTGAGTGTGTGTAACAAATGAGAGGCTTAACCTAAAATGAAGAACATAAGACTTTATATACCCCTGATGTTGACTCACCCATACGATTCATTCATCACACGTACGAGTTGGCTTCATCAGCCGTACGGGTGATCACTCACTCGTGTCTTCTCATTTAGGTTGTAATTGTGACTTAGCTCAGCATCAACCGTGCGTATGAGCCTGTCAGCCGTACTAGTGAGGCTTCACTCGTACATCTGACTAAGTCTAACATAGTCAAACATCTAAATCTCGTTCCTGCAGTTCCTGTAACCACATACAAACACGGATAGGATAATAACGAGCAATCATGGTGGCCTATAAACTGTTGTACCTGCAATGGACATGGGTAGATGTCTAGGGACTTGCATAAAATGCATCAACAGAAGGTGTGAGTTGTAAGGAAACGAAGGAGGTGAATTTATAAGAAAATCTCCGACAGAACAATTAAAATGGACGATCGCATTTAAAGCGGATCCTAATTCCCTTGATTACCGGAGAGTCAAATCTTATTAAGAAGATTTTCTTTAAATCCCTTGAAATCTGGGAATCAATCATATCTACGTCAAATGATTAGATGAATCTACACTTACTCATTTCACTCTTCTATGTTAGCTTCATTCGTACTCTTCATATAAATGGATTGTTTATCCAAATTATTCGCTGATTATAAAACTCTAATTTTCAGCCCGTATGCATCATGAAAACATACTTATTATCATTCACGACCTTTCCACTCAAATTTCGGGACGAAATTTTTTTAACGGGTAGGTACTGTGACAACCCGGAAATTTCCAACCAAATTTAAACTTTAATCTTTATATATTTTTGACACGATAAGCAATATTTGTTAAGTTAAATTTCAAGAATTTTAAACTATGTTCATACATTCATTAAACCTCGACCAAGTTCCATCGATTCACGAACCATTAAACGAATATAATTATATATGTATATGTGTATATATATTATAACTTGAAACGTAAACAAAATATTAGATTAAATACTTTATATGATTGTATCTGTTTCAAAATGTTTATCAATGGAATTAGAAGATAAGATCAAATGATTGAATTATCAGATATATTGAATTATGATTACAAGTCTCTGTTGAAAGGCCCACGTTGATTTGAGAAATCTTTCCATTTTAACAATATTCGGAAAATGGTAAAGTGATTTATAAATAAGAACAAATTGTCAATCATTGAGAACTAGACAAAGGATAGTGGAAGATTGAATCTCATAAAGACTCGATTGATCTATTTAGTTTCAAACGTACAAAAACGTTTTCAGTTTAAAAAGAACTTTATTATTAAAACGTATATAACTTTTATAAATATCTAGAAACACTTTTGACAACTCATTACTTAACTAGTATGATAAAGATAACGATATTTATATTTTATTTTATTAAATATATATAACGATTTAAATTAATATTATATATTTATACGCGTATTATACGTACATAGTTTTATACTTTTACTATACTTAAACTTTACCTTTACTTTATTTTTACTTTACTTTAACTTTAATAATTCACTTTAATAATTCATACTTTAATAATTCACTTTAATAATTCATACTTTAATAATTCACTTTAATAATTCATACTTTAATAATTCACTTTAATAATTCATACTTTAATAATTCACTTTAATAATTCATACTTTAATAATTCACTTTAATAATTCAAAAATCTATTATAAATAGAATTCAATAGGTTTCATTATTTCATAGAAACTTGAAAATATTTTTCTCTAAACTCTCTCAATCGATTTACATATATATATTTACTCCGTATTATTTCAAGATATTATTAGTATACATAAAATATTACGACGGAGTGCTGTCCGAGTGATTTCGAAATTGTTTTTCGAGTGGGATAGGATTAAGGAAATTATGGGTTATAGCTATGGAGGTGATTGAGTATGGTTCATGGGTATGCTCGTGAGGTCAATATAGTGTTTATCATTTTCGTTGCGTCTACGTACCTTTCCTGCAATATTGAATCTCAATATTGATACGTGAGTACTCATAATTTAACTTTTACATACTAATAGTGTATCCCTGACTAGTGCTCGAGTATTTAGGATTATGCATGCTTGTACTTTTGATATTGCCATTAGACAGGTTAGGTTGAATGTTGAATTAGTTACACTTGCGGTTGAGATAAGGTATAAGATATGCATGTCCTTGGAAAGCTAGCGAAAAATTAAGAACTTTTCCTTTAGATATCGAATGGTTTCGATGAACGGATTAGAAGTTATAATCAATTGAATTTTCGATATTTTTATTAAAAATGATTATTATTATCGTCGTTTTTTATCGTCGTTCTAGTTTTATCTTATTATTATCATTATTATTATTATCTTTATCAATAAAAGGGATTTATCATTAAAAATTGTTATTTTTTTTATTATTACTATCGTTAAAGTTATAATTAGTATTATTATTATTATCCAATTATTATTATTATTATTATTATTATTATTATTATTATTATTATTATTATTGGTATTATTATTATTATTATCATTATTAATATATATATATCATTATTTAAAAATGGTTATTGTTATTGTTATTATTATTATTACTATATTATCATTAAGATAGTTATTAGTATTATCGTTAATAATGTTATAGTAACTATCATTATTAATATTAGTGTAATTAAAACAAATATTTGTAACACCTAATTATTTTGATTACTATTATTATCATTATTATGAACACGATATAAAAGACGATTAAAAGCTATTAAACGAAACGATTAGGAAATAATGGGTAAGAGTATCATGATGAAATTAAAATATTATAAGATATTGATTTAGATAAAATTATCGTTCTTATTATTTTTATCATTACTATTATTATTAAAAGTATCGTTAGTATTAAAACTATCATTTTAACAAAAATTATCATTTTAATAGAAATGTCATTGTTACTATAAAATATCATTATTATTATTATTATTTTAAATAGAATTATTATTTTAAAGATAATATTAAAAATTATCGTAAATATTAAAGTTATCATAATTAGAATTATCGTTTTATCATAACGTCATCTTAGTAATTATAAATATTGATATTTTTATAATAATAATTATTATTATAAAATAACACAACTTTTACTTACTATCATTATAGATATTATTTTATAAAATAAATATGTGATACAAACATATTTTACTACGTGTAATAACTTACTTTAATAATACCTATTATATTATCTTTATGATATTAAATGAACCCTATAAATTTTATTACTTAATATATATAAAAGTATATTTTATTATATAAATTTAATATAAAATTTTATTTATTAATAAATAAATTATATTATTTACTCTAATAAATCTTTTAAAAATATTTAAAAATATAAAACAACGATATTTAAACTATATAATAATCATGTATAGATTTTTGGAAATTATTTTGAGTCAAATTTACTTTTGTTGACTTTTGCATATTAGTCTCGAGCATTAGGATTGTGGTACACTATGACTTGACCTAATTTGTTAGACAAATATTGACAAACACATAAATATATATAATTAATTTAGGTTCGTGAATCCGAGGCCAACCTTGCACTTGTTCAATGACGTTATATGTATTTTTACTACGAAATACAGTATGGTGAGTTTCATTTGCCTTTTTACCCTTTATATTTTTGGGCTGAGAATACATGCGCAATTTTTATAAATGTTTTACGAAATAGACACAAGTAATCGAAACTACATTATATGGTTGAATTATCGAAGACGAATATGCCCCTTTTTATTAAGTCTGGTAATCTAAGAATTAGGGAACAGACACCCTAATTGACGCGAATCCTAAAGATAGATCTATTGGGCCTAACAAACCCCATCCAAAGTACCGGATGCTTTAGTACTTCGAAATTTATATCATGTCCGAAGGAGGATCCCGGAATGATAGGGGATATTCTTATATGTATCTAGTTAATGTCGGTTACCAGGTGTTCACCATATGAATGATTATTTTTGTCTCTATGCATGGGACGTATATTTATGAGAACTGGAAATGAAATTCTTGTGGTCTATTAAAATGATGGAAATAAATGATTATGATAAACTAATGAACTCACCGACCTTTTGGTTGACACTTTAAAGCATGTTTATTCTCAGGTGTTAAAGAAATCTTCCACTGTGCATTTGCTCATTTTAAAGATATTACTTGGAGTCTTTCATAGCATATTTCAAAGAATGTTGCATTCGAGTCATTGAGTTCATCAAATATTATTATTAAATCAATTTATAGTTGGATAGTGGATATTATGAAATGATGCATGCCTGTCAATTTTCGATGTAAAGAAAGATTGTCTTTTAAAAACGAATGCAATGTTTGTAAAATGTATCATATAGAGGTCAAATACCTCGCAATGTAATCAACTATTGTGAATCGTTTATAATGTATATGAACGGGTCCTTTCATAGTGTGTCTTATCGAGTTTTTTAGGATGCATTAGTGAGTCTGGACTTCGACCGTGTTTACTTGAAAAATGATTGCTTAACAAATTTTGTTGGAAACTATATATTTTTAACATTTGAATATTATGTGATATATTAATCTCTTAACGCATTTGATATTATGTAATAGATGTCTACCTCTAGAACAAGTCCCATTGACTCACCTAATAATAATGAAGAGTCAAATGTAAATTGGAATGATTCGTGGACTGATTCACAAGTTCCCTAAGAGGAACCGGAAGAAGAGTCGGAACCGGAAGAAGAATCGGAACCGGAAGAAGAATCGGAACTGGATAAAGAAATAGAACCGGTGGGGGAAATAATAAAACGGTTAAGTAAAAGAAAATCCTCAACCAACCGATCAAGGTTAATTATGGTCAATGGTGTTTCCGCCAAGGAAGCAAAATATTGGGAGGATTACCAATTCTCCGATGAATCGGATTCTGACGAGAATTCCGATGATGTTATAGAAATTACCCCAACTGAATTTAAAAAGGCAAAAGAAAATAATAAGGGAAAGGGCATAAAAATAGAGAAATCTAATTCCAACCCCGATGAACTTTATATGTATCGTCAAGCCCCGAAGTCCTTAAGTTGTAACAATGACCCGGGAACCTCTAAACCACCAGGTTTTTCTAAACCAATGTGGAAAACGACGGCTCGTATTAGGGGAACATCATATATCCCTAGAAACTTGGCAAAACGAACCAAAACCGAAGAAGAAGAAGAAACAAGCAAGTCGAAATAAGATAGTTGTATTCGTGTGGTGTAATATATGTAATATAGTGTGCTTATGCTTTATGATATATGTAAAAATTGCTTGTATTAATAAGTATTTTTTTTATGAATCTAACTCTTGTCTATTTTACAGTATAAAAACACAAAATGGATAGACAACTCAATATTTTAAGAGACCTACCCGGAGACATGATTGATGAAATCTTGTCTAGAGTCGGTCAGAATTCTTCGGCACAACTATTTAAGGCGAGATCAGTTTGTAAGACATTCGAAGAACGTTCCAAGAATGCCTTGGTTTATAAAAGGCTTTCGTTCGAAAGATGGGGGATATCACATTGGGAAATCCATAAGTTACGATGTGTTTACTTTGACGCATATATTGCGGGGAACCCAAATGCTATTTTACGCAATGGGTTAAGAAATTATTTTGACTCAATATATCCGAATATTGGACTTCGTGATTTAGAAAAAGCGGCTAACATGCAACATAAAGAAGCATGTTATGCTTACGGATTAGTAATGTTCGCTTCTCACCAAAGTGAGAACAAGAACATCGGGCTACAACTATTAAACAAAACGTTCCCACAAGTGACGGAGTCGGTAATTGGGGTAAGAAATGAGGTTTTTAGATTGTTACGGGACTGTTGGACATTACGTAACCCTCGTCCCTTTGACGACGTTACAACACGATGTCTTATCAACGGCCATAACGGTTATGTTCCACAAGACCAAGGATGGGAAGTAATCCTAGTAAAACCAGAATGCATGACTTGTTTCTGGTCGTATGAATTACGTGTCTTTATTGCCTTTGCTGAACGACTTGTGTACTAGCTAGAATTATCTTCACAACCATCTTGTATCAAATTTATTGTGTGCTATATTTCATGCTATATGTAAAATAAGCGGTATTGTAAGTTTGTAAAATATTGTGTAAAAGTTTGAACGCGAAATATTATTATAATCAGTTTTTCATATAGAATTGTAGTAGTTGAATTGTATATTAGCTACTAAGTATGAACTTAACGGGTAGGTATTACCCGAATTTAAACTTATAAACGCTAATATGAAGAAAAAGCTTTTATAAATGAGTTCATACTATGCTACGAAATACTATTAACTACTCTTAATATTATGTATGATTAACTTGTTCCATTTGACTATTTTGAAGGAAATGGCACCGACTACTCGACACACCGTGAATATGAATGAAGAGGAATTCCGTACTTTTCTAGCTTCAAACATAGCCGCAGTACAGGCTGCGCTACATACCAACAATAACCTTGGATCTAGCAGTACAGGAAATCGTGTAGGATGCACCTACAAAGAATTCACTGCCTGCAAACCTTTGGAATTTGATGGAACCGAAGGACCGATCGGATTGAAACGGTGGACCGAGAAGGTCGAATCGGTGTTTACCATAAGTAAGTGTACTGAAGAGGATAAAGTGAAGTACGCTAGCATACCTTCACAGGTTCTGCGTTAACATGGTGGATTACCTATCTAGAGCAAGTGGGATAAGACGATGCGTATGCACTACCGTGGTCAGCATTCAAGCACTTGATGAACGAGAAATACCGTCCCAGAACCGAGGTCAATAAGCTCAAGACAGAACTTAGAGGGTTACGAACCCAAGGATTTGATATTACCACGTACGAAAGACGATTCACAGAATTGTGCCTATTGTGTCCGGGAGCATTCGAAGATGAGGAAGAGAAGATCGACGTGTTTGTGAAAGGATTACCGGAAAGAATCCAAGAAGATATAAGTTCACACGAGCCCGCCTCCATACAACAGGCATGTAGAATGGCTCACAAACTAGTGAACCAGATTGAAGAAAGAATTAAAGAACAGACTGCTGAAGAGGCCAATGTAAAGCAAGTTAAAAGAAAGTGGGAGGAAAACGGTGATAAGAATCACCAATACAACAACAACAGCAATTACAACAATAATCGCAACAATTATCCCAACAATCGCAACATCAATCGCAACTACAACAAACGGCCCAACAACAACAACAACAACAACAACAACAACAACAACAACAACAACAACAACAACAACAACAACAACAACAACAACAACAACAACAGCAACTACAACAATCATCCCAACAACAATAATAACCGCAACAACAACAACAACAATCAGAAGCAGCTATGCCAAAGGTGTGAAAAGTATCACTCGGGGTTCTGCACCAAATTTTGTAACAAGTGTAAAAGAAATGGTCATAGCGCGGCGAAGTGTGAGGTCTACGGACCAGGGGTTAATAGAACGAAAGGAACAAATGGTGTCGGAACGAGTAATGGCGGAGCAAGTAGTGTCAGAGCAAGTTATGCCAATGTAGTTTGTTATAAATGTGGAAAACCGGGCCACATTATTAGAAATTGCCCGAACCAGGAGAACACGAATGGACAAGGCCGCGGAAGAGTTTTCAATATTAATGCGGCAGAGGCACAGGAAGACCCGGAGCTTGTTACGGGTACGTTTCTTATTGACAATAAATCTGCTTACGTTTTATTTGATTCGGGTGCGGATAGAAGCTATATGAGTAGAGATTTTTGTGCTAAATTAAGTTGTCCATTGACGCCTTTGGATAGTAAATTTTTACTCGAATTAGCAAATGGTAAATTAATTTCAGCAGATAATATATGTCGAAATCGAGAAATTAAACTGGTTAGCGAAACATTTAAGATTGACTTGATACCAGTAGAGTTAGGGAGTTTTGATGTGATAATCGGTATGGACTGGTTGAAAGAAGTGAAAGCAGAGATCGTTTGTTACAAAAATGCAATTCGCATTATACGAGAAAAAGGAAAACCCTTAATGGTGTACGGAGAAAAGGGCAACACGAAGCTACATCTTATTAGTAATTTGAAGGCACAAAAACTAATAAGAAAAGGTTGCTATGCTATTCTAGTACACGTTGAAAAAGTACAAACTGAAGAAAAGAGCATCAATGATGTTCCCGTCGCAAAAGAATTTCCCGATGTATTTCCGAAAGAATTATCGGGATTACCCCCACATCGATCCGTTGAATTTCAAATAGATCTTGTACCAGGAGCTGCACCAATAGCTCGTGCTCCTTACAGACTCGCACCCAGCGAGATGAAAGAACTGCAAAGCCAATTACAAGAACTTTTAGAGCGTGGTTTCATTCGACCAAGCACATCACCGTGGGGAGCTCCTGTTTTGTTTGTCAAGAAGAAAGATGGTACATTTAGGTTGTGTATCGACTACCGAGAGTTAAACAAACTTACCATCAAGAACCGCTACCCACTACCGAGAATCGATGACTTATTTGATTAACTACAAGGCTCGTCTGTTTATTCAAAGATTGACTTACGTTCCGGGTATCATCAAATGCGGGTGAAAGAAGATGATATTCCAAAGACTGCTTTCAGAACATGTTACGGTCATTACGAGTTTATGGTCATGCCGTTTGGTTTAACTAATGCACCAGCTGTGTTCATGGACCTTATGAACCGAGTGTGTGGACCATACCTTGACAAGTTTGTCATTGTTTTCATTGATGACATACTTATTTACTCAAAGAATGACCAAGAACACGGTGAACATTTGAGAAAGGTGGTAGAAGTATTGAGGAAGGAAGAATTGTATGCTAAATTTTCAAAGTGTGCATTTTGGTTGGAAGAAGTTCAATTCCTCGGTCACATAGTGAACAAAAAAGGTATTAAGGTGGATCCGGCAAAGATAGAAACTGTTGAAAAGTGGGAAACCCCGAAAACTCCGAAACACATACGCCAGTTTTTAGGACTAGCTGGTTACTACAGAAGGTTCATCCAAGACTTTTCCAGAATAGCAAAACCCTTGACTGCATTAACGCATAAAGGGAAGAAATTTGAATGGAAGGATGAACAAGAGAAAGCGTTTCAGTTATTGAAGAAAAAGCTAACTACGGCACCTATATTGTCATTGCCTGAAGGGAATGATGATTTTGTGATTTATTGTGACGCATCAAAGCAAGGTCTCGATTGTGTATTAATGCAACGAACGAAGGTGATTGCTTATGCGTCTAGAAAATTGAAGATTCATGAGAAAAATTATACGACGCATGATTTGGAATTAGGCGCGGTTGTTTTTGCATTAAAGACTTGGAGGCACTACTTATATGGGGTCAAAAGTATTATATATACCGACCACAAAAGTCTTCAACACATATTTAATCAGAAACAACTGAATATGAGGCAGCGTAGGTGGATTGAATTGTTGAATGATTACGACTTTGAGATTCGTTACCACCCGGGGAAGGCAAATGTGGTAGCCGATGCCTTGAGCAGGAAGGACAGAGAACCCATTCGAGTAAAATCTATGAATATAATGATTCATAATAACCTTACTACTCAAATAAAGGAGGCGCAACAAGGAGTTTTAAAAGAGGGAAATTTAAAGGATGAAATACCCAAAGGATCGGAGCAGCATCTTAATATTCGGGAAGACGGAACCCGGTATAGGGCTGAAAGGATTTGGGTACCAAAATTTGGAGATATGAGAGAAATGGTACTTAGAGAAGCTCATAAAACCAGATACTCGATACATCCTGGAACGGGGAAGATGTACAAGGATCTCAAGAAACATTTTTGGTAGCCGGGTATGAAAGCCGATGTTGCTAAATACGTAGGAGAATATTTGACGTGTTCTAAGGTCAAAGCTGAGCATCAGAAACCATCAGGTCTACTTCAACAACCCGAAATCCCAGAATGGAAATGGAAAAACATTACCATGGATTTCATCACTAAATTGCCAAGGACTGCAAGTGGTTTTGATAGGGATGGCAGATTTATTTCAAGATTCTGGCAGACATTACAGCAAGCATTAGGAACTCGTCTAGACATGAGTACTGCCTATCATCCATAAACTGATAGGCAGAGTGAAAGGACAATACAAACGCTTGAATACATGCTACGAGCATGTGTTATTGATTTCGGAAACAGTTGGGATCGACATCTACCGTTAGCAGAATTTTCCTACAACAACAGCTACCATTCAAGCATTGAGATGGCGCCGTTTGAAGCACTTTATAGTAGAAAGTGCAGGTCTCCGATTTGTTGGAGTGAAGTGGAGGATAGACAAATTACGGGTCCGGAGATTATACAAGAAACTACCGAGAAGATCATCCAAATTCAACAACGGTTGAAAACCGCCCAAAGTCGACAAAAGAGCTACGCTGACATTAAAAGAAAAGATATAGAATTTGAAATTGGAGAGATGGTCATGCTTAAAGTTGCACCTTGGAAAGGCGTTGTTCGATTTGGTAAACGAGGGAAATTAAATCCAAGGTATATTGGACCATTCAAGATTATTGATCGTGTCGGACCAGTAGCTTACCGACTTGAGTTACCTCAACAACTCGCGGCTATACATAACACTTTCTACATCTTGAATTTGAAGAAATGTTTTGCTAAAGAAGATCTCACTATTCCGTTAGATGAAATCCAAATCAATGAAAAACTCCAATTCATCGAAGAACTCGTCGAAATAATGGATCGTGAGGTTAAAAGACTTAAGCAAAACAAGATACCAATTGTTAAGGTTCGATGGAATGCTCGTAGAGGACCCGAGTTCACCTGGGAGCGTGAAGATCAGATGAAGAAGACATACCCGCATCTATTTCCAGAAGATTCGTCAACACCTTCAACAGCTTAAAATTCCGGGACGAAATTTATTTAACGGGTAGGTACTGTAGTGACCCGAACTTTTCCATGTTTATATATATTAATTGAGATTGATATTTACATGATTAAATGTTTCCAACATTTTAAGCAATCAAACTTGTTAAGACTTGATTAATTGAAATATGTTTCATATAGACAATTGACCACCCAAGTTGACCGGTAATTCACGAACGTTAAAACTTGTAAAAACTATATGATGACATATATATGGATATATATAGTTAACATGATACTATGATAAGTAAACATATCATTAAGTATATTAACAATGAACTACATATGTAAAAACAAGACTACTAACTTAATGATTTTTAAACGAGACATATATGTAACGATTATCGTTGTAAAGACATTTAATATATATATATATATCATATTAAGAGATATTCATACATGATAATATCATGATAATATAATAATTTAAAATCTCATTTGATATTATAAACATTGGGTTAACAACATTTAACAAGATCGTTAACCTAAAGGTTTCAAAACAACACTTACATGTAACGAGTAACGATGACTTAATTACTCAGTTAAAATGTATATACATGTAGTGTTTTAATATGTATTTATACACTTTTGAAAGACTTCAATACACTTATCAAAATACTTCTACTTAACAAAAATACTTACAATTACATCCTCGTTCAGTTTCATCAATAATTCTACTCGTATGCACCCGTATTCGTACTCGTACAATACACAGCTTTTAGATGTATGTACTATTGGTATATACACTCCAATGATCAGCTCTTAGTAGCCCATGTGAGTCACCTAACACATGTGGGAACCATCATTTGGCAACTAGCATGAAATATCTCATAAAATTACAAAAATATGAGTAATCATTCATGACTTATTTACATGAAAACAAAATTACATATCCTTTATATCTAATCCATACACCAACGACCAAAAACACCTACAAAAACTTTCATTCTTAAATTTTCTTCATCTAATTGATCTCTCTCAAGTTCTATCTTCAAGTTCTAAGTGTTCTTCATAAATTCTACAAGTTCTAGTTACATAAAATCAAGAATACTTTCAAGTTTGCTAGCTCACTTCCAATCTTGTAAGGTGATCATCCAACCTCAAGAAATCTTTGTTTCTTATAGTAGATTATCATTCTAATACAAGGTAATAATCATATTCAAACTTTGGTTCAATTTCTATAACTATAACAATCTTATTTCAAGTGATGATCTTACTTGAACTTGTTTTCGTGTCATGATTCTGCTTCAAGAACTTCGAGCCATCCAAGGATCCGTTGAAGCTAGATCCATTTTTCTATTTTCCAGTAGGTTTATCCAAGGAACTTAAGGTAGTAATGATGTTCATAACATCATTCGATTCATACATATAAAGCTATCTTATTCGAAGGTTTAAACTTGTAATCACTAGAACATAGTTTAGTTAATTCTAAACTTGTTAGCAAATAAAAGTTAATCCTTCTAACTTGACTTTTAAAATCAACTAAACACATGTTCTATATCTATATGATATGCTAACTTAATGATTTAAAACCTGGAAACACGAAAAACACCGTAAAACCGGATTTACGCCGTCGTAGTAACACCGCGGGCTGTTTTGGGTTAGTTAATTAAAAACTATGATAAACTTTGATTTAAAAGTTGTTATTCTGAGAAAATGATTTTTATTATGAACATGAAACTATATCCAAAAATTATGGTTAAACTCAAAGTGGAAGTATGTTTTCTAAAATGGTCATCTAGACGTCGTTCTTTCGACTGAAATGACTACCTTTACAAAAACGACTTGTAACTTATTTTTCTGACTATAAACCTATACTTTTTCTATTTAGATTCATAAAATAGAGTTCAATATGAAACTATAGCAATTTGATTCACTCAAAACGGATTTAAAATGAAGAAGTTATGGGTAAAACAAGATTGGATAATTTTTCTCATTTTAGCTACGTGAAAATTGGTAACAAATCTATTCCAACCATAACTTAATCAACTTGTATTGTATATTATGTAATCTTGAGATACCATAGACACGTATACAATGTTTCGACCTATCAGGTCGACACATCTATATATATTTCGGATTAACCATAGACACTCTATATGTGAATGTTGGAGTTAGCTATACTGGGTTGAGGTTGATTCCAAAATATATATAGTTTGAGTTGTGATCAATACTGAGATACGTATACACTGGGTCGTGGATTGATTCAAGATAATATTTATCAATTTATTTCTGTACATCTAACTGTGGACAACTAGTTGTAGGTTACTAACGAGGACAGCTGACTTAATAAACTTAAAACATCAAAATATATTAAAAGTGTTGTAAATATATTTTTAACATACTTTGATATATATGTATATATTGTTATAGGTTTGTGAATCAACCAGTGGCCAAGTCTTACTTCCCGACGAAGTAAACATCTGTGAAAGTGAGTTATAGTCCCACTTTTAAAATCTAATATTTTTGGGATGAGAATACATGCAGGTTTTATAAATGATTTACAAAATAGACACAAGTATGTGAAACTACATTCTATGGTTGAATTATCGAAATCGAATATGCCCCTTTTTATTAAGTCTGGTAATCTAAGAATTAGGGAACAGACACCCTAATTGACGCGAATCCTAAAGATAGATCTATTGGGCCTAACAAACCCCATCCAAAGTACCGGATGCTTTAGTACTTCAAAATTTATATCATATCCGAAGGGTGTCCCAGAATGATGGGGATATTCTTATATATGCATCTTGTTAATGTCGGTTACCAGGTGTTCACCATATGAATGATTTTTATCTCTATGTATGGGATGTGTATTGAAATATGAAATCTTGTGGTCTATTATTATGATTTGATATATATATATATATAGGTTAAACCTATAACTCACCAACATTTTTGTTGACGTTTTAAGCATGTTTATTCTCAGGTGATTATTAAGAGCTTCCGCTGTCACATACTTAAATAAGGACGAGATTTGGAGTCCATGCTTGTATGATATTGTGTAAAAACTGCATTCAAGAAACTTATTTTGTTGTAACATATTTGTATTGTAAACCATTATGTAATGGTCGTGTGTAAACAGGAATTTTAGATTATCATTATTTGATAATCTACGTAAAGCTTTTTAAACCTTTATTGATGAAATAAAGGTTATGGTTTGTTTTAAAATGAATGCAGTCTTTGAAAAACATCTCATATAGAGGTCAAAACCTCGCAACGAAATCAATTAATATGGAACGATTTTAATCAATAAGAACGGGACATTTCAATGATGACCCTTAAGACCTTATTTATATACTTTTAAACCTTTTCAGACGATTTACTGACTTAGTACTATTTGACTTAGGTTGAGGACTTTCGGACCGATTACTTGCACACTTTTCCCGACTCGACTTTACGACTACTTTATCATTGTGAGTTAAAGCATTCCCTTTTTACTTTAACTTATTTTGGGAACTGAGAATACATGCAGATTTTATGTTTTACATACTAGGCACGAGTACTTAAACTTATATATGTGTGGGTTATACAACGGCATAAACATTCCCTTTAGCTCGGTAACGTTTAATCATTGGTTTTTGAACCATGAACGCGAATCTTAGATATGGATCCATAGGGTTTGACATCCCCACTCGGGCTAGTAGCGCTAGCATTTAATGAGTGTTTAATACTTCGTAGACATACGCACTTGCCAAGTGTATTTTCAGGGGGTATAAACGTTAAGTTAGTTACCAAGTGCCCACGGTTAACATATACTTTATCATACTGTTTTGAAACGCTCTTTGTAGCACTGAAATCTCGTGGCCTACCTTACATACTGTTATACTTAAACTATAGCTCACCAACCTTTGTGTTGACATTTTTAAGCATGTTTTTCTCAGGTGCTTGAGGTTAGCTTCCACTGTGTACTAGTCGTGCTGTAGACACCCGCTGCTTAGAGTTGTCATCGCATGAACTACTTTACCTTGCATTCAAACTTTAGTACTTTTGAACTATGACTTGTAACGACCATTGTGGTCACATACACTTATTATTTGCTTCTACTTAGTGAAGCATGCTTTTGGATTGTAAAACATTCGATGTTGGTTTAGACATCACTTTACTTATGAATGCAAACTCTTTTTGAAATCGCATATAGTACTTAACCTTGTAATGATCCTGTTGTTGATGATTCATACACGATGGTTTTGTACGGGGCATCACATTTGGTATCAGAGCATTGGTTGTAGGGAATTAGGTTGCATTAGTGAGTCTAAGACCGACCCGAGTAGGATTCACTAATAGGACTAATCTACAACTTGCTAGTTTACTTGTTTCCGCTGAACTTACTGCATGCTGCTGCTCACTTTTACTACTATATGCCGTATGCTATTACATGATTTCACTACTGCATGATATTACTTGCTTTCGATTGCATGCTACTTCTGTACGATTCGTTATTATTGCCATGCTACTTATTGTTATACATGATTTAAACTGTTGGCCTAATATGTGCTTGCTTTATGACTTACTGACATGGAAAATTTATTTTTCCTTGTTCAGATGTCGGATATTCCACCTGCTAGCGTTTTGGGCAGTTTAGACTCTTCAGCTACCCCACCTACCATCGTTGCCGATCCGCCGATCCCGATACGCGCGAGTGACCCCGGCGCTTCATCTTCCGGGACTAGCAGCCAGTCGCCTGCACCAGTGGCTACTATTGACGGACACATGGACCCTACGGAGATTCCAGCTCCGTCTGCTCCCGGATCCTCGGAGTCACAGCCCCGCATCAGTGGTGTTGTGATTCCCGCGGAGTTCGGGGAAGGGCCATTCCGTAACCATATGCGCATGCCGCGCCGACGCGCTCCAGATGGACGTTTAGTGTCGATTCCACCATTCAGACACAGAGAGATGTTGGCTGCCTTCGGACTGCCAGTTCAGCCACCCGTGCCACCACCACATGATTCGGATGACTCATCATCCGCCGATTCTTCATCAGATGATTCTTCATCAGACTCCAGTGACGATGAGGACCCTGCTGACATACCTATACAGGCACCCTCCACCCCGCCGAAGAAGCAGTACCGTCCTGATGGCACCGTCATTCCAGGGGTGAATGGAGGTCGTGCTTTCACTGACGCTTTTGGTCGGCGTCGGAGGGTTACTGCCCGTAAGCGGCTTGTGCCGTACCCTGCCGACCCACTCATACGTAAGGCACCTCGTTACGTGCTGACTATTTCTGGAGCCGGGACATCTGCACCCCGTTTTGTGCGGTCTGCACCACCCGCTCCACCAGCACCATCCGCTCCACCGGTGAAAGGATCCGAAACTAATCATCCGGACATCGTCCATATAGATTAAAAACGAATTACAATAGTTGATAACATCGCGAGGTACTTGACCTCTATATGATACATTTTACAAACGTTGCATTTATTTCTTAAAGGCAATCTATTATTACATCGAGAGTTGACATATTAGCCTAACATTTTATAACAACCAAATGATCTAATCTGCCATTTTCATAACAATAGTCTTTAATGAACTTCAATGACTCGAATGCAACGTCCTTGTATCATAGCTTAAATGGTCCCAAGTAGTATCCTTAACATGAGCTAATGCACAGCGGAAGACTTAATTCGTACCTGAGAATAACATGCTTTAAAACGTCAACATAAAGTTGGTGAGATATATAGGTTTGATGCTAGCAGCGTTATAACAATGGACCACAAGATTTCGTATATAATCATTTCAATAAAAATATTCTAAGTGGTTGAGCACTTGGTAACCATACTTAACATTTAATCACGTCGCATATTCCCTTTAATATGAAATCTTACTACACCGTACCAAGGTGTAGTCGCAAAACGAAGTACTGTGCAACCGTTGAATACTGGTCGTCCAGTCCGGTTGGGGTTGTCAGGCCCGATAGATCTATCAACAGGATTCGCGTTTACAATACCGCTGTAAATATTAGTTACCAAGCTACAGGGAAGTATGCCAGTGGTACAACTCAATGTAGAATATATTTTTCAGTTACTTGTGTCCATAGCGTAAAACATAAAATACATGTATTCTCATCCCGAAATATTTAGAGTTTAAAAGTGGGACTATATACTCACTGTTGTCTCGAAGATATATATATTTTTGACTTGGTCTTCCGGTTGATATCACGAACCTATCCATATATAATATATCAATATATTTTCATTTTAAACAAACATCTCGTATATATATTTATAATACTTTTAATACTTTGAATAATTCCTTAGTCCGTAGTTAGCGTTTCGATGTTAGTAATTCAATTTTAATGGTTCATTTTTAGATGTTTAATATACCCGCAATAAATAAACCCCCAACGAAATAAATAAAACTCCCATAAAACCCCATCGTATATGTGTTGGTCGAGATTAATCTTGACCCATGGTACCGGTGTTGTCAAATGACGTGTTGCGTACATAAAGTACCGGTGTTGTCAAATGACGTGTTGCGTACAATCATGGGATCTTATGATTAATCTTCTCGTGTTGTTTACGGGTGATCCTGAACCATATGAAATTGAATTATGAGTACATATATATAAAATATCATGTTATCTTAGAAATATGTGATTTATATCTTTTTTTTTCCAATTGATCCCGTAGTTGAAATGATCTAGGATAACCAATTTTGTTTCGGTCATAGTTTCTTCGTTACAAGTCCGTTTTCGTTGATTCAAATTGCCATCTTCTTGGATCGAGTTCTTCTTTAAGACTATGAACTGTGAATACCTTGGTTTGTATTCAAAATCATACGGCATAAGTGAAACATTAGTGAAACATATGAAGTTAAACATTTTGTTACAAAAAAAAATCATTTAATGACCATTTTTCTAAAAATACTTATACTTTGAAAAACCAAGTTTTACCTTATTAAATTAGCATATATTTAAGTTATATTACAGGTCTTGAAGTATTTTAAAAGTTAAGTTAGAAGGATCTATTTAGTTTGCAAACAAGTTTGAAAACATTCAAACTATGTTCTTGTTGTTAAACTTTTGTACCACAAAATAAGATAGCTATATATATATGAATCGAACAAGGTTATGAACATAGATTCTACCTCAAGTTCCTTGGATAAGTTTGCTGTAAAAGAGGAGTAAGAAGCTAGAATCAAAAGGGTGATAGAAGTGGATGAAAGATTGGAAGTAAGTTGGTGTTCTTGGAAGGTTTTCTTGAAGTGTTTTTGTATGGTTTTCTTATGGTGTTTATGTAAGGTTTTTGAAGCTAGATCTTCTTAGAACTTTACTGAATTGTTGAAGGTGTTTAAGGGTTATAAGTGTGTGTGTTTTAGCTAGGAGATTGAAGTAGTAAATGAATCAAAATGATGATACATATATACTCCTAAAAATGTGATCTTTAAGGATAACATGACAAAATTTTAGTTTGTAATCTTATGTATTTGTCAAACAATAATACAAAAGAAATTACCTTATACCTAGGGTAGTAACAAGGGCTGGTTAGGTGGTGATTTGATGTGTATATACCAATAGTAAATACGTATAGAAGCTAGGTATGATACGAGTACAAATACTCTAGATATACGTATAGAAATTTTGTGAAAAATGGAATGAGGATTCAAATATAGCTATCTTTTGTGAATACACTTATATGATTTTATGTATTTAAGTCTTAAAAGTGAGTAAATACATTACTTATACGATATATGTATAAACATTATAAGTCTTAAGTATTTATGTCAAATAACGTTACGTATAGTTATCGTTTTGAAAACTTAAGTTAGTAGTTTCAAAATATACTTATAACTTATAGTTTTTGATACAAAATAAGATATTAAAACATTCATTAATCATGTTAAATATGTATATATACATATATATACGCAAACGTATAATTATCATATATTGTATAGTTCGTGATATCGTCGGTCAAACTAGACGGTCAAACGTTGTGTAAAACTCTTTTCGGAAATATAAATCTCGACAATTTGGATTACTTATCATGTTGGTAAGTTTTAATTTATGTAAATATTAATCTTATAAGTATAGAACGATCGAAAAAAAATGCGGGTCAACTTTAGGGTTTTTGCTTATCGTGTCGGAACCATATAGAGATTAGAGTTTAAATTTGGTCGGAAATTTCCGGGTCGTTACAGTACCCATCCGTTAAAGAAATTTCGTCCTCGAAATTTGGTAGAGGTTGTCATAAATAACCATAGGAATGTTTTCATGACGAATATGAGGTAATAATGAAATTTTATCATTATTGAAAGATTTAGATAAAACGATTTGGTTATGTGAGACGCACGAGCGAAGCTATCACAAAAAAAAAAAATGAAATGAGTAAATATGGAATCGTTTTTAATCGATGACGTGGTTTAGAATTGATTTCCGGGATTTAAGGGATTTAGGAAAAATCTTACGTAATAAGATTTGGTTATTCGGCGATCAGAATCTTCTTTGATTTAATGCGGTAATCTGTTTCGATTTCTCTGTCGGATATTTCACTATAAATCCACCCCTTCGTTTCCTTATTTTTCACAACTCGCATCTTCTACTCTTTCTCCTTAATTCCTACTTTAAGGTATCCTTTGAAATGCTTCATCCCGTTCTGATTTTTGTTATACTTCTAACTTTTATATCTTTCATTCTTCTCTTCCATCTACCGCCAGAAGAATCTATTCACTTTTATGATTTTCTTGGAATTATAATGTTTCTAATTCTCCCGTGTCTTTACGTCGCCATACGTATTGATATACATGGTTTGTAGTTTCTGGGTGGTTGTTGGGTTTGATATCTTTCCTTATACTTCGATGCTCCTGCTTCTGTTTTCCATAATCATTGTCATCCATAGTTAATATTCTCTCCTATTTGCTGTGATCTATACCCCAATTTCTATTTTGGGACTTTGTCCCTTCGTTTCTTCTTCCCGTCCTTGAGTCAAGCGATCAATAGTTCGGAATTCGTAGGTATAAAATTTGGAATGAACCTAGCTATTGGTTTTAGAATAAAATTGTAATGGCACGATCTTGATTCGTTAAATTACTCGAATATTCCGGAAAAATAGAACTATCAAGGTGATACGTTCTAATATGTTTGGAGACTTGATAGAATGTAAGAGCCGTGTAACATGGCACATGATGACGGTACTGTGAATCATCACATTCCATTAGAAACTTAACATGACTTACTGTAATATAATGAAGTTGATCAAGTTTCATTATATTATACTAATTCATGTATCAGTTCCCAACACTACTTCAAAACATTCCTATTTTAAACTTGAAGGTTTTAGAACTTAGAAACTAACACAGTTTCTTTTATATTGTAACGCAGATATTACGGAGAAATACATGATTTTGGATAAGAACAGTTGTGAGAATATCTCCAGAAATATGGAGGATATGTATAACAAAAGATATGAAGATATCTTATAATATCTAAGATAAGATGATGATGAAGAATATCATCGGGAAAGGTTTAGGATAAGGGGTAGGTTTTTTTTTTTTTTTTTTACTAATGGTTTCAGCAAGCACTGAATCGTTTGAATCCTTTGAAAGCAGATTCAGTTCTTGTGATTTATCTACATCCTCCTTCATACTTTGCTCAATCCGTTTTCCAGTTCCAACTCTCCTCTTTTTCTAAGCTTTACCAATACAATGTACTTCATCATTAAACTTTTGACTGTTAAAGTCGTTTACAGTTTTTTTTTTTTTTTTTTTTTTTTTTTTTTTTTCTGCTTCTTCAGCATTTCAAGAACTACTTCATAGTCCAGGATGTTTTTCAGAACTTCACATTCGAAAAATGTAATTCTTAGGGATAGTCGTTCTCGGTATAACTGGGAGAATTTCTACGAGATTTTCAAAATACTGATTGCGGGTTTCGCCAAAGAGATAACGAGTTGCTGGTACGTCTGCTGATGATGTTGTGAAAAAGGTTCTCCGGTAACAACGTCGAAAGGACAAAGTATAAATATCGAGATTATAATAGGAGTAGTCTCACTGAGAAGTCGAAGTGGAGCTGTGACAAAATTAGCTTCTTGAAAAGGAATCGTATGATTGTTTTTGATAATGAATGATAAGGAATTCGACGCGGATACGTTTTAACTATAACTTTGGTTTCGAAAATTTTTCAGGTGCATCACTGTATGCATAAATCTTTCTTCCGTAAACGAGGTGCGGCTGGTTCAACTTCTCGATCGAGGTGTTTTCAAGAATCATGAAAAGATTTGAATGAGGATTATAATTGTCGAAGTACAAATGAGGTTTAGGATGAAATCAAGTGGCAAAATTGAAGAATTGTTTAGTTTCATATGTTATAATCAACATTTTATTTCATTTTAATTGTCCAATGTTTCTTCTTTATGCCACTTGTTGGATTTGGATAGGTAAAAAAAAAATTCAAATATGAAATTTAAATGGAAATGGTTATTCTGGGGTGAACGGATACGTATATCGATGGTTGTAAGTAAAATAACAAATGACCGTTGAATCAGATTCAAGAATGTACAATATAACTTATTAATGTGAATTCTAAATATTCCTCGGGTACTACCCACCCGTTAAAATATTTTCATCATTATTAGTTTGTACGAAGGAATTTTTAATTACTATCTTTATGAAAATATACTTGCATATATATTTTCTTCAGAGATAATCATAGATTTAATGAGTCAATAAGATAATAAACTCATTTGATTTATCGTTAATTCTAGATTACATAATCTCTAAGACTTTAGAAATTACATAATCGTCATACGATACGTAAAGCGAAGATAATCGATGTAGAACGATATATAGAACGAAGATCATACTCGAAGTACAGATATTGAGTCGTGTGATGTTGATATTCGAGATACAGATTGTGATGTTGAGATTTTGGGGGTGACAAGAGTACTGTCGGCGTTGATGATGGTGGTATAGATTATGCTGCTGGTGCTGCTGCTGGTGTTTGTAACCTTCGCACCGTATTTTCTAAAGCCACTACCCGAGCGCGAAGCTCGTTGACTTCTTCTATTATACCGGGATGATTGACGGTTGGAACGAGCGAATGAACAAGATTCGAAATATGGGATAGTATGTAATCATGACGAGATACTCTAGAAATGAGCGAGAAAATGGTGTTTCGAATAGGTTCACCGGTAAGTGCTTCAGGTTCATCGTTAAGAGGACAATTTGGTGGATGGAATGGATCACCTTCTTCTTGCCTCCAGAGATTTAGTATATTACGAACCCATCCCCAATTCATCCAAAATAGATGATGGGAAATTGGTTGATCCATTCCGGTGACGCTGTTCTCGGAGCTCGAATGGAAATCCATATCGGCGTAGCTATCGAAGTCGGAGGAATTCGAACTGGATGAAGAATCCATCTTGTATAGTCGGAGAAGTGAATTTTTGGTTTGGAATAGATTATAGGAGTTGGGTTTGGTACTCTTCAATACATAATTTACATATGTATATATAATATCAAAATCCCATGATTTACGGAGAATCTTTGAAATACGTCAGGCAATGTCTATAGTAACAGATACGCTAAGATATGAATTTTGTCTATACACTATCGATGCACTAAATGCAGTAAGACGTGTCTAGACTTAAGAATGATAAGCAGGCAGTTCCCTAAGGATGATAAGCAGATGATTTCCGACTAGGATTGATAAGCAAAACTTTTGACAGGCAGACACGGTCAAAGTCCAGACTCACTTAATGTATCCTAACAACTACTAGTTAGACACACTAATGCAAGGCCTGGTTCGCTAAGACCAACGCTCTGATACCAACTGAAAGGATCCGAAACTAATCATCCGGACATCGTCCATATAGATTAAAAACGAATTACAATAGTTGATAACATCGCGAGGTACTTGACCTCTATATGATACATTTTACAAACGTTGCATTTATTTCTTAAAGGCAATCTATTATTACATCGAGAGTTGACATATTAGCCTAACATTTTATAACAACCAAATGATCTAATCTGCCATTTTCATAACAATAGTCTTTAATGAACTTCAATGACTCGAATGCAACGTCCTTGTATCATAGCTTAAATGGTCCCAAGTAGTATCCTTAACATGAGCTAATGCACAGCGGAAGACTTAATTCGTACCTGAGAATAACATGCTTTAAAACGTCAACATAAAGTTGGTGAGATATATAGGTTTGATGCTAGCAGCGTTATAACAATGGACCACAAGATTTCGTATATAATCATTTCAATAAAAATATTCTAAGTGGTTGAGCACTTGGTAACCATACTTAACATTTAATCACGTCGCATATTCCCTTTAATATGAAATCTTACTACACCGTACCAAGGTGTAGTCGCAAAACGAAGTACTGTGCAACCGTTGAATACTGGTCGTCCAGTCCGGTTGGGGTTGTCAGGCCCGATAGATCTATCAACAGGATTCGCGTTTACAATACCGCTGTAAATATTAGTTACCAAGCTACAGGGAAGTATGCCAGTGGTACAACTCAATGTAGAATATATTTTTCAGTTACTTGTGTCCATAGCGTAAAACATAAAATACATGTATTCTCATCCCGAAATATTTAGAGTTTAAAAGTGGGACTATATACTCACTGTTGTCTCGAAGATATATATATTTTTGACTTGGTCTTCCGGTTGATATCACGAACCTATCCATATATAATATATCAATATATTTTCATTTTAAACAAACATCTCGTATATATATTTATAATACTTTTAATACTTTGAATAATTCCTTAGTCCGTAGTTAGCGTTTCGATGTTAGTAATTCAATTTTAATGGTTCATTTTTAGATGTTTAATATACCCGCAATAAATAAACCCCCAACGAAATAAATAAAACTCCCATAAAACCCCATCGTATATGTGTTGGTCGAGATTAATCTTGACCCATGGTACCGGTGTTGTCAAATGACGTGTTGCGTACATAAAGTACCGGTGTTGTCAAATGACGTGTTGCGTACAATCATGGGATCTTATGATTAATCTTCTCGTGTTGTTTACGGGTGATCCTGAACCATATGAAATTGAATTATGAGTACATATATATAAAATATCATGTTATCTTAGAAATATGTGATTTATATCTTTTTTTTTCCAATTGATCCCGTAGTTGAAATGATCTAGGATAACCAATTTTGTTTCGGTCATAGTTTCTTCGTTACAAGTCCGTTTTCGTTGATTCAAATTGCCATCTTCTTGGATCGAGTTCTTCTTTAAGACTATGAACTGTGAATACCTTGGTTTGTATTCAAAATCATACGGCATAAGTGAAACATTAGTGAAACATATGAAGTTAAACATTTTGTTACAAAAAAAAATCATTTAATGACCATTTTTCTAAAAATACTTATACTTTGAAAAACCAAGTTTTACCTTATTAAATTAGCATATATTTAAGTTATATTACAGGTCTTGAAGTATTTTAAAAGTTAAGTTAGAAGGATCTATTTAGTTTGCAAACAAGTTTGAAAACATTCAAACTATGTTCTTGTTGTTAAACTTTTGTACCACAAAATAAGATAGCTATATATATATGAATCGAACAAGGTTATGAACATAGATTCTACCTCAAGTTCCTTGGATAAGTTTGCTGTAAAAGAGGAGTAAGAAGCTAGAATCAAAAGGGTGATAGAAGTGGATGAAAGATTGGAAGTAAGTTGGTGTTCTTGGAAGGTTTTCTTGAAGTGTTTTTGTATGGTTTTCTTATGGTGTTTATGTAAGGTTTTTGAAGCTAGATCTTCTTAGAACTTTACTGAATTGTTGAAGGTGTTTAAGGGTTATAAGTGTGTGTGTTTTAGCTAGGAGATTGAAGTAGTAAATGAATCAAAATGATGATACATATATACTCCTAAAAATGTGATCTTTAAGGATAACATGATAAAATTTTAGTTTGTAATCTTATGTATTTGTCAAACAATAATACAAAAGCAATTACCTTATACCTAGGGTAGTAACAAGGGCTGGTTAGGTGGTGATTTGATGTGTATATACCAATAGTAAATACGTATAGAAGCTAGGTATGATACGAGTACAAATACTCTAGATATACGTATAGAAATTTTGTGAAAAATGGAATGAGGATTCAAATATAGCTATCTTTTGTGAATACACTTATATGATTTTATGTATTTAAGTCTTAAAAGTGAGTAAATACATTACTTATACGATATATGTATAAACATTATAAGTCTTAAGTATTTATGTCAAATAACGTTACGTATAGTTATCGTTTTGAAAACTTAAGTTAGTAGTTTCAAAATATACTTATAACTTATAGTTTTTGATACAAAATAAGATATTAAAACATTCATTAATCATGTTAAATATGTATATATACATATATATACGCAAACGTATAATTATCATATATTGTATAGTTCGTGATATCGTCGGTCAAACTAGACGGTCAAACGTTGTGTAAAACTCTTTTCGGAAATATAAATCTCGACAATTTGGATTACTTATCATGTTGGTAAGTTTTAATTTATGTAAATATTAATCTTATAAGTATAGAACGATCGAAAAAAAATGCGGGTCAACTTTAGGGTTTTTGCTTATCGTGTCGGAACCATATAGAGATTAGAGTTTAAATTTGGTCGGAAATTTCCGGGTCGTTACAACCGGCCCCACCTGAACCACCAGCACCGCCTGCCCCACCAACTCCCACTGTCGAGGAATTGACAAGGGAGGTGGGAATCCTCCGAGCTCGGGTTACTGAGCTCGAGGAGCAGTTGGCTCAGGTTTTAGACATCCTACACCCACCTTCACCGTAGGACTTTTGTATTTAGATTTCATTATGTAATCTAGTTGTAGTTTATTGTATTACTCATGTATTGTACGGACTTATTCAGATGTATGAAACTTATTATTATTAATGGAACTTTGCGTTATTTAAACTCTTGCACGATGTTCTATTTACATTACTGTATGATGATTCTGTGGTATTTGTACCTAGATGCGTTATTTAATAACATGTGATGTTTTGATTCCATGTTGGTTACTATATACTGTATTATTACTACTTGCATACTAGATTTTGACTTGAGTCAAAATTTTTGTTTAGAACATCATGGCTAACGGTCGATCCACACCTACTGCTGCTCAAATTGAAGAGATGATCCAATAACGCATAGCCACAGCCCTAGCAGAAAGAAACCTCCAAGCTCCACCGTCGCCACCACCGGTTATCCCACCCGTTCGAAATGGGTGTACTTACAAGGAATTCCAGAGCTGTAAACCACACAACTTCAGTGGAACCGAGGGACCGGTTGGTCTCACCAGATGGTTTGAGAAACTTGAATCAGTATTTCGAGTTAGCAACTGTTCGGAGGACAACAAGACCAAGTTTGCTTCGTGCACGCTATCTGACGGCGCTCTAACGTGGTGGAACACGTTAGCTCAAGCGAAAGGCATTGATGAGGCGTATGCTACGCCATGGGAGGAATTCAAAGCGGCAATGATTGATGAGTATTGTCCGAGAACCGAAATACAAAAGATGGAGATGGAATTCATGCAGCTAAAGGCCGTTGGGAACGACCTTGATGGTTACAAGAGGAGATTTTTGGAACTAGCTCTTATGTGTCCGACAATGGTTACCCCGGAATTCAAGCGTATGGAGAGATACTTCTGGGGACTCCCTAAGTCTATCAAAGGAAACGTCACATCGTCCAAACCACCGAATGTTCCCGAAGCAATGCGCATGGCGCATACCCTCATGAATCAGATTCTTATTGATGAGCCAGAGAAGGCTAAGTTTGAGGCTGGTAGTAGCGAAAAGCGAAAGTGGGATAATAACAACAACAACAACAACAACAACAACAACAACCACCACCACAACAACAGGGGGAGAACCTATGACCAGACCCCCGCCAAGAGGCACAACAATGGTGGAAACCCCAACCCCAACAACAACACCAACTCCAACCCAAACTACAAGGGAACCTTACCAAAATGCAAGAGGTGTTACAAACACCATACTGGATATTGCAATGTTGTCTGTGAGAAGTGTCAACGGGCTGGGCATATCGGGAAAGACTGCAAGGTCACCACTTTGAATGGGAAGCCGAACCCCACAGGGCCGAGGAAGTGTTACGAATGCGGGTAGACGGTCCATTTCAGAAATGCGTGCCCAAATAAGCGAAAAGACGGCGGACCACCGCGCGCTAGAGCTTTTAACATTAATGCAAGGGACGCCCGAGAAAACCCCGACTTGGTGACAGGTATATTCAAAATCAACAATCTTTTAGCTTCTGTCTTGTTTGATACTGGTGCGGATAGGAGTTATGTATGTAGACATTTTTGCGATAAGATTAATTGGTCATTAGTCCCATTAAAAGAGAGTATGCTTGTCGTGGTCGCCAATGGAAAACTTGAAAAGGTTGACCATATTAGTCGTGGAGCTATTATCAACATAGCTGGTGCAGATTTCGAAATCGATTTGATACCCATCAAATTGGGAAGTTTTGACGTGATCATCGGTATGGATTGGTTGAGCAAGATAAGGGCCGATATTATCTGTGGAGATAAAGCACTTCGCATACCATAAGGAGATGGCGAACCACTGGTTATCTATGGAGAGAGATGTACCTCGAAGTTGAACCTCATTAGTTGCGTGAAAGCGCAAAAGATTATGAAGAAGGGACGTTTTGCTGTCCTAGCACATGTGAAAGCGGTAGAAACTGAGGTGAAGAGCGTGAATGACGTTCGAATTGTGAACGAATTTTCCGATGTCTTCCCAGAGGAACTGCCTGAATTGCCACCGCAGAGAGCAGTAGAGTTTCAGATTGATTTAGTGCCAGGAGCTGCACCTGTAGCTCGTGCACCTTATAGACTTGCACCTTCCGAGATGCAAGAATTACAAAGCCAACTACAAGAACTACTTGACCGTGAATTTATCCAACCAAGTTTATCGCCTTGGGGCGTACCTGTGTTGTTTGTGAAGAAGAAGGATGGATCCTTCCATATGTGTATCGACTACCGTGAACTCAACAAATTGACTATCAAGAATCGGTATCCTCTTCCACGAATTGATGATATTTTTGACCAACTACAAGGATCGAGTGTCTACTCAAAGATCAATTTGCGATCCGGTTATCACCAGTTGAGGGTGAAAGAAAGTGACGTGATGAAAACTGCATTCAGGACCCGTTATGGTCATTATGAGTTTCTCGTGATGCCATTCGGTTTGACAAATGCACCTGCCGTGTTCATGGACCTCATGAATCGTGTCTGCAAGCCGTACTTGGATAAGTTTGTTATCGTCTTCATAGATGATATCCTCATCTACTCTAAGAGCGAAGAAGAACATGAGCAACACCTCCGACTAGTGCTTGAGATCTTGAGACAAGAGCAACTTTACGCCAAATTCTCCAAGTGTGAATTTTGGTTGAAGGAAGTTCAGTTTCTGGGTCATGTTGTGAGCGACCAGGGTATCAAAGTAGATCCCACCAAGATTGAAGCCATCAGCAAGTGGGAGACCCCCACTACTCCGACGCATATTCGCCAATTTTTAGGTCTCGCCGGTTATTACCGAAGGTTTATCGAAGGTTTTTCTTTGATTGCGCATCCTTTGACCGCGCTGACTCACAAGGGTAAGAAGTTCATTTGGGAACCCGCACACGAATCAGTATTTCAAACTTTGAAGAAGAAGTTAACCACTGCACCTATCCTATCGCTTCCCGAAGGCAGTGACGATTTCATTGTTTATTGCGATGCTTCGAAGAGTGGTTTTGGTTGTGTACTGATGCAACGATCAAAGGTTATTACCTATGCCTCCCGCCAATTGAAGATTCACGAGCGGAATTACACTACTCACGATCTTGAACTTGGAGCCGTTGTCTTTGCGCTTAAATTGTGGAGACACTATTTGTATGGAACTAAGAGCACTATCTTCACCGATCACAAGAGTCTCCAGCACATCTTCGATCAGAAGCAATTGAATATGAGACAGCGTCGATGGATCGAGACGCTCAACGACTACGATTGTGAACTCCGTTATCACCCTGGCAAGGCCAATGTTGTAGCTGACGCTTTAAGCCGAAAGGAGAGGACGGTACCTCTTCGTGTTAGGGCTCTGAACATCACCATTCATTCGAACCTCAACAGTCAGATCAGAGTAGCCCAAGATGAGGCTCTCAAGGAGGAGAATTTATCTCATGAACATTTGAACATACTTGTCTCTCGATTCGAGGTTAGGGAGTCTGGACTCCGATGTTATGCCGAAAGAATTTGGGTACCTTATTATGGAGATCTACGGAACCTTATACTTGATGAAGCCCACAAGTCAAGATATTCGATTCATCCTGGAGCGGGCAAGATGTATCACGACCTTAAAGAACAGTATTGGTGGCCGAATCTTAAGAAGGACGTTGCGACTTATGTTGGTAAGTGTTTGACTTGCTCGAAGGTTAAAGCCGAACATCAGAGACCTTCTGGGTTACTTCAACAGCCAGAAATCCCACAATGGAAGTGGGAAAGGATCACAATGGATTTCATCACCAAGCTACCAAAGACGGTGGGCGGATACGATACTATTTGGGTTATTGTTGACCGCCTTACCAAATCTGCACACTTTCTAGCGATGAAGGAAACAGATACAATGGAGAGACTTGCTCAATTATACATCAAGGAGGTTGTATCTCGTCATGGTGTACCTTTATCGATCATCTCCGATCGCGATCCCCGTTTTGCTTCTAGATTTTGGCGTTCTTTGCAAGAAGCCATGGCATATTTCAAAAGACGTTGCATTCGAGTCGTTGAGTTCAACAAGATTATTATTAAGTCATTGATAGTTTGATATATTATGAAATGGTATGCATGCCTGTTAACTTTCGATGAAATGAAAGTTTGTCTTTTAAAAACGAATGCAATATTTGTAAAATGTAACATTTAGAGGTCAAATACCTCGCAATGTAATCATATGTTATTGTATTCATCCTTATGGATTGGGACGGGTCGCTTCAAGGTGGTCAACCAAGACGCACAACCGTACCCATTGGACCTATACACAAGTCCATCAAATCCACCTATATGTGAAGTGAGCTCTATAGCCGAGAATCACTTCACTCGCCCCGCACCCATCCTATACATACATATGCACATAGTATATTAACACTCACCTTGAAGTCTTGATAGATGCCAAATCAAAATCCGCAACACGTCAAAGGTAAGTACCTATTCCATTAATCACATAACAAACAACACAATTACGGTGGATTACAAATCAACCCATATTGACAACTAGTGCAAATTCGACCCAATTGCACTTTCAAGCTCAAACCGCGCCCAAACTAACCAATAATCACTAACACAAGTGAGAATGGTCCTAATACGCCAATTAAACTCAATCATAAGTGTAACGACCCTGGATTTTCCAACGTTTATTTATTAATTATTATTATTATTATTAATACGTGTGATTAAACGAATGTATGTTATTACATTTACATGTTGCCATGATTGCCCGAACTTGACTTTAAATTGCCCGAAACGTCTTTGTGACACCCGGAACTTTCACGAATAATATTTTTAGATATTATTTGCATTCATGATTAAGTTTATTAATCATTTTAATTAACTAAAGTTGTTAGTTAGTTACTTGGGCTTTTAATTGGATTAACTTGTTAATTACATACCTACTTGGGCTTTTATTTGAACTTGGGCCTTTATTAGTATTAGTAGACTTTAGAAGCCCACCCTACACTTTAATGGACTTATTTAGCCCATTCATGCATGTAAGTATCCATTTAATTATAACTAGCTAGTTAAAAGACTTGGAATATAGTTAGCACCTTATCCCCATGCATAGCCATCTTTTATCCACCTTTTCAAGCTTTAACATGCAATTACATTTTGGACTTCATCCCTCTCCATTTTTCTGCAGCAAAACCGTGGCCTATAGGCCTTATGATGGGAGTTTTGGTTTCATTTTTCATTACTACTTGCTCACTTGTTTACTCTCTCAAAAACACATACTCACTTGCTTCATCTTTTCTCTCTTTTTTCTCTCTTTCTTGTAAGTGACTTGAACAATTTCTCCTTCCTTTTTCCTTGTCCAAAACTGTAGCACTTGGCTACACAATCATCATCACTCTTTGTTGTTTGTTGTTACTTGTTTCATGTTGTTATTTGTTACTTAATTTCTAGTTGTTGTTACTTTGTTACTTACTTACATATACAAGAATCAAACTCACTAGTTTCATTCTTCATTTATCTTGTAATTTCAAGAACACTCAAGAACTAAACTTACTAGTTTATGTTCTACATATACTTTCTTAAAAGATTGCAAGTTCATGTGTTGATTAAAATCATACTTGTAGTTCTTGAAGTAAACTTAAAGTTTACTTTACTTAAAGATCAAACCTTGGTTGAATCTTTAAAAGTATGAACAAACCATGAACCTTTTACTTGTTTACTTAGTTTATCACTTCATTTTATGCACTTTAATTTCTTGTTTGTTGGTTGTGATTGGTCAAATGTTACTAGTTAACTTTGATCTTATTAATCTTGAACTAAAAGTAACTTTAAAAGTTCAAGAACATATAAATGAAACTTTTTAATTATAACTTTGTACACTTATGTTAGAACTAGACTTTTGAGTCTTGGATCTTCAAGATCTAACTAAGAACTATGTTCTACTACTTAAGATCTTGATTTCATAAGTTTACTTCAAGTTTGTAACTTGTTTTTACTTTTAAAGTTCATGTATGTGTTAGATCTAAGACTTTGATGTAACTTTGGTTTATCAAACTTCATACAACTCTTAAGTGAGTTGTGCTTCATGTCTTAGACTTACATTAGGGTTATGATGGTCAAAACTTGGTAAAGATGATGTAAACACATCAATGAGTTGTACACTTGAAGCTATATGCATCAAGGATGAGAACCACGATGAACATCAAGCACCAAAACCTACCGGAACCCATTTATCTTTCTGTTTCTGTTTACAGCCTACTGTTCTGCTGTTTCTGTAACAGAACAGTAGACTTGGGCTGTTGTGATTATGATTTTCAAATATCTCTGTTCGAGTAGATAATTTTTCATGTAGGACTCGTCTTAATCCGTGTTACGGTTTAGGATTTATGGCCCTCCGATCGTCACTATGTCCTTTTAACGTTGTGCAGAAATTTCTGACCTACTCGCACTTAGACCGTAGCCACGGTCAAACAAAGACGAGTTTACTTCTGTAAATTTTACCACACTTAAAGGACTCATATACGGAGCCATGACCACTGGTCTCACCTTAATTCAGTAAGGGTAGAGGCCGTGGTGACTGACTGAAGTCAGCCTTTGTTTTAAACTACTTTCATAAACGAAACTTACTTTACGCCTTATGTTTGATGATGAATGATGATGACCCTTAAGACCTTATTTACATACTTTTAAACCTTTTCGGACGATTTACTTACTTAGTACTATTTGAATTAGGTTGAGGACTTTCGGACCGATTACTTGCACACTTTTCCCGACTCGACTTTACGACTACTTTATCATTGTGAGTTATAGCATTCCCTTTTTACTTTAACTTATTTTGGGAACTGAGAATACATGCGGATTTTATGTTTTACATACTAGGCACGAGTACTTAAACTTATATATGTGTGGGTTATACAACGGCATAAACATTCCCTTTAGCTCGGTAACGTTTAATCATTGGTTTTTGAACCATGAACGCGAATCTTAGATATGGATCCATAGGGTTTGACATCCCCACTCAGGCTAGTAGCGCTAGATATACGCACTTGCCAAGTGTACTTTCAGGGGGTATAAACGTTAAGTTAGTTACCAAGTGCCCACGGTTAACATATACTTTATCATACTGTTTTGAAAAGCTCTTTGTAGCACTGAAATCTCGTGGCCTACCTTACATACTGTTATACTTAAACTATAGCTCACCAACCTTTGTGTTGACGTTTTAAGCATGTTTTTCTCAGGTGCTTGAGGTTAGCTTCCGCTGTGTACTAGTCATGCTGTAGACACCCGCTGCTTAGAGTTGTCATCTCATGAACTACTTTACCTTGCATTCAAACTTTAGTACTTTTGAACTATGACTTGTAACGACCATTGTGGTCACATACACTTATTATTTGCTTCTACTTAGTGAAGCATGCTTTTGGATTGTAAAACATTCGATGTTGGTTTAGACATCACTTTATTTATGAATGCAAACTCTTTTTGAAATCGCATATAGTACTTAACCTTGTAATGATCATGTTGTTGATGATTCGTACACGATGGTTTTGTACGGGGCATCACAATAAGTGTTAAACACCAATCTTGTTCAATTTGACACCTAAACCCTAATTTTGACCCATTTTAAAATTAGTCAACCCAAATACAGCCAAAGTGGTTCCAACACTTCCATAATCACTAACACTAGTGATTATACACCATTTACAAGCCTTAAACATGGTTAAATCATTAACCAACCCAAAACCCGCCAAGTATCAAAAATAACAAGTTTCCATAAACCCTCTTCATCATCTAAATGGGTTTTACAACTAACAATCTCAAAACCCTAACATTGAATCTCAAATCAAACAATGAAACTCGGAGTTAGAACTTACCAATACCGTCAAAATGATGCCGTTGACGAGTAGAACAACTTTAACACTTGAGGTTTGACCCAAAACACCATTCTTCTTCTCCAAATGGAGCTCTCTCTCTCTCTCTCTAAACTCTCTCCTCTCTCTCTAGGGTTTGAAGATGAGAGTGCTGGTATGTGAAAATGAAGATAAGATAAGCCTTGAAACTGATTTGGGGTATAAAACCCATCCATAAGTGAAATTACCAAAACACCCTCAATAGATTCCATTAAAATGGGTTAAAAATGACATTACAGCGACAATTGTCGCGTTTCGCGACACCAGAACGTGATACACATCATTCAAACGCGACAAAAGGACAGAAGTCATGCATCAGAAGTTGTCGCGTTTTGGCCCTGTCTATCACGGATCGCGACACACCAGGACGCGACAAACCCCCTTCAAACTCGACAGTTTACCTGATGTACTCCAATTTCACTTTTAAAACATCCCAAAGTCAAACGTGGTCAATTCATTACATCCAAACTATCAAATACTCATTCTTAGACTCCGTATGACGCCACAAGCGCCATGTTTAGAAAAACGGGGTGTTACACGTTTTCTTATAAGCTGGTCAACGGTCAAAAGTCAGGTCAAATGGAGGAAAAATTGGGTCAACGCCGGTTAAAAGTCAGAAATTCTGTTAAAATCGGTCATAACTCGGTCAAATCAATCAAAATTGACTTAGTTTAGTATTCCATTTTGTATTATATTAACGCTAATAGCAATTATAGGTACAAACTTGTCAACGAAGATTTTGTAGCTCTAAAATATGTGTAAATATAAATTATATATATAAAAGTCAACATTAGTCAACATCCGTTTCGATCCCGTCTCGGCCCCTTTTTTTCGTTGCGACGTTTAGAGGTCGCTACCATTTCAGCCCCGTCTCGCGTCTTTTTTAACCTTTGACGGTGGGTGTAAGCATGTTCATGTAGTAATGGACTAATGGGTTGTCAAGCAAATCCATCTTTGTTCTGGACAACTTGTACCAATTACAATTTTCATTTATTGGTTTCAAACAATCTTGACATTACAGGGAAGCACCACAAACTAAATCAAATTATAACCAAGATTAAGACATATATAAAATGCATGCTCAGTGGCGGCAGAATTAGGAATTTTTTTCACCGGGACAGAAATTCTTTCAGAAACGTAGCAATTTTTTTTGGGGTAAAATATGGAGGTATTTGGACAAATTTTGGAGGTTTTTGGGCTACGAAGGTTTTGGGGTAAATTATGAAGGCTTGGGCCAAAAGATGGAGACTTTGGAGAAAAAACAATTCAATGAAAACAAAATCAAAAAATTTAAATTTTTGTACTCAAAATTACAATTCTACTGAAAATGTGTGCCCTACCAGGACCCTTTCATATTTTTGTCCCTGTGAATGCTTACTTTTTACAACTCTAAAATGATAGTGGTGACTAATGACTTAATGAGTCATCTTGGACCAGATTACTCTGCTTACAAAGTAAATGTAAGTTGGATTTTGGTCACTAAGGAAATAATCCACTACTACTGATGTGTATGGTTATATATCTTATTTCTTTTAGGTCGAGTATGATATGTGCTAGCATTATATATTTTGAAAAAGGCTTGAAACTTTATTTTGAGATTTCTTTAAAGTTAGTCTTTATGTTGGTTTTCCTATCTGGTTTCTACTATACTATTTTTTTACAGTAGTTTTTGTTATGATGTATGACATGTCAACATTCTCTGTTTAACATTTGTTCACAAAATTTAATCTAGTAAATTATTATGTTCTTTCGATTGTTCCGCGTGCTTAACTTAGACATCAAACATACAAGTGACACGTCCACAATTATTATTTCATTAGGCAGTATCTTTTTAAACAATTCTGTAATCTGTAATTGCTAAACACAACTAAATATAGTGGAAGTTAGCTTAATTAAGTCATCCCCATTTATGATGAAAGACGAATGGTAACTATCATCACCGCACACGACAAATTAAATGTTCTAATAATGTCCCGTCTTTTTTTTTTTTTTTTTTTTTTAAGTCGTCACAAGATAGTTCAGTGGTTGAGATCTTAAGTTCTTTGCAAGAGGTCTCATGTTTAAATCATGTATGAGAAGAATACATAGTGGCGGTCATGGAAGGGTTGGAAATAGTCATGGAGTAATTCTGGTGGACTGCATACATCACAGTGTGGTGTTGGATTACTCGCCCTCTCGGTAGCCCGAACATGTAAAACCTACTACCTTTAATGATATGTCTTTTTGAGTAATCATTAAGTGTTGGTTTTGGCACATGCTTGATCTTGGAGTTGAAATGGTGAGTATAAAAAAGCATAAAAGACCTCAAATTACCTCGTCATTTATGGAATCAAAAGATGAAAAAAGAAAGAAAAAGACATAGAAAGCATTGGTTTATGGAGGTGTCAAATAGAGAGGCATCTTGGTGAGCTATAGGGCAAAGTAAAGTTGGAAGAATGCCTATAAATAAGATTCCATTAATCAGTTATTAATTAAATAAATATAAATTAAATATAAATTAATAATAAAATAAACAAATTTAAAATGAATGAACATCAATATGGTGGAGCACTATGAATCAATATTCATATGTCATTGTTTGCCTTCTCCACTTTTGGTTAATTATTAAAAGCATCTTTCAAGATTTGATACCATTTTTGTGTTTTCAATCTTTTTTAAGGCGAGTAATTGTAACATATTGTATGCATTGTATCAAATGGTATGCTTTTCCGACTACACCTTTCATCCAAATCCGATTATATGTCCTTTTGTACACGTGTCAATTGACACTAATTTGACGTACATATATGTTATACAACATGTTTTAATGACTCGTACGATAACAATGTTTTAAACATATACAAGACACCAAGAAAAAAGTATGGTAGTCTATTTTTTGCCAATGTAGTGTGACTTGACACCCAAATATTTTTCCTTTAGTTAATGATCTATGTTGTTGTCACTAAATCAAATACTATCACAAGTTGGTAATAACAAATCATCATCATCATGCTTTTTATATGGCTGCTTCTAATCATAAAGTTATATTAAACGCAAATTTGGTCTTCTTGACTCATTTGCTTTTTCCTCTTCCTTTCTTATACTTCATTTGGAAATATAGGGATGAATGAGTTTCTTATTTTCTTTAAAGCCATATTATTTTAATGTTAACATAACTATAATGAAAATAAATATTTTTTTTTTGAAAAGCAAACAAATATTAAACAAACGCACGAGAACAACAAGAGAATCCGGTTGCGAGAGGGCAACCAAGCCTAGCTACTACTTACAATTTACAGCAATTAACCAACATAAACTACTAAACCCGAGAGCTAAAACCAAAACAAGAACAATGATCAAGGATCGACTATTACAATGAAACTAACAACCCATTTGGGTTCGAAATCCAGTCGAGCCAATCAAACGAATGCTTCTTATCTCGCGACGAAATCCACTCGAACGTTTTGGATTGTATTTCACTAAGGGTCATCGGAACATTCCAGCTTTTGTTTTGAAAGACGAATTTATTCCTAAGACCCCAAATGTGGTAGAGCCCAATCCAAACAATTGCTTGCCATATCTCTTTACCCCGACCCGACATCAATGCAGAAGCTTTTCCTTCGATTAGATCTTTCAAATTATTAGGGGAGAAATTGTGGATCCCCCGCCATTTAGCTATGCGTATCCAAAGGTCTCGGACCCTATCACAATCAAGCAAGGAGTGTTCGATCGTTTCCAATTCATCGTCACACACGGGGCACCTCACAGTATGAAGATCAATACCCCTGTTATCGAGTTCAAGTCGCACCGGTAATCTCCTCTTTTGTACCCGCCAGATAAAAATCTCCACTTTTTTAGGAACTAACGTGTTTTTCATAGTAGCCTCCTGTGAAGAAAATTGCTCTAGCAAGTTTGTCTCTAAAAGATTAGTAAGTTTTTTAACTGTGAACCTACCATTTGAAGCCAAAGCCCAAGACCATTTATCACTTGAACCGAATTTGAAGGAATAACCTGAAATCAACTTGATCAGTAGCTGCAACTCACTTTTGGTTCTTCCTTGCGGCTCTCTGCTCCAGCACCATTCAAAAACAAAACCTGACTCCGAAGCTTTAATTCGATCAGCAATTCTGACTTCTTTCACTGTTTCAAGACGATAAATTCTTGGAAAAAGAGTACTAAGTTTGTCCGCCCCGATCCAATGCTCTGACCAAAACCCTGTCGAATCGCCACTTTTAATTGTTTTGATGAAGGAGTGTTTGAACGAAACCTGTAAATCTTCCATGGCATGACCTGCAGTAATAATGTTACCCCAAGTGGTTGGTAATACGGAGCGATTAGAATCACTCCCCATCACTAAACCACTACAAAAGCCGTAAATACTTTTGATTAACTTTACCCAAAGTGATTCGGTTTCGGTTTTAAACCTCCACCACCACTTCCCGAGCAAAGCTAGATTTTTGCATCTCAAAGAACCAATATTTAACCCTCCCCGATCATAAGAATTCATGATGGTTTCCCATTTTACCCACGCGATTTTTGAACCCGAACCCGTCCCACCCCAAAAGAAATTACTTCTCATACACTCAAGAATTTTCAAAACACTCGATGGAGCACGAAATAGCGAGAAATAGTACAATGGTAGACTATTAAGAACCGCTTTAACTAAGACTAATCTTCCACCAAAAGACAAAGTACGCATTTTCCACCCGGAAATTCTCGATTTAAAATTTTCAATTACCAGTGCCCAATCGTTAACCTTTGACATTTTTGTACCTATAGGTAATCCCAAATAAGTGAAAGGGAAATTACCTACACAACATCCAAGAACTTGTGCAATGAGATTAACTTCCGAGGTATCTACCTTTAAACCATATAAACAACTCTTCTTGAAGTTTATTTTTAGACCCGAAGCAAGCTCATAGCATTTGAGGAGATTACTCAAATTCAAAGCGTTCGATCTACTCCATTCACCGAAAAAATAGTATCATCCGCGTATTGAAGATGCGAGATTAATACCTTATCGGAACCCACCTCCACCCCTTTAAATAGATTTCTATCTATAGCCTCCTTTGCAAGTATATTTAGTCCCTCCGCCGCTATTATGAAAAGAAAGGGTGAAAGAGGGTCGCCTTGTCTCACTCCTCGACCAAGGTGAAATTCCTTTGTTGGAGATCCATTAACTAGGATTGAAATGGGAGCCGAAGATAAACATGAGTTAATCCACTTGATCCACCTTTCCCAGAACCCCATACTTCTTATTACATCGAACAAGAACTTCCAATTTAAACTATCGAAAGCCTTCTCAAAGTCTACTTTGAATATTAGACCTTTTTTATTTGTAGATTTGAGATAACCAATCGTTTCATTTGCAATCAACGTCCCATCTAAAATGTATCAACCTTTAAGAAATGCACTTTGTTCTGGCCCGACCAAGGAGGGTAGAACTTTTCTCAATCTACTTGATAGAATTTTGGCGATGATTTTATAATACCCTCCAATTAGACTAATAGGTCGGTAATCGCCAAGTCCTAACAGATCTTTCTTCTTCGGAACTAAGGAAACAAAGGATGCATTACAACCTCGAGATATTTCACCCCGCTCCCAAAACCAACCCAATGCCGCTGTCAAATCATATTTGATTATATTCCAGTATTTTTTTTATAGAAGTGGAAATTGAATCCATCGGGCCCTGGAGCCTTTGTACTACAACAATCGAATAAAGCACCATGAATTTCTTCTTCCGAAAATCGACCCTCTAATACAGAAGCTTCTTCTGTGGTAATCGAGGGGTATGACAATGTTTCCAAGGATGGTCTGTTTGTATCAGGCTCGACAAATTGGGCTTGAAAATGGCCAAAGGCCGCATCCTTTATTTCAATTGGACTTTCGGTCCATACTCCATTCACGATGAGTCCACAAATATTCGATTTGTTTAACTTATTCCGGATCAATGAATGGAAGAATTTCGTGTTCTCGTCGCCTTCTAGAGCCCATCTAGCTCTAGACTTTTGCCTGACCATGCTTGCCTTGATCTTTTCTTTTTCAAACCACTTGTTTATTGCTTCTTTCCATTTTTCCAATTCACTTTCATCTAGAGCCATTGTTTCACCTTTGAGTTCAAGGTTTAATGCGATATTCTTTTGTAGCTCAATTTCACCATCAATGTTACCATATTTTTCTTTGCTCCACATCTGAATGGTTTCTTTAACCTTCTTAAGTTTGGACACGAATTTATAATCAAGCCTAGCACCCTTGTAATCACACGTCTTCCAAGTGTCTTCTACTAATTTATCCACGAAACAATCTTTAAGCCAAATATCGAAGATCTTGAAAGGTTTTGGTCCAAAATTCTTCTCTTCATCCTTAAGTATGATAGGGCAATGGTTTGATTTTGTTCTCTCCATAACTAAAGTGGATAGATTCTGCCATTTATTATAGAACTTTTCGGTTATGAGGAATCGATCAATTTTGCTATACTTGGTACCATCGTCACTAGTTCTCGTAAATAATCGGCCACCCAAAGGGATATCCAATAAGTTACAGTCTCTAATGAACTCGTTGAACCATTTCGCCCTATATTCCATAAACACACAGTTGAATCTCTCAGTTTCGAATCTCACTTCATTAAAATCTCCACACACCACCCAAGCTTCATCTCTGCTCGCTACAGTATTGCTAAGAGTTGACCACAGTTGCTGTTTTTTATCATCCTGATGAGGACCATAGACGTTGAGAATATTTAGGGGCGAACCATCAGCTTTCCAATAACCTCTAACGCCTATGACTCTATCAAAAAACAAAGGCTCAGTTGCCTCAAAAGCCTGTGAATCCCAAATTAACAGCTGCCCACCCGACTTTCCTACCATTTCTCTTTGAATAAAATCACATTCAGAGTTACCCCACAACGATTCAATCCAATCACGATCTACTACATGTAACTTTGTTTCTTGAATTGCTAAAAAGATAGGTTTCTCAACTCGAATCAAATGTTTCAAAGGACCTAATTTACTATCACCAGTACCTAACCCGAATCCTCTAATATTATATGTGACAATCTTTATTAAGACAAGGATAGTCGAAGGAAAAAGGTCATACCTCTATAGATTTAATGGCTTTTTCTGCCACTTTAACCCCAATTTACAGGCATACTCATAGACATCATTATTGTTGACAGAACAATACGAAGTGGATCCGTCTTCTTGAACATTGACACTTTTCGATGTCAGGTTAATTGAGGCTATTTTTCTTTTTCGTTTGCTCAGGATGGCATCCTTGCCTTTGCATGACGTGCAGGTGGATTTAATTGGGGGAAGGTTTGAGCTCCCTTTTCTGGCCAAATTCTTTATATTCATCATTCGGGATGATGTCTTCCATTTATGGATCGATGACCAACAACAATCTTTCCTATTCGGTTCAGATTTTTTCTTAGAAACCACTTTCTTTTTACCAGCAACAACCTGACTTCTCACAGATGCTTGGTTCGATTTTTTTTCCAAAGGAATTTGTATCTTCTTTCCAGCATTTATGTTCGTAGGTAAGGTTAACAGTTCGTGGGTCGGATCAGAATGGAAAGGGGCAGGTATATAAGAATTAGGTAGGTTTGATGGAGTTGGGCTAAGGTTAGGAGAAGTGTTGGGCTTGGGAATAGTAATGGGCTCATCAGGGAGTTCGAAAGGTTTAATAGGGCTCAAGGGGGGAACGGTTAGTGGGCTAGGGGAATTAGTTGGGCTAGGGTTGGAGGGAATATGAGAGGGTAGGTTGTCAGCTGG